>NC_086291.1:21488071-22153487 GCF_963924245.1 Chroicocephalus ridibundus
TGTTCATGTTAAAATGTGGATTTAATATATTTTCCAAGTCTGTGGACTTTCATTTGCCCACATGTTAGATTTGTTCTAACCTGCATTGGGTTTTTTCATACAAAGAATCAAGAACATTGCTTTGTCAACAGGAAAACTAGCACGGCAGAAAGAGGCTCTGTAGTCAGCAGAGGGAGTCACCCACTTCCAGAAAGCAACTCATCTATTTTAGTGTATTTAGGAATGGCCAAAGTGTTCTCTGGAGATGCTCATCTCCGCTGACTGCAGAGAGAATCTAAAGTCTATCCTATATTTATAGTGAAACTTGTACATGGAGTTGGTGGAATGACGCTCTCCCACAAACTTCAAAACAATATTGTTGCATAATTAGTTTGATCTCAGGACGTCCATCTCAACAAAGAACTGCTCTGCTAACTTCCTGTGACAGGTAATAGGCAGACGCAGGTTAATACATAGTGAAGATTTTCACTGACTTTCGTTTTAAAAATATTACTCATTTTAAAAATGAAAATAAATCCAACCTCAGGCATCGAGAAAGCTGAAATCAAATTCTGGGAGCTTCAGTCCAAAAAACGGCCATTGATTTCTATAGCCTTTTTGCTGAAGAAAGGATGTATAAAATCATCCCAGTATCTGTGTGTTCCCTTTGCCTGAAGTTTCATGGTAAATTCCTCTCAGAAATCCAGGACTTAGATGAACATAAATGTTTTCCAATTTTTCAGCAGTGCTCTAGCGCCATCCCTCTTCCAATTTGCATCAGAAAAATGTTTTTTTAAAAAATTCCTAGTGGGACTGTGTCAGAAGTGCACAGAACACGGCTATATAGAGCAAAAGGCAGATAGCAAACAGCAGCGCCGTGATTGCCTGGCACTATCCATATCACCTTCAGGCTGGGACTTGTATAAATCAGTCACAACCAGCTATGCAACTGATAGCAAAGTTTATCTGCACACAGAGCAACGAGAGCCTGTATTATTTCACTAATTTAAGTACTTAGAAGCAGCAAATAAAAGGCATAATAGGTCATGTCATGAAAGTCTGAAGGTGGAAGGGTTCAGGGGAGGGTAGGAAGGCTGGGTGTTGAGGGGAAGTCTGGACTGAGTCAGAGTGACAGCAATAACAGCCTGTTTGACTATGGTCTATCAAGTGCGCACAATTTCCAGCAGTGCTACATAGAACGACTCAGTGGTAGTAATCATAACTCAACACCTATCCAGCTGTTTCCAGGTGGTATTTTCTGTAACAATTGTACAGAGGCATTTGAATCAGAGTAAACTGCTACTCACAGAACGTGCTTATAACTTAAGACTCAAGAGAGCTGCTTCCCTTTGTTCAAAGGCACTTCAAGTTTTGGAATTCCAGGGGGAATTCACAATCCGCTATGGAAATATAGTGTCAGATTCTCCACTACTGTATATTTCCATACATGACAGTGGATAACGTGATTCCTAGAAAACACTATGAAGGTGTAGTTATAGGGGTTTTTTCTACCTATAGCAACAAACCTTCACTTCTTATCATTTTGGAAAGGTTCCCTTTGCTTATGCTAGAGCCAACACAGTTCTCTTACTCTATTTAATTCCTGCACACCTTGAAGTACCTTTACTAAAGAGATTAGAAGAATCAAGTTTCCCAAAGGCTAGATGGCAAGCGGTTAATATGTAAGGGAAACCTCTGATGAGCAGCACTTAGCTATTAGCCATTAGCTAGGGAGATTCCCACTCCGTCTGTTGACTGAGATTTCAACAGGAAGATTACCCAGATCTGATAAGGAATATTCCCAGCATAGGAAGGTCTCATGGTTAATAGGTGGTAATAATAATAGTCTAACATTGAAAGAGCATCGAGCAGAGCAAACAGGTTCAACAATACTTGATTATGGATTCATTGTGGTATAAATGAACTAAAACTCAGTGGTGCTATACTGATAGCTTAATTCTCAAATTCATATATCATTTTCTACTTTGGACAAGTCATGCATTGAATTAAAAAGTCATCGTAGACCCCTGGACAAATTAAATCATGGGAGAAGAGGTGAATTTTTTCATGGTTCACTTTATAACACTGTACTTACCTTTGGCCTGTAATAAAATCCCTTAAATGAGCATACCATAGCAATATTCAGGCAATTATCAAATATAAGAAAGACTTTGGAGAGATCATTGACGCAGCAAGCGCTTGACAGGCCTGCCAGGGAATGTTCTTATGAAAACAAATACGTAGAAGCTACTGCAGAGTTCCTTAACTTCTCAAAATGCCTGCTGGGGGACCAGATATCAAGTGATGGATGACTTGTCACACCCTATTCCTGCAAAGCAACCATTTCTAGCAATTACATAGTCTATATCAATTCACAAAAAAAAGTTATATAAACCAGTACTTTTTGCTGGTTTCTTTACTTGCTCTTTTTTGGCAATTGCCACATGAACGTTACAGAAAAGCATGGGTCCCTCTGTGGTATATATACATAAACAGAACGACAATCAGTTCATTCAGTTGATAATCCATTTCATAATCTGGTTTTAGGACAGAGAGATCACAATATCTTAATATTTAACTATGAAATCTAGTCTGTTTAAAGCTTGTTATAGAAAGTTGGAATATTTTTACAAGTCCAATTACTTGTAGCTTCATTTCTGCAGTTCTGTCTATTTTCTAATTGAGGCATTTCTGAATGTGCAAAACTGTCTTAGCTGTAAAGTTATTCCATACACTAAATAAATCTGAGAAATTACTCAGGAGATCAGCATTTTATATCCCAAACAAAATACCATGCAACACTCTGGCTGCAGATTGCAGAAAAAGAATGAAGACAGCAGTTATGCTCTTCTGGAAGGCCTAAAAATGCTCACTAGAGAACAAAAAAGGCCAGATTTGTAGAATCATGAATCCCTGTCACAAAAATTACACAAGACCTCTCTTAGGTAGGTTACAGACATCTCTGTCACTGTGGCTGCACCCATAATACCTCACCACTCCCATTTATAGAACAGGATCAAACAACTTAAAGTACGTCAGGACACAGGCTCAGAGAGCCTTGCACTTTAACAGCTGCACATGGAGGTGGACACGTGGCCCCTGAGCCCAGTTCTAAAGTTTCAGCTGATGACTGCAGTGGAATTTGGGTGTGAATCCATTCATCTTCCATTCCTCTATCTAGAATGTGATAAGGCCAAGCCAGCAATTCAGGCTACAGTTGTGCTTCTTCCTTAAATACCTTCTTTTCCTGCTTGCCACATTTCCGTTTTCAAAAGGCCATTTCCTGTGCGAATAAAGAGCTCAAGAAGCAAAATAAAAGAGTAACTTTTTGCATTTCATTATTAGATGTTTAGAGCACTCATCTTCCTTCACATTCACAAACGTATTTGAGATCTGGGCGCAACTGTGCTTTGCTTCTATATTTATGATAAGATCTTATTTCTTTGTATGTAAAGATTACAAATGTTTTCCATCTTCAAATAGATGGCAGTGCAACTTGCTTCATTCAGAAGAAAGTTTCCATTAGTCTGGAAACAGCTAATGTTGGCAATGCTAGCTGAGGAAACACTAAGCTGGAAAATACAGCAGTTGTTACGTGAAAGAGAATTAAGCGGGAAAACTAAGAAACGCTTGTCTCCAAGCCTGGGTTTGTCCATCAGTTAGAGTTTCATTGTGATGGCCTACCAAAAGCAAGTACTCGAAGTCTGCTACACAGACTGGAATACCAAGTATTTGCAATTTGCTCTAGGTTGCAAGTGATGTGAGTCAGTCCTGTTGAAATCATTATAACGTGATGCTAAAGTCAGAGTATTGGAGAAAATCTACCATGGAGATTATCAACTGCAGAAAAAACAATTTAATTCTTCAAGGAAAGAGCCATCACAAGGAATATGAAGCAGCCAGTGGAAAAAATCTGAACATGGGTTATACTCATGGTATCATGCAAACATTTGTGCAAACAACTTCTACTAGTTTTTGTATCAGCTTAAGAGATAGATAAAATTAGTCCCTACATTAAGAGTGTGGGGAAAAGAGAACAGACATTTTTCCCTGGTAACGACCCTGGCTGTAACCTAGATCAAAGACTGCAAAGACACCAGGCCTATCGTGACGTTTTACACACAGCAGAGAGGGTAAGGCAAAGAGACAGCACTGTAACAGCAAAAGGAACTCTGAAGTCCTTTGGGCATTGAGAGACCTTTAAATGCAGTAATGGAAACAAAACATTGTCACTGAAATGACCTTTACCCTAGTTGACCCATCTCCTCATTAACCCACAGCATACTGATGGGCCTAAGCAGGAATCTTGTTTTCATGAGATCTTTTTCATGTTTCACTGAAAACTGAGAAAAGGCAAAACCACTTCTTTGCAAATGCAGCTTTTGAACAGGCAGCAAGGTGACTCATGATGAATAATGAAAAGCCACGCTAATCACTGCATTCCATTAGAGAAAAGCTCTCAAAAGGGGATTCTCCTGCAAGATTGGGCACAGCCTTTACACTAAGAAGCTTGGGACTTAGTACAACTATAACTCTTCTGACTTCAAAGATACCCAAGGAATGAATTTGGCCCTGTTTATTTTGGTAGTAGCTGACTAGCCAAAAATGAAACCTAAAGGACTCAGGAAACACCAGGTTAATTCTAATGCAGCAAGCGCAGAGCTCCCACTTGACTGCACAATATCCAGGATAATGTGTATTTTGACTGTCATTTGTCCACATGATGCTGCTAGTAATCAAAGATTTATCTTCTTCAAAAAACTTCTTGGCAGATACTCCTAATTGCACTGCACAGTAATTCAATGTACTGAAGCACATTAATGCAGTTTGTCTTGTATTTGTGCAGAGGGCAAATATATTCCTCTATAGACTTAATCCTTAGCTGCCATTTCCCATAAAGATTCTCTGTCTTGAGGCAACAAGCTTGACCTTGAATCTTCCCAGACAGAGCTTGTAATTATATGTTTTGAACTACAAATAATTCATTTCTAGGTGCGCTTTTCCACTGCGCCTGCATAGTAGAGATCACCATGCGCTTGGATTGCTCAGTGGAGTCCAAAAAGAGTCAGCAAATTCCATAGGAGAAATTCCTTACAATTAGATGAGAAATTCTTCTAATCAATCCTTATATTTCAAGATGTTCTTTTACATAGTGAAAGAAAAACTAAACTATATCTTTCTACAAACATATTAGTTTACTTAAGAATTAGATTTTAGGAATGCTTAAACTAATAATGCATGGCTGCTGGTTTGGGACATGCAGTGTGATCCATGCAAGACTGAGCATAAAGATGGACGGAGTCTGTCTCCTAAGTGGGACTTTTGGTTGAAGTTGAAGAATTTTTGTTTCAAAATAAACACGTTCCTTCCAAGAGGTTCACAGAGTACATAGAAATGATCTTCTTAGAGGTGAGAATTGAACTACAGTAAGAAGTGATATTTCCCATCTACACAGAGCTTTTCAAGGGCTCCCAGGTAGAGGATAAATCCAGGTTGTTTATTATTCCTAGCATAACTCTACAACATCTATCAAAATAACAGACAATAATACTCAATCCTCCTTACAAAGTTGATGCTAGAGGGATAAAGATTGTACGTGTGTCTTTAGAAAGATACCCACAAGAAATGCTATTTTATAAAACTACCCCCAGGAGTCTGTGAGTGAGCCAAATCCTACCTTATGCATGCCACTGAAAATTACTTCTAGCTTTCCAGTCAATTTTAAGCATACAAGAGTAATGTTCTTTTGGCTGTCTCCCTCAGTGCAGATGAGATGCTAAGTTGTTTAGCCAGCCTCTCCTTCAGGCCAAGCTTCCAATATCCCACAAATGCCATAAAGAAATTACATTGCACAGCCAGAACCTTCTTTAACAAATTTGATCTCTACAAATACTTAAAGCTACTTCCCCCCCAACCTCACCTCCAGGAGCAAACTTTGTGCTGTTACTCAGGGGACTAAAGCTCTTTGGAACCTGATGTTGGTCGACAGTGCCCAGAGCTGACACGAATAGCAGGCCTGATTCTGTGCATTGGTGACAGAAACCTGAAGTAGCTCTGTCGAGGTTACATATCAGATTTGGGGCGCTTCAGCTAGATCCGAACTGGTGAACAGACATAGAGGATCAGGCTCTATAAATTGAGGTTCAGGTTCCATATAATTAAGTCCTAGCCACACTGAGTTATTAGCATTAATTACCCTGTGCTGCAGGCTGGAAGGATCACAATCAGTAACTGTGAAGTGTATGCTAGTTCTCATGGCTCTCAGAGCCATGGTATACAAGAACCTGTGGACACTTCCTTGTCAACATGAGTTTTATCCAGTACAAAACTTGTAGAGGGAATCACTGGTATCCTCAGAAAGAACCATTATCACTTCAGGACCTCAGAAGAGGGCGAAATCTCTCTTACATTAAAATCCCAGCTCAGGCAGTGTCTTTCTGCTCTCACAGAGTTTCATGTGGTCTGATGACTGTGTCATTGTGTTGTTTCCACATTTAAGCTACTGTGTCATCCCGTATTTACCTGCCAGAACACAACCCAGCCCTCTTCATAGGCAGTGCAGACCCTGCCAGGATCTGGCAAAACATGTATAGAACCTTCCTACCCAGTACAGACAGCTGACATCTACAAGCCCCAGCAAGTTCATCCCTGGAGCAAGGCCAGTTTCTGCGCTTCCTTTTTTGAAAGTGCTTCCTTTATGCCAGCTGAACAAGTAATACTAGATGTGCTGTTTGTTAACTTTTCCATGCTCTTACTTCTGCAAACAGTGGTAGGTAGAGGTTTACTCTAATACTGTTCTTACTGATCCCACACTGACTCCTGCTCTACGTCCATCCTGTAATTCAATTTATTTGTCAGAATGAGGTATCAGCTGAGCAAGCCCTGCCTCATTCCTACTGTGGGAACTGAACTGCTGACCAAAGAGCTTTCAAGCTTTGTTATTATATACCTGCTGATGGACAGACAAAAGACCAAACTACAGATCATGAATACTGCCTCTTCAGCAACTTACTTTCTCATGTATCAGTTAACATTTTCCTAGTGTTCATCATGATCTCTGATCCTTGTGATCTCTTCCCTGTTTTATGTGTTCTTGAGGTTACCTTTATAATAAGATCTCCTCCAGAAGTTCAAGCATAATCTATTTGAATGTTTCCAGAGGTGCTAAACCACATCTGTAAGTTCATCACTAACATGAAAAAGCACCAAAAGTAAAATGAAATCAAAGTAATCAGAAGAAAGTAGTGGGTTTCCTGTATGTTTCTCTAATTATTTTTTTCCCCTGGTCTTAAATACCTTTTCTATGGTTAATTTTCCCCTCATCTCTCTCATTGTCAGTACTACAGCCCAGAGAAGTCTCCCTCTATCAGATGTGTTTTTCTGCCAATCCCCTATGACTGCTCAACAGAAACATCAGTTTATCTGCATATTGTGAGTGTTCCGGACCATGACTCACTATGCCCTACCTTTCCCATTAAATTTTGTAACCTTTCAGGCAGTGAAATGTTCTGTATCTTTCCCAAATCGGAAGGTATTGTTAGAAAAAACAACACTATAAATACCTTAAAACAGGCTATTGTCTAGAAAAAATATAGACAGCTGAGTTAAAAAATGAGTTATCTAGTTAAAGCTAAAGTTAAGAGAGTAGAAGTCTAAGTAAGTCCAGCTAGCTTTAGATGATCTTTGGTCACACTAAGTATTGAATCACGTTATGTTATTTAAAGTACGTTAAAATACGTGTTTTCTAACAGCGCACTTTGCCCAGTACAGATAAGGTCTCTAATATTATCAGAAAAGGTAGCACGTACAAAGCATCACAGATTCAAAGCCAAGCCTTTTAAGAAGGCCCCTTCTGTTTTCTTAGTTCATAAGCTCACCACTGGCACTATCACCTGCCACAGTGTTTCTAAAACATCTAGTGTGACCAGAGCACAATATGCTTCATTGGTTGTAAAAGACTGCACAGATTGTGTTCCTTTAGTGGTCAGTTCTCTGAGTGAAGGAGGGGTTATTTATAGAAATACCTGCATAAGAGTAATATCGGGATTTGTGGTTTTTACATTCATAGATACACACTTTGCTATGTGCAGGCAGTTAGAGAGGGGCATTATTACCTCTTCTGCCCAATATTGTGGCTTGTGCTGTTAATACACCACACAATAATCTATCACCAACAACTATCACTTATCAAGTCAGAAGGAATTCTATACCAACTAGAAGCTCAGTTGTTGACAAATTACATTTTTCCTTTCAAAAGCCAATAAACAGCCCCTCTGAAAACATGAGAACTTGTGGTCACTTCTTGCACAAATAGATGTTTGCTGCACACAGAAACAGACCTCCCGCACTTCTGACAGAGGCAGAGTTTCTACAGCTCTTCTCTGTTTGGAAGTCAGTGTCCTGGGTCTTCAGAAAACTGTCTGTAAGTGTCACAAGAGCCGACTGAGCCCTCTTGAAAACCCGCCCCAGTGTGCTGAGCCTGCCACACCAGTAATGCATTTGTGCCTGCTGCAGCAAACATCGCTGTCACAAAGATTAAACTAAGGCAGTGATACCACTTGCAATATAACAGAAATGGTGCTTCTGCCAAGTGGGAGTAGTACTATTCCTCCCAGGTAGCTCATCTTCATGCCATCAGGCTGACCCCTGAGGAAACCCTGAATGCAAGGACACACAGGATTTACCAGAAGCCCTGCTTACTGGTTGCATTTTCTGCAGAGTATCAAAACAGCCAGGGACTCCTGCACAAGCTGTGACTAAGGAGAAATTCAATGGCAGCCCCTGGCTCAGCCTCCAGTCTCCCAGGGTGAAAAATGCCACTCCTCATCACCAAACCAAGCGCTGTCATCTGCTAATGCGTAATATCAGTTTGCTTGCTGATTTAGAACGGGCACCAAGATGAGATCTGAACTATAGCCCTCTGTGAAGATAGTCAGCCTGCTATATTCAAGCAGTCTCAGCACGCAAAGAATTGAGAAGTCAGCCAAGCCTCACAGAGACATTTTTTGAGAGGCACTAAATCACATGACAGGACCTTCTCTTGGCAAATCGACAGGGGCAGGTTGCTTTTAGCAAATACAGCTACTCCTCAAAAAGGATGGCGATAGCATAAAACGATTAGCAGAGGAGACTGTTCAAGGCAAATCATATTTGCTAATGATGACTATAGTATATTACCCTGCTTCTGGGTCTGCTCCACCCAAATTAATCTGTTAGTAAGGCACAGCAGCCTATTGTAATAGAAATAAAATAGAACTGAAACACTCTGAAATATAGGCAGCTCATACTTCATGGTGAGCACTTGCTTATGACTTCCAGGGTTTTCAACAGGAACCACACAGCTGTTTCAGTTCTCTTCTGGGCTAGCCTGGCCTGCATTTTGGTAGCACAATTTTGGCAGCACAATTTTGGCAATATTCCATTATTGCTTACATTATACTTACATTTCATTACTCAGACCACCAAACAACCAGCAAATCCAATCCCCATTTGAAAATCACTGGTTCTGGATTATAAGAAACATCTTAAAACGCACAAAGTTCCAAATAGAAGGTTGCGAGCAAGTGGATTCAGCAACTGTCACAACAAACGTGTTCTGTAAATATGTTCTGTAACCAGTACAGTAGGACCGTAGATGCTATTATAATACTGACAGCTAACTGCCAAAACCACCAGCTACCTGTGACAAATAGCAAATTCTGATGTGTGAGTTTTCTTAAAAGTTTCTTCCAGTAATGTGAAGTCAGAAGAAAACTGAAAAAAATATTAATAAGGAATCTTTTTAATTGTCCTGTAAGCAGTGTTTTCAACTATTCAGTAAGATATTTGTTTCTAAATAACTTGAATAATTTTACTTGTCTTTATTCATCTAATAATAATTACAAAAATGTGGTAGACGTGGAGTTGAATACAGGTATATTGATTAGGTATAAATAAATAAATGTAGTTTAAGGGAAGAGTCTTACTCCCACCTGCACTCTTACTTGTGTCTGTCAACCACTAGGAAACTATCTTCAGAGGAAAACATGGAAATGTTTCATCAAAACTAGAAAGTGCTGTTGGAGATTGTAAGGAAAGCTTACCTGAAACAGCTGAAACAACCTGAAAACAGCTCCAGAGAAACTGCGGAAGAGCGGAGTGTTTCTGACGGCTGGGGTGGCAGAACAGATGGGGAAAATGGAACACCAGCCCTGTGTCAGGGATTTTTGATACTCTTATTTCAGTAAATGCCCCAAAACAGCACTAACAATTTTGCGTGACCCTCGATTAAGCCATTTTTGTACCATCAAATGGTACAAAGATGTATCTCTTGTACATCTCTTACCATGTACAAGAGATAAATTGTACCATAATTTATCTCTTCCCTGAGCATGCTAAGAAATTTCTGAGGCTTTGCCATAGTTTTCATCACTTTGCTTTTGCCACTCCCCCACCATTATTGACCATTGATTATAAGACCAAAGGAATCTGTTTTTTTTAAGTCTGCAGCAATGGAGACTGCACTCACACCTTGATGCATTAATTGCTTACTATCCCTGTTAATCTCTTCTAGCATGCAGAAATTTCAAATTTCTACATCTAGTCACTGAATTTTGTTATCCTTTTGCTAATGTTAGAGGCTTTATTGTCAATTGTCAAATTTCTGTTTCTTATAGTCTTCCTGAAGAGTCACTTAACTTCCTATTTAATAAGTTGAGCTCCTTTTGCAGAATGTAGTTTCTATTAAATCCTTCTTTCATTCTTCTCATAACATTCCAGTCAGATTATAGCATCCCTCTTGAAACACTGCCAGCAAAATTGGTCAATCTATTCCCCACAAGAGTTGCACTCATTCCCAAATACGGAGGAACTTTAAATCTCTTCAGAACATTAGCTATTTTAGCTACAGGTTTGCTATCAGAGTTAATATTCATCTGATTATCCAGCATGACTCAGAATCATGAGGTTTCAGGGCAGTGCCTTAATCTGAGGCATTTCATCCTTTCTAAACATATGACCCCGCTTTTGACAGTATTGAAGTGAATGTTGGTTACGAGCACATATTCTGCTAGTGTTCCAGATCACCCCCTGCCAGTCAGCTGTCATCTTCACTTTTTACCTCTCACGATCTCTGTGTTCTTGAGTTGGCTTTACATAAATTTGGTTCCTAATGAAGGTATCAATGAAAATAATATATCTTCTCCATTACCTTTCCCAGAAGTAACATCAAATTAGAGAGACAAAATTTATTTCCCATGTATTAGTACTCACTATATCACTTTCCTTTAATGCATTGTTATATCTTGTAGCAGCGTACCTAACACTTTGCCTGGAACTGATCGTGTTAGACTGACAACCCAAAAATTACCTGGGTCATAGTATCTACCTCTTTTAATAGCTATGCACATTTCTCTCAGGTATTTTAAACTGCAGTATATGCTACAGATTAAATCAATAAGTTTTGTTGAAGACTACACTTCTACTTACTGTACTAAAGGATGGCTAAGAAAAAATTATTCTGCTCCATTCAAGAGAAAATGATATCTGCAAAGGAGAGAAACCACAGCCAAGGCTCTAAGGTTTTGTGAAAACAGCTATTACTGTCTTCAAATATCACAGCAGTTCAGTTGGAAAGCAATGTAGTATGTTAGAAGTCACTAGAAACTCTGTCAAACTTTAATGTAATGTGGTAGATGTATAAACTGTTTCTTGACTGTGTAGCATTACCCGTTTTTCAATTAATGCAGGCCTATGAACACTAATTCTGATCCCTCGTGGTGTTGAGGGGGGAGAAAAAACACACAAAAATAATTTTGCTGTTCATTCAGCTCTTCAGAACGTCAATTTATTCTCTACTTCTGTATCACAAGTTTCTCTTGCAAAGAGTTTTTATATGGCAATGAAGATAAGTTCTAAGTTGCTAGCCTTTTTAAAATCTTGTTTAATGGAAGAAAGAAGAATTTGCAATGATTAAATTATTTTCCTATCCAATATATTAATCCTCAAGCAAGAATTGTCTGATCAAGATACCCAACAGGAAGCCATTACCAGTTCAATCAGATGGGTTTAGATTCAGTTGCTTTCAATCAGTTTCTGTTTTTTGAAAAAGTGCCACAGATCAAAACACTGAAGAGTACAAAAGGCCACTTACAGTTCGATTTCACAAGCATGGTCTTCCTCCTGTATAATGGTACGTCAAATCTCAACTGCCGTGAATACGGTACTGTTGTTTTAGCTCTAAGCAGTACTGGGTTTGAATTATAACAATTGTAAACTAGTACTGTCATTTACATTATGTCTCTCATACATGTGAGCCTTAAGAAAAGAATAAGATTCACTTTCTTAGAACTTCAAAACACATATGGAACGGTTTGTCATTTCTGAAGTGCAAAGGGCTGCTGCAAAGGTCTGTTTGCCACATGTAGGCATTACTGCCAGAGAAAAAATATGAAATGCTGCTAATGAAGAACTCTCACTATATGCAGAAATCCAAAGGAGAATAATAAAGCTTTTTTACTGATATGAGCCTTGCAAGCCAGAGTTTGAAAGGAAAAAAAACCAAAAGCCTGATCAGGCAAATCTAACTGTTTTGTAATTAAGCAGATTGGAGGCAGATGCCATCAGAGACCCTCTGTAAACTCCTAAAGTGCTGAGATTAACCCAGGCAGACTACTAATTTAGCCTACAGATAAATGAGAATGCATGACAGATTTCAAACTGTTTACTAATCATCCCACATCTACATGGAATGAGATGGCACCTTGTTCATGAATTGTTGTAAACCTTTTCATTACTCAGGAGGATCCAATTATTTAGAATGATTAAATGACAAAATAACTGAATGATCAAAGATGTACAAACCAAAGAATTAAAATAATTCTTATCCCACTTTCACGTCTGAAAATGAGGGTGTCTAGATACTAGAGGTAACTGTAAGAGAGATTAGTCATTGTCTCACCAGCTAGGAGCGTTCTTGTAAATCAGACCAAAGCTTGTTGACTAATCACTTAAAAAGGTCAAGTAAGTAAATTAAAGGCAAAACTAGATAAAAAAAATACAACTAAGAGGTTAATCTAGGATAATAGACTGTAGAATCTAATAATTGTAGGATTCATTCACATCATGCAGACAGAAGTCTTTGGCGGGGGAAAAAACAGAACAGAAAGTGGATCTGAAAGCATTGACTTAGCACAGGAGGATTTGTGACAATCTCTAGTATATTGGCCTTTCACACCAAATGTTTTTGACAAACTGTACTACAGATAGCTTTTACCTACAGCAATTAGAAAATGACAAGTGAATCAGTACTTCCAAGGAAAGGTTAATTAGACAGTTTAAAGTAATTTTCTAGAAGAGGAACAAGAAGAATCCAGAGTCAAGATGTTTTGTTGATTCACATTTCGCATTGAAAGCTCTCTGTAATCACAATGAAATCATAATTGCTTCAGTCATGCTCATGATCTTTCAAAGTCTGTCCTATATATCTATTCTTGTATTATTCATATTGTTTTCAAAACTGGCATTTAATTTCACTCACTCAAAGACAGTCCTACACCACAAGCATTATACACAATACAACCTAAGGGACCGGTGTGTAAGGAATATTTTCAGAATGTTCTGTGAGCACTTAAAGCTGCTCTGATGGTTTCATAACTGCTTGGGTTACGGACAATTAAACTGGAGGATTCAAACTGTGGTCAGTTTTGACGGCAGCCTGTCAGTGCAGACTGTGCACTGAGAGCTGTCACCCTGGAGAACAGGACCTTCCTCACCAAACACTGACAGAGGCAGACAGATTTGCTTAGGGTTTATAGGATTAATATAGGATAGGAGAAAGACTGAGGATTAGGATAATGTCTAGCAGAAGTGGGAGGAGAAGGTGGAAGAGGCTATGGCTCATGCAAGTCTTTTTGGAAAGCAGACGCTATCAGTTTGGAGAAAGTACCAGCCATCAGCTCAGGTGTTGCTGAAGTGGTCATAGTGATACAGCAATTAAGACAAAAGGCTGCAGTCAAAGGAATGAGGGCTTAGAAGAAGAGTTGTTTTTAACCCCCTAGAAGGACCAACTAAAGAAACCCATTTCAATACCTGCACCATCAATTCTAATTGTAATTTGCATATGGTAGCACACAACTGTTAGCTCAGCTCTGGACAAGCCAGTTAGCGCAAGCACAGGACATCCACGCCGCTCTGAAAATCTCTGACACCTACTTTTCAGGACAGGTCCCAGTGTCACCATCGGAACATAGACAAACTAAGCTGAACATAGCTAAGAGTTCTGGTCATAAAGTGTTGAAATTGCTCCTTTTCTGATCTATACTGCACTTCTTGAGAATTCATGCACGTATCTTAAAAAATTGTTTTAACCTAGCTTCAGAAACCCAGTGATCAGCTCTCCCAAAAAGGGGAACTTGTTTCTGAAGTTCTCTGAAGCCAAATGATGACTACAAAAGCCATTTTCTCCCTCTGTTAAGAATAGGGAACCCTGAAGACATCTCTTAATTGCTGAAGTTGTTCAATTTGTGGTGGTGGCAGGATATTCTTAAAAAATGCAATTATTTTATTTAATCTACTATGCTACAACCAGTATTTAAATTAGGAATCTGAGATCACAGCCCGTCAGTATTTTCAACTGAGATATTTACAGAATTATGAAATTAATGAGGGACTAGGAGATGATATAATAAATATGCCTATATGATTAAAAGGCATGAAGTTCTCTAGATATGAGCAACACATATCAAACAAAGCTGTCAACCATGAAATAAATTCCATACTGGTAAAAAAGAATGAGTTCAGAATAATACGACCTTGCTATAGGACAATTCTTAGGATTAAAGAGACCTAAGGTCCCTCAGCTGTGTTTAAGACAACATTTCCTTCAGATAGATCATTAGGTCCCTAAAAGCGTGTTCCTCTGCTAGCTGGAGGTCCAAACTGATGTTATTGAAGTTGTTTGATCTATCTTACTTTCTCAGCTGTGACATGAAATAACTCAACAATAAATCAGTAAAACAGTTACTGAGATTTATGGTGTAAATTCCAAACAATACTCAAGTAAGTGTCTGTCCCCTAAAAGAATCAAGTATTAATGTGAACCTACATGAACATATAATTCATACAATTGGAGAAAGGGTATTCACATAAAGAACATTCTTGAATCTCAGCAGAAAAAACCTAAAACTTGTATAAATAAGCTAGTCATTAACGTTTTACTGATATTTGAAGCATAGACTATGTGAAAAGATGTTGACATTGACATGTGGTGTTCCTTCATGAAAGGACAGATTACTGTGTGCGCTACTCATTCCTTGGTTCTTCTCCCATTGCTGACAGTCCACTTGGAAACTGACAATATAAAACTTGTCATACAAGCACTGAGCAGCCATGAGATAATGACAAATTTTTATTGGAATCCTGAGCTGCATTAGCCAAAATAAGTAAGACAAGAGGGCAACTAAATTAATGGATGACAGCAGTCATTTTTCCTTCAAACACCGAAATTAATTGTGTCCAATCCAGTCATGATTACAAGCAAGAAATGTGGATGAAGTTTCTAATCCAAACCCCAAGAACTAGCTTCTTGAAGTCTCCTAACTCCATTAGCTAGAAGCCTAACAATATAACTAGATCCCCTTCACAGGAAGCTATTATAATATTTTGTGAAATAAGAAATTACCTGACAAACCCCTTTTCCAGATTAACACTACGCATCAAAACCCTTTTCAAAAAGTCATTTCACCTACAGACTAAATACAACAGTGATATTTTCAAATGTTAAAATGTTTTGCTAAAATAGATAATTAAAATAGTATCCAACTCCAGCCTGTGCATCACTCTCCAGGTGCATTTGGACAGTGAGAAATCTATACAAAGACTAAAATGGATCTTCCACCCAACCAAAGATCCTGCTTCCTAGAATGAAGAGAAATTTGCAAAGACACTTGTCTGAAATTACCTCAAATTAAGCAACACCACGAGCTGCAGATTAGCTTAGCTTTCCTGATGTCACTAGGTAAAGAACTTGTTCACAGCTGAAAATATATGACAAGAAAAGAGCTTTTATGTTCTCCAAAATATTCTTTCATACAACTTGCATCCAGATCATTCTTTGCATTATTCATGGATGTTAATAAAATATTAACCTTTGACCTGCCAACAGTGTTTGAAAGGCCTATTCAGCATTCGGGGGAAGAAAAACAAATAAATAGATAAATGAAAGGTTTCCCCACATTGCGTCAAATAGTCTCTAAAGGTAAATTTACCTATAACAGCCCAGTTTATCTAACAGTTTACCACCACTCCCTTTTCTTCCTACTCCTCCCTCCTCTTCCCCCCTCCTTTGCATTTTCCAGTAACCACAGTTCTACCCTCTGCCCTCTCCTTTACCACGCTTTGGCGCTCATCAGACATCTCCAGGCAATGATTTGACTCACTAGCTCAGCAGCAGCCACCTTTTTGCTGGGTTAGTTCCCTGCCAGCTTAGCTAGCAGATTCAGTGACCAGCCAGCTACGTAAGCTGTGGGAATGAGCGTCCAGGAGAGAGAGGGAGAGAAGCAGGATGCCTCTTCTCAGCACCACACAGCCATTACATCAGTTCAAACTTCTCATGCAATTTCACCCTAAGTGAATTCCAAGCGAACAGTATAATAACGCTCAGAGGATCCACTTCAGATTCAGGCAAAAAGAAGGAAGATAATATTAACTTTTTAGTAAGAAAATGTAGCTATGAAACAGGTCTGAAACCTTGACAAAACAAATCTTACAAGAAAAATAAAGGAAACCGTATTAGACCAAGTTTTTTTGCTCCTAGTTAATAATCACCGCTCTAAGGTAAGGGGTTAAGTAAATATACGGTGCTATGAGAAGCAGAAGTGAAATATTTGAATCTGTTGGAAAACATAAGTTGGTGACATACTCTCACAGGCATCCGGATGACTATTCAGCTTCAGCTGCTTGCGCCACATCGCTCGGCGCTCCACGCAGCAGGCGTCAGCCGTTCGGTCAGAGTCCCCATGTTATTCAAATGACCTACCCGGCACTGCAAACGAACAGGGGACAGCTGAAGTTAACAGTTTGAATGACTGACAAGTTGAGAGTTTTTCTCAGACACTGCTTCCAAATAACAAACTCCTCAGCAAAAAAATAGGTCTTCACTGAGGAAAATAGGCCTGTATTTGCAACAAGTGTTATCGGCCATAAATATTCTTATCAGCTCTGCTAACAATAAAGTTTTACATAATCTTACCACGTGTATTTTTTTTCCATTAATACTTGGAAAGGCTTACGCAAAACAAATAGTATGTGGGATATTTTTTGCCCACCCCCAGCGCAGGATACCAAGTATCTGGAAGCACAGGAAGGATTGCCAGAGTCTGAAGTCATCATGTTTTCACAACAGTTTCAAGTTTCAGACAAACAGCTAAGCATACGTGCTTATTATACACATCAGTGTAAGGTCTCTGACGGTCCCTGGACCACTCTGGTAAGGTAAGCCTGAGGCCTGCAAGGTGGCTTGAGTTCATCTAGCAACATCTAGAGTCACATTTCCTCCATCGTCTCTCACTGCACAACTCCCAGCCAGAATCCCACTTCTTACTCCCTAATACTACTCTGCTTCTGTCCTCTCCCATTGAGCCCATTCAGCTTGCTGGCTTAGCGAACACTCATGGATTTGGGGGTTTAGGTTTCCTTTGGGCTTGGTTGGGTTTTTTTTTAATTACTTTCCTGACAGGTTAGCAAATTCAGCTGGTTCACAGAGTAGTCAGAGGAAGGAAAGTGGCTGGAAAATGTGGCTGGAAGCGTGGGTGGAGAAAGCAGTAATTCCTCTTTGCTCTGCTGAGAGCTATCAGATAAGGCTCATCCCATCTTGCAGAACACCTGAGCTCCAGCGCTCAGGGTAGACAGTGCTATAGGCACAGGCGAGTTAAGCAGCTTCCCAGGTGAGCAGGGAGAGGGCTCTGCCCACGCCTCAGGAGATAGGAAACAACTGATGTAACCTACACAGTTTCCATTCTTCAGCCTGTAAACAAGAGGCTGGTGATTAGAGGAACTTGCCAAATGGCTTCATCACTCCAGTCTTGGCCCTGCCTCTTCTGCACCCCTGCCCCCAGCTCTAGAAGAAAGATTCTAATTCTCCTAAGGAATTCCTACCTCTGCTCTGTCCTCTAGACCAAATCATCTATACTTTCAAGGCTTCCACCAGCAGCACTTGTACTCACAGAAACCCCACCTGGCACTAAAACTTCACAAGAATATGTCTGCAAGGCCCTAACATTGCTCTACAAACAGACTGAGGCCAAACACCACTATTGTTCTCTCTGTGTTCTGAGAGAGCATCAAAAAACAAGAGTCAGAAGCATATGTCATGCAGTTTACCTTACTATGGACAGCACAGTCCCCATGTGGGTTTTGTTACTTTCCCCAGGGTATTTGGCCCTGGTTATGGGGTATTTGGTTTCGCTTAATGAAACATAATCAAACTACACAACAACTAAAGCTGGTTGTCAGAGCACTGCTAAAAATTCCCCACGCAGTTGGCTGGGGAGGATTTAAAACTCTGCACTATTCTTAGAAGTGTGTGTCTGCAGCAGTTGGAAAATGCTGGGTTGCAAGCAATGCATTCCACAACGTGTTTAAGGCTCTCATCCTGATTGTTACAGACTCTTTGTGGTTTTACTTATTTCAGTTTACATTTAAAAAAAAAAATAAATCAAAAAACCCAAACAAAACAAAATCCTATCACTTATCTAGGCACCTGAACATATTCTGTTAAGAATCTCACATTTAATATCACCACAGTAATTACACTAAAACTATTCATTGAAGTGTGACTTTTAAATGAGAGACAGGGTTCGTTAAAGCTGCTTTGGAAAACTTCTCACGTGCAGACTTTCATAAAACATTTCCAAAATACACAAGGCCAATAATTGACAAGTGTATGGGAACATGAAAAAGGCTACAAAAACCAGGTTTAACTGATTAAAAAACAATCAATAGACATTGATAAAGGTCACTGTGCAATCTTAGAAAATAGAGACAAGGTGATCTGCATTTAGCACAACAGCATTTATAGCTATGCTCCGCTGTGCACAAAATACACACGCCTACCATGCAAGAGACGGCGGAGCCTGCGCTGTACTATAAGACTTCTCTATAATATTGAAAGATATCCGACAAGCAGATTTATTGTAAAATATGATTAAAATAATCAATGTTTTAAAACCAATTGACGACAATGACCAACAACTGTTTCTTTAGTTTAAAGACTTAATATATTCATAGTTATGAATAGCAACAGGAAGGGAGTTGTACCAACAGAAACACAATAGTTCCAGGCTTTTCCTCCCAGAGATTCAGGGTGTGTGTCTATTCAAACAAGTTAAGAAGGTAGAATTTAGCTTCGTAAAACTAATATACTCATATACTGTTTTCCTTCAGTGAGAGGACCCAAGAAATTAATTATCTTGAAAGACCTGCCTAGTAGAGAATTAACTCTCCAAAACTGGCCTTCAAGGTAAAATGTTATTCCCTCCTAAGAGCTGGCAGAGGTTTTGTTATGAACTTCCTCTAAGATCCTAAAAATGTATGTACTTTTTAATAATTTCTAATACTGTATAATTTGATGGAGGGACATGAGGCTTTTTTTCTCTCCTACCTCCCCCCAATTTATGACACATCTTTAAGCATACTGGATAATACTGACTAAAGTATTAAAGAAAGCAGTAGACATTGTCTACCTCAACTTTAGCAAGGCTTTTGACACTGTCTCCCATAACATCCTCACAGTAAGCTTAGGAAGCGTGGGTTAGATGAGTGGCCAGTGAGGTGGATTGAGAACAGGCTGAACAGCAGAGCTCAGAGGGTTGTGATCAGCGACACAGAGTCTAGTTGGAGGCCTGTAGCTAGTGGCGTTTCCCAGGGGTCAGTGCTGAGTCTGGTCTTGTTCAATGTATCCATCACTGACCTGCATGAGGGGACAGAGTGTACCCTCAGCAAGTTTGCTGGTGACACAAAACCGGGAGGCAGTGGCTGACACACCAGGAGGCTGTGCAGCCATTCAGCAAGACCTGGACAGGCTGCAGAGCTGGGCAGAGAGTAACCTAATGAAGTTCCACAAGGGCAAGTGCAGGGTCCTGCACCTAGGGAGGAATAACCCCATGCACCAGTACAGGTTAGGGGTTGACCTGCTGGGAAGTAGCTCTGCAGAGAGGGACCTGGGAGTCCTGGTGGGCAAGTTGGCCATGAGCCAGCAAGGTGCCCTTGTGGCCAAGAAGGCCAATAGCATCCTGGGGTCCATTAAAAAGAGTGTGGCCAGCAGCCAAGGGAGGTCATCCTCCCCCTCTACTCTGCCCTGGTGAGACCACCATCTGGAGTACTGTGTCCAGTTCTGGGCGCTCCAGCTCAAAAAAGGCAAGAAACTACGGGAGAGAGTCCAGTGGAGGGCTACAAAGATGATCAAGAGACAAGAGCTTCTTTAGGACCCGATGTCCTAAACAGGTCATTAGATTAAATGTTTAGTGACCAACAGAAACTGAGAGGTTAAAAAGCTATAGATGCATGAGCCACAGAAGGAAAACAAGCAATGAGAAAGTCTTCCATAGACATGCTACACACAACTAGTCTGGTAGTTACACATACCCCTAGATGCAATATTTAAACATCTACAAGAATCCATAAAGATACGTAATATATATACTAATTACTAATAATTATTTTTTAAATATAATATATATATACTTATTTACACACATTAATGTATATAAAATTATATTCTGGGAATAGTTTTTAACTTCATCTCTCCAGATTATCCTCACTTTAAAGCTTTTTTCCTTGTTATTAAGACACACATTTTTCACTAAACACCTTCCAGTTTAGCTTGGAATTTATGTCTTGATGGATACATAAAAACATGTTATTTATATTATGAAAGAAGTCAGGTTAAAGTAAAACAAACTTAATGTGACAGGTGCTGCTCGTGGCTAGCATTCTTTCTCTGGACTTCAAGGCTTTTATTTACTGAGGGCTAAGTTTTCCATCACTGACAATTGTAACTGTCTTAAACTTCTTAGCCAAAAAAAAAAAAAAAAAATAGTACCATGATGACCCCCAGAAGGGGGGCGTAGCTGGATGTATCCTAGACAAAAGCTGTTTGCTGCTTATTATGCACCATTAATGCACTGTTGACTGAAACAGCTGGAAGTACTTTGCAGACTAATGGTGGAAACGGCCTTCAAAACCAACCTTTGAGCGAGAAACAAACCTTGTTTCTTTTGGGAAATAACATACAGCTAAAGAGAAATTCTCTCTAAAAAATAATTTGGGACCAACTGCCCAAAGGCTTTAGTTGTCTACTGTATGTATTTCATCTGGAATAAATAGAAGTTTTTAGATCTTCAAATTTCTATTTCTTGTTGGCTTATTTTTCACCTTTAAAATGCAAAAATCTTTATTCTAGCTGGAGAAGAGACTATTTCTCAACCAGCTGAGGCATCCCAGACACCAGATCTTTGGGTCAATTGACAGGACACTGCAGTAGACGTTTTCAATGAGGGACCTTCAATAAAATTTATCTCCTCTCCATTCCTCTGCTGTCAGAGATTCAAGGCTACATGCAGACAGATGCATAGCGGCAGTATGTTCACTCACTGTAAAACTATAAAATCCATTTTGATACCAAGTCCAAAACGCCCTTTTCCCATTTCACAGCTACAGAAAGCAGCTCATCATGAAGCAAAAAAAAAAAAAATAATAAAAAAAAAAAATCAGACTAGTTAAGATGCACAAATGGTGATTCAGGAACTCAGTAGCTGCTCTTTCCAGAAAGCACAGGCTATCTTTTCAACTGATAACAATCTGATCAACTCCATTCACATCAAACTCACTTTTTCAGAAAGTGAAAGCTTCTTGCTCCTTACCTTTAATGAGATGTTTCTTCTTAGAAGCAATTGTTTGCTACTACAATAATCTATAACTCACTGTATGTGTATTACCTTAGGTTAATGATTTGTTTCAAAAGAAATTCCAGTGCAACGTGTAAGAGGAGAACTGAGGACAGTTTTGTTTGTAGAGTGTGGCCAGGGACAGTGGCTGAAGTTCTGAAGCAACAGGATTTCTCTACGCCAGTACTGAAACGTTGCTTAAGAAATGGACAAGGGAACTTGTATTTCCAGTTGTGAAGGTGCTTCTGTGGTCCCTCCTCTAGATTTTGGTTCAGGATATTGCATTTGTCTAAATTCCCACCCATTTTTCTTTAAGACTTCATAACGCAACTGTTTCACCTTGTGCTTTAAATTCTCATTATTACTCCTACATTAGGTACCCAAAGCAAAATGGAAATGAACAAAGGAAGAAGTGAAGCAAAAAAAAAAAAACCCAACCTGTATGACTCATCATGTGATACAACAAACATTTTCTGCATAACTCAGAAAATCTGTGCTACCAGAAGAAAAATACACAGTTGCCAGTTACAGAAACACAGGCTAACACATCTCTCTCTCTCTTTTGTTTTTTTTTTTTTTTGCTTAAACTTGCAGGATAGGTAGATAGTTTTCCTCTGGATATATTTTTGGCAGGCAAGTTCTGAAAAACCTTGTTCCCAGAATCCTGTGGACTGAAGACACAGCTGTTCAGATTCACTGTTCTAACCTATAACACGGTGGACACTCCGGTTGGTGAAGCAGGCTTAAGGGGCAGACAAAATGACAGCTGGTCCATTTCTTCTCTTGCACATAAATCCCATTTAGAATAGGATTAAGATAACTGGAAAACAACCTATTGACTGAACAACAAATCCTGCCTAGCAAGAGGATATATATGATTTAAACAATTTAAAATGTTTAAAGTGGACTTTAAATACTTTCTTAATAATGGTCACATCAAAAGGTAAGAAACATTTTAGAAACTATCTTCAGGTTACTTCAAAATCTGGCAGTTTAGACTAGGGAAAGACATACGTTTTCTGGTCTGTAAATTTATATCTTCCACAAGTAAGGTTTTTAAAAGCATTTAAATAATTTTGGAGCATAAATTTAGGAAAATATTTTAGATCACAAAAATTTAAAGCAATGCAATCCCATTGATTCTAATTTGAAATATTGATCTCATTTCTGCACCCGTTGAGAATGGAGTCTTATTTATAGCAGAGTACAGATTCTGACCCAAAACAGACTTCCTTATTTCTGATGTAATCATTTACTGCTTTAAATATTCTTAAACATTTTGAAGTCTGCATACACACTTAAATTTTAAGATGAACTTCACAGAAGACAAAGATGAAATAAGTTTGGCTTGTTTTTCAAAATAAGGCAGGCTATACTAATTTAGGCAAGATTAAACAGAAAGACTGTCTCTCTGTTGGCTTCTGCAGCAAGAATATGTTTAGTTCAGTGGGGTGATTGAATTTATTCTCAAATCCGTAAACTGAATACATTTAAATTCCCATGTAATCTGTCTCTTGATATACCTCAGTACACTTCCCTTTGAACTTCACATTTGCTTTTATGTGGTAATTTTTTTTAATTTCAGGTGTTGACCAAATGAGGCATATATTAATATTTTTTTAAAAAATAATAATCTTCACTGAGAATAAAACATGGGGTCTTTGCAAGTTTGAACAAAACTTCAGGGTGGATCACAGTGTAAACAGAATATTAATGCATCCTTAATCCCAGTGTGAAAGGGGATAGTCTGCTTGGGTACAGGGGTGAGTGATGATAGACTAGAAAGGTGGAAATTGAAATTAAATATTGATTCATATTGGATTACGAGGATGTAACTTCACCATCAGGTGTTCAATTCTGTAACATCTTAGAGTTTGCGAGTAATGAGCCTGATTTGCCACCAAGATTCAGGTCACTGTACTGACATGTGAAGTAAAAGCCCCTCACCAAATCCTGCCGAGTTTAGTCATCTAAATGAATTAACAGGAAAAAAACCTAAACATGCTGACTGACTCTCACGTTGGTGTCCTTACAAAGACTTAAGTTACACGGTACTGAGCATAACAAAGGGATTCTAGATTCACATTACATCTTTATACGGTTTGAATTCAGCTTTATCTTGCTTAGAATTTTTTCCATAAGTGGATTTTACAAGAGGCAGTTCCACTTGTTTTGCAAGTTTCCTAGATTGATTTTGGAAGGCTGACTCCCGCTCGTGTAATTGGAAAGGTCAAAATGTACGCCATCCCTTAAGGAGCATAATGCTGTTTTCAGCAGAAGTCCGCAGCAAAAAACCCTTCAAGTCAGCTGAATGGAAATCCAGCGTGAGAGCCACTGACATTTTAGACGCATCTTGGTAACACTGAAATGATGATCCTGAAATCCTTACTTAGACAAAGCTTCCCCTCAGTCCTAGATGCTGACCAGTAATTGCACAGATTAACACTTGCATTCAATGACAGACCTGATCGTTAAAGTTTATTTTACTTTAGGTTAGCAGTTCTAAAACATTCTTCCAGCTATGAATACTGCTTCTCTAAAGATTTCATCTAGGAAACTAAATTTAAACGGACATCTTCAAAAAAAAAAAAAAAAAAAACACAAAAACATGCCATCTACAGCGCTAACATTACAACAGGTCAAAATACACAGGTGAAATAAATTTCAAAAGAAACAGGAATATTGAATAAGTTCAACATATCAGATTATCAACGGAAGCATACACAAAGGGAAGAAAGAGAAATAGTAACACACTAAAAGTTTACTTCTACCATGGTCCTGGAAGATTTTGGTTTGGGCATTTAACAGTTAAAGAAGCAATGGCACGCTAACTGAGCACATTAAAACAAAGAGTTGGCAGCTTCTGAAGGAAAAGGGCTTGTGCTCCTCTGTTCCAACTTGTCAGTCAGCTCATGCCAGCACCCTCCACGTCTGCCTCCTCTACACACCCTCATTACATGTGTCTGGCTGGGGTGATCTGCTCATCTGTTCGGGGACTCTCCTGACAAGTCAAAAACTCTGCCTTCTCTCTGCTCTGGAATTGGATCAAATCACCTCAGCTTTTTTTTTTTTTTTGGTAGCCCCACCAGGAGGCTTTTTGCTTATGGTTTCATTCTGTTTTCCTTCACTACTTGTCTGTGTTTGATTTCTAGAATGGAGGAAGCCGAATTGCTGAAAGAAAGATTCCAGGCCATAACAGTAAGTGCTTTATAATTCGCTATGAAAAAAAAATTATGTCTAAAAAAGGCTTAGAAGCAGTATTGTGTTAATGAACTACTCTGTATTTTCTGAGGAATTATTTATCCCAGGACAAAAAAAATAGAGAGACTTACGTCTGCTTGAAATTGTTACTTTTTAATTCTGGTTTATAAGCTATTGTTTTAAGACAGCAAAGTTGCCTGTACTGACTTTATTATGGGTGGTATTTCACTTTCAAATTAAATTCAAAGCAATGAAAGTATGTGTGCAAGTCACTACTGGACAGTCTAAAATACATATTACTATCATCACAGCTGAATGTTTGCCTGAAGGACAGCAGGTCAAAAGACAGCTAGAGAATTCCAGAACAAATCAATTTTCCCATTTCACAACAAAACTGAGATATAAAAGATTTTGGAGTTTGCATTGTGGAATTAAATACAGTTTCTGAATTATTGATGATCTATCATAAGTACTGCTGTCTGAAAAGTGAAAGAGAACAAGGTTGGATTAAGCAAATTCCTACCTGTGGGTTTTCAGAGGAAAAGAAAAAAAAAAGACTCCATGAAGTTTATGCTGAAGATGTTAGAAAACATTTTCAGTTTCTCTTCTAAAGGGAAATCTGATTCAAAAGATTTATTGTGTTTTAAAGGAACTACCGAGTTATTTTTAAAGGAATATAACCTGATGTAACAAAAAAGGATGAATCCAAACTCTCCTCTGATTTGATCTCCACTGAAACCTATTCAGTAACAACAGAATTAAGCTGAAACAAAATTTAGCTCTTTGGGATGAAAGGAAAACTGCAAAAGGATCACCCACTGTCACAGACAATCTTTAAAAGCAAATAATGGGAACAAAGGTGTTTGTCACACTTAGCATGATAGATTAGTTGTGAAACAAACACTACTGACTAAATAAATGGTGAGCAGAGTTAAAAAATACCTTATTGGAACCAAAATAAATGTGAGAAGGCGTAACTGGAAATATATGGGAGTTGAATGGGTTGGTTTTTAATTTGGTTGGGTTTTAATTATGACACTTGATAAAAGCCAACAGACCCATTAATCATATTTACTTGAGACCTGATCAAGCCCACAATAAGGTAATTTGGAATGTTTTAGAGGGTTTAGAGCGCAATTGTTTGTTTAACTGTAATGGCGTTTCAACCAGTCGCATACCCTGGACTTTGTCTCTAGCATGTGGGCTCAAACGATAAGAAATGTTTCGGTGCTCCAGGGAAGCCCAGGCCTTGTGATGGTTTATGCTTCCTGGTACCTGGCAGGAGGAATGGGGCTTGCCTGATGAGGACTCCTATGAACGCACCAGGGTTAGCGTCCCCTGGCTGCGTCTTTGCCCCAGGCAAATACTGGAGACTTATTTTTATTAAGAAACTGTGACAGCTTGCAGCGTCTTGCATTACAGGAAATGGGAAATCATACCTGGGTTCTGGCCATGACTTCATTTACTACATTTGCTGTGTAAAGGAACTATTTGCTCTCTACTTTCATCAGTTGAGAGCATTTAATTGAAACACTCAGTTTATTTGTTATAATGCACTGCAGAAATGAAGGAGCCTAAATAAGATGATGTTATTATCAGGTTTAAAAATCTGAAATACAAGTTGTCTAAGAAAACAATACGTTTACAATTACAATTGTGAGTTACTCAGTGGCTTTAGGAAGGTTTGTCTCAAGCAACACACTTGGAAATTTCAAGTGCTACCTACAAAATCTATGTTGCAAAGGATCTAACAGAGGATGGCAAGGGGCATTCAAAGCAGCAAACTACACTTGCACTAAAATTTGATTGGTTTCTGTTGTTAAATACGTGGCTCCTTTACAGCATCTAGCCCTTACACAGCCACTAGGGGTTTTCAAATCCTTTTTCAGATCTTCTCTATGTAGCAAAGTAAAAAGGAAACCCCTACTGTTATTATTATTATTATTTTAAGGTTTCGATGCTCCCACAGCTCTGAAAAGGAACTGTCTTCATCTGTAATGTAGCTTCCACCTGTTGCTGCTGTATATAGAATACAACAAGTAAAAAATAAAACGCATCCAATTTTGTTAGACTGTTGTATCTTAACATACAACAGCTTTAGTGTTTGTTGTGGAAAACATTGAGATAAAACAGTCAAAGAGGAACCTTAGGCTTAATCCTTTTCATCAGATCCTCCATTCTATGGGAAAACAAAAGTGATACAAGATTTGAATTATGATTAAAGATTGGAATTATGACATTTCTGCAGTTTTATGCCGTCAGACTCAAGTGTCCGTACCTCCAGATAAGACCCGTCAACAGCCAAGCCTTACCTCTGGAAAATTATATGAAAACAAAAATGCATCAGCTAAAACATTAGCTGCTGCTTTGGCCTTGACAGTACATGCCATCTGCCATGGGACCAAGCAGACCACTGTGGAACACTGGCTTAAACTAATGGACTTGGTACACAAGATACCTAGCAAGATATTGCTCCACAGATGCGTTTCCCTTCCTTTCAGATAGATCCAGTTTAGAACACATTTATTTTAAATGCTCAAAAGTCAGGAAAGATTCCTATATGTTTCAACAGGACTGAAAATTAGGACAAAGGCTCAAGTCTCATCTTGCATTGATGCACAACAGAGAGGAAGGGATGAAGGTGCTGTTTCATAAAAAGCAAGTCTTGCCTACCTTAACAAGAGCATAGTAAGAGAGGATTAGAGGACTTCTGCCAGCAACCTGATTATCTACAGGGGCAGAGTACGAAGTTTAGTAGAAGCATGGATCTCAGCTATCTAGGAATAAACATGTATTCTATTACATGTATAGTCAAAGCTTTGTAGAGCAAGACACTGTTTGCAGGCAAAGCATAGCAGAATACACTGCAGGAAGAGTCCTAACAGGTTTTAAAAAGTATTCTGACAACACAAGGTTCAAAAAGGTTCCTCATACACTTTCCTTGAATTTAGCTTCTGGCATTAGACCTTCAGCTTTCTTTGACTAACTATATAAAAGACAATCTATTTCAACCTATTTAGGCTGTATAATTGTATAATGGATGTTTATTACCACCAGTGAAATTAAAGCATGCTGCAACACCAAAGGATATGAGTAGAAAACTTTAAGAGAAAAAATACGGGATGCAAAAGAAACATAGACCTCTAGCAGAACAACCAGGCAAAAGCTGCATTACTGAACAGGTTCCTTATTACACAGTTAATTTAAAATGCAGTCATTTGTGCTTTTACGCTCTGATTTCTTTCTGCACACTATTTTTGTGTACCAGTTCTCATTTCAGACTGCCCAAACTCCTAGTACACATCTCCAGCGGTATAAAAAAAATATTTAAGTTGACTTAGAATATTTTTAATAGTATAAACCAAGTAAAAGTTCATTCTCTAAGAACTTATCCAGAAATGTACTAAAGAGAAAAAGCAGTTTCCTTAAGAATTGTAACAGTCTGTAAACACAAGCTCTTGTCACACTTTGCTCACCTTATGATGGGTTATTCAAAGGCCATTTATACAATGAGATCAGGAATATTTCCTAATTAGGGAAAGGTGCAAAGGTCAGAGACCAGATGCTGTGTCTTCAAAATCAGCACTGGCTGAGTAAAATCCAGCGTAGCACCTCTTGGATAAAATCTCTTAAAAGGGACACTGCAGAAAAGTTACCTGTTATAGTGATCCTAAATCAGTAGCCTTGTTAACTGAATTAAAGAGCATTTCAAATCAAAAGCACTACAGAGTTGAAGGTAGCACATATCTTGAGGCAAGATCCCTACCTGTTCTCTTTGGTGTATTAAAAAGGCAGACTAACACCATCAAGGAAAACTGTAAAGTACAGATGGTGGTTATAGATGGCTACTGCAAGACGGAAATCACTGACACTCGTTCACCTACTAAACCCCAGCACACCATCACTTGCGCTTGGCCTGCCTGTAGTCCTGCCCTCCATCTCCACAAGACTAGGTGGTTTCTTCTACTTCCCATCCTTCAACAAAGTGTCCCTATAGCCTGTGGCCCCACTGCTAATTTCTAATTTCCAGTAACAGTGAAATGATTCAGCCAAGAACACTACGGCTCTTCCTGTTTCCAAATCCCAGATCCTGGGGAAACAGTGGAGAAAACTCCCAGCCTTATGCCCTCCTTAAGCACAGCTGGTTCCTCAAGTGGGCTGAAAGGGCAAGTCTTCCTGTGTTTGTGAAGAACGTAACTCCTTCCTAAACCATCCTTGTCTGAAAACAGACTCTGTTAAAAAAAAAAAAAAAAGAACAAAAAACAACCCTATCAGTAATTTGTTCTAATTGAAAGAAAAGAGGGGTTGGCTGCCAGTCAGCAAACATTTCTACACAGGACAACAGGTGATTTAATTTAGTTTCCTAAAACATACCAAGAAAAAAGTGCAAAAGTTGCCGTATCCAATAACAGGATTTTATAGCATTAAGGCTGACCAAGAGAATAGTCCGTTAATACAGCTTGTAAAAGTTAGTTCCCTTTGGCATGATTTCTTTCCCACTGGCTGCTGAGGACACAAAGTACTACATCAGTGTTTGGCCTCATATAGAGCAGCCACAAGGATACTCCACATGACAGCAGCTGTCCAAATACACAAGAGACTTGAGTGTTGCCAGCATTCAGGGACTGTTCACCCATTTCCTTTTTTCCATAATCTGTAGCAAAAAGGATGAAGGTGGCACTATGATAGGTCAGTACTACTTGAGGTTTTTCCTTCTAAAGTCCAGCAACAATGAAAACAGCCTTTGCACAGACAAAAAAAATTATTTTTTTTTTTTTTAATTGAGAGGTAACAACAACATACATGAAGGTTACGTCATTTCTCTGTTTTCATCTTTATCACTATTCAACTAATTAAATAAATTTCTAAGTCTTTGTTTATTCCTGTTTATTTCAGCTATTAGCTACAAGATACATAAGCTCACTACCGGATTCACCGAACAGCCCGTTCCGTTGAGTGATGTATCACAGCTGCACAGTGCAGGCCATGCAGACTCTTTCCTCTCCTAAACGATGTGTGGGCTGCTTAGGAATTTTGGTCAGGGCCCATTTCTCACCTCATTTTGCACGTACAATTGTGCTCAAATGTTATTTCTTCCTGTTTTCTTCTCCCACCCTTTCCAACAGTAAATTACTTTTAATTTGGATCATCCGTGCTTTGTGGTCATTAACATGTTTAAACGCACTTCAGAGAAAGAGTAATGGCAACCATACCTGCATAGGACACAGGAGCTGTTGCTGCTAAGAATTATGCGTTGCCTGAGCACCATATAAGCTTTAAAATAAGGCTTTATTTGCATAGATTGATTTCACCCTACCGAACGCCACTTAAACATCTTTTTTTTTTAGCAACAAGTAACTCTCTAAAAAGTGTTTTATTGTTCTCTTAATTTGTAGGACAAAAGAAAACTGCAAGAAGAAATTACACAGAAACGTCTAAAAGTGGAAGAGGAAAAAATGAAACACCAACATTTAAAGGTAAGTAAAGTGCTGGATTTATGTAACTAAAGATAGCCTCAAGTCATTCAGCATGAATAAAGGTTTGGGATTTTGGAATGCAAATCTTCATGCATTTAAGTCATGCTTTTACTGTCAAATTTTCACTGCTTTTTGGAGTCTTGCCAGGACTCCATTTAACTTTAATAAGCATCACCCTTTGAAAAAAAATTACACTCAGGAGCTAATGTTATTTGATCTCTTCCATGGCATAAAATGAGATCATAACCAGGAATAACTCACAGCTGAAAATTAAGCCTCACATTTCAGACTGGGTGTGTTCACTCCTTAATTCCACTACAGCAACCTCACTTGGTACAGGGTGCAGCACAATCATGAGGTCTAATTGCACTTTTTACTGGAAAAAAAAGCAGCCGATTTTTATTTGGCTATAGCCTTTGTCAGCTTGTTTAATGACTCTTTGGTAAAATAATGCTGGTTTTTTGTATATTAAAAAACAAACAAACAAAACTCAAACACAGAAGTGCTGCAAATATTGTCCTGAAATGTGGTTTGCTAAACTCAGGATTACAAAATCCAAATTACTAAGAAACCAAAGTATCCAGCTCTGCAGACACTTGAAATTGTAGCGATTTCTACCCAACATCACCATTCTTTACATGTCTATTGCAATTTGACAGTACGTGTCAGGTAGGGAGATGAGGCAGAATCTGTGCCTCTAGAAATATGCAAGACTTGGTATTTTACATACCCTTTTAATTTTGTGAGTGGGTAAACAGTTTCAGAAAGATATGTTTAATGCAATACCAGGAACATGGTGTGTCTCCTTGAGAAGCATATTTAAAACAGACTCTTCTTCAAAATAGACACCTGATTCTGGGTTTCATCTACCCTCTTCTTTTGTGTCAAGCCAAAAAAATGAGAAGTTGTGATAAACTAGTTCACCAGGCCATGCAAGCCAACGCAAGAGTCATCTGTGCTGAGGATTTATTGGAAGGCAGTGACCATAAGGACAGGCTTGACCAATTGTGTAATGTCTTGCCTAAAAGAGAGGGGAATATCATTTCCAAGTCCTGTAACTAATGAGCAGCAAACATGTGACTGTCGTCCTCTATCTTAGTACACAGTTACATGGAGTCCTGCACTTTGTTTCAAGTTTCCATGCCTATAAATTCAGAATGACTCTTTTGCCCTTCTTTTAAGAAGGATAAACTGATCTGGTCTAGACAACCAGCTAATCCTCACTACTGCTGGGTGCAGAGTCCTAGGGCAGTTTCCCTACAGATTTAGTACATGCCTTCAGCTAACATTAATAGGTACAATGGAGTTAAAAAGTTAAGAAAACAAAAAGCTACCTTGGACTTATTCTGAAGGTGTTTTACAGAATTTTACAGAAGCTAAAACACTCCTTGAAAAATATTACTGAAATGCTCTTCCTTTTGAAGAGGACAAAGGATGTCATTTGTTTGCCTGTTCTATGAAAAATCATACAGATATCATACAGAAAAGGTATTAAATTAAAATTGGCCATATTGCATGTGAGGCAAATCAAGGGCCTGTAGAGGAAATATTCACTTGGGAAAAAGGGATCAAGCATCCATTTTATAGATGTGTATGGTGTATAAGTACATACATATCATTAGCTATTTAGAGCATGCAAAACAGAGACTACTTTTTCCAACTGAGTACTAAGACACCTAATATCAGATGCAACATTACTATATGAACATCCTCTGCTTGATGCCCTAGGAGCCTTGTCCTTTCACAAATGTTTATGCTTCAGACTAATTCAGGTATTTCAATGGAATCAAACACCACAAGAATCGAGCGCAGAATCGCTTTAAACCAGATTTAGACTTCTGAAATGTTTAGGCACTCTGGTAAATTTTATTGACAGCTCATTTCCCTAGCGAGTCAGTTTGATTTCACTCATTTATACTCCCACTGGTTGTGCATGGTGAAATCTAGAGCTCCATGACCTATTCAACATTACTCGCACCTGTCCCTTAGGAAACTATTGCAGGTTAGTAAATCTCACTGTCATATAGCTGTTCCTGGTAGCTGGATATCGCTATCCTGTTCCTCATTTTGTCCTTCATTCCTATTTATAACCCTTAGCAACAGGTTTATTAAAAGGTTGTTGCTTTGTTTTGTGGGGGTTTTTTGGTTGTTTTTGGTTGTTTGTTTTGTTTTAAACTTCCTTTTTGTAAATAGGAATCTTTGCTCCAGCTTCCCAATGACTTTGTTTGCTGTCCCCAAGCTAACTTCTTACTAGGAAGAGACATATGAGGTGTCATAAGAGGTCTTAGTTATCTGGTACAACCATACTGGAGAAGGAATATTTACTCCCTACACGTGCACCTCTATCACATGAAATAGAGGACACACAAGCAAATACAGACATCTGTGTTGTCAGGGCTTCACAGAACTGCAAGGGGTGATGGGGGCCGCTAGTGAGGGTACAAGGGAAATTTCGTCTAACAACTAAGTCTTCCTCCTACTTGGAATCCTTCTCGCTGAGGCAACAAGGGAAATGACCACAGTTGCTCAAAAAGCGTAGTCAGCACTGATTTGCATGTACTTTTCAAGCGCTTTTCTGATTTAGCTTATTAAATTTTTGGCTTCTGACATGCCTGAACTCCATTAGTGCTACCTTGTAGTGCTGGTCACACACCTGCTTTTTCCAGGCGTTAACAGTGTTTAACTACATCTTCTGTGAAAACTGTGAAAATTATTTACGCCCCCCCAACATAAGGTGAACTGCCATACCACTGGGAGAGCAAGACCCACAAACGCAAAACATCTGTGCCTTTCAGGATGGATCTTGCCATGTTAGTCTAGCCACATTAAGGATTACAGTGGAGTTATACATGGAGCATGCATAGGCCATTATTTACAGAATTTGCAGGATATTGTCACAGTACTGCTGATGTGACCGTGAACCACAAAAGAAAGCGATTGCTTTCCAGCACTCTGGCTGTTCCCAAGGTCCTATCACATCGCAATGTATCCCTTTCCCTTAACATACCGAGCCTAATGCAAAATGAACGTGCTTTCATACAAGTGCTATAACACATGCACAACCTAGTACTGAGCTAGAGGCGCTTTGCAGTGGAAGGAAATGCTTAGACAGCAGAAAGAACCCGACAGCCCCAAAGCAGCAGCTCCTGCGCTGGCTTGTTCTGATGCCTCAGTGGAGCAGCCTTGAAACTCTCTGTTGTTCAAAAGCTGTTTCAAAACTACGCAACGTGTCATTCTTTCAAAAGTGGCCAATTAAATTAAAACGATTACATGGCATTTAGTTGGGAGCAGCAGCAAACTATTCTAGGAAAAGGCAAAAACAATGCTATTGTGTTACGCCTGTATTGAGGGACTTTGTTTTCTTGGGCCTAACCCTATACATACATGAAGCTTTTGTTGATTTCAATGGGTGTTATCGGTTTCTGAGGTCTACAGTGCCAGCCTCACTGTAATTCTCACAAGGAATTACAGATTTATTTTTGGAGACAGCAATGCTAGACTAATTCAGTTCCAGCCAGGATTAAAAATTCACTTTTCTAGAAGCCCTATTTATCATTAAAATCTTAACAGCTTGATTGAAAGGGAATTGATAACTGTGTCCCCTCCCACTTGAGAAAACAGTATTTTGTGGTCAGTAAGAATTGTGCCAACACCAACCTACGTGGCATCTACCAGATCAGGTAAAACCATTCTATTAAAATCTGCATTCATCTCATTTGAGCCTAGGGCACAACTGCCAGGAGGTGCTGCCAAATGACCCTACGGCCAGAGTCAAGGCTCAGAACATCAGTCTTGAGCAGCCCTTCTTTCCTTCAGATTTCCTAGGATCCAGTGCTGAGAGAGAGATTACTGTCCCGCAAGGCTAAGGCAACTGTAAACATTGCTCCTATGTTCCGGTGAAGTAAAAAAAGTACAGTACTGTGGAGTGCCACAGAATTCCCAGCAAGCCGGTTTTAGCCACAGTTTCTATCACATCATGTATTTCACACATCAAGCAAGTTGAAAATTGCATTTAACTGCAATCAGGTCCCTACTTGCATCCTCCTTCATCAGTTTGCCCTCAGTAATAACCTCAAGTAAAGTATACAGTAAACAGAAAACTGTAGGAAGCAACAGTTTAAGTGACTCAACGCACAGGACGGAGCTGCTGCAAGCAGCACTGAGCTTAATGCAGCCTTCTCACCAGTGCCGGGCACAGCTCTGCCTCAGAGCAGCAGCAGTCAAAATCCAATTTAGTCTCATCTACACCCTACAATTACTGAAACTATATGGATGGGGGAGGGGGGAACTAACATGGAAATCAGACAGCTCAAGGAATCTAAATTACAAACAGAAAAATCATGGTTAATTAAAAACCTTATATGCTTGCTTTTTTTTCCCTGTTAAGCTGTTTTTGTAAGGAGCCCTGACTCCCACTTCTTCTCCAAGGCAGCAACTGGATTTACATTCCTGAGCTAGACTGAAGGGAGTAAAAAGAGTGCAAGAAAGTTGGCATGGTTTACAACATCTAGCCTGCAAATATGAACTTATCTCCATTAATTTATTTTTTTTCATATTGTAAAGCAGCTGTAGGAAGCTATTAGTGCATTGAGCCATATTTTTCAAAATCTGAAAACACAGCTGAGAGATCCACTCACCTGTACACATGCAACACACCCATTTATAAGCCACTACTGTACAGAGAACGCTCCACAGGCACTAAACAGGTCAGGACCTAAATACGTAAGTCGTGGATTGCCCCTACACCAGTAGTTGTAAACACGTAGCAGGTCTGCTGAAACACTGACCAGACAGCAGCAAGCCAGGCTCCACCTTTCCAGTCCCACGCTTACTCCACACATCCCCACAGATGAAATGCAAGTTCACTACCAAAATCACCCAAGTTCCTTGTAAACTCCACTAACTCCCTAGAAATCTCTTCCCCCATACAAGCTTATTTACAGAAACTTTTCACCTTTTATGCTCCCTCCCAGAATTTATGCAATGCCATGAGCCCAGAAATCAGGGCTATTGAAATAAAACTATAGCGCTTCTGACCGGGGCCTTTTGCACGCGTCTGTAATATGTGCACTTTGATACAACTGTTTTGTTTTATTGAGGACAAACACACCACTGGATCCACTTACAAATACTAATCTGTTACAGGTAACAACTGACATCCTCTCTGTGTTTATTGACTGGACTAATAAAATGGGACATTGTTCTTAATGAGCTTGGTTTAAAGTCAATCTCAAAACACAAATGTGTTTTAGTATTTCTCTTTCTGTGGCACTCACTGACATTAGGTTGCCTTATGCTAGATACAGCACAAGAATGTGGATCATGCCTATGGCATCAAAATAAATACAGTAAATTATTAAATAGCTTAACTTTTAAAGTACACTTACTTGTCTGTATTCTTCCCCATCAGAAAAAGGCCTTGCGAGAAAAGTGGCTCTTGGATGGCCTTAGTTCTCTCACTCCAAAAGAGCAAGAAGAAATGCAAAAGCAGAACTGGGAGGACCAACAACGGACTCGTGAGCTGGAACAAGATATTTTCAGGTAAGGTGGCAGCCCTGCCCTTCTGTCTGGGTTAAAATGGTCCCTTCTTAGAAGTCCTACCTTATTTTCTAAAAGATTAAGCTGTCAGCAAGGGCTAAACACATGCAGTTTGATACACAGAGTAAAGCAGTCTTTGTTATATTTTCTAGTCAGCTAGAATTAGAGAATACACAATGCAAGCTTCCATACTGTGAGTTTATCATACTGCACCATAAGTATCTTGCAGAGTATTTGTCTAATTCCAGATACCCCTTTTACGCTATACTCAATAGTTGTAAGCCACAGTATATGGATTTTGCTCCGATAGCAATTGTTGAATCATAATTTCAAAGTAATGGTAAATAAATTTAAAAGTTTTTCAGTTTCCCCAGGTCCTGCACAGCCTTTAACACCTGACTTTTACCATAACACAGCACTTCAGAACAGTACAAGCTGCCTAGCATTATTAATATCACTTGCCTTATTTTCACGTTTCTTCCATGATGTTTTGCCTGCAGTTTACTCCCAGAAGCCTGTTACAGAAAAGGCCTTTTTCTCCCTTTTATTAGAGATGTTCCTACAAATCTCATTGCCTAGTACCTCCCTACCACATAGGGCTAACATCAAACTGCACTGACAGTCTCACGTGCTACTCCTTTATTTACGATGGATGTGATTCTGTGTGCTTGTTAGCTGCAGTTAGCCTTTCCCAAATACGACGGGGCTCCGTACACAATCAGCTCCTGACCTGGCTCCAGGTACTGACTGGTACTACCCATTAGCACCCACAGAAGAGATTAAGTGTTCCTGTTTCATTAAATTCTGCAAAGTTCCATCAACCTTTTTTGAGGCTTCTTCCTCTATTTCAGTTCAATAGCATCTTCCTCCATACTCTCCTCTTCCTCCACTGTCCTCCTACACACACTCTTTTGGCAAAGTTGTCACCAAGATTACCTCCTCCAGTTATCTCCCACCCACTTCCCTCCTTCCTTACTCCATCTCTCCGACACAAACAATAATTCTCTTGGCTGACAGGCAGCAGCCTAGTGCTAGTTTGTCCTATAATTATGCTGACTTCTTGCTTGAAAGCACTTTTCTCAACAGAACACCTTTTCACGCACCTCTGTGGAATTCTCTGTTGCAGCAGTAGAAGGTAGACAGTGTGCTCTAAAAACATCCCAGCAGGTTGTGATTATGAAGACACAGAAGAGGGGTCCCTACAACAGTGTGATCTCCAGGAAATAGCCGTGTGGGGAAGGACTGGCTCAGGAGCAACAGAGAAATTGCTCTGGGCAAGTAGCTCCCCACCAGCCCATTGGAAGTTCAGCCCTTTTCCAGGCACTGGGAGGATAGACTAGATATTCAGAGTCTTGTTGACTTTGAGTAAGAGCTGGAGCTTTAGCTGAGATCTCCTTTATGCCCTAAGAAATTTGGTGATGGGAGATCTTTAAAACTGCTTTGATCTACGCTGTTTCCAATTCATTTGATGACACCCAAGTAAAGAACAAGCAGTGTTATTATAGCGGAGGTCTGAACGTCTATACCACTAAAAGGGAAAGCTACTGAACTCCTGACATACTGACTGCATTAAAAAACAGTGAAATATTTTAGCAGGAAGCGTACTGTATCTCCAGCATCTAAATCTAGTCTGTCACTTCATAACATACCTTTAGGGCTCTCTGCACCTGCATCATTGTAATTGTATCTCACAGCAGCACTGGCAGCGGGTCTCTCCTGTCCTATCCCCAGGAAGACTTGGAATGCAGGATTAGGACTTAAAAGTCTTCCTACAGTACTAGAGATATCAGCAAATAGGGCTGATTATTCACGTACATAATGTCATTGCCATGTCTCGCAGAATCCTGGGTTTGTAACTACAGTTGTACAGTCTTTTGATACTGTTTTTGTATAATTATTGTCCTGAATTTGTTGTCAGCCCAATGGCCTTAATTTTTATTTCCTCAGAGACCAAAACTGAACACACATGGTAAACTCTATTTCTCTGATTATAGCCATATAAACTTATTTTTTAGCAGGAATAGAATTTATCACTGTTACAAATTGTAAAACAGTAATCCAACTGGAGCTTCAAACCTGAAAAACTCCTTTAATTTACACAGGTAAATGAGCATCACAGAGGAATATTCCTTTGCTTTAATTCTAGTTTGTATTTGTTGACAAGGGGATATAAATTTTAAAGTTTATCTGAATTCCAGGTCTTTTAAGAGATTCCCATAGACATTTAAAGGAATATTTCTAAATGCCTTTGTGCTTTAAGGAAGGAGAAATGAATGTGCCAAACCCATCATTTGTCCCTAATTGCTTTCTTAAATCACAATATGGATCCTGGAGTAACAGCTCAGCCCATCTCTATTTTTTGATAATTACAAGGACTAGATGCAGATACGCGGTGAATGGGAAGACTGCACATTTAGTACTGCACTACATGACTGAGAGCACACACATTATACCAAACAAGGCGGAGGCTGCTCAGCTCGTACACTTGATGTATGCCTGAGCCTGTAACAGCGTAACTATAGGAATGTGCTGTTACCTTCCCAAAGGAATTTTTGCCAGAGACTTAGTTAATATTCAGCACGTACAAAAAAAAAATCCATTTTAGAATTCCTTTCCCATGTAGGTGGAATGCAGGGATTACAGGTTTGCTTTCTTGTGTTGGTTTTGGGATTGATTTGGGTTTTTTTTTGTTGTTGGTTTTGTTTTGTTTTTTTAGTAGTTTCTATTTATATGCCTACATTTAAGAGAAATGTATTAGGTATGAAATCTTTTCCTACATAGTTCTAGATTCAGTTAATGACAAATACAAGTCATGTTTGTATATCTACATGGCTGATATTCTGACCGTAAACAAGCAATTTAAATCCTGATGAAATTAAATAAGTTTTCTTGCAACTGTAGGCACTACAGTGGAAAAAAACTGCAGTAAATGTTTGATTGTAGTTGCTGGTCTCTCTCCTGCTATTACACATATTCTTTTTCCAAGAATATAAGGCCATTTGTTTTACTACACTTGCCTAACAGAACCTGCGAATGGCTCCTCTTATTTTTGTATATGCTGCTCTTTCAGGGCAATTTGTTTTTTTCATGGCAAACTAAACATTTCCACAGCCATTTGTTGTTACTACCAGTGTTACCAACAAACTTTTCCTGCCCGTGACCTTCTGCTGGAAAGCTCCACCAAATTGCTTCCTCCTTAAAGTGATTCCTACTTCTTGATGTACATCTGAAATACTTGAGATTTATTTGTAGTGAAATGAATCAGACAAATTACATCAGTATAAAGTGAAAAAATTAATTGACAAAAAGTATAACACAAAATGACACGCTGTCTTCACTCTTATGATAAACAACTTCACAAGTGTAATGCATCCTAGAAATGAAAATCTGTATAGAAATGCTCCTAATTGCATTCCTGAGGCACCTTGAATTAAGAGGACTTAATTCACCATTGCTGAAGTTTTAAAGACAGTTTAGAGGTTTGTAAGGCCTTGATATCAAAAGAAATATTTTCATTACTGATACACTTGCTTTTATAACCAAACAATCTACACACCTTTGAGTATTTGGCAGCTTTTATCTTCACGATACACAGAGGACTCAGACAAGGACATTTGACTTTACAGATGGAGAATGGAGGCAGAAGAACATACCTGGAGTCATGTGGGAAGTTCCCTCTGAACTAGGAATTTAAGCAGGTCTATTCACATCAAGCATCTTTGCTATAAGTTATACTTCCTACCACTCCTCAACAGCTGTCTAGCAAAGGCCTCTAGAAAAACATCCATGCTGCCTTACAGATATCATTATGTTTTCTTCAGACATACCCAGCCCAGTTTCAAACCAGCCAGCAGCAACACAGAAACCTAATAATACAGAGTTCAGTATGAACAATGTCCACTAAAAAGCACAAAATATGCACCATACAGAACTTGCACAAGTTCTTTTTCTATGCTATAGATAGCACCCAAGCTAACAAAAGCTTGCATGACTACATATATGTGAAGTCATACATTTCACCTGCCCTATAAATCAAAGATTACTAAACCAATCATGAAGACACATGTCATACAGCAGCAGTAAGATATATTCCTGCGAAGCCCAGTAAAATTCTTTCTTCTGGGCATCTGCTTATTAAATTTCACTTGATTCAGATAGATTCTGTCCACTCGGATGATTATTCTGCATGGGTTTTATCTTCAGTTAAAAAATCTGAATCACTTTAAAGACTTATTGAATACCCTTAGACCAGTCTTTGTTTCTGCTGAACGGACAATTGCAATTGTGGGCAGATTATTTACAGTAGTGGCATGGGCCTTTCCATCACCCTCCAAAATGGGACCTCTGTTTTGAAATGTCTTTTACTCAGGTGTCAAATAGAGCTAGAGTATGTCTGCTAATCAGTTTGGATTTGAGCATTTTTTTATAAAAGGGAGAATTCCATTCTTTGTATCACTAACAAAACAGTGAATAACGAGTAGCCTGAGCCACTGGGCAGACAAATGGCTGAATGCTGTGGTCACAGACAAACCCAGCGTTTACATTACCTGTCCTATTCCCCCTCTTTACCTCGTAGAAGTTGCAGTGAGCCGAGCGAGCATGTCCTTGGTCAGGGTACAAGCTGAATGAAGAATTTGGAGTCCCATTTTGTCATTTAATTTTCAGCAAATAGCACTCATTCTTGATGGAATTAGTTGCTAAACAACATACCTAAAAATGCACAAACATCAGTTAACTAAAATCTATTCAATGGTTTGTAACATGATACATGAATGCAGGCTAAGGCTAGATGGACTCCAGAGCTGCTAAAGCATTTGACTCACCTCAAAACATGTGAGGACTTGCTAAACTGCCTTTTCCTCTCGGTACGGTATTCTCCAGGGTGGCAGCCTCCTATCTGCTTTTCATTCTTAAGCCGTTTATTTTTCTTCTGGGGTGGCAGTGGTGCCAACCCCAGCAGATTATCCGGTGGCCAGCAGCAGTCAGGTGTTCTCTGTAGAATTTCTTAATTCAGCTACTACTTTGGCTGAGAAACTTCCAATTTAATATCTCAGCTTCTAAGGTTCCTCTTTCATCCACACCTCCATACTTCTTATTTTCCTCTCTCAAATAATGAACACTTCTTGAGGAGAAAAGGACAAATATCCAAAGGATTGATTTAATACAGTAGCTATGTCATATTTCTAAAACACAGCAGCATTGTCAAAAGATAGTTTCTTAGAATTGCTAGTGTAGCTGCTAGATCCTTTCATGATAAATACAAACTGTGATGTAACTTCATAAAAGTGTAATTGATTTAGAAGTTTCTAAAGATTTAAACACACCAGAAAGATTCTGGCCTAACTTTTCAACTGTACAAAGTCAAAAGGACTTTGATTTCTTTGAACTATACAGATTACATCTTTTAAGTTTCCTTTCAACAAATTCCAGCGCGTACACTCAACATCCTCTGAAAATGAACCATAAAAATCTATGTCTACATGCAAGTATGAGCGCAGAAGAGATACTTAAGGTCTAGATGCAATTCCCATTACATGGATATAAGAATTTTTCCCTAACCCCACTGAGCACTGAAATCAGTCCTCTTAATTACTATATGAAGTGGGTGTTGGTATGGGTGTGAGAGCATATATAAACTTAAATAATACTTTTCTTGATCTCCCAGATATCACCTTTGATTTATTTGGGGTTGTGTTTTCTCTTTCTCTCTCCGCACCACCTTTTTTTTTTTTTTTCAGTTTTAATACCTTTCCAGGATTTTTCCTCCTCTTCTTCCATCTGTATGTCTAAGAGTGTTTAGAGTCCAGACTGAAATAAACCCATAGTAAAGGTTAATGGTTCTTCAGATCATTATGCTTCTGTGAGCTTTTAATCATTAATTTTTGCATTATGATAATATTGCAATCAAGTCTCATGTAAAAATACAACATTTCAATATATTAAACAAATACTGTTCTGTAATAAGTGCAAAAATACGGCACATGTTCATAGCATTAGTTTCCTTTTATAGCCCTCCAAGAAGGTTCATCCCCTTATAAAATTTTTAAATTTTAGCACTATAATTAGTACCTTTGAACACGGTCCTAAGGACATCTTGCAGAGCTCAGGTCCAAAGCATTAACTGCTTTTAAATTTGTTTTTTTTTAGCTTTTACTTTCATCCTGAATGCATTTTTCTTCACATCTCAATTTGAGTTCTGTGATACCTTTGTGTTTCAAAAAAGAGGATATTCTCACTAACAGATAAAAGTCCACATAGTATCCTATTATTGTAGCTCTACAAATCTGAGTTTAAATAGGACGAGAGCCACAGCGCTATTCAGACTTCTCAAGGTGTCACAGAAGGAGACAAATAATGCTTCTCTGCCAGCCTGCATTCAACTTTTCTGGTCTGCTTACTTTAAAGGGAGGACAGGTTTCTATTATTAATGTTGAGTTTGGTGTAATATTGTGGATCCTAGCACATACTAAAGAATAAGTCAAAACATAAAACAATTTTTTCGATCAGGGTTATAGGCCATCATTAGTCTACTTATTACTTTGGCTCAGATCACCTAGTTGTAACTATTCTGACTGAATTCAGCAACTAGTGATATCAGTTGCAGTTGCCTTAAGTCTACAGTCATTCATTTCTGACATGGATTCAAACACAATAGAAGACATATTTCACTCAAATATGGACGGGCTTGAAATTTGCTTTTGTTTTTTCCTTGAAGTTAAAAGAAATCCTTCCAAAAACGAACCCAGAAAGAAAAGGTAGATGAACCAGGAGAGTGAAGCTATACGGCACTCACCTACGTCATGAGAGAACCAGTTCAAGTCCCAGTTGAGAGTTAAGTCTGGACTTGATTCTAGATCTTCATGGAAAAGTGACTTCCCAACTATTAGGCTAATAAGGCAAATTTCTATCTAAAACCCAACAAATATACACTTAGGCAGCAAGGAACAGTCTTGACTAGAAAGAGGAAAAATAAACAGGATATGGGACACCTGCTTAAGTCACTACCTCAGTCACCAGAGAAAAGAATTTGACTGAGATACTAACATTAGAGGTGTGCTTTAACCAGGCAGTGCTTTCCCCCCTCTCTCACATTCACAAAGATTAGATATTTCATCCTGGACCTTTCTGTCTAGAAGTGTTTTGTCAAACACTTTAGTGCTAAGAAAATAAAAAGTCTAATTAGGAAAAATATGCCTTAAACATTGTAGTCAGCTTTAACATGCAAAAACCCATATAACATAGATTTAACATATAACAAAAAGGGGAGAGAAAAGGAGCTGTGACCCCCTTTAAATAATGTACAAACCTACAACAGAAGTCAGTAGCCCAAAAGAAATTTTGACTGCTAAGCTTCAATCTCCTTTTTCCATTATGATAAAGGTGTTTTAAGAAAATAGTTAGCCCGTCAGCCAAGTCTTAATTGGCAAGATATTTCTGGTTTGCACTGCTAAAATCTGACAGAAATAAGTCAATTGCTGAATATCCTGCTGTCTTAGACAATATCCAAAATTAGTATTTTTGGTATTCATAAGAGGTAGGCTTGTAGTCTTGTAAAACAAAGCTCTCACTAACTAGACCTGGGTACCATTCAAGGCTCCTCCCCTAATAAATAGGCCCTTAAAAATTGTTTCTTAGCGTTAGAAATCTCAATTCCAATCTTAGAAAGTGATTGCTATCGGCACCTGATGCAACATGTATCACACCTATGTGAACTACTCAGTTTTCTCTTGCAAATCTATCGGTAATACTGTGAGGATGTTACTACTGCAAACATTAACCTTCTCGGCTGCTTGTCCTAGGTGCACTGAACCCAGGGCATCTTACATGACTGCTGTTCTGATGAAAAGGAACGCTTTCCACAAATAAGACTTCAGCACTTGTCCCAGAGAATTAAGGACACAAAATGCCGACCAGTGACTAAGGAGGACACGCATATGCCTGTAAAAGCCTTAGTACAAAGCCTCCAAGAGGAGCCCTTAAAACACACTAGTATTTTTAACTCTAGCTACACAAGCTCTGTTCTAGTCTATGAGGAACGCTACAATAACACCAGTCAAATGCCGTTATTATTTTATAAAAAAAAAAAGATACTTGTTCTACCCCTCAGAAATACAAATGCAATTTGATTTCCATTGATAGAGGTCATACTTCTGGAATTGTACCTTCTAGTTATAGATTGACAAGAACTTTCCTCCATGGGGATCCTCCTGAATACAGTTTGGCTACATTTATTAAAATATAGCATATGAGGTGATGTACTCTAGCCCTTTAAGTACTACCAGTTACAAGAACATTCTTCTGACTTTCTTACAACAAAAGAATTTGCTTCTTTTCATCATGCATATAAGTACACATACAAAATTAAGAGACAAACATAAAATCATAACCCTGGTGTCTGTATACTACATTCCTACATCTTAATTACAAGGGAGTAATTGCATTTCTTCAGACAACATAGGAGAGAAAAATTGCTTAGAGATGAGGAAATGCTGTGGGGTCCTTTATTCCTTATCTGTTCCTTCCTGAAAAATAAGTTAATTTCAGCCGCTGTTTTCAAAGAAGGCTCAGAAGGAACCTGTTGCAGGTATATTTTTCCTTTAAAAGATGAGAATACCATTTCACAGTATTTTCTGATGCATGTGAAATTATAAGCTGATCTCATATTAGAGCAAAATTTGTCAGGGTAAGTAGAACCAGCCCCACTAATGTCCATATCCAAAGTGTATTGAATCTGCAGCGTTGTTCTCTGCCTGGTATTAAATCAATGGGAATTGTGATTGCAGACTGGAGAAGGAAATTGAGGCTCTGGAAAGAGAGGAAATGGAAGTCTCAGCTAAGGAAGAAGCAATTTTAAAGAAACTTAAGTCTGTCGAAAAAACAACAGAAGACATAATAAAGGTTAGTGCCAAATTACTCCAGAAGTAGAATTAATTACTCATTCATCATGATAACCAAGGAAAGAGGAACTAGCTGGATCCTGTGAGTGGTTATAAGCTTTTGTCTAAAGTGACAGTAGTTCAAAGGGGTCAAGATATCAACAGTAGTTCAAGTGCCCACGTATCCCCATTTGCTTGTTTATGGGGGTGGGGGAGCAATTCCTATCATTACTCATCTACAGCACATCTCGAAAAAATACAACTGCTATTGGCACCAACCAGCAACTTTGCATCTCAGCCAGAGACAGACGTAACAGGTACAGAGTGGGTACAGAGCCTGACATATTCATGCTCCTTCAGATGACGTGCCCAGCTAAACTGCATCACGCTTTCCCCTAAGTCCCTAAGAGAGGTTGTAGTGAAACATGACTTAATATTAAAGGTCATTTTGATAGTCGAAAATCACCTTAAATCATCTCAACAATATAGTAATGAAACTGAACTTCAGTTCTCCAGTTGTTCTTAGAGACACACACACTCTCCCTCTAAAAATAAGAAGGGAGGTAAGTACAACTGGAAAGCCAAAGTAGGGCCTTTGTAAATCTTTGAAGCCAACCAGCTTGGCCACAGTGTGAGGCTGTGCCACTGACTAAGACTTTGTAATGTCCTGTCCTTCCCTGTGTGACCTGGAATTATATTGGCAAAAAAAAGACCAGGAAAGTTTCACTTTCTCCCTTCCCATGTTCCAACTGAGCGGGTTCTGCTTTTAGGCCCTTCTCAGCATGAAGCTGCACACACAAAAAGTTAAAACTATCAAGTAAAGCAAACCTCTGTCTAGTTAACATCTTAAAACTGACTAATCACATTTATTGTTAATGGTTCTCTTTCCTAGTCTGTGAAGACTGAAAAAGCAGAAGTTGAAAAAGGTATGTTTAGTCAAAAAAAAAAAAAAATTAAAAAGATTCCTGTAGAAGTCAGTGAAAACATACTAAATGTTTTGTGGATCTTCTTTACTCAGAGGCAGCAGACTACATATACACCAGCATACCTGACCTTCCCAAGTATTTCAGGCCTTCTGCACTGAAGAGCACAGCACACGCTGCCACCGATGATGAAGAAAAGAGAAAAGGTACTGCTTATTAGTAACTCCAAAGGGGGTCCATATGTGCAAAGACTTCCTATAAATTGAATTTAATACACTTTAAGGGAAGGATAAACATTACAGATATGGAACAATGTTGTTCTTATTTAAGCTGTGTTACGTTATCAGTTAGGTCATCAAAGCTGAGAGGTGGGACACTGGTGTAAGGTGAGTGCCATTGAGAACAAGGATCAAGCATTTGCAACACTGATGCTTCTTTTCAGCACTTTGTTCCTCTACCTGGTTTAAGTATTTCCTCCCTTCATATCATACATTTCACAGTTGTTATCCGCACTTACACCTACTGGACAGCCAGCAGTATTCTGGTTATTTCCCAACTACTACAAAACCTCCTAATGCTTCTGAGTGCCCAAGACTCTTTAGTCTTGCAGCACGTTGAGCTCTTTCAACTGCTACTGTCCAGCAAAACACCAGGGGCCGAGGTTAAATCTGGCTCAGTCAATCACATAATGAAAACTGGCTCCTCAACAGCTTATTTTTCCTCATAGAATTAGATACCAACACAAATATTTTTTTCTACGTCAAGTTTTGACAGGATGGAAGGGTGCATTCAAAATGAGAATCCAATATGTTGGTTATGTATGTGATAATTTCACGTATTTCATAATTCATTCTGACAGTCATTCTCTATCACTGTCAGAACTCTTCCATAATATTTCTTGCAGCTGCTGCATTATCAGTTTAAGCACTTGTTTCTTTCAACAGCATTGTTTGCCATGGAAATTAAAGTTGAAAAAGACATGAAGACAGGAGAAAACACAGTGTTATCAACAATACCTCTTCCCTCAAAGGAGTTTAAAGAGACAGGAATTAAAGTCTATGATGATGGCAGGAAGTCAGTCTATGCAGTGTCCTCAAATGGCAGCACAACGCAAAATGGGATGGATGAACTTGCTCCTGTTGAGGTGGAGGACCTGCTACGGCAGGCAACTGAAAAAAATTCCCAATCTCCCACAGAGTACCATGAGCCTGTGTTTGCAAATAAATTTTGCAGGCCAGTTACTCCTCAGAAAGACAAATTAGTCGCTGCACCAAAACTGGAAGACACTCACAGAAGAGAGATGAATGGATTTAGCAATCATCAGACAGATTTCTCCCCCAAAACAGAGCCCTTTAGACATCAACGTAAAGAGAATGGGCTTGATCTTCCAAAGGTAATACAGCCAAAGTGTCCTTCTCCAGTTCTTTCCCATTCAGAGAAGACAGTGCACACTAATCCTGAGAACAGGATGGTACATAACGAAGAAAGAAAAGCTGCACGTGAAGAATTAAAACCTTACCAGAATGCAAGAGAAAGACATAATGAGACAAGGTTTTTAAGTCCCTGCCATCTTAATGAAACATCTCCTACACCTCAAGAGGAGGAAGATGTTCAATACAGCGTTGTCCAAGCTGTACCATGTTACGTAGATGATTCTGAACCAGTAACAATGATTTTCATGGGTTATCAGCGCATTGACGATGACGATGAAGAAGCAGAACAAAAGTTGTCACGATATGATGGGGTTATTCGTGCGGAATTAGTTGTCATTGATGATGATGACGATGAAGATGACAGCAAGACTGAGAAACCAGCATATCATCCCATAGGCCACTACAGTCAGGTTTATCAGCCACCAAGCAGGAAAATCACAGAAGTCCCACAAATGAACCCCGTGAGCAGTCTGGGCCCGAGCCTGAACAAGGTACCCCACAAAAATTCCATCTCCCTACGAGAACAAGAAGAACGCTTAAGCTCACCGACACACCGTGCACAACTTCAGAGCCAGATATCTGGAGATGGTACCGAAGATCCCTCACTAACAGGTAACAGAAAAGGACAATCATGTCACTGCTGTTCGCTCATGTAGCAAACTGATACTACTCTTATCTGCTAGCAACTGTTTCACTTTAGCGTTTGGATTTTTTCATGGACTAATATGCAATTACTAATCATTTCTTTGCTCTTGTTTGTTAACAAACGCCAATCTGCATTATCGTACTGTTGAATTATTTCATCTTTAGCAATGCACTAGTTACCATATCAAAATTTGGAAAATAAAATATCTCAGAAAAGCCATTTCTGTAACCTTCAGAGATCAAAAGTGCTTCTCTTTCAAGTGACAATTAAAAGTTCCATTAACGCTACCTCGATTAGCAGAATTAGTTTTCATTTCTACTAGGTAACTAACAGCATTGCTTCTTAACACTGTCTCCTGACTGGAACGTTTTCGTGCCTATCTACATTCTCACTACTTCCTAGATAATCCAAATTGCTCCTTAAATCAGAAAAACTGTTTAATAACCAGCTTGCTTTGTGTTTTTCTGGAATCAGCATTGCCAACCTTGCCTTGACAATGTTTACGCAAGTTTTACCTTTTTTTGTTAACCCAAGATAGATATTTTTATAGCCTATGAAAGACAATGAAACAGTTCTTCATTACTACATATGGTTAACCCATATAGTCCATAGTGTAATTTTTAAATACTTTTTATAGTCTATTAATACTCAAGGTATCTATTTCTTACTATAATTTTTTATAATAGAAGATTGAACAATAGCAAGATCTTCCAGAAACACGGAAAGCTCCTCCTTACGATTATGCTGTACTTTAATGTATACTATTAAACAGCATTTCAGTATATTTACAGAGCAGCAGATTACAGACAGGAGTCACATTCCACCTCAAGGAAAGAACACTGTGGTCAAATTATAGGAAGATCAGGGGTCCCGATTCCACGTTCTCTCCCTGTTCCTCTTCCAGACTATATTCTGAATAATTATGCAGTTTGGCAACAAAAGTGTAAGTTTGAGCCCTCCCTAAAGTGCATTGGCAGCCCAGCATTTCTTTACAATACAGGTAAAGCCAGGAGAAAGGGTGGTCATTGGATCACATAAGGAGTTTCGAGTATTTTTGCTTCAGCATGCACTGCTTGGAAAGAGCTGTTCAGTAAGTAATGCTCTTAGTTTATAGGAGTATCAACCCCATGCAGTCATTCACACAACGGTCTGAAATATTCCAGAAGCGCTGAACAGCCTTTCTGATCAGAGGCCACTGCGCTTTTCTATCACTTGGGAGGACCTTTGCTTCTCTCCAGCACCAATCCTGCCGTCTGCGCACCTTCCTGTGTCCTCTGGGACCAAAGGCTGCTGCCAGCAACTGGGAGCAGAAGTAGCTGGTACAGGCAAGATCAAACACTCCAGCAACTGCTCCAGCCCATTATATTTTGGGGATAGTCCCTTAATTCCCCCATCACGTACTTACAGGCATATAATGAAGAAGTGACACTCACCCACCCACCAGCTGGTTGCAACTGAAACAATTCATTCATCCAACAGCCCGCTGCGTGGGTGCTCCTGAAGAGATCCCGGGAAAGAAATTTCTAAGTCATCACTACAAGCTAGCAATACCTTTTGGGTGGCCTCATACAGGCCATAAGATGTTAGCCAAGCATCTTGATCTGTAACAATCTTTGCTTAGTTTTGTCTCTTGAAAGAAGCATCTGAAACTTCTTCATTTTTCCCTGTCACTCAGACACTCTCAGAACAATTCTCTCTTTTGAGGTTAGTGGAAAACAAACACAGACTTTCAGAGAAGGGGAGTAAGTGTAAATCTAGCAAACACATTTGAGAATCTGTTCTGTTAACCTGTGTTTGGTCTTACCCGTTTACTTAGAAGTATTCTACCAAGGGGAAAATTTTCCTATTTCTAGCCAATTAGGAAAAAAATGGTCCCAATTAAATTAAAAGCAGTTTGGCAACCACCTCAGAAATACACCCCAACAGTCAGCACTGCCTCCAAGTGAGCCTCTTAAGTGCCCAGGAAAATTTGGAACTAAGCCATATTCCTCTTTACCCTTCTACCTATTTATTGGCACTCCCTGGGACATTTTGATCAGTGGAAAAAGGCAGGAAGTGACTCAATTTTTCCCAAGCAGTCCTGTAATCCTACTGCGACTTCTAAAAAAGAAACAAAACCAGGAAAGCCTCTTAAATCTAGAACAATGTATTACACACAGCTGCTTCTTAGGGAAATAAACTGTTTTAAAAGCAGCCACTGATGCCCAGCTTAGCAGGTTCACCCTTAACATCACCAGTGAAAACAGGGGAGTCAAAATTATTTTTGGTACCTCATCACTCATTACTAAAACAACAAGCCATACAACAGAAAAAATAATCCTCTCTGAAATGAAAGCTTTGAGAGGCAGTTGCAGCATTTGAACATTAAACAGGCACTGAGGACTCTCTGAAAGAGAACGGAAAACAAGGAAGCACTGGACAGACCAAGGAGATGGTCCCTAATGTAACAGAGTTACTTTGGGAAAGAAATGAATCTTCAGAGCAAGTTACTGAAAAAGTTAGCGATGGTGGCCAGTTACTGAAAAAGTTCGATGGCCAACTAGGAGGCAGAGGAATTGTCCATGTACCAATCTATATAGAGAAATACCAGATTAAATTAGTTTTCAGCATGCCCCCAAAGTGACAAAAATGTAGGACATACCTCTTCCCCTATGGGAGCAATTTTCTTTTCCCTATGAGCTTGGTGGGAGACCAATATCTCAAAGTGTGTGCCCTCAGAAAAACCATACAGAGAGAAGGATGACAATGCTATAATTAGGACACCAGTGTTTTGCATTATTAGAGCTTATTTTCTTCTTTAAATTTCAGTCCAATGAATTAGTGTGCAAATGTTCTGAAGATTTAAAACTCATTAGGGAAATTAAAAGTCCTGAGGGGGGAACAAAGGCTAGACATAGTGGAATGAAAAAGGAAAGGAAAGGAAAAACTGAAGCTGAATAGGCAGTAAAACCTACTGACAGTGTGGAACAGGCTCTCACGGCACATGAAGGTCCAAGGTTTTTGGCAGGTAGCTAGTCTCAATAAGCTAATTTTTTTTCCTTACCACTGGAAGTTGTGGCAAAAAAAAAAAACCAAACAAACCACACAGCAGAGACTTAGCTCCATTTGCATTGAAGAAAGTTAACATACAACAAAGCTTTTTCATAGAGAAAGATTCATGCATACCATCTGTTTCTGTAATGCATAGAGCAACACAAAAATGGACTATTGGCTGTAAGTGAAACATCAGACTGATTGTTCTCTCAAACCACAACCAGGACTCAAATCCTTCAGAATTCCGTGGTCTTTTCAACAGCTAAGCTTAATGTCAGTGGCCCTATCGTATAAAGTTACACTCAGATGCTCCTGATTTGCAACAACTTCAGCATTCAAAACATAACTCAAGTTGGACATTTGCTGACATGCATAAATCAAGTAAACAGCTGCTTTGACCCCCCGTCTCTCAGTAGAGAGACATACGCAGGATGAAGGAACGAGACATGCTATTTTGGGCGACTCTTCAAACTAACAGGTCAGAGAGCTGGAGATTATTCCCACTGCATTCTCAGATCAACGATGTGGTTGGGGGGAAGGCTCTTACATATCTAACAGCAGCATTATACTGCTGTTCTAAAAATAACCTTAACATTTAATCATCTGCCCTGCGCTGTCACTTTCAAACTAACCCGCATTATACCCAGTTACAGACAATAGCCATACTGATGTTTTTACAGATACTAAGTTACTCCGTCAGACTTATATCAGGAACATGACTAACTCCCACTCTGACTCACTGCACCAGGAAGACAGGAAAGTTTTCTGTGAACATCAACACAAAAGAAAAAGGCTTCCAAACAGTTACAGCTCCCACTGAGGAGTTTAGTTTAAACAAAGAGTTTGTTTAATTATTCATGCATCCTTCTAATCTGTCAGCATCTAGTCAAGGACAATACCATCTGTCTGCAATGCTTTAGTGAAGGTAACAGAAACAAAACAGTTAGAAGAGAGCTGAGCAAATTTTCAAATAGTGATAATGGAGTAATTTCTTAATAAACTCGCTTTTTATTGCGAAATTACCAGAACTAATGCTTTCTACTGATTTCTTTCTATAACACTAAACCAATGCTTATTCTGCTGGATTAACCACTGGAGGTATGTATATTCTACATTTTTCTAAATAAGGAGATTTAGCATCAGAAATAGAAAGCTAGTCTTAAAATGCAATGGCTTTGTTTGTTTTCTTTTTTCAGCTCTGAGGATGAGAATGGCAAAGCTGGGGAAAAAGGTGATTTAACAGCTGTAATGACATGGAAGTAAAATTTACTACTCAAAGCAGAATAAAGCTGAGAAGAGTTTCTTCAACACACTTTTTTTGGATCACAATGCTTGTTTTGCTCCTCTGTTTTATGCATCTGGGTTATTTTGCCCTCTGCATAATCCAATGGACTTGAACAGACTTATAAATTTGACCAACTGCCACGTACACACAAATCACATCCTGGATTTTGCTGAAAATAGTGGAAAGTTACCTAAGACCATAAATGCAGTATATATGCAAGCATGAAGATATGCGTGTTCCTGTTCCCACAATCAGGAATACGTTGTTGCTATGTACACAGAGCAGATAAACACTCATCTCCATGGGACTTCACAGAACATTGTTTCACTTCAAAGTGTGCCCATCTACCTGATTTTGATTGAAAATGCCATCCCAGCATTTTTCTGGTAAAAGCATTGGTTAATAAAAAACTAAACATGAGAGATAAGAGCAGGAAGAAATGAAAATATAAAAGCTGGTTTCCAAGCATATCACCTTGGCCAAAATTTAAAGCATTCCTTTTTAAGTGACAGCAAAACAAACCAAAAATAGTAAAGTCAGCTTTTAAATATTTAGCCACCTTCTAGAGCTCCACAGTCCACCCACCCTTCTGTTTTATGTATGACAGTATAGCCATCCTCAGACCCTGCTCCCTCCCCCGTGCCACGTACATGCTGCCCACCCATAACCTCACAGACCGATCCTGTGCATAACGCTATCACCTCCCGAGCATGGTTTCGCCTCCTAGTTTGCTACAAAAAGCCCCGCTTTTCCAGGAAACTGGTTGCCAGACAGGCAGTGCCTGTCCATGAAATAAATAAATAAATAAGTAAAATGCTGCTTAGCATACTGGTTTCAGTTGGCCAGGTAAGCTAAAATTAGTGCAAGCCTCCATTCAGAAATACTGAGTTGCCAATGGCTTGTCCTGCAGCTGCAACAGAAGGTCTGTTATAGGTGCAGCCACCACTGGGCACAGCTCTCCAGCAAGGTCCAAGGCTCCCACCAAGGAACAGGTTATTTCTTTCCACACGAGGGAGGAGCTAAGGGCCCTTAAAACAGCCATAAGTACAATTACACATAGAAAAATCACATGTGAATCAGATTTTTCCAGTACATACTTCTTGCAGGGAAAAAGTGCCTACTTGCAGTAGCACTACATCCTTTTATATAAATCAGTCTGATAGCTTTATTTTACTAGGTCTTAGCCTTTAGTTTGAATCACTAAACAGATAAAGCTCAGGTTGTGTTTTTCTAGTATAGCTGACTCAAATTATACTCCAGCAAAATACAACCATGATTTTTTTTGCTGGTCTTCCTCGTTTCAAGGCAGGAAACTGAAGCTACTACCTCATACTGAGGCACGATGGTAGTAATCAGCTGACTTGTAGCCTCTAAACTCTTGGTGGCTTCCAGTCTGAAGTGGGTAATAATCTCAAATTTTTGGACTTGTCAGAGATGGTTACCTGGAGAGTGGAATAGTAAATAAGAACAAATAAATTTAACTATATTACATTTTCTGTGTCTATCCTGTATTTTTTTTTACTATATAGTTTATAATGGTTTTTTCCCCCCCTTATGTTTCTTCTGTTATTTATTTGGTTATGAGAACAGCAGAGGGAATTACCTTTAACTCCTTTCCCCGCCACCCCCCCCCCCTTTTTTTTTTTTTTTTTTTTTTTTTTTTAAACATTCTCAAAGGTTCTTAACAGGATACACCAAAGAGAGAGAGAGAGTAGGAGAGTGGCATGAGGTAGTCATGAGCAGTTTTTCTAACAGCAGCAGGCTGCTATGGACACTCATCCCCTGCCTTCCTTTAGTCTGTGCTATTAAAATTAAATGATCTGGAAAGGGGGGAACACATGCTGCTGCCAACATAATGTTATTCAAAGTAGTTTAAAAGAAAGGAGACTGAAGGAAGACTTCACAATACTGAATGCGTAGTAAATCTACAGGTCAAATTCACTACCAATACATTAAAAGTCATGTAAAAAAACCAAAAATAACCGTAACCATACGCAGCACAAGTAGCAGCCGTTAAATTGGTGTTACAAACCTCTTGGCTAGGAAGCAGAACACCCTGGCATTATTTTAGACAGTCCTGTGAAAATACCAAATCCATGCTCAGAAGCCAGGAAAATCAAGAGAGCTTTAGGACTCGGGAAAGGCATGGAAAATAAATCAAAACATAGCTGTGGCATAGTACTTCATATTAATAACTCAAGTAGAGTTTGGTCACCCCAAGAGACAAACAGAGAATGGTAATGAAGATTACCAGAAGTGCAAAATGGCTACATACAGCAGCAGTCATACATGGAAAAAGAGTAAGGCACAGACGTGAGAGGCCTAGAGAACTGTGATAAAGGCAGGAAGGTAAAACCAAAATACAGATCATTGAACAATGATATCAAGAAGCAGGCTTAAAACAAAAAACAAGGAGCATTTTCTCACAATGACCAAGTAAATGGGAGGGCAAAAGAACTACAAAAGCATTAATAGATTACTTTTTTTTTTTTAATAATTCATTGCACACTTCATAGATAAAAATCCAATCACTGCAAAAGTTCACGGTCCAGCTGCAGTTTCTAGTTTAGTACATCCTTGCACAGATTCTGGCAAGTAGCAAGGAGATCTTGGCTGGGAAGAGAAAAGTTATCACTACAGTCTTGTTACACATCTCTTGGTCTAAGCACTCATTACTACTGCTTCTGGAGACAATACTGAGCTCAGTAGATCTCTATTCACTTTGTGCCAGATAAATCTGAACTGTCCCACACTAATACACTTGCTATGTAGCAGCATGGATATCAGATCATTAGTTTGGAGGCACAGAGACACAAAATAGAGCATTCAAGAGTTATGTGCTTCTGGGAAGCAGGGATCTTCATCATCCGAGTGCTGCAGTCCTGGAGCTTGCCCACATTCCATATCAACAAGAACAGAATTAGAAGAAGGCAAATCATCTTCCTCACATGTCAGTAGAGATGCCGTGCAAAATTCCAATTCAGCATTAAAGCCAAATGAATTCTAGGGTCCAGCAAGACAAAAGTCTTTCTGAAACAAAGCCAAAGCTGCAGTCCTTCTCAGTGCAGTATCATTTGTCCACGATGACTACCACAGATACCTGGTTCAGTGTGATGCACATGTTCAGCTTTTGTGGTTTGCAATATGTAAAGTCACTTTTGCACAGTGCGAGGAAGAGCAGCAGAAGCTATACAGTGGTTGAATTAGCTCACATATGAGCTAAACCAGATGGTACCCAAGCGTGTTCTGAAGCACTTGTCCTGTGCCAGTTCTGCTGTGCCACTCCCTCAGGTAGGTGAATGCAACAGCTCCCCCCTTCTCACACACACACACCTTTTAGAGAAGATGGGATCAGACTGATGTGAGCAAAGAATTCAGAATTACTAGCAGATCATCCCTCTTAACCATTCTTCTATTCACTTGGGATCTTTCGCCTGCACTGAAGGTCTAAAATCACTGAGATGTTAACTTCTGCATTGAAATGCAGAAGACTGCAGTTTTTCCTCGATGATTGCCATTCATCTTGAGTTGTTTGGAAAGGGACTTATCCATGTAGAGCACAGTTTACACACAGGACAAAAGAAAATAGGCCATAACTGTTCAAACAAAAGCTTAAGCATAGACATCAAATAAACACCCATTTCATAATGTCTTATCTGTGTGAAGTGGCCTGAATTTAAGAGCGAGTTTCTTCATAAAGCTTGAGAATTTTTCTGATTAGTTCATCTAGAAACACTTCCGGTTTTGGACATCCTTTACACATTTCAACCTCTCACTGACGGATTAAAGAAAGCAAGCAAAATAACAATCCGTTATTTGAACAAGAGCGCCACGTAGTGTTACAAACCATGACAGAAAACAAAAGGCAGACAATCTCTCTCTAGCCTTCCCAAACCTGAGCAAAGGAAAAATATGCGCATTATTACACTGAATATGAAGTCTCCCCATCTTGTGATTTTTGACAAAACAGAAAACAGCGTAGCATTCAGTGTAAGGAAGAAAAAGCAAGCACACCTTTTCTTAGGTCATTCTGCAGCCTGCATGTCAGCTAGCAAAAGGAAAAAAAAAAATAATAAAGTAAAGCAAAGTAGCAGTAAATTACATTGCATTTGAGCTATTTGCATCAGTTAGTTTTCGTTCAAAACATATACAAGAAACATGATTTGTAGTTAAGTCAAGAGCAGATGACTGGTATTTGGAGGCTGCACCTAACAACTTAATCAAGACAGTAAACTACTTGTTGTGAGACTGATCACAAGTTTCTACTTGACTGGGAGTGTTTGCCTGTCTAGAAGAACCCAAAAAGAAATATGCTAATGTTGATTTGTCATCACAAGTTTAATCTGAGCGTAAAAGAGAACACTGAAACCTTCTTGATCTCTTCCTGTAAAGAAGTTTTCTTTACTTCAGTGGGATTCCTTTATGAACAAAGCAACAACAATATTTTATCATTCGAGAAAAAAAAAAAAAAAAAAGAGATATATACACACATCAGCCACCATTTTCTCTAGAACCAACCTGCCACCTATTTTCCTGCTGATATCAAACACTTCCATGGACTTTTTCTTCTTTGTTTTCAAAGGAGCATACCAGAAACTTCAGAAGACACTACGATACTATGACACATTGCTTCCTCTTACTAGTCATGCAGGAACATGTGAACAAACACTGCACAAAATTAACAAGTCTTTCCATCAAATAAGTTACAATACTGCACATAAGGCCTCACATAAACTATGCAATATTGCTAGCACTGGGAAGGAACAAGTTATCCAAAGAGCAACTGACAATTTTGCCAACTTTAAAGCTGTATTAGATGTGGAACAAGCATCTTTTTTCTTCTTGATGAAGAGAGGCTCTGCAGTACAGAGAGAAACTATTTTAACATTCAATTTCAATAGGAGGTTCTCCAGGAAGCATTCAGATAGCTTTAATTTATAAAACAACATCTACAAAGAAAGCAGACAATCCATTTTGCTGCTAGGCAAAGCAGCAAAAAAGACTATTATTTTCTAGTTTCTATTTGACAGCATTTTCACCTCACTAAAAGAGACAAAAACTTTTATTAAGATATTTACATTCGAGTTTTAAAAAACCTGTGTTCATTGTCACATGAAAATGAAACAACACACAGTACAGCTACTGTATTACAGAAAGAATTTGGCATTGGCTTTAATTTAAAAAGACATCAATTGTGCCTAGGTTGAGAGATTTTCTTCTATAAACTCGTGGTATACGAAAGAGTCCCCCAAAACTTTAGCACTAGATGGGCCTCTGATTCCCAGGCTTTCAAGATCAGAGTTCTCTAAAAAACCCACAAATCTACAGTTAGACATATACTTCTTGCCCTTCAGTCTGGATTTTGCCGTATTTCTTCATAGCCCCCCACTCCCAATCTGCACATCACTTTTCCAACTTCCAGGAGGAAGCGGGGGCGATTCAACTTACACTCACTTGTACTCTGCTGCTGCCGCTGACAAAGGGATTAATCCCAGCTCTATAAATGCTCCTATTGCTAAATCAGTTACTTGAGCAGCCAAAATGAAGATCACTGACTACTTGTAGCTTTCTGAATATGACTTGTCCCTGCAACAGGCTGCATTGTGGATTTGGGGAGGTAGAGGAAGAGACAGAAACAGACAGCTTTAGTAAATGGAGAGGACGACTACCTGAGCCACGTGTTATGTATGTTAGAGCTGGCCATCAGGTATTACAGAGATGTTGCTCTAACAGCCTACACAAAGCCAGGCCTCACTATTTACTATTCTATCCAGTACTCCCAACACCTTTATTCACAGCTAGCTTAGTAGCCCTAGGCTGAAGGCATATCTTGAAGCGTTAACAACTAAAAATCGATACTTTCCAGTATTAAAAATGAAGAAGTGTGGAAGCAAACTGTTCAGAGCAGCAAAAAACAAATGCAAAGCACTGTACTGTATGGCATATCAAGGGTTCATTTCCAAGATGCCATTTCCATATTCAGGCAAGCCACAAACCAAAGAAGTTAAACAATATAGTCTCTTTCCATTCCCTGTACCTAGTTCATATATTTAGATAAATATTTTGTTGACTAAAAAAAAAAAAAGCCCTCCCATATTCTTATAAAGACAGTTCTGTCTCCTAGATATGCTGACTCAAAGGACTCTCGCTTAGCATTAACGGAAGTTGCTTTTCCTGAAGCCAGACCAACTCCTAATCTACATTTTGCTCAATAGCACAAATAAAACCGAAACATTCCTGATCAAATATTTTCACTTCCATTTAAGCATTAAGTGGCATAAATCCATCTTATTCACAGAAAAAAAATAAATTTGGAAGCCACAAGCAATCAAAGACAGCAAAACACAGAAATCCATACACAGAGATCGGTTCTTCGTGCTTGAGTTTTGGGTAAGTACAACTAGTTTTAATGCACTTATATTGCAAACAGGTTTTCTCTTTATGGTTTAGAAGCACTGAGGGTGACTGGACAGAACAGTATTTTGAGTGAGGCAAATGGTGGTTTTACTAAAGGACTGAAGTTCCCAGACCTATATGCTTGTGTAAGTGTACTGCTCTTAGAGCAGAGAGAATATTTTTTGCATTTAACTGCAAAGATAGACAACAGCATTTAGCTCATGCATCAATCTGCATTTGTGACAGTTTTTCACTATGGTGTGGTGGTGGTTTTTTAATGCACAAAACTGTCATGAGCAGGAAGTTGTCACATCACATGCCATTAGAACACAGTAGAGTGAACAGACATGGTAAGATTCCTGATCAATCTTTCCAGTTTTCCCAGTAACATTCACAAAAGGTTTAGGGAAATGACTACCAAAACAGCATTTTCAGCACATCTTCTCAGTCTTCTTGACCTATAAGCTTCAATCAAGTTAATTACCACACTTAAAAAAAATAGAGACTTCATTTCTTACTCAGGCAAAGACTCCCATTAAAAGTCCCATCAGAAGACAGCTTTTGTAAGACTGCAGCATCCTTCTATAGATGTGAATTCAAGTTCTCCCTAACACCGAGTATGATGCACGTGTGCTATTATTCTTCAATTACGTCTTCAGGGAGATGTTGGAGGGAAATCTGTAATAGAAAGCATTCCTTGCAGGTTTTTCAACTGCACAATATTTCATCATAAAATTTTCAATGACTTATTTCATATTTGGTTGATTGCTGCCAGGAAGGCAATGAGGAATACCGCATTTCCACAGACATAGATGGTTAACACAATCTGTTTAAACAGCCGACCCTGCAAGAGAAGGGAAAGAAAAGCCATAACAGTGTCGGTCTTTTTATTGGTTTAAATAAAGAACCATCCCATCTCACAGTAGTTAGTTACAAAATTGTGACTTACCTCTGCTTCTGCAGATGTGAGCGACTGCAGTATCTGTACTCTATCATCCTCTATCACTTCAACTGTTAGTGGGAAGGGAAAAAAACCACAATTAAGTCTTCTCTTAAGAGGAAGGTTTTTTTCCCCACTTTGACACCGCAGAAGTCTTGAACCTGTGAGTAATTAACTAAGTCTTACACAGCATCCAATTTGAAAAGCACTTGGAAGTCTCATTTGGGGTTTCATGACCTGTACTATCATGCTCACAGCACAAGTGAAAATTATTCTGGAGCTGACCTACAAAAAGTAACTTCTGGACACTGAAGCGGCAAAACATTTTGTCTCTTGCTAGAGTGAATCATCAAAACAGTTAGTTTTGAACTGAACAAAACATTTGTTTGATCTAAAACCTTTTCCTTTTCATCTTAAGAAAACTAGATTTCATTAAGAAGTATTTTCCATTAGACAAAACAAGAACATTCATTGTCCAAACATTTCAGGTTCATTTCTCTATTTCTAGGAATTAATTACTTCAGTTAAATTTAAGTTTACATCTTTTATAATCACTACTTCTTCATGTGCCACCTTACACAGCCTCTTAACTAATCATGCTTCTTCAATTCTGCAGTATCTCTGCCATAGATACTGGTGATTTATGTGTGCACAGTCACCTCCTCTCAGTGACACCAGCCAGTGAAGCTCACAATTTCCAATGAAGTTACTACCAGTTTCCACACTAGACATGTTGGGAGCTGGGATTTCACTTTCATTCCCCTGTTCATTCAAAACTGCAAGTGTTTGTGCTCAAGTTTCTGATCATTTTGCTCATGCAATAAAAGCCATTCATACCAGCAATTTGTCACAACAAAATGAGACTAAATCTTCATGAATTAACCTGAACTTTACCTACCCATCCAGGATAAAAATCATGGCAAACAGTGATAGATTCTTGGAAAATACTTACGCATTTCAGTCTGCCCCTATGAACTATGGTTTTAAGAATAAAAGGCTACTATTTAATGGCACAAAACCAATTTTTCTAGAACACTTTAGTCTTGAAAACTGGTTTACTCCCATATTTGTTTTTACAGAAGATATGACACCATGACTCAAAAGTTATTCCCTTTCAGCTTCCAAGTTAGAAGCCAAAGAACACCTCCTGAAATTCAGTCAACACTGTCACATATTTTTTGCACAATCCTCAGCAAGCAAGGTAGTAAAAGTTTTGTTGGGTTTGTACCTTTACGTACGAGACAGTAGCTGTGTATTTCCAGCAGAAGATCAGTACCGACATGCCAAGCTACAAAACCAATCATTGTGTAGGTGTCCCATGGGTCTGGGAGGTCAAGTGCTGGTAGATCCATTCCCAAGAACATAGTCACCACTAGTCAGTAAAAACAAGATAAAAATACACTAAGAGTGCTGTATCAGGGTAATTTAAAAAAAATGCTCTCAGCACCTTTAGCAATAGATTTCCCATGAACTGCCTATAACTGCTTGGGGAATGAGGTTAAAGGAGTCCATGGAGCTAAAAGCTTTAATTTTTTCGCAGTGTGAGGGGGAAGGCAGGAAGGAACGGAGAAGGCCAAGATAGTTTTCATTCTCCTCAGTGCCCTATCACATCCCAGTCACCCAATCACTGGCATTTGCGACTCTACCAACAAGACCACAATCACCGCAACATTTGTGCATAAGCTGCCTGTAGAAACTTGCATTATTAATAGAATTAAGCCCAGCTTCTGGTTCTGTGAGTTTCCCCTCCTCCACTAAATAACATTGAACTATGTTACTGTCAGAACACCATCCTGGTCTTCCAAGACAAAAAGAAGTTATCCAAGATAAGAACAGGTCCTCATTACAGAGATCTTTCAGATTTGTCTGTAACCTCTTCGGTTTTACATAGTCACTTTTTCTGCCTAAAGCTGTACCTGACAGACACCTAAAACTTACAAAGAAGATCGCCAGCAAGAAAAAGAATCTTCAGAGATGCCTAGACTGGATGTCCATAGATGTTTCAGATGAGCAATAGTCCAGACAATGAACAAAGTTCCTTTGAATCACTTAATAGGGACTTACAACTGTTACTCCTACTCACCAGCTAGTATTCTAGCTGTCGTACCAGTACTCCAGTGAAACCAGTTAAACAATTGCCTCCTACAAAACAAGGAAAAGCGTTTTATTGGTTACGTAATTTGGGGAAAAATAAAAGAAAATAAAATTAAAAGAACACTGTTACCTACTTTAAAGATATCTTTTCAATGTAACAGATTTTTTTAAAGAAACAAGCGTATTTAATTACTGTGACTGTAACTTAATGAGTTAGTTGTGAGTACCTTGGTGCATGACGAGATGGTCTGAAACCTGCCATAAGTGGTTGAAAGATTGTCAGAGCCATCACGGTACAGCCGAGATAGGGATGAAAACCTGCTTGCTAAACACAGGACATTTTTCTTTAATACCATATCTATATAAAGATACAGAAAAAAATACCAAAGAGCTGATAGTTTTCTTTATGCTTGTATTAGTAAGTTACAGTGGAGCAGCACTGTTTTGACTGGCAGAGGTGACAGGCCACAGTAAGCTGACCTGCAGCTGGATGGAGATTGTTCCCCTCGGCAGCATGAGACACCAGTAAGTCTGCCCAAGGTTTGTCCCACCTTTTTGCTGTATTGAGAAATTCTACCTTAGGAAGAGCAGAGAGCAATACGACTGTAGAAGCTACGCTCCAAGCTCTTCATCCTCAACCCTCTGTCTTCAGGGGAGGCCTATGTTTTAACTCCGCCCAGTACTGGTCTCCCCTCTCGCCCTATCTGTTCTAATCTTAACCCTGAAACATTTTGTTTGATTTCCCTAGCTCATACCTGTGACCATACCTTCTCACACCTTTAATTCAGGTACTGCCTAGATTTTCCGATTTCTGATATCACCTTGCACCAAGTATTATACAGGTGACAGCAACAGGTATACAATCTCTATCTATCTAATGTTTGTTACAGACTAAGCTTAATCACTGGATACAGTCACTCAAGTCCAAGTTCATAACAACGCTTATTCCCGGCAGGTTTACCACTTTAACAAGACAGTTGTCCCATCCTCACTTCCTTACCAAATTCAAGTTCTTTAAAGAAATGGGGAGAAGACTGATTTAGTACATAAAGAAACCATGAGCAAGGACTTTATTTGGGAGAAAGAGGAAGAAAGGAAAGTACTGAAGTTTTTCAATTGCAGTTAAAGCTTGCTAAGATTTGAAGTCAGCCTACTTAAGGACAGCTTTCACAGCAATTTCCTTGTCAATAGCCGTAACACGTTAGTCATCAGTGGACTTCTCATTCATTTGGTCCAACTTTACATTTGAGTTAACAAACAAAACAAAAGCACACACTTACTTTGCTCCAACCTCCTCGGTATATAAAAGGCAGCACAAAAGAAATACTTGTAAGCATGACTGTGGTCAACATAAGCATACGATGCACCTAGAAAATTTAAGTTTGCTTTTAGAAACTCTACAGCTTTCTTAATACACCATTAAAATACATTTAACAGATCTACAGTTAAAGATGTTCTTAGTGTCCTCTTTAGACTTTGCTTTTACTAGTAAAGTAGGTGAACTTCTGATTTGTAATTGTTCCATACTATAAGATTAAAGAAAGATAAAAAAAGCACACCAAGTTTTATCTCCTATTTCTTGGATGTAGTAGGTTTATAATTCTGCTTACAATAAAGCTAGAAAATATGGCTGCAGATATGGGGAGATTTTGCCCACCTGAAACCACATCTCCTTTCCAAACAGGAATGAATGAGACCAGACAGGTTTGAAGAATCGTGCAACAATAACACCAATACTAACTGTGGTAATCCAAGCGACGAACATTAGCGCTCCTGAAAATTGAAAAAAATACAAGGTAAACATAAGTAATTTAGCTCCATACAAATACACCCTCAAGGACTGTAATAGTTTAGTCCATACGCATGTGGTCAGAATTTACCAGTGATAAGTTTTTAATCGCCTCATTCAGACTACAACTTTATAGCACTTATCTTGCTAGAGGGCAGAAACATCCACATAAAAGATAATCATACTATGCACACACAGCACGACAGAGCAGTTCTGGCTACTATGCATTTAATACGCCAGTACAGTCAGTACAGACTGGTGAGAGATGCTGTTCCATCACGAACTTAGATGTCAGAGGATGAAAGGTAACATTTCTTACAACATGTTTGACAACGAATGACTGACAGTTCTCTCATGGGCCTACTTTAAAACCCAGTACCATGAGAGAAAGAAACTCTCATTAACTTCAATGGCTCTAGACTGTCAGTTAAGGGGTTTCCCATTTCAAATAGAATTAAACCAATAATGTAACTAAAATAAATTAAACCAGAGAGAAAGAGGTAAACAGAAAAGAGTTCTAATTATAAATTTAAGAGAAAAGACAAATGCATGTTCATTCTCCTGGGTAAAAAGAATCTTGTAACACTATTCTTGAAATGAAAAATTAATAACTTTATTCTGTTTTCACAGTCTCAAATCTTGCTAGCCAACAGTATATATAACATGAGTGCCAGAAAGATAAGAGAAAATACCTACTCTGCAATAATGAGGAAAACTTAGCTCTCCAGTCTCAGCAAGTCTAGAACTGGAAGACAAAAGCAGACGTTGCAACTTACCATGAGCCTTGATAAGGCGTGGGGACCGGGAACCTCCAATATCCTGAGGAAGGCCTGTGACGTTGTATATTCCATTGGTGATCAGAGGCTGGCGATGATGTTTGTATATTCGTCCACCTAAGCAGTGACATAAAGTGGTTAATTTATGGCTGATGAAAGCCACTGCGCTTGTAAGTGTGCCCACTCCTTCTTTATGAATGCAAGCCCTGTTGTGACCACTGAGCACAATCATATAAACTAAGTCTCTGACACACAGTATGTGTTCAGACACACAAGTGTGTGATGACACGCAAGAACCTAAGATGTCATCTAAGCTGTCTTGCATAGTTAATGTACAAGAACCAACTCACCCTGCGCACATAAGATGCAAAGAATAATTCCCTTTAATGCTAGCCTCCATTTCAAAAAGATGTAGCCAGCTCTCAAGACCCTAACAGTTCCCAGCATAAAGTGGGCATACAACACGCTTATATGAATAAGTTTACTATAAATTCCAAAATCAAACCCATGATCCAGAAAGGCAGTAAGAATGACTGGACTATGTGCCTCAAACTCGGAAACCTTAGGTCAGATACCAATTCTCATCTAAGGTGTATCTTACATAAGGATTACTAACGCATTAGAGCTGTTCAAAGAAAAGCAGCCACATGCAAGTCCTTTACCTTCACTAGCTTCCCCATCTGCCAGGAAGATATAGTAACTGGAATCCAGATTAAATCTCCCTTTATAAGTAGGAAGACGAATACTCCTTCTAAAAGAACACTGAAGAACACCATCCACAAGCCTCCATGACACATCTTCAAGGGCATTCTGTGAAACAGGAGACATTTAATACCCAGCCTTTCCAGACTGGCAGAGTAATTGGCTTAAAAGTAACCCCGCAAAAGGCAAGAGTGTCACTGGCACACAAAGAAAGAACAGCAACGATCAGAGGTGGAGGGGTGTGGGGAATAAAAGTCTCTTGCATACCAACTATCAGTAAATCAATACAGCAACGTAAGGGTTAGAATGTATTACCACCAATTTTTCCAGCTTATAACAACAATCTCCCCTTTCCTTCCAAACTTTAACCCAAGATATATCAATTGCAACTGCCGCCCTAGCAAAGGGACAGAGTAATAACAGGCACAAAATTCCTCAATAGAGTAAGCTCCGACCCGGTGACTTATTTTTAAAAGTTAAATTTAGACTTCTAAAGGTAACATTTATTAGGAAGTAAGAGCCCAGCCAATCTCACCTTGAAGAATTATGGATCCACCTTATTAGCTACAGCTGCTGTACAAAATAAAAGCACAAAGCAGCAGCAGCATACCATTCATTACTTAAAACCTACACTTGTGGAAGTGTCTTAGTTGTTTTCAAATGTACCTCTGAATCCAAAACAGGAGGACTTCGCCCCTTCAGATGGGCAGTGCTCACATGAACATGGTGGTTCTCATTAACACACAGATATGCATCATCACCACCCTGGAGAATTTAAAAGAAAAAGGATTTATAGCCCAATAAAAACCACTACTGGAAGTCTCCAAAAGCTCTTTGATTTAATATATGAAACAAGACCCAAGAAAGATTTCTCTAGCTGTCAAGCTATTATTTCCCAGCTTTCAAACACTTCACTATTACAGAGGAACCACGTTAAGTCAAACAGATGACACATAGTAAGGCACGTTATGATTTACACTCTCCCCTTCCCAGGGTAACAACCATATTATCAGAAGTTTATTCGATTATTTAAAATTTACTAAATAAACCAGACAAGACAGAGATGGATGCTGGTGTTATTTAAAAACATAGTCTACAGCTAAGGTTTTCCTAATAGCTGTAAAGACGAAATATTGGTAAAAACTAAGTGTTCTCGCATTAGGGACATGAATATAAACAGCATCTCCTTTGTGCAATTGTTAGTTTATGTATTATGCGTTTGTCAACAGCATCATCCCTTCATTTTAACACCAATTAGAAAAAAGATCTCTAAACACTTTTTAAGATTGAACAGAGTCACTCCTGTACAATGATGAAATGCAAATGGCTTTCAGAAAGTATAGCAACTCAGCTTCTGACAGGTGAGGGGTTTTAGCTAGGTAACAAAGATAGATTAATCTAATCAAGAATTCCAGTCAACTACTGTACAATCATACAGGTTGGATTCTGCTAAGACAGATATCCACAGGGAAGTTCTACTGCAAATAGTCACTCCTGAGCTAAAACTGAATATCCACCTATAAAAGGCAACCTGTGCTTCAGCACTATGGGAGAGAAGTTACTTTGTGTGACACCTAGCAGCATCTCAGTTTTCCATATGCATGTTTTGCTAGAGTACCGTTCAAACTTCACTAAGATCACAAAAGCAACTAAAGAACTAGAATAGCACACTCACCATCCACTGGTCATGGGACAATGCAAATGCTAGATACCCTTCACTTGGACCACTCATTTCAATAAATACTGAGCTCTTCTCTTGTTGGAAGGATAGAAAAAAACAGGAAGCACTTTCAGGATCACAGCTGGAAGGGTTCCTAATGCAGAACTTCATACTTCCACAACCTGATGCATTAAACTAAACAATTAAGCAAACAAACAAGTCATAAACAATGACAGTTTCCCTCTTCTTCCTCCCTTTCTACCCCATATACAAGAAAGCATATAAGGAACAACAAAGAAACACCATCTATGTCTACACACTGATCTCTTAACCCATCCCTACAATTACCCGAGGGCTAGTAGGTAAAATGGTGCTGAGTTCCAAGCTGTACTTTTACTCAAGTTGAATTTTCACTTTAGAGACATTAAAATTTTAACCACAGGAAGTTTCTCTGAAGTTTTTACTTTCTTTTCAAAATTATTCTATTATAGAGAGGCAATATCAGCTGTAGGATGAGGGAGAAAAGAAGGGAAGACCAGCTTTTTGTTTCCTTTTTAAAGTAGCAATTCCACTGACATGCAATGAGAAAATACATGGATTAGAAGTCACACTTATTCTGGATCGAATAGTGATGCTTGCTCAGTCCATTCAAGAATTAGTAATGGAAGTCAGTAACATAGATGAACTCACAGAAGGAAGTTTCTGAGCCTGCAGTTAGTAAGTAGGAAGTTATTAGTCAAGAACAGAGCAAGCCTTTTCCCCTTTCTCGTCCCAGGTATGCATAATATTTTCTAACCATTAAGTTCTAAATATTCCATCAACTTTTTGACCCACATGTGGGGTGACAACAATTAACCCACACAAATTCAGGCAACTCAACTAACACAACAGGGTAGCTGTCTATGTTCTTGGTCTCCAGTACCTAGAGTTACTCATCCATCATCTCTCCCTTTCTGTCAATAGGATGCATCAATGTGATTTCATTAAATTCCATTAACCACAAGCATTAAAGATAACATTATTTAAGTTTATAATTACTTACTGGTTTTGATAAGTAGGAAATTGGGTGTGAAGCTGATATAGCCTCTGATGTTGCATGCAAGGGTGTTGCTGGGGACAAAGCATTAAGCTGAGAAACAATGGGACCAGGAATCTTCACCCAGAAGGTCTTGTATTTCTTCACAACTGTGGCTCTTAAAAAACATCACACACACAGAGTCATTACTGTATACATCAACAGCTGACTGGTACTTTCAAAAGAGAACAATGAAAAGCTTCTATGGTTTGTTCAACTTATTTGTAAAACACCCATCTTTATCCAGAGCTCTACGACTTCAGGGACTGAAGTAGGAAAATGCCTGAAATCACAGTGGATTACAACCTCAGAGACGAGTTGCATAGATTTTATCCATTCTTTCCCAAAAAGCTAACAGTGTAACAGGATTGTATACATACCACTTTGTTAGGTACAAGCAAAGAAAGAGATTCTTAATACTGTATATTACAGGCATGAGAAGTGAGCAGTTAACCAAAAATACTAAAGAAAGTAGTCTCCAAATCCCCTTCTACTCTCCCCGCAAAAAAAAAAAAAAAAAAAAAATTCAAACTAATCATCTCCAAGCTTTCCCTAAAGAACAAGTGTCTGCATTAATGTAGCTTCCGCAGCGAGTGAGAGGTGTTGACTTTTCAGGCTATTAATCCAAGGATACTTTTCGTTTGCCAGCCAATATTTGACACAGACAATGGTACCGGTTTACCTTATTTGCATTTTAATAAACTGGAACTAATGCTGGATTTACTTACAGAAACTGCACACGTTTTGGTGCATCTCCAGGAGCAATCCAATAAACTTTCACATATTTCTTTTTTGCTTTACTTGTGTGACTGACAGCTGAATTCTGAAAACACACACATATCGTGAGTTACACAGTGGATATGCATCACAGAGATTTCAGCTAACAGAGTTGTCACAGGCTACAGCTAAATCCTAAACAGACACCACACTGTTACACTGCACAGACCTAGTCCAACTGGCTTTTTCCCAATCAGTCATGATCAACTCAGAAGTCTACCACTGAAACTTAGACATACAAACAAACTTTAAAGCTAAAAGGAACAACTAGAGGTCTTTCAATACAGAAGACAGCAGTGATGAGACAGAGGTTCCTGCAGTGTTAATGCAGAAATGGTGTGATAATCCTCCATTTTTTGATAGTAAGAGCATGAAGAGATAGTGCAATGACTGTACAGAGAGAACAGAACTAGTATTTCAGAGGACAAAATGCAAAAGCAGTCTTGGGGTCAGAGCATTATTTGCATAAGATAAACAGATCAGACACAGCACTGAACTAAGTCCTCAGACCACAAAGGGCACAGCCCAGGCATCCCCATGGCTTCACAGCACTGATGAATGCACCTGCCGCTGGAGGGCAGGTGGTAGAAGTAGAGAGGGGGAAAAAAACCAATCACCAAACCACAAAAAAAAACCATCTAGGCAGACTGAGAACTTTGTCCACACCAGCTCAGATGACACTGTACATGTTCATAAAGTTCAAGCAGGTTGCTGAAGCACTAGTCAGAATTCACATCTCTCTCACACAAGGCAGAATCAATTTATCAAAAACGGATATTGAAGATTGTGATCTAACCCAAGGCTACTAAGAAGGCTCCATTAACAATAACCACCAGAGCAACACCAAAGATAATAGCCTATTGTAGTGTTTGTTTTCCACAATAAGTGATCTAAACTTTCCTTGCTGTAAGACCTTTTCTCTGTCCTTAACAAGCATGGAAAATGCTTCAAAACAAATAGAGGATGCCCTCCTCTTTTTAATATTAAGTACAATAACCAGGAATACACATTCTTTGTGCACAAGTAAAAATCATGTTACGAATGCTGCATCTTTCTGCAGCAGTCAATAGCATTCTACCACCAGAATAGTTTAAACAGCTTGTAAGAATCATCTGAAAGAGTTGCAGTGAGCCATGCCTCTATACTGCAAGTTAGACCAATTTCCTGAGAGACTTCCTGAGCTCAAAGAAGATTACATAGCTTAGCTCTCTCCTATTACAGATCCAGTCTAGTACAAACACCTCAGCACCTGATGTCCCATTATAAGACACTAGACTATACCTTGGTACGGCCACATGTCAGAAGCTGAGAAAGTCTCCGGTCAACTAACATGAAAGAACCAACTGCAGGGCTATCCAGGTGTTCTGCATCCCGGGCTTGTATGAAAAATCCTTCAAAATCTGGTCCAAACAGATGAACTGAAGCAAGAAGGGAAATAAATGTAAGTTGAAATATTCTCCAGAGGAAGAACAAAATATTTTTAACAGTGACGACCAGAAGCTCATTTTACAGGTACCAAATGACCGCTTAAGGGATCACCTGAACAAGGTTCAACTGCTCAGATAGATCTAGTAGAGCTAACTGAGCAGAGATGCTACAACACAAAGAAACAAATTAAACTCTTCAGCTATAACTGACACAATACCTTCTATGTTGTCCCCTGGTTTAAATTCAGTCCCGTTCACTGTAATGGTGTGCTCAGGTGACGGCTGTGGAGAGCTACCATGACAGGGTATCATGCTGGTGCAGGCTTCTCTTACTTTTCCACTGGGATAGCCATCCACAGGTGCATACAAGCAAATAAACATCCAAAGAGCAAAAGCAAGGCCAGGCAGCTCCATCTATATAAAGTAAGAGTTACAGGCAATTAAACACAATAAACATTTATATTACAGATCATCGCTCATATTTAGAAGAGTAAGTTGATACCAAAATTTAAAGACATATTTAAAACAAAAGCATGCATGAGAAGACACCATTCTGAGCTGCAGAAGTTAAGAGTAATGTGTGCCTCTGACAACTGCCAGACTCTGCAAGAATGTTCACAGATATCATATTTCAGGCTATCAAGAGTATAGATAGTAGACAATCCTTCATTCCACTGGATGGATTTTTTCTCTCAGTGCATTTTGACATCACTTTTTAAATTTCTTTTGCTTACACCTCTCCTATTTTCTCTCTCAAAAAAAAAAAAAAGGCAAGTCCCTTCAACATCTGCACAGGACAGATGGATCTTAGAACGTGTTTTCATTGATTTATAAAAGTCCACAGTACTGAGGAACTACATAGTTACTACTGAGCTCACTTTTCTATTAATCATAGCTCCAAGCTGTGCACCATTACAGACTGCCTTTTGTTTCCACAACTCGTGTCTATTTCTTCACATATGACAAATAATTCCCAGGTTAACAAGTTCTTCTTTCTGCAGGGAAACTAAAGTTGCCAAATGTCAGAAATAGATTTTATACATGCAAAAGAGTGGGAATTTGGTATTAAGATCTAGACAAAGGAATATGTATGTTTGTTGCAGACAAGCACAAGACTTTTCCTTTGAATGCTTCCTTTTGGATATTGGACTGCCAGACAATTAGTCAAACAACATCACTGCTTGTCACGCTCTTGTTAAGGGAACAGTATACATGAAAAACATGTAAGGTAGTAGAGAAGAGCCTGAAACAGTTATATGAAGCCCTAATCCCAGCATTCATCATACGATGTTTTGCTCTGTCACTATACTGCTTTCAGAAAAGCTGTGGTAATTGTTTTGTTACTCAGCAGCATGCAGGGTCTACAGTTGTATTCTTGTTCACAGAAAGCCTTAGCCAACAAGAAAAGCGTTCGCATGTCCAACAGGCAGGGAGAAGAGAGAGACACTTCCTTTCAATCCATAGACACAAGAAGAGGGTTATCAGCTCTAGTGGAACATATATGAGGCAAGTAGGTCTGCCTTCTGGAAGAGCCATGCCCATTTTGCACGAAGTGATAAGAAGTATCAGGTTATGAAGTTCCCTGACTGCACACATAGACATGAAGATAAGGAAGGCACAGAGCCATTTCAGGCTGAACTCCGATACGTAAAAAGCAGTGAAATGAAGACAAGGCCTGTTGTTAGTCTTACACACCCCAAGAGACATCAATATTAACTTTTCCAAAGTTCTCATACATTCAGTGCTAAAAATCCACAATATCCAGGACAATGCTAGATTTGTACTTCAACATAAGAGCTCCTCAGCAACATTACACCGGGACACAGAAGAATATCAGAGGGGAGAGGGGGTTAAACAGTTATATTTCAGGAACTAGGAAAAAAAAACAACACTCAACTCCTCCTCACCAATATTCAAGATAACATTATGATAACAACTTTAACGTCTAGTTAAAGTAAGCCTTTCCTTCTAGTTCCAATACTTCTTCAAACTGTCCCAAATCTAAACGTGATTTTATGAATAAGTTAAGGAAGCCTACAGAAAGCTAAAAACTAAGGTTCAGTATAACGGTGACGTTAAAGCAGCTTTTATACGTACCAATGAAGTCTTCAAAACAAGTTGCTGCCAGAAGAGATAAGGCTGCATACCGCAGAGATAAGAAAAAGAGTAGGTTAGTAGTCTAGTTTAAGTAGCAGAGGATGTGGTAGGGATTTAAAACAAAACAAAAACATTCTTTGGCAGACTCAAAAAGCTCAAAAAACATTTCAAAAGCTTACAGAAGAGAAGGAAGCAGCAGCAGAGATTAAAAGAATGAAACTGAATGAACTGAAAAAAGTTTTGTACTGAAAAGCTATTTTTTTGAAAGCTTTTTTATTTTTTAAACAGGGTTAACTGTAAAGGAGTGGTCTTCTCTATGCACATTCAACAATGAGGGCTAGGTCCTATAAAGAATAACAATTTCCATATTAAAATTTAGCCTTCCTCAAACTACACTTATTCAGTTGCCTTAAGAAGTCCTTCTCCTTGTTTAATCTGGAAATACGTTATCACACTCTGCATTCTCTACTTACACAGTAAAAGAGGCAGAAGGAAGATAGGAAGCACTCTTATAACACTAATCATTCTGTGGTTAAAGATTCGTTTTGTATTTTTAGGAAAATATCTCCTAAAGTGTTACTGTAGGCAAAACAGTACAATAGGCCAACATTCTAGACAAGTCAAGCTTTAAGAAATTATTCCTCAATTTCAGATTAAAGAACTCTGTACTTCAAATCAAATAACATAGTAAAACCCTTAGTATAACCAGCAGAACTTCATATTTTAAAATGTAGTTTGGAATAGCCAAAAATAGATGTTTACAATCACTTATTTGCCATCTCCAGTTCGGCTGTGCCTCCCTACCCCCTTTTGCAACATGCACTCCCACCCTCAGCCTTCAGCCAAGGCCTGTTCACAAGTTGTCTTATACCAACCATAACGGGCAAGAAAGACAGGGACACAAAATCTGAACATACAGGAAGGAAGAGGGGAAATTCAAGAAATGCCCAGAACTTCCTCATATAGGCAGGTTAAGATGTCTCTTTAGCTCTAAAAAAGTACCTGTTGCAAGAGCATGAAACAATATGTCATGCCCTCGTGAACGTGACAGTCTTGCCAAGAGAAGGAAAAAGTGAGTTAGTCTGGAAAGCTGAGAGCATGTATCATTAGTATTTCAGAAAATTAACAATATTAAAAAACACCTAAAGAAGATACCTACATCCAGCATAAACAATTCTTAGAAGGGAAAAGAAAAAGTATCTTTATACTCAGGCTGAAGATCAATAAGCAATTATATCCACACTCAACCAAATATCTGCACAACAGATCATCTGTTTTGCTAAACAAAAAACCTAACCAAAGAACAACAGTTAGCCACCAGCACACTGACTCCAACATAAAAGTCACTCCGATATAAAACAGATACCTCTTCTTCTGAAAGATTACATGCTTTCCTCTTTTCTCTGATTAGAGTTCTACAACCACAATAGTGTTATTTCCCCTCTAAGTGATGTTGTCAGGAATGACTGCATTTTTAGAGATTTTAGCATGTCATATATACTACAATGCAGAGTAGTTATTTAGAATTAGAGCTAGCTCTAAAAGTTTAACTAAATCACACACAGAGGTACAGGAATCAATGTTTGTAATAAGTGAATGTACAATAAACTGTAAAATATGCAACTTTTTTCTGACATTCCTCTTTGCAGGAAAAAGCAGAGGAAGACAATTAAATCTCATAACTACGTACAAAAGTAAAATCCTGAACAAAAACCATTAGGATTAATGCCATGGAAAGGATTTTTTACAGAGAGGTTAGGTTCAGGAAAGCTGAAGTGTGATATGTGAATTATTCTTCACCTCACTACAAAAGAATAAATGCCTTCTAAAGAATAAAGTAAAAATAAAACAGTTCTCTACCTGTACCAAGAAGGATCCAAGAGATTGATCAAAGCTATCACATCTTACAGGACCTGTCACTGTATTATTCTACTCCCCAAAACATGGCTGAATTAAAAAAACACCATTAATTTGTGTTCCAGTAAAGATGAATCAGCAGATCTCTGCAAGATCATCTTTTCCTAGATAAGATCAACATAAACTGCGTCAGAAACTTAAATCACCAAGCATTGCCACTGAAGCTAGATTCAAAATAAGAAGCTATGCTAACTTAAGTTTTGAGGTGTGTAAGCTGTGGAACAGTCTGCTATTACCTCAGGCATTTGAAAATACTCCTCTCGGTTGCCACTATAACTTACTATAAACTGTAGATTTGTCCTTCTCGATAGATTTTGCTTTCAAATTGTATGAAAAAAAAAAGCTAATTCTTGCAGAATTTTTCAACTGGTGATCCTCCAGTGTTTTTAACTTACTGTCATTTGAACAGCCTAGAAGACCCACAGGAAGTTTATGGCTTTCTGCACTATCCAGTGACTTGTTTTCCAAGATAAATGCATTACGTACAATCTCCTTCCTCTACCCTGCCTGCATGCCAGGTGCACACCATGCAGTAGCATGCATCAGTAAATGCCCCAGTCAATGTTACAAGGATGTGATGCAGAGCGTACCAGCTCCTTAATCTGAGCACGATCACATAACATCAATTGCTTATTTTACTTAACCTTGTACTATGCATGGGCTTTTCAGTATGTTATACACGACCAAAGATAGAATAAGATCCAGGAGTCCTTTCTCTACAAATAGATTGAATCAAAATTAGTACTGGACCTTAAATCAAAAGTAGTACCACATACTACATCATTACAGTGTAAGACAGTTGTTCAAACCACTACGTTTTATACCTTTATATAAAATGGAAAAAATACTTCAACACTCATTAGTTTATAGCATGACTGCAAATTTCTTATTCCCTCCCTCAGTATAATACATAACTCACATCCCCTGGCAGGAAAGAAAGCTTCACAACAAGTTTATTCAAAGAAACTTCATCATTACCTGCAATTCTAACAGTGTTCCAAATATCGTGTAACTTTTGGGGCAAACGTAGGGAGGGAGAGAATTGTGTACTTGAAGCCATTTACAATACAGCCCTCTAATTAACAGAAAGCCAAAAATTAGAGTGACAGTCATCTTCTCATCACCCTTGCCAAACTTGGGCAAAATGCTTTAGAAAGAAGTTAACCTTTTCCAAGGAAGCTGAGTAATCGGAACGTCCATTAATATTTATTTCATATGGAACTTGATTATAACTGTGAAATTCAATTTCATATAGAGTTTACTCAATACCGACAGATGACTTCTAAAGTAATCAGTCAAGCATTTCTTGAGCCATACTAACAAGTTGTCTTATATGTTTGTTGGGTAGGTCAGAACTCAAAACAGAAATAGAGCTTTTTTGTTAGAGTACCCTTTTGGGGGAACTCACATTGCACACAGCCCACCAGGGATTCAGAGGAAAGTCATGCAGAAAAAAAAAAATCAGAACAGGAATCCTAAAGGTACTCCATGCATGGCCAGTTATTTCAACAGGAGTGGGATACAGAGCAGTTATTTTAAATGAGGCAGCCAAAAAACCTGACAACCTACAACAGATATTCCTGGAAAAGTGAACTAGAAACAACCATTTCAGTTATTATGGAGATGAAATAGCTACCATTCTTCATACTATGATGGACCATGACAAGACAAGAACACCTCTGCGATAACTCAAACATTAATGGTTAAAGGCCAGAGTAATTATCTGTGGCTTAACCTCAAGAGATTCTGTCTGGCAAGGCAGATACGGTTTGCTTATAATAATAGCTACCAGCTTTTGTAAAGTACCAATGCAATACAACTACGCTTGTCTGAACATTTGGAATTTATCATCCCATTCATTCAGGAGTCATCTCCTTCTCCTCCTAAGGAGGGCCGAGGAAAGAATAAGAAATGGTTGGAAAAAAAGGAGTGCTGTAATTTTGGGAACAGAACCTTTAAAAGCCTGAACCAACTGTACCAAATTTTAGTGTGAATCTTTTCATAATATTTAGTATACATGGGAATTTATTCTCCTGATTACATCTCAGGATCCTACAGTAACTGGATTCGGATAAATGGAGACCAATAAGTTACTCCCTTCTGTGTTGAAAAAACTCCTCAGTCCCTGCAGGTATGAGCAAAGAAAGCCCTGGTAGCTTTCCGCAAGAGCACAATTTTCACACACAAACTTGGGCTCTCTTCACAGAAACTATCTTTTCAGCTGTTTAACAGAACTTCATTAGCTGCAGAGTATAAGATCTAAAACTAGTTTCAGAAAGGAAGAGGAGATGAAAGGAGGAGCAATGCAAACATATTGCCAATTCAAAGGTACAAAAACTATCATAGCCAGAACTTTTCTCCTGAGAATCACCAGACATGAGGGCAAGCAAAGAAGGAAAAAGCTGTCAAAAGCTTTTTAGCAGAAGCTGTATTGACAGAAAGTGTTTATGCCATGTCTCTTCAGAAATATATTTTTTACAAAGCAAAAGTAGACAGCCCTGCTGTCCAAGAGTCACCTTCCCTCTGAGTTTAGTGGAAGAGCTGGGGTTAACTTATCCTGCTCATTCAAATGTGGTCATATCACAATAGCTGGACTGAGCAAGGGCAGAAAACAAGTAGTGTTCACATTCACAATAATTCATTACTTTTAAATACAAACACACACACAATATGACAAAACATACACACCTCAACTTCTTGGTCTTTCTACTCAGGAAATATCCAAAGAGAACTTCAAGGCTTTTGCATCTGAAATGATTTTTTATAACAGTTTAAGCATAGGTACTTACCTTACAGCCAGTCCTTGTGTTACAGCAATCAAGTCTGAGTAAAATCATCATTGCCTTTCTCCTTACAGCAAGGCAACTTACACTACATTGTAACCTCTTCTGTTTGCCTTGCATCTAACAGTATTAACCTTTATCGTACCCGGGATCAGAGGAAGTTCGTCTGAAAGAAGAAACAGTACACACACAAAAAAAGAAACATTTATAAGAGCATTCTTTACTTCAAGGCACACATTTCATGCTGCTTCCCAAGCTAAGCCCATAAGACCCTACACTTCAGCTGAAGCGCGTGAAGTTGTGATGAAGCACTGACCTTGCAGCTTCCCTTGCTGTATCAGACATCCACTTCCACAGGCCTCAGAGTTTCATATTCAGTAATTATTTTAATTATCTTCTGGTGCAGTTGGGGGAGCAGGGGGAGGCAGCAACCCAAAATCAAACAAACCACAACTTTTTGATACCTTCTTCTTCAAAGCACAAGTTGGTACAAACTTGCAGTATGATTTTAAAGCATTTACTCCCTATCAAAGGGACAGGGATAAGCAATCTTATAAAGGAATATGATAAGTTTGCCTTTTTTTCCATATATCCCACCAAGAACGAACAAGAGGCAAGGATTTTGCCCTGTTGTTTACTTTGATTATTTAACTTTCTGTTGTGCAGCTGCTCTGTAGATAATCTTTAAGGCCCCAACCTTGCAAACTTTTATCTATATGAAGAACCCAAAGTTGCAGGCTGACCTAAAACCAACATAGTTTGTTAACAAACAAATACAGCTACAGATCAGCGCATTTATTATAGCAGTAACCACACAGCCATCGCCTATGCATTTTAATTAAGAAAGAATAAAGTAATATTCGGGTAACATTAAGAAGCAATCAAGAGGCAAGAGGAACATGGCTGGTGCGGCTTCCAGACAAAATAAGCCAGTTTACCTTTACTCATTAAGGCAAGCAGGCTTAAAAGTTTTCCCTACAGCAATTCAGAAATACTTGCATGAAAAGCAGCAGCTACAAGGTATTTCATCAAGTTTTAGTCTGCTTCACAGCTGCCGTATTCTATTAAGCACATATAGTTCTCAAAAAGCTCGCAGCATCCACACTTCGAGCACTCGCTGCCGTGAGTTTAGCCAAAGCGCTGTGGAGCCACAGCAGCTTCTCCGGGGCAGCCTTGCCCGCCGCGCCGCCGCTCACCGGCAGTCCCGGGCTCGCCTCTCCTCCCCGGCACCACTCCTGCAGCAAAGGGCGGCGGGAAAGCGGCAGGCGGGGGCCAGTCCGCCGCCTCCCCCTGCTCGATGCTCTCCCCGCGGCACCGGTCGCTTTTCCGGCTGCGGGGGGCGGCCCCGACGCGCTCTCCCGCCGAGGAGGCGCAGGGGGAAGGCGGGGCCGGCGGCGAGCGGAGCCGTAGGGCCAGGGGCCGCTGCCGGGAGCCGGGCTGGCCCAGTGCCGGGACGGGCCAGCGTGCGCGGAGAGGCGCGCTGTGCTCTGGGATAAGTCGCTGCCCGGCGCGAACCCCCAGAAGAACCGGGGCCCTGCGGAACGCGTTAAGGGCACGTAACTTCTCTGCCGCCTCCAAAGGCTGGAGGTGTTGACGAGCGTCCTGGTTGCGCGCTTGGGTCTTGCCCCGTGGGTTTTACGGAGAGATTGTCCTTGTAAAAGCTTGCAGAGGTCATCTGCGGGGCTGCTCGTATGACTAAAGGTGTTCATATATAGGGGCTTGCAAAATCGGGTTTTTCTTATCAAGAAAGCAAATAAGTACCGGCTGTAACTGGGAGTTTGCTGGTAGAAACGGCAGTTACTTACACAGGCTTCTCCAAACGCTGTTTTTCTGCATTTTATTCCAAGTCCTCAATTGCTCACAAATCAAAGCAGCACAAAAAGACAATCATTTAATAAAAATCCAATGGGAATTTTACACTCACACAGAGTAGAAATACTGTCTTTTTGTTAACAAGCAGCTTGACTGGAGGGCTCTGGTAATTCGGTTGCTTATTAGTAGGTCTCAACAGTTCTAGTGATCTCAATACTATTAATTTAGTCATCATTTCATAAGAAGTACTATCTACTAAATATAGCAGGCTTGCAAATGCTCTGTTTGTGTTTTACTGTTTTCCCGGTTTCTATAAAAGCAGCATTAACCTTAGAGGTACTCTGTAATAGTGTATTATAAGATATATTTAATGTGAAAAACAATGATGAACCACTTTGCCTAATCAGACGAATGCTTTTACTGTTACACTTGTATCATCTTGCTCATGGAAGTCTTTGGGAAGCTGAGATCTCACTAAGTGTACAGCAACTGAAGAAACATAACACATAATCAATAGCTTAAAATTAAATATGGATATTTCCCCCTAGCTGGGGAAAAAAACCCAAAACATACAGTTTGCAACAGCCATTCATAAAGTCACCAAAATATGAAAGAGTTTAATAAAATTGTAAGCCCAAGTACGTACGTGCTTTACTAAGTGCTTGTGTGTTTCTAATTAATTTCCGCTGAAGAAAAACAGCCTTCTTTGCAGATACATTATTAGTATGACAAATACTAACATAAATACATTTACAGTATGAAAACTCTGGTGATCACAGTGACCAATACTTTTGACAATATTTAGGTTCCTAACTTACACAGATTATAGTATGAATTAATATACAAATATTTTTTAAGATCTTATTTTAGGGTCTTGGCCCACTGACAGAATGGAGTCTATACTTCTGGAACATTGTTATAAATATAAGAATATATGGAAGTAATTTCCTCATTCTGTTGGAATCTGTATCCTGTTGGAAACTGTAATCAGAGTTTAAGAAAATAAAATCATTTATCTGTGAAAGGTAAAGTGGGCAAGGGAGGGAACACTGTTTTGCTTCTCATTTTACAGCTTCTTTTCATTTCAGAAGGTGTTAGCTATTGCTAAAGAGCCATAAAGCAAGAAAACCAGGAAAAAAACGAGAGAACCAGGAAAAAACAGTTACTCTCTAACTAGTGAGTACAAGTACCCATACTTCCTCTGCACAGGCAATCATAGATCTGTCTGGAAGGATTCTTTTTAAACATACTAGTCTCCTTAAAAAAAAAAAACAAAAAAAACACGGTTCTACAGCCTCAATAAAAATATTTCCATGAAACAGTACTACATGCTGAGTTGTTAAGTGTCAATATCCAGGTTGAATCAAGGAAATAAATGCATTTGGATATATGAACTATAAAAAGTAAAGTGTATTGCAATTATAGTTCTGTTAGTGTGTTCATAATAATTCTGTATTTATTACAAAGCAGAGGTTTCTAGCTTAACCAAAAGATCAGTCAGAGACATAGAGGGCTGGGGGTTGGTTTTTAATCTTACTTCAAGCCTGAAGAGAGATAGTCATGTAATCTACAATTGAACTATGTCAAAGGATGATGACATCAAGTGGCAAATGAACAATGAAATCTAACATGAAAAGAAGCTGATGCCTTTTTTAGTGTAGTTTGTTACAGGACCTCAAGGAAGTAAGTGAAAGCTTATAGTTTTAAAAGCAACAGCAATTTCATAAAGGAGACTGCATTTTGAGTATATAAAGAGGAATTTCTGTTGCTTAAGAACTGAGGGAACAATTAAGTAAAATATATATAATTTTGGAAATTAAATATAGTGCAGTCCAAGGCATATACTGATAGCTATGCTATTTTTTAAACCCAAAGTAATACGGAAAACAATAAGCCATTGAAGCTAGGTCTGAAAAGAACCTATGTTATTATGTGGTTCCTTGTAATCAATTTTCCTCTTAAGTATTAAGCTAACTATACAGCAAAACTGTGGTATTTTACAAGGTCAACCCTTGCTCAAGTTTCATATATGCGTGCACTAGGCAAACGGTTTCTCTATGTTACTGGCAAGATTATCATGGTAAAACATCGCTTGACTTCAAATCAAGTGATGTGCAAAAAGGCTGCACCCCTATCAGATTGTTTTGATGATGGATAATTTGGATCTAAGAAGGTTTTGTTAGTACTGTTTTCTATTTTGATATATTGACATACGTTTGAAAAAGTGCATTTAGATCTTGCTGAAGACGTGCAGGAGACTGGTCTTTTAAGGTAACAGTTTTGACACTTGTATTTATTCACCTCCTACACTTACAAGACTAGGCATCAGCATTTTTCAAGCTTTCAGGGTTATCGTCTTAGCTAAATATGTATTAGGGAAATAATAACAGTAATATAATCTTAGATAGGAAGAATTTTTCCTACCAAAGTAATTTGCATGTTTGGGTTTTTTTTTTTCTCCAAAGAGACGGGAATGTTGAGTCATTGAAACAATCATGACTATCTAAAAGGAAATAAATGATGATAAAAGTCACAATGTAGGATGACATATTTTTCTCCATAATTAATTAATTAATTTCCGTTGAGCTTTGGCACTGTTTCATATTTATCTGTTTTATCCACTGACTTACTGTTAACCTACTAGATAGGTCAACTGGACTGTTAACCTAACTAGATAAAGGTATCCCACTGACCTCCAGAAATATCTTTTTAATGTATGCTTCTCTGTGGTCTTTATTCCTTTCTACTAATAAGCCCTTTCTACTTTCACTATTTTTAAATTTTTTTATGTCAGACATAAACATTCTCACTCGCAAACGTACTTCTACGGAAATACTTGTTTACCTAGAGGTAAACGCAAAACGCATTTTACAGCTTTCAGTCAATTACACTAACTAGCCACCAGGTGGCATTAGCCACTAAGTAAAATAAGGTTTTTCACTCTTGACTACAGAGAAACCTACTTTTTTTATCTCTGGCACATCAACAGCTGAAGTAGGCACACCGTAGCTTTCTACCAAAATGTGTATCGACTTTGACTTGAAGAGATTTTTTTCAAAAAATACTTCCTTGCTTATCTGAAATGAAAGAATTAAGCTTGGTTCCCTGATATCAATTTGAGCCAGGTCTGTACAGGTGCTATGATACAATGACAACCTGCCACTTTTCTGAAAGAGTCTCCGCTTAATTGATTGCACAGCACAATTAAATGAATGGATAAAGGACTGCAGTAAAAGCATTTTACCCACTTCAAGGGATGTGGGCCATCGCTTGATCTGATGTACACTCTGAGTGTGCATTATTGAAGTCCTATCTGATAATAGTACTAAATTATTAACTTTGAGTTTTCTATATTTTCACCATTTCTGTGGTGCTTTTTTTAATTATTAATTTTATTATATCAGCGAGATGTGATGAGATACTATTATTCCATTTCATGGGGAGCAAAGAGCTTGCTGGCAAAAGGATTGATCTGTAAGTGCCTCCATTTAAGGCACTTTAGAGCTGATTACACAATTCATAATGTGAAACTACAAGATTAATTGACATCCAGTACAATGCTCTTCGACACACTGATCAGCTTCTTTGACGGTCAATCTCAATTCCAGCTCTGCCCCACAGCTTTTTTCCTCTTTCCTTTCACTCAGACTAGGAACTAATTTTCCTGCTCCTTTTCATTTCATCTCAGAGCTCCTTTCACAGACAACCCTTTTCCAGCTTTGCACCTTTTTCTCAGGAGCTCTCAATTTGTCTCCTCCATGGCTTAAAAATGCATTCTTTGTTCAGACCTGGTATGTCTGTGGGTTTTGTGGTTGCTCTGAGTTCAAGCACAAGCAGTTGTTCTGTAGGGATGATGGATGATTGGCAATGCTGTTAATTGTAGCAACGTGCTAGTTAGTACATGCCCAGTACCTCTATGGGGGAACCATGTGGTGATGTTTGAGTATGCTTGGTAGGAATGTTTGCAGGGATTTTAGCTCTTACTTTAGCAAGTCTCAGCTAAATGCTTGCGGAGACTTTCAAAAGCTTATGAACTGGTCAGGCTTTAACAGAGCTGGTAAAAGGCATATCTAACATAGGAGAGTTGTGAGAAGAATAAGAGCGAGAAGATTGTTGAGAGAAGACTTTGAATTTCTGGTAGCAAAATTTGGTGATGGTTCAACTATAAACGTTGAATTAGGTGCGCTGATTGCTATATAGCAAAAGAAGATGCGTCGGTCTGAATTTTAGCTTTGTAGCATTCTAGCGCAAACCACTCTTGCCTCATCTTCCCTGGTTCACCTGCTCATGCTTAACTTGGTGGTAGAATGCAAAAACTTCTTGAAAAAAGGCCTGGGACTGGAAGTGATTTGGCAATGAGAAATCAGGAATTTGTTCCAAAGCATGAAGATGAGGAAGAGATGAAAATTATCTTTTAAAACAAATGCTTGCTGTAGTCATACATTTGGTGAAATATTCTCCTTCTGCAGCGTATCACAACGTGGTAGACTGATTAAATTACTATGGCTTGAATTCTGTCTGCACTGAAAGATTACAAAGCCAGCCCATGGACCTCAGTATTAGCTTTCAGATAACCTCAGATTATGTGAGGCTAGTACATAGTTATTTCTTTGCTTAAAAATCAGATGCCAATTTTATAAAACAGACAATCCAATCAATTGTTTACAATTTGAGCTGTCTAGATAAGATCTAAGAATTATTATTTTAATGGGCCAGGAAAATATCCATGGTATTCTCACTATAGTTTGATACAATAGAAAGGAGCATCATAAAGAAAATGGAGTGTGCAAGAGATACTCTTTAAGTACTTATTTTTGAGGAGGAAATATAAAACTGAAAGAGTAGATGTGCTTGATAAAACATCACTGCAGTTCCTACAGAACGGGTACTCTGAAGTCTTAAATCTCAGCATATCTCACTAATGTTAAATGGAACAATTTACAGAAAGATAAAAGTGCTGGTAGTGATTCAGCATACAGGTGCAATATGTTCTCTTTGTAAAACAAAAACTGTCCCAGTACATGGGAATTTATTTTACACTTAACGAAGTTAAATCGTACAATAAAATCATTCAGACACTTAATTTAAAATGTTGTTTGCCAAGTCACATTTGCAGAAAATTATTAATAACAAATTAATGTGATATTGTTAGCTAAAGCACAGTCAAACGTATCTTAAGCAATTATGTGAAAAGCTACATTTAACTACAGTAAATTTTATTTGGCCCTCTTTAAAGATAAATGCATTGAATTTTACAGTTTTCTATTAAAAATTAATAGCAGTCTAACTTTATATAGAAGTTAAAGCAGAGAGCATTGATTGTTTGAGGCTGCACAGAGCTGGGATCAAAAACAAACCAAAACCGCTTCTGCAATCCAAAAATTCATGATGACACCAGGTTCATCTTTGAAAGGTCAAACCAACACTGCCAAGTAACTAGAGGAAAGGGCATTTAAATGTTCAGTAAGAACAAACTGCATAGGCTACTGTCCTAGCCTCTCCATCTCATTTGCTTTCTTAATTATATAGACATTTTTATTACAGCCTACTATTTATTCCCTGCCTACCAGGCTACTGCAATCTGTTTAGCTATTTAGAAGGGATTTTTTAAAAAATAGGCTACAGGTGATTACTTCAATATTCCAACAATATTTTCTCTCAATACTATATTCTAATGTCCAAGGCCATATGTGAATTCCTGCTGAGCACATAATGTGTCTAAGAACAGCGCTTGTTTTCAGCCATTGCATAGCAAAGATCTAACTCACACTCTAGTCTGGAGTTTAATCAAATTGCAGAGATACAGTTTTAAAGAAAATGAGCTTTCTTTCAAAATCTGGTTTGCGTTTCTGGATGAGATCTCCCCATTAAAGGACAAAAGCTGGACAGAAGATTCAACACCTCTGAAGCTTCCTATTGTTTGAACAATAGCACAGTGTTAATTCATGGATTTACAGATCATGAGTGTTGGGCATTGAGAAAAACTATGCTATCACTTTAAATTTTATGAGGTCTCATATCTTCTGCATACAGGCCAAAGGAATCTGCTTTTAATTTTAGTTAGAATTAAGTTCTCTCTGTGCTAGTTGGCTTTTCCTGTTGTTATTGGGAGCTATTGTTCTGTTATTTAAAAAAAAAAAGAGTACTGTCATGTAAGTACTCTAAATTGCTACACGTTACAGTTATAACCTTTAAAATAGGAATAAGCAACATGACATGTGATCCGACACCTAGTGAACAGGCTCCCCAGAGTGTATTGAGGCCACTGCTGGGATAACTGTTTTGTAATACTGTGTTGCAAAACAGAAGGTGGGAAGGGAGGGAGTACTAGGAAGGTGTCTGTAAAGGGCTGAAGAATTCTGGTATTAATATATTTGAAAAAGCTGGAAAAAATTTTCCTGTTAATGACATTGATATGGTCTCCACTCTTATTTTGAAGCAACTATTGACCTTTTCCTACTGTGGTATATCATATCAGACAGAGGGAAACTGCAAACTGAAGATAAAATGACACTGTGAAATCCACCATTTAGATGTCAGTGTAGCAAATGCCATGCGCAATTGCTGTTGGCTGTCCTATACAATACCTGCAATGCTAAATGGTAGCACTTGTGTACTGATGTTTTGCTGGTGTGGTTCCCATATACAGAAAGCCTGCTCAATTTATGTCTGCTAAATTAACACAGGCCCAAAGTCTATAAGGGATATGCCAGCATAACAGGTGACGTGGATGGAGAAACGATGAGAGCAGTCTGGTCTCCCTTCCTGATTAAACTTTATTAAGGGACCTGCTATAGTCATTCAGTATCTCTATAATAGTCGATTTTTTCATATGGAACCGAAGGCAAATGAAATAATACTCTTCTAATTATTAAGTGATTTAATAGTATTTAGGGAACTACTTTGCTGTGGATCAAATCCTTCATTTAAACTGTTGACATCTGTTTCAGCTATAGTCAGAAATGTTGGTCAAAATAACTGCTTCAGGATTTGGTATCAAGAGGCTGTATGCTAGTTTCCTAATGATTTTTGTCATGAGAAACTTAAAAATCCTTTTTCATAAACTTGGATACATTTCAAAACATGTCTAAATGCATAGTATAGAGGAGAAGTGGCACTGCAAACCTAGTTACTAGAGTAGGGTGACTTCCCCTACTAAGTGGGGAAAACAAGAGACACATTTTAAAACTTACTAGCAGCGATGAAATTGCCTTCAGTTACGCTTTTGATTTTTTTCTTGCTTTTCACAAGGTATTCAGCATGCACCCTAGGGTAACTATTTATGCAAAGGACATGGCGACATGGGCATTATTTGCTCTTCCTCTCTTAGAACTGCTCACTGCGTAAGCAGCGCATGAAATTTCTAAATCCCGCCCCATTTGCAGTACATGACAGGACAATAGCAAGCTTGGAGGAAGAGGCACTTGTGCAAGGCTCTGTGGCAGACCAACTGCAAAGTCACTTCAGAATACTGAAGCCATAGCAAAGAGATGGTCTAGATCTCTTTCAATGACATTTCTGCTGGCTTTTTCTCCTGCAACTCCCATACCTTGTTGAAGCTTCTTGCATTTCCCACTTCTATGTTCTATCTTCTTTACTAGGACACATCCAATTCGGAGAAAGCAGCCAGCATACCAGTAGAGCCAGGCTTCTGCTAGGTACAAGTCTGTCCTTTATACAAAACACCCAGACCAGCAAGCTAAGCAAGGAATAAGGTGCCAGGAAGGAAGGACAAGGAAGAATGGAGAATCCTGCTGGGCCCCCAGGAAATATCCATAAAATAATCCAGATCGAAAGTAATACATTTGAATCACATCTGAATGATGCTTATTGAGGTGAGTGTTAGGGGAACTGCACAAACACACAGGAGGGATTTTACTAGGAATTTTCCCCCAGTCTGTCTAGGGATCCTAATATTGTCAAGGGCCATAAAAGCTGACATATTCACTAACACTAACATGAAAACCTTTCTCAACAATACCAAAAAGTGTGAACTGTAATGAGGAATATATTTCTTAAAATATTCAGAGGGAGGAGCAGGTGAAGGGGGAAAAGAAAAAAATTAGCTACCAAGAGGCAACAAATTCAGTTTGAAATGGGTGGAAGCGTTTCCATCTACGTCGAGGCCTTTGGACTGCCCCTAAATGCATTGTAATTGGATGAACACATTGCAGTAAGACATAGTTGTAACGGTATGCATGGGATGACTGGAAGCAAATGGTTAAGTCCAAATTGTTTTGCAGGCTCCTCCCAATTCCACAAAATATACCATCTTTGGAAAAAAAAAAAAGTGTAACAGTGACTGTAAATTGAGAAGCGCATTTTTTTTTTTAAACGTAGTTCTAGGCAATAAAAATAGACTGACCTTCCAAAGCTGCAAGGCTGACCTTTACAGTGGGGTGCAGTTAAATGATTTTGGTGTTGAGAGGCCTGGAGCAACTGTCGCAGGTATTCTGCAATATAAAGCAATGGTGAGAGCTGTCTAGTGACAGTATTCTTCATAATAAGGGTGGTGTTTTGGAGGTTTTTTTTGCTGCTGTTGTGGTGGTTTTTTTTAAACCACCTTACCTCTTGGTCAAAGAGAGATCCCCGGAGTTTGTAGCCTTGCCCACATACTATATATAGCCCTTAAACCCTAGCTGACACCATGTTTTTTTTCCTACAGCGCAGCCTATCGGGAAGGAGCCGGCTGCCGGGCCGCCCTGTGCCCGCCCCGGCCCCTGAGGCGGAGAAGCTGGGGAAGCCTTTCCATCACGGCCAGGCGCGGCTGGGCCGAAGGCGTCACCGAGATACTTCAGGCCGCCTTTACAGTCACGTTTTCCTCAGCGGAACGCCCGTGAAATCACACGGAGCTTCAGTTTCAGCCGCCCGAACCCCCTCGGCGGGCGGTCTCCCGCGCCGGCGCGCACAAGCCGTGTGTGAGGGCGCTGGTGGGGGCTGTGGCTGTAAAGGCCAGGGCGGAACATCAGGTACCACCACCCTGCGCTCCCCGAAAGCCCTGGGGTGCTCCACGGCCCGGACTCACGAACAGCTCAGCCCGCCCGCAGCCGCATCACCGCCAGGGACGGGGGGTGGCTCCTAAGGTAACCGCTCCCCTCGGGGCCCGCTTCCCGGGGCGGGCCCGGCCCAGCCCGGCCCGGCCCGGCAGGGGCGGGGAGAGGCGGGGCGGGGCGGCCCCGGCCCGGCCGCCCCGCACCGTCGCCGGGGCGGGCCCTGCACTCTCGCGGGAGCTGCGCCGGCGCCGCCCGTCTCCGTGGGCGGCCGCGGCGGAACCAATAAAGTTTGTTACAAAAAAAAAGCAAGAAAAGGGGAGGAAACAAACAAACAAAAAAAATAATAAGCGGTGCCGCCGAGTCTGTTGCGGCTGCTGCCGAGTGCGTGAGTGCCTGCCCGCCCGGGGCTGCCGCAGCAGGCGAGGGCGGACGCGCTGCTCCAGCCCCCGCCCCGGCTCCGCTTGGCCTCGGCAGCCGTCGCCCTCGGCGGGGAGCTGCGCCTCCGCCGCTTTGCGGGCCCGCTCGTGAGTATGGTGGGACGGCTGAGGCGGGCACCGCTTCCCACGGAGGCAGGGCGGTGATGAGGGGCCTGGCGGCGACTCCCGGCAGCACCGGGGCGAGCGGGGAGAGTGACAGGTGTCAGGCTCCCCCCCCCGGGGGCGGCTCGGGCCGGGGGCACCTCGGCGGCTCTGGCTGCGGGGCCGGGCCGCGCTGTGGGACGGGGAAGGTGCTGTGGGGTCCTGCCGGCGGCGGTCCCCGGCCAGGGGAGGTCTGGGTGGCTCCTGACAGCTCCCTCGTACCCTCCTGCCCGCCCTGCCGCGCCTCGTCTTCTCACTCCCCCGGGGCTGGGGAACATGTAAGCGAGCCCGGCGGCGTGAGGCGTTCCCAAACGGCCGCCGTCCTGACGAGGGTCGCCGCTGACCTGTGGGTTTTTGTCTGTGTTCCCTTCACGGCAGGGCTCGCTTCTTCCTCCCCGAAGTGAGTCTCCTGGGGCGGGAGGAGCGCCGGGCAGACGGCCGCAGCCATGCCGGGCGGTAAGGAGACGCGGCTGCTGCACCTCGGCGAGATGGAGAAGCTGGACAAGACCCTCTTCAGGCTGGAGCAAGGTAGGTCGGGGGCGGCGGGCCGCGGCCTTCTCGACCACCTCCTCCTCCTCCTCCTCCTCGGCGGGGAGACCCCGCGGCTGGATGAGAGGGAAATGGCCGGGAGCTCTCCGCCTTCTTCGGACAGCAACGGAAAAGGAGCTCAGCCTGAGGACTTTTTTCCTTGTTTTAATATGAAACAATTTCTGACATGCTTGTTTCCACTGCAGAGCTGTGTGGGCTCCAGCTGGGGTTTGGTCTGACTCGTAAAACTCTTGAGAAATGAAGAGCAGATCGTCTAGGAGCTGTCAGCCCTCATGGGATTGAAGCGCAAAGCATTTTTTAGACGGGCCCTGCAGGACAGGACCTCTCCTTTTTATAAGCTGTACTTCGGTGACCTGAAAAAGTTCTCATAAGTCAAGCTCTAGTAGTTATCCGCAATGTGTTATGCAACATCCCATCTTTAATATTATAATTTTGAAATATATCAGTAATACTAATGTTTTGCAAAGTCTGACGTAATGTTGCAGGATATGGGATCTTCAGCTCTTCCTAAATCTTCTCTTGCCTGTCAGATTTCTCGTAGCCGTGCTGTGTTAGTATTCTGGTCACATATTTCTAAGAACTCTAAGAACTTGGCATTATTTCTCTCTGAAAGTGTTCTTAAGTCTATTTGAAAAAAAAAAAAAAAGACCAAACAACCAAAACCAAAAAAAACCCCAACCAAACAACAAAAAAACCCAAACCCATGAAAACCCCCAAAACCAACCAACCAAACAAAAAGCCACCCCACTAATTGGTCTACTATTATGCCGGTCAGCAAATTCAGACTAAAACTAAAGCCACTGTCTTTAGGATTAATTTTTAATGATGCAACAATTTTTATTACTCATGAACTTCTGTGGGTTTTATTACTTTATGTTACGGATCTAGGAGCCTAATATCAAAGTGGTTTAGTAGAGGAGAGAGATTTTCATTCTGGAGAATAAGAATTCTCATCAACTATATTGATTTCAAAATTTTCTCACAGTACAATCTAAGAAAATGTCAGTAGTGAAGAAGTGCGGAGTTGACCATAACCTCAATTATTAACTCGTCCTTCCAGTTGTGTAAATTTTATTCAAACATTTAAAGTGCCTCTGCTGGTAGCAGTCTCTGAGAGGGCATAGCTAATTTTGAGCACAGCGTTCCTGATGTCAGTATAACTGTTACAGGAAATAAGATATCAATGGCATATATCCCTGTGTTCTAATTTTAGTAATCCCTACAATAAAATGTCAGGACAGTACTGGGGAGAGTGTACTTAACTTTCCAGAAGTGATTTTTTTGTATGTGTATGTTTTTGGTTTTTTTTAACAATCAAATGAGCTTCATTTTACCTGACAAATATTCAGATCCTAAACCCATTGTTTTATGTGGCAGTTTTGGTGCAGTGATGATTATGTTAATAAGAGAAAGTGCGAGCTTGGTGATACTTGCATTTAAATGTATTTAGACATTGAATTCTGATATTAGAGTCCCCATGACTCTACTTAATAAGCAAATGGAATTTTTTTCAACTTAAGATACTGGAACTTGACATTGTTCAGGGTTGGGTTTTTTTATACTTTTATAATTCATCTCTGTATTAATAACTTTCTCTTTACAAATACTTAGGTGGTTTTTTTACTCCCAATTTTGTAGACTGCTAGGGCTAGTAGGTGTGTTACTACAGTTAACTACGTGACTGGCATGTAATTTAGTAAAAGTAATTGTGCAAGCACTTATACCTGTCTGTTTCAGTCATTTGAAAGGACGCTGTAATTAGCCATGCATGTGATGGTGGCCCTGATACCTGCAAGTGGAAATCTATTCTGAAACCTGTTGCCTAAACTGAATTTTTCATATCCAGCTGAACAGACTACAGCATGGGTTTAGGTCCTAATATTTTAACTTAATTTTGTTCTCATTATCATGGATATCTTAAGCCTACATAGTGCTCTTTCTACGTGTACATGACCTGCAGCATGTATACAAATCTCCCTTTGATTTGTTGAGCTCTCTGGAAGTTTAACAATTTCTATATCGTAGATTACACACAAGTATATGTCATTTTACAGTTAAAATCCTAAGGAATTTAGCGTTGTATAGTGAACCCTCAATGGAGAATGAAGGGATTTTAAATGTTTTCTGTTTCAGAATGTGTTCCAGATTTTTTTCAGATGTTTTTATGGGTCAGTTTAATATACATGCTTGGTAAACCTAAATACTTAAATACTACATAAACCAAAATCTGCATAAAAATGTATGATGTTTTGCTGTATTTTGTTCTTAAGACTTTATATAGCAAAGAGGGACAAATTGAAAAGGAGATATAGTGCCATATAAGTAAAGGAAAAGGACTATATGTAAAGTGTGCAAAGAACATTAGGAAAGCAGGGAGAGATGATGGTGTAGAAATAATACCATTCTGCTGAAATTCTTGGCAGATATGTTGGTGCACTTTCTTCTTAACATAATATCAAGTTGTGATTTGCAGTTATGGAACAGGAATATCTAGTCCTCCTCATAAAGTGATTTTTTTTCTTTTTTTCTTGAGGTTTTGAACTACAGTTCCGACTGGGCCCAACTCTTCAAGGCAAGCCTGTTACTGTGTACACAAATTATCCAGCTTCTGGAGAAGTATTTGATCGCCACAAGTTCAGGACACTATCGTGGCACAATCCCACAGGAAAAGAAGATGACTCTGACAAATACTGTAAGCTGGATCTGCAAATTTCAGGGTCATACCAGTACTATTTCAGTCTTGGGTAAGTGCAATTCTATACTTACAGCCAAATGCAGTCTTTCTCCCTTGGTCTACATTTTAACCTGAAGAAATCACTGTCAGGCATACAAATGTGTTTTTCCCCATGCATTTTTCAAATTGCAACTATGAGGCCTATCTGAATCTGCTACTGAAAGACAGTAGCTGTGGTAGTTGTCTAATACTTTCTGATGCAAAGATATTCTGGAACTGTACAGAACGAAGTTAATTGATTTTTCAATTGCTTGCAGAGGCAAGCCATTTTTGCAAGTTTTCAAAGTCATCAGCATTCCAAGTATCTGAATTAATTTGTATTTTCTTCATTGGCTTTGAAGGCTGCTTTTTTTCTTTCTAGCACAGATATTCTGGCATTCTTTACTTCACATTCTTTACTTTGTCCTTTGTTTCTACAGGACAAGTGCTGAGGAGAATGCCAGTATCTGTAATGACTGTAGTCTGATAACTCTGAGTTTCTGGAAGATGGGTGGTTAAATTCCCTCAGGCTTAAAAGAGCAGTTAGCTCGGGTCTCTTTCCGAGGACGGTGCTCCAAATGGAGGTCTTTGTATAAAAGATGGGCAGTCATGCTTGCTTTGTTTATGTTGGTATTCTATAAAGAGGTGCCAGCATTCCGTCTCAGAAAATAACAAAAGTATCTCCCTTTTGCAGAGAGTTCAAAGCTCTGTATCCCAGTTGTGTTCTTGTAAGCAACTGGCATTAGTCTAGCAGAGATATGATGCCAAAGAGATGAACGTATCTTCAGTGTTTCCTATTTTCTTCAGGTGCCCTGAAGTCCTGTTCCCCACCTCCCTCCAGCCCCTGTACTGGGCTACTGTGTTTTTGAAGTAGCTGTGCTTCTTGGATTCTCTTTCTGAAACTAACTTGTACAATGGGTGTCTACTATACCAATGAACATTAATTTTTCCTAGAAATGAAAAGAGTGGTGGAGGTTACATAGTTGTGGATCCTATTTTGCATGTTGGAGCCGATAATCATGTGTTACCTTTGGATTGTGTTACACTCCAGACGTTCCTCGCTAAGTGTCTGGGACCGTTTCATGAATGGGAAGATAGGCTTAAAGTTGCAAAAGAAACAGGTAATGCCAATCCACATATTAAAGAAAATATGTTTTTGTCTTACGATCAAAAACCAAAGTAACACTGAAGAGCTTCAGTGTAAACAGCTCATTTGTTCTTTATTTTGTAAACTATTTTCCACTAGATTAAATTTTGTTAATAAATTAAGTCAGTGAAATTATTAAAATATTTGCAAAGGTGCAAAAATTCAGGGATTTCCTGATACGGGGAATCACTTTTGTTTTATTGTTTTGATTTCACATGGACTTGCAAGTTTGTAGAACTGACAGGATGATTTTTTTAAAGCTTGTGTTATGTTGAATTTCAAGGGGAAGATTCAGATTAATTTATACTGGTAATTCCAAACACTAGCTTTAAGTACATATTGTAACTGTAACTTCTTATGCTTCTTTTAATTAACTTTGACTGAAATTTGTTTTTCTTATTAAATAAATGGCTTCTTATTACATAGGTTACAACATGATTCATTTTACACCACTGCAGAAGCTTGGACTGTCTAGATCATGTTATTCACTGGCTGATCAGTTAGAAGTAAATCCTGAATTTTCAAGCCATAATAAACAGTGCACTTGGAGCGATATAGGAGCTCTTGTGGAAAAACTGAAAAATGAATGGAATATGCTTTGCATCACAGATGTAGTCTACAATCATACAGGTATGATTTGTGTGTGTGTGTTAATAACCAGATTGATCCTATAATTACATTTCGTTATTTCCCTTAACTGTTCCCCTTTGAACCCATCTTCTAGTAGCTGTTTTAAGCAACTTAGTTGTCTTTGAATCTCTCAAATCCAGGACAACTCTTTACAATTATAATTAATATGCCTCCATAACAGATGTAAAAGAATTTAGTACTGTTACTTCAAGAGCAAATAGAGCCCTTATTAGAGAGAAGTAATGAACTGTGCATGTGTCTGTATTTTTATAATCTGCTTTTTATGACCTGTGATATGCAGCTTCCACAGAAATGAATGGAATCTGCATTACGAATTATTTGGTGAACATAAACTTAGTACTTTCTTGTTAAACAGGGTAGTATTCTTGTAGCTGCTTAAAAGTAAATGCTCTAATTTGCATCTAACATGCAGACAACAAACAGAATAGGTACAAGAGGCTAGGATTAAGCAGTGGAGGAAATGTTACAGCTCAGTCTGTGGGGGAAGGCCGGGGGGAAGATAGCTTTGTGTTTGGGGTGTGTTCTTTTTAAGCATAGATACACCAGTGCATTGAAGGTGTTACTTAATTGCTTTTTGTAGCTAAAGTTGTCTGTTGTGCACCGAGGGACAGTGGGTTTTCTTCAGTATGATCTGATGAAATTTAAATTACAGTACTTGATCATTTGTATGTTTGCTGATTATTTGGATAATGAGTTTACTTTATGTTTATAATGCAGTTTTCATTTTTTGCCATAATCCTAAAGATCACAATAACTAGTATTCTCATAGCAGAGAGTACAAGAGGTGGTTTTGTATGTTGATGTTTACAGTCCTTTGAGGCTTAAAAAAACCCTAACCACAGACATCTGTGAATTTCAAGCTTTATTTGCTTTAGTTCTTTGGTGTTGATTGCTGCCAAACGTTCCTATCCAGTCAGTCTGTGATGCAGTGTGGGCCCTCTTGTTTACCCTATCTGTTTGTTGAGAAGTTACTAAGTATAGTTATTGGCTATGTGTCTGAGGGAATTAGACTTTTAAACGTTCTTCCAATTTGGGATAAAAAATTTCTTGCACTTCACCAACTAGAAGTGCAGTTTCTCTCACATGTGCTTCAGATCCTGTCATCTTTTTACTGTGTATATTTGCATGCTAGCAAGGAGAATGTTTTTATGGACAGAAATATCTAAACCTAAACTATTTATTAGACTCCAAAATATATTTGAGAAGAAAAATGTTACATTATTACTTGGTTACACTTGTAGAAGGACTTTTCCAGGTTACATTAAGAGTTCAAAGTAATCTTCACTGGGATGGATGACTAAACATTTACACTATGCTGAAAGGATGTTTAGGAGTGTCTTCTAACAGGATAGAAATTTTCAAATGACCATGGTCCTAACTTATATCATTAAGCAAGATATACGTGATGGCTTTGTTTCCTCCTTTCAAACTTTTAAACTCAAATCTTTTTCCCCATCTTTGTCGTTTATAATCAAAACCTCTTGATTTACAACTGACTCCAAACTTTGATAAATGCCAAATTTAGCATAAACAGAAAGATACATTGATAAAAGTCCGCGTAAGCAATAATATCGTATATACTTGTAGAGGTAAAACATTTTGGAGCTTCTGAAATAAGAAAATAGGCAAACAGTTTTTGAGGTTCTTTTTGTCTGGATCTTGATTAGATGGAAGTTTAACTTCACCTTTTTTTTTGGTATTTAAATGAATAATAGTTGCTAGTAGTTAAATTAGTTAATTCCTGCACATTAGGGTGATTTAATTGTAAAAAATATTTCATAGAACTATTTAAATATAAAAGACACAAAGTGTATAGTCAGTTATTTTGAGCAGATTATGGATACTTGCACATTGTTATTAATTCTGCAGCATGTCTGCATTAAAAGCTTAAGTTGTCTCACAGTAAATCTTCTAATGCTGGTAATTCTAACAGCTCATGACCCTTCAGCTTATAGTGGTTGTATCTGTTAGTAGTTTCTGCTTTCTAGCCGAGACCACTGTACAAAAATGGCAATGGTTCCCCTCGTAAAGCCAGGCAGCTCACTTTCAATATTAAGTGGTTAAGTTAAGGTGTTTGGTTTTTACACTGAAATGGAGAACAGACAGCTTGCACAGTAGAGAGTGGTGAGAATCAGTTTTTGATGTTAACGTCTCTGTCAGTCTCTAATGAAACCCAGCATCTATAGCCTGACTTGAAAAATAAAGTAGATGCATGGGCTAATGTTAAATATAGATGCACCTTTGGCATGTTAGCAGGAGTATCACAGATAAATTTGCAAACCCTGTCTGGTAACTGGGTAGATGTGCCCTTTTTGGGGCACCCTTTTCAGGGTGTTCAAACACCATCAAATAAGAAATATTGTGTTCACTGGCATTTACTTCTCATCAGGAGACAGAAAAAGGAGAGTCGATTTTTTTCTTTTCTGATCTTTCAGTGGCTGTAATAAAGCATAAAGTAATAAAATAAATTTAAATAAATTATATTTTCTTTACCTTTCAGAAGAGGCTACTATTGTCTAACTGCAATTTAACACCTGAGTAAATCCTATTTCCAAGCATTTGACTAATCACATCAAACAGCTCCTTTGCTCAGCTTTATAAAGGGGAGGGGGGAAAAAAAAAAGTAGTCTTGGGCAGTGAGCATCACTACTAAATAAGTTTGTGTTTAATTTATATAACAATGAATTAGTCCTTTGAAAAAGTGAAATTATTTTCTTAAATGAGAAAGTATTTACTTTTGGAAATTGTTTTCTGTAATTCTGTATCTTAATATTTCCATATTTTTATACTTGTGTGTATTTTCTCCCCAGCTGTAATAAATGTAATCACAAGTGATGTTTCGGGCAAATCTTTTTCTGCAGAATTAGATTTCTGTTGGTGTTACGTTGTGAATCATTGGAGGTTACCTTCTGATCAGAAAACATCATTCTATTCCATACCAGGTTTAGTGGAAGGCCTGTTGACTTTTTTCTTTTGGCATGATAACACCTTAGATTGAAATGATATATTGTCTCTTCAGAATTAATTGTATTTACTCATTAAAGTCTCTTGTAGTAAATTGTGGTTCTTGCTAGATGAAATCAAGTAAGCTAGTTTTGCTTTTTGGAGATTTTTTTTTTTTTTTTTTTTTTTTTTTTTTTCAGAAATAGTATAGCTATATAAAAAGAAAGGGGGGAGGGGGGAATCTGGTTGGTCTAGAACAGCCTTTAACAGCCTGAGTTTATTACTGCTTTATGTAACTTTAAAATAAGTATGGTGGTTCTAGTTGTAGGTGGCATTTAAACTATGAAGATCTTAATTTCCAGAAATGGTATTACCTTATAAACATGGAATTTTGCCATGTTCAAAATGATCTTGAGATGTAATGTAAGAGGGTGTTCAGAAGAGCTGTTAGCACTATAAGCTGAGAGAGAACACTGTTTTCTCTCCCTCTGACATTTTTGTTTGAACTTCTTTGAACGAAGCAAACTTGAGGTTTAGGTGTTAATTATTCTGCTATAATTTTGGACACGTTAATGGTGCTCTCTTGATGTTTCCAATAGAATAATTTGTCATATATTTTCCCTTGTGTGAAGTACTTCTATTTTTCTCTGCTTTTCTAAAACAGTGGATTAATAAGACATATTCTATGAAAAATGATTTTAAAAAACCTTGTAAAACCTGAGTGATTTTTTTTTTGTTGTTCTCATGCACTCCATGGTGGTTTGTTTTTTTTTTTTTTTAGTTTTTCAATTGCAGAGATTCATTCAAAAGAACGTATGAAAATTATTTTAAGTTAAACTGTGTTTAGGACAGTTCCAAAAATGGAAAGAAATTAACCCTTGAGGATTCTTTTTCCTCATTGTCATACTTCCAGAATCCAAATTCTGTCTTCTCTTTACGTATTTACTCATGCTACTGCATGCCCACTATTGTATGTATTAGAATATCGCACCCATTTTCTAGTGACGGCTCCTTACCTTCTCTGAGTTAATTCTTAGCGCTCAGCATATCTTCTGGTGCTTGTTCATGCTATGTGGGAAGTTCAGAAAATAGACACAGTGGAGTGTGGTGTTTGATTTGAACTAGCGTTCCATTTGCATGCACCAGACAGTGCACTCACATTCCTGTGTAAGACTCCGTGGCATCGCTTCCCATCACTCTGCTTCTTAGGATGTACACAACAGGGTCGCAGCTAATCCTTTCTTCAAAAGCCCAGTTAACTACATTTTTCACTAATTATTTCTTGGGCAGTGTGTATGCCCTCTTACTCTCTGGCTCTGTGTGGGTATCATCTGATAGAGTTAAGAATATTAAAAAATAAATAGCTTGTGCCATCTTAAATCTTGGTTTGGCATGTAGGTTTGGCTTTCAACACACAAAGAGCACTTAATTTGATGTATTTCCTGCAACAAAAATGTGATTTTATTATTGTGGGTTTTCTAGTGGTTTAGAGTTGGTGGTACTATTGCATATTTTTATGTAACTAACAAAAATGTTTCTCTGCAGTCTCTGCAGCTGTATTTGTTGCAAAACAAATGTTTAACAGTAATGCATACCTCTGCATAAGACATGATTTTTCTATTGGCATGGAACTTTAGTTGAAATGTGAACTAACTGTACATGCCTTAACTTCTTGGTGTTAGGACGTTTTTACAAAAGAATTAAGTGTTCAGCTTGTGTACCTAATCTTTTTTTTTCTTTTTTTTTTTTCCTCCTCCTTTTCTTGAATAAGCAACAAACAGTGAATGGCTCAGGATGCATCCAGAATGTGGCTATAACCTTGTAAATTCTCCTCACCTGAAGCCAGCTTGGGTCTTGGATAGAGCTCTGTGGCACTTGACCTGTATGGTGGCTGATGGAAAGTGCACTGCTAAAGGGGTCCCTCCCTTGATTGAAAATGATCATCACCTGAATGTAAGTGAATAAGAGCTAAGTATAAGTTAATAAACACTATAAATAGCTAAATAAACCCTTGATATTTCTAAGGCTGTGGAAGTGCACAGAAACTGATGTATGCTTTGCAGATATATGTAATCAAATAACTCTTTACTCTCTAAATATTTTTCCTGAACAATTCATATGAGCACTTAGCTTTTCCTAATTATATCAATCATCAACATTATTAACTAACATAATTCTTATTTTTACAGTGTATCCGTAAAATAATTTGGGAAGATATATATCCAAAAATTAAACTATGGGAATTTTTCCAAGTGGATGTTAACAAAGCTGTGCAGCAATTTAAAACCCTTCTAACTCAAGGTAAAGGAAGGGTATGTTGCTGAAGCATGTGGATTATATATTTATAGTTCAAGCAACTAATAGGTAAACTTAATATGGAAAATGAAACAATTTTTTGCTATGTGAGAAATCTGCTGTGCTGATCTAAGCATACAAGAATGCTTTGAGGGCTAGTAAAGTCTTTGAAGACTTTGCACCCCTTCAAAGCCTTTATCTACCCATATCTTGCTTATGCTAGAATGGTAAAAGTTGTGTATCTTTTCAGTGTAATGCCTGTTTTTACTTTATCAATACTCTTTTTCTATCTTTTTCTTAGGCAAAATGAGCACTAAATCTGATCCAAATCAGCATCTTCAAATACTTCAGGACCCTGATTATAGACGATTTGGCTGTACTGTAGATATGAATATAGCATTGGCAACGTTCATACCACACAGGTATTGTATTACTGATTAGAAGTTAAAAATCACAAGTGAAGTTAAATTTGCAAAACCAAATAAATGAAATTATTTTCAGAGATGGGAAAACTTAAATTTTTCATTCCTTTTAGTTATGTATACTGCATGTTTTAAAAATAAATTATTCTAATAGTTCTCTGCTTTTAATGTCCTCCTAATAAGCAATGGACCAGCTGCAATAGAAGAATGTTGCAACTGGTTTCGCAAGAGGATTGAGGAACTGAATGCTGAGCAATACAGACAAACTAATCACCATCAAGAGCAGGTCTTATAATTACTGTGTTTTAATGCGAAATTGTTTTAAATTGCAAATAAATGCAAGCATTTCAATAATGCATAATTTAATTACTTCTAGGCTGTCAATTGTCTTGTGGGGACTGTGGTTTATGAACGGCTGGCTGGTAATGGTCCTAAGCTGGGTCCTATCAGTAGAAAACATCCTCTAGTTACCAGGTATTTTTTTTATTTTATTTGTTTGGAAACTATTAGAATCTGTCTAGGGAAAGTGAGTTCAAAGTTTATTAGAAGTATAAATTTATATGTACAAGCGTATGTTTAATTTCCCGTGGAAAAATGCCACTTAATGAATTTACTGTCTTTTTTTAAGCAACAATGGTAACTGTTTTAATAAATAAATGTGACCACAGACCATGAAGGACTACTCAGAACACATCAAAGACTTAAAAGGGCAATTTTGCACTATGTAGGTGGAAGAGGGGTGGAACTAGGAAAGCTTACACCTTTCAAGTTTGAACTTGATGCTACTCATGTATCTGAAGGGCCAGGGCTTTAATCTTACACTACCACCTGACATCAAAATAGTGGCAGCACCTGTCCTTTCTCCTTCAAGGCATACTACAAAATAGAAAGCTCCCCATTATATCTATTTTTTATCTACAAGCCAGTTCATAGCAGATATTTTAATTTCAAAGGCAATGAATTTCATCTCTAGGTTACCTTATGGGGTTGGTTGGTTGGTTGTTTTTTTAATTGCCTGTCTATTCCATAGGTATTTTACGTATCCATTCAAAGAGCTAACTGTGGAGGAAGAAGAAGCTATGATACATCAGTCGGATAAAGCGTGTTATTTCATGGCTCATAATGGCTGGGTTATGGGAGATGATCCTCTTAGAAACTTTGCAGAACCAGGTTTGTAAAAGAACTTTGAATTACCTTACAAACCTTTTGATATTCTAGCCAAGGCAAAAAGGGTTTTATTTAATCTCTTTTTCCAGATGTATTCCTATGAAGCTGCAGAATAGCAGACAGATACTCAGTTTATAGCACTCTTATTTCCCCTTCAGCATACAGATCAACTGTAAGATCTGAGATTTGAGGTACAGTTTTGCAAGATTTTAGAGGGAAATCACCAGCTTTCTGCCACTGGAATGGGGACATCCTGCCTTCCCACTTCTGTCATTGTCTTTGCTTACTTTGTTCCATCACCACTGCTTGTTGTCATTTCCATAAGACAGTGACAGTGTGGCAGAAAACTAATGCAATAAAAAGGTGGATAGTATTTTACTGCATTAGTGAGAAAAAACTGGATCCTTGAAAGGTCTTGTGAGTTGCAGTCAAGAGGTGACCCACTTAATCCAAGTCACATTGCTTGTGAAGGTAAGATAGGGTATGAATTCACCATGCACTAAAGCCTTGTATTCTGACTCCTTTGGGGACACTGTTGATATCCAGTAAAAGCAAGGTTGACAACTCTTGTTTTCAGAGTAGTCATTCACTTTGTAAACAGAATCAAAGGCCGGTTTAATTCTAATTAACAACATCTATCTAAGAGTTTGTTGAATCTGCTTTAGAAGTTGATCTGATTGATGCTCCACTCCAGAGTCATCTGGAGTTAGCAAACACCTCACTTCTGCAAAATAACCTACAGCCCTTTCACTGCTTTTTCTTTTCTCCTTCACGAGCACGAAGATAATATGTGTTTCAAGGGTGGTTTTGTTCAGTTGCCTTTCAGCTAATTGCCTTCGGGGCAGACTACTACATTTTTTCCCTCAGTCACTGGCTTTAGTTACCATACCTAACTTCCATGACTGAGTTTTCTCTCTTAATTAGTCTACGGCTTTTTCGGTGCTTTATACTTGTGTTATACCTTTATTTTGTCATAGAATCATTCAGGTTGGAAAAGGACCCTTGGGATCATCGAGTCCAACCATCAACCCCACTCTACAAAGTTCTCCCCTACATTATATCCCCTAACACCACATCTAAAGGACTCTTAAATGCATTCAGAGATGATGACTCCACCACCTCCCTGGGCAGCCTATTCCAGTGTCTGACCACTCTTTCTGTGAAGAATTTTTTCCTAATGCCCAGTCTAAACCTACTCTGTTGCAGCTTGAAGCCGTTCCCTCTTGTTCTTTCGCTAATTACCTGTGGGAAGAGACCAGCACCAACCTCTCTACAATGGCCCTTCAAGTAGTTGTAGAGAGTGATGAGGTCTCCCCTCAGCCTCCTCTTCCTCAAACTAAACAGTCCCAGCTCCTTCACTCGCTCCTCATAAGATTTATTCTCCAGGCCCTTCACCAGCTTCGTTGCCCTCTCTCTCATATTGAGGTGCCCAAAACTGGACACAATACTCAAGGTGTGGCCTCACCAGTGCTGAGTACTCAGTGTTGAGTACTGGGGGACAATCACCTCCCTACTTCTGCTGGTCTCACTATTTCTAATACAAGCCAGGATGCCATTGGCTTTCTTGGCCACCTGGGCACGCTGCTGGCTCGTATTCAGCCGCTTGTCAATTAGAAGCCCCAGGTCCTTTTCTGCCAGGCAGCTCTCCAGCCACGCTTCCCCAAGCCCGTAGCGATGCATGGGGTTGTTGTGGCCCAAGTGCAGGACCTGGCACTTGGCCTTGTTGAAGCTCATACCGTTAGCATTGGCCCATCAATCCAATCTGTCCAAGTCCCTCTGTAGAACCTCCCTATCCTCATGCAGATCAACACTCCCACTTAACTTGGTGTCATCTGCAAAGTTACTGATGATACACTCTATGTTCTTATCAAGATCATCAATAAAGACGTTAAACAGAAATGGTCCCAACACCGAGCCCTGAGGAACACCACCTGTGACTGGCCGCCAGCTGGATTTAACTCCATTGACCACCACTCTTGGGGACTGTCCATCCAGCCAGTGCTTGTCACACAGCAGTGTGACAATAATGTCACACATTATTTCAACAGAGAATACAGTGTGAAAAGATTATACAGAAGGGCACAAATACAGGAATTGTAAAACAAATGCAGCTAGTAAGTGGCCCTTAAAAAAAATCATGGTGTTACATCCAAAGAAAGCCAATTTTTCTGTCCATGTAGCTATGTTTCCATTAGTGAACCTAAAAGTTAGGCTGTGCTTAAGTGAATGTTTTTAGTAGTAGTTGTGGCTCACAATCTCTGCTCTTTACTTACTAGCTGTTTACTTTTGCTGTGTGTCTTTCATTGTGTAGGTGTCCAATGACTTAGGTGTCCGTAATGTGAAATTAGTCTGGCTGAAAAATAATCTCTTTGCTAAGGCAGAATTAAATTTCATCTGAACGAGTTTCCTGATCTAATTCAAAAGGTTCAACCACCAAAATAACTGTGGTGATGCATCAGTAAAGCTGGTCTAGGAGTAGCAGAAAGCAATGGAGTAGCTCTGTTTTCCCCATCCTGAGTGGTGCTGACCCTGTTCATGCTTTGATCAGGTTTAGATAAGATGAATATAAGCAGACCTTCAGAAGACTGATGACTCAAAGATAATTGTATTTCTCTTACATGGGTTCTGATTATTGACAAGTCCATGACTGTGCCTGGATATTACATGTTGCAAATAGTGTGGGCTTTTGGTGGTTTTGTTTATTGTTTTAAATTATATTACTGCCATTGTCAAATATGTGTTTTATATAGGACAGAAGTCACATTTTTAGATATGACTGATTATTTAAGTCTTTGTCACAGTTAAACCTCCATCAGTACATCCTGTGTGGTAAGTATATTACAGGTGAACTGAGATTTAAAGTGTGTTTTTTTTGATTGCATCAAAAAGGCAAAAAATAGTATAAGAAACTAGACTAGATGGAGGATAAATACTTATCCTCCACACAAAAAGCACAAGAGGGACATGGACCTGTTGGAGCGGCCACAAAGGTGATTTGAGGGCTGGAGCACCTCTCCTGTGAAGACAGGCTGAGAGAGCTGGGGTTGTTCAGCCTGGAGAAGAGGAGGCTCCAGGGAGACCTTATAGCAGCCTTCCAGTACCTGAAGGGGGCCTATAAGAAAGCTGGGGAGGGGCTGTTTGCAAGGGCATGTAGCGATAGGACGAGGGGCAATGGTTTTAAACTAGAGCAGGGTAGGTTTAGATTAGCCATTAGGAAGAAGTTCTTTACAATGAGGCTGGTGAGACACTGGAACAGGTTGCCCAGAGAGGTGGTGGAGGCCCCATCCCTGGAGACATTCAAGGCCAGGCTTGATGAGGCTCTGAGCAATCTGATCTAGTTGAAGATGTCCCTGCTTACTGCAGGGGGGTTGGACTAGATGACCTCTAGAGGTCCCTTCCAACCCAACACGTTCTATGAAAAAAATTACTTAGGGACTTTGTCTATTTAAGTCATCTACCTGCGTAAGTACTTAAGAAATTTGCCTTATGTCATCACAGTCTGCTGTTAACAGACGGTAAAATTTTTGTTTGTGGCTGTGGCAGTTTGTTTATGGTAACACAGGGAGATGCTTTTTTTTGAATTTGGCCAGTATAAACAACCAAACTACTGGTTTTGTTCATTTGTTTGCTGTTTTTTTTTTTCTTTTTTTCCTCAGGTAGTTTTTATAGTAGTTTGAAGAATTAAAAGGAATTTGATTTCAATCTGAAGAATTATTTCACTATCGCTATAGAAATTAAATATTCCCTTGGAGTAGTCTGAAACTGTACATCAGTGAGGGTATATAGATTTTGAGTTGATATGATTATTGTTAGAATTTTCACTCTTCATCACAGTGTTCTCCTAGTCTTCAGTAGTACAAAATTAAATACCACATTTTTGTTTTGGTGCATATTCTACACTATAGATATACACACTGTAGTGAATTTCTTTCCCTTACAGGTTCCAATGTTTACTTGAGAAGAGAGCTTATTTGTTGGGGTGACAGTGTGAAACTGCGTTATGGTAATAAACCTGAAGACTGCCCATACCTCTGGGCTCATATGAAAAAATATACTGAAATCACTGCTAAATATTTCCATGGTGTTCGTCTTGACAACTGTCACTCAACGCCTATTCATGTAGCTGAGGTACGCAAAATTAAGCATGTTTATTATAAAGCAGCTTCTGTCTGTGAAATAAGTCCTGCACTGTTGCTACAAAATCTGCAGGATCTACGTGTCAGAGTTCAGGTGTGAATAAATCGTCCTCATGGCATAAGCAAAGTTTTGTGACTGGTGATGTTTAGATATGGTTTCAGCTACTTTGAACAGTAGAGTGGTGCAGCTATTTTATCTTTAATTCTCCGCTTTAGCTGAAGTATTGCAGATGCAGATGAACCTGGCTAACTTTTCCCTCAGTAGCTATGGACTTATTGCAATGACTGCCAGTATCCAGTGTGTCAGTTTTACCTGGGGTCATTGCCAAGACTTGGTTGAAGGTCTTAGTGTTTCTTTGCCATATATATTTTCCTATTGCTGAATTAAACAGGAAGTGGTTTACTTCCCAGAATTTAAAAGTCAGTAAAGAACACATGCAAAAAGTTTAGTCTGGCAAGCTTATTGCTAAGATTAGTGCTTATTGTATAGTGTGGAGCTGACTACATCCAGAAATTATACTTATCTACTAAATTAGCTTTAAATAGTAGATTTGAATGGTGTAGCTTGTTAGTGCTTAGTCTTAGCTTGGTTTCAGAGCTTACCTAAATCTATGAAGAGCTCTCTAAAACAAGCTGATTTGTCCATACAAAAGTTGTAAGTGGCTCTTAAATGCAGCCATTTCAAAACTTCTGCCATTCTTCCATCTACTGTTACTACTTTTGGAATGGTAACTTCAAAGGCTTAAAGTCCTCCTCAGATTTCTTACCTTAACAGGTATCTCTTTTATCCAACCTTTGTTCTTGCACTTTCAGTTATGGTTTTGTTTAAAAACAAAGTTGTAATTAGCTTGAAGTCTTCAGAGAATTTCTTAGAATTACTTAGTCCATTAATAATATCTGTAAAATATAAACATGGTTTTATGAATATTACCTGTTATTAATATTTTTAAATGAACTGCATATATGAACAACTCATTTGTGTTTGGTTGCGGTGTTAATGATTGCACCTACAAAGCTGAAAATTGATGTCTTGCATTAAAAATGTATTATGATCTATAGGAGATGCTAGCAACAGCCAGATCAGTCAGACCTAATCTTTATGTGATAGCTGAACTCTTCACGGGCAGTGAGTACATTGACAATGTTTTTGTCAACCGCCTGGGAATTACCAGCCTGATTAGAGGTACAATAAGCAGTTGAAAATTATGTAGGATTGTCATGTATGGTTTGGAGTTCTTAATGTGAAACTAACATTGGTATGCTTTTTTTCTTACATGTTCCTGTTCTTTGCTTATGCAATTACCTTTTCTTCTTCACATTCTATTTAACTTCTCCTGTGTTGTATGCGAATTCTTGATTTTGCTTATGTTTGTGTGTCCTCTTCTGTGTAACAACTTTTTTGTTCCTTAATTTTGGCTTTCTGTTTGTCTTTGCTGCATGGCATTTTCCTTTTGTCTGATCCCTGCCTAGCTTTGAAACTTGTCCTTTTTTGTATCTACCTTCCCCTTTCTGTGGCTTTTTTGGCTGTGCTTTTTGCAGTACATGCTGGACACAGCTAGAAAATTGCGAGCGGATTTGTATGTAGTGGCTGAACTGTTCACAGGAAATGAGGAGCTGGACAATGTCTTTGTGAATAGGCTGGGCATTACCTCCTTAATAAGAGGTAGGCTTGTTGTGCGTGTGGTCTCTTTCCAACAAGAGATTATAGATGACGTGCTTTTTCCAAGGAAAAGGTTTCTTCTGGATCATGCACTTTTAATTTCATGTTCTGTGTAATCAGAAGTACAGGTTTTGTTTTGTGACTTTTTTCATACTCAGCAAAAAATACAGTACTAGCTGTAAAATAAGAGAAGACATCCTACATTAGTTTACAGAAGGCTAAATATTTCACTCTTATTCTAGCAAGAGAAAAAGAAGTGGTAGCACAGTTCTGCTATGCAAGTGCTGCATCATGTCTGATTTTTTTTTGTTGCATGAGTTTCTTAAACCCTGTGTGAAAGTTAAAGGTCTCTCCTTTTTTCTCCCTTTTTTTCCCCTTAGCTTTCTCTACCTTAATACATCATAGTACATAGAATAATCCAAGACTGTGTATTTACATTGGAGACTATAGTTACATGTCTTTTTTTTTAACATTTTTTTAATGATTGAGCACAATAAAATAACAGCTGTAAAATGCTGCATTAACATCTTTGTGTATGTTGTATTCTATAGTAGTTATTCTTATGCAAACACTTACCTATTTTGTTCTTTAGAGGCAATGACTGCTTATAATAGCCATGAAGAGGGAAGGTTAGTTTATCGTTTTGGAGGTGAACCTGTTGGTTCTTTTGTTCAGCCACGTTTGAGGCCTTTGATGCCAGCTATTGCTCATGCACTGTTTATGGATATTACACATGACAATGAATGTCCAATTCAGGTGAGCACCTAAACTGAAATCCAGAATTTACATTTAATGTTTTCTGAGTTGATATTTATGAACCATGGGAGGGCTTCGTGCAATGTAGATGTATTCCTGAGTGGGATGTATGAAAAATGTGTTTCAGATCTTCAGGTTTTCATGCAGAGAACAAAACTTTATAACAACTCCCTCTGACATTCAAGCTTTTGTTTTTCAAAGGAAAAAGTACATAAAGCTACTTAATGAGTTGTTTTGATTCTTTCGTTCCAGCTACTAAAGTGGTTCTGTCTCTGCTTGTTAACCTGTTCTCCTAAGCTCCTGTGTTACAGGAGAGAATGAGAGAGGATGGTGGGAATTGGAGGACTTATTTTTGAGCATTTCTCTTACGTTGCTTTTATTAGTTCCTGTGTGGTAATTTTTTTCAATAATTCCATTGTGATTGAGAAAATGATGATCATGTGATTAGCAATTCCTCTGTTAAAGTGAGTATGCTGAATTGGGAGGGATGAATTATGTCTTAAATTCACTATTTATTACTTATCTTTTAATGTAGCACCGGTCTGCGTATGATGCTCTTCCTAGTGCAATGATTGTTTCCATGGCATGCTGTGCTACAGGAAGCACCAAAGGCTATGATGAACTAGTACCACACCAGGTATGTGTCTACAGTTTAACTCCTAAGTTACTTTTAAAAATGTAAAATATATGTCCTAGGACAAGAATAAAGTTTAACTTTGTTTATTTGAAATTCCAAGCAGTTTACTAGCTGGCATTACTTTGGATTCTCTAATTTCATATGAAACTTGAATTGATTATGTAGTTGAGACCACCAGCTGGTTTTGGGTTGGTTTGGTTTTTTTCCAGAGTATTTGATATTTGCTTAAATCTTAATTTCTTTACAGATCTCTGTAGTATCTGAAGAGAGGTTTTATTCAAAATGGAATCCAGCAGCACAACTGTCTCCTGGTGAAGTTAATTTGCAAACGGGAATTCTAGCAGGAAGGCTGGCCATGAACAGGCTGCATCAGGAGCTGGGGGCTAAAGGCTTTAATCAGGCAAGAAGTGAGGGTGACATTGCAATTTCTCCATATTTATGTTCTGAATGAGCACTGTTGCAATGGTGTATCTTTTCTAGGTGTATGTAGATCAAGTTGATGAAGATATAGTGGCAGTGACAAGACACTGTCCTAACACACACCAGTCTGTTGTGGCTGTAAGTCGAACTGCTTTCAGGGATCCTAAAACTTCCTTCTACAGTAAAGAAGTACCCGAAATGTGTATCCCAGGTAATCTGATTTCTTATCAATAGATGTCAGGAGTACAAAAAATTCAAGTTATTCTAGTTCCATGCTTTTTAACTTCAAACACATGAAAACTATGTGAGAATTTTGAGTATATACTGCTCCTTTTATATGTACTAACATGTATGTACCTAAAAGGGGTTAAAGAAACAATAACAAAATTATCTTGCTTAGGGTTTTCCAAGGCATTCATACTGAGTATACCTCCTGCTATAAGCTCCGCATAAGGGTGTGGTTTTATTTACTGTCTTGTTTGTGACCTGGTAAGAAGTAGTTAACAGCAAGATGGTTAACTGTACAGAGTTGGGGGGGGGGGAGGGGGGGGGATGATTACTATTTATTAAGTGTTATACTGGGAAAAAAGACTAAAATCTTATATTTGTCAATGCCATTGCTATTCAGCTTTCTTATATATGACTATTTCTGTGGTTTTAAAATATATCTTAAGAAACAACATTGTACTGCATAATTTAATACAAAGAGAATATATAGGTAATACATAATATTCATGAAATATGCAAAGTATTTACTATACTTAATAGTAGCAAAGTATAACAACTTCTACACGTTACCTGGCCATATTTCTGAAGAGAAGCTTTCCAAAGTGGCTTTTTAGGTATATTCGGTTCTTCATGTGCATGTGTGTGCCTGCTTTAAAGTCAGTCACGTTTTATATTAAGACATTTACAAGTGGTTGTAAGACCTGTGTACCTTAGTTTGTAGCTTACTGAAAGGATATAGAAAATTAGAATACTTGAATATTAATATAAGGTGTTACAATTTTAGGATAAATGATCTGTAGCTGCAGTTTGGAAACCAATCTAATAGAGTCTCCTAACAGATTATAAGGAAACTAACAGAGCTGGTGATCAGCAAAAGACAGGTTGTAATTCAATAATTGTTGACTGATTTGAATGGTTAATTTATTATAAAATGAGAAAATTGCAGTTTTAAATACAATACAGCCGGCGAATGTGTAACAGATGTTTATAGGATATTTAAAATACTTCCTCATATGTTTTGTCATGTTTTGTTGTTCTTTAGCTATACAACTGAGACTTATATTTTGAATATTTAGGTTTTTAGTTTTAGGTTTTACTTCATGTTTTCAAAATAATCACTTCAGAGTAAAAGTATCTTAACTACAACATGATTTAACTTTTCTTAGGAAAAATAGAGGAAGTAGTACTTGAGGCTAGGACTATTGAGAGAAGTGCTAGTCCTTATAAAAAAGATGAACGCTTTATAAATGGATTGCCGAATTTCACAATGGAACTCAGAGAGCACATCCAGGTAACTAGCATCCTTCACCCATGTTCTGTTGTAATATTTTGTAATTTATGCTATTTTTATGTTAGAAAAAAGACACTGAATTTCAGTTGCAAATGTGTTTTCTTTTCTAAGATTAAAGACAGTAAAATTATAAAGCAAGCTGGAACTGCCATAAAAGGGCCAAATGAATTTGTTCAAGAAATAGAATTTGAAAAATTAACACCAGGAAGTGTAATAGTATTCAGGTACGTTACTATAATTGCCAAATGGCTGTGTTAGTTAAAATAGAAGATAGGATTCATTGTTTTGAGACTTGGGAATAGTTATTTTAAGTGCTACATTTCTGTAAGTTATGCCTTCATATTTACAGAGTTAGTCTTGACCCAAAGGCACAAGAGGCTGTGGGTGTACTCCGCAATCATTTGATCCAGTTCAGTCCTCATTTTAAATCTGGAAGTCTTCCTGATGATCATTCAGCACCTATATTAAAAACATTATTTTCTTCGTGAGTATTCTTTTAAGTTTCTGAAGTAGAGCTGAGAGTGCTACAGTGGGAGCAGTCTGTAAACTGAAAGTGAGGCAGGTTTTTTGTTACTACAGATCGATTGGATTGTCAGAGTGCAATATATAGGTACAATACTAAGCAGGGTTAATACTTAAAAACTTCTGAGGCTATTTTGTTCACGTTCTGTGTAATTGCTGCTTAAAGTAGACTTACTAACCTGGAGTGCTTGTCAGTGGTGGGGTATGATTGTTCGGGGTTCATACTTAATACTGTGTTTCTAAATAAATACTGACATATCTGAGCAGAACATCTGAAAAATCAGGCTCTTAATGTCCAAGATTTAAGAGGTGAGAGAGCTGTATATATTTAATTATTTTAATGTAAGTCTGATAGTAGAATTGTTTGTGAAATCCTTTCTCTATTTCCCTACTAATGCTGCTTTTGGGTTTGGAAATTCTTTTTTCTCCACTGTTTTTTCAGTATTGCATCTAAACTAACTTTGGCTGACCTAAATCAAGTACTGTATAGGTGTGAGGCAGAAGAACAAGAAGATGGCGGAGGTTGTTACAATATACCAAACTGGTCACCGCTGAAGTATGCAGGCCTCCAAGGTAATAGTTTTAGCATTCTTTTTTCTGTCAAGGGAAAAAAGTAAAATAGAGCTGTTCAATCTAGATCATACCTTAATGCTGTCATATGGCTAGTGCCATTGCTTGGATGAAAACCAGTAAAGTTCCTTCTGCTTGACCATGCTACTAATCAGTGTTGTACCCAGGAAACTGCATACTAAAACAAGAACCCTCATTCTCGATGCTCTGGGCTGGAAAATTAAGTTTCAATATGTGTTTTAACACCAATGCCCTTGCTTTTAAAATAAAAAGAAAATACATAGACCTCCAGTGAAAAGTCACATGAATTAAACCCTAGGCATTGCTAGATTAATGAGGAGTGTCGATCATTTATCAGACGTGCGAATTCTATCATGCTAGTTACTCCACAGTGATTTACATAACGGTTACACTGCAGAAGCTACAATTGAGTTCTGTGCTAATTCGTTCTGCAAATCTAGAGAAGCAATACAGTTAAATCCAGTTAAAGCATCTGTTGCTGTGTACCTTTTCATCCTGAATTGTAATGGCTGTTTGTGATAATGGTGTGTCTTTTAATACAGCGTTGGGTTTGTATCTTCAGGGTTAATGTCAGTGATGGCAGACATTAGACCAAAGAATGATTTGGGTCATCCATTTTGTGATAATTTAAGATCTGGAGACTGGATGATTGATTATGTCAGTAATCGTCTGATTTCACGTGCAGGCGCCTGTGCAGAAGTGAGTAGAAATATTTAGTTGGTGATTTTGGGGTTTTAAATTACTTGTTTTGTAGGCTCTAAATTACTAGTTTTCAGTTATGGGTTTATTTTTAAATTCAGTCTGTCTATAACATATTTCCTGTCTAGGGAATTTCTTCTAGGAGAATAAACTGTTAATATGTTTTTCTTCCCTCTCCTCAATCCTATTTAAGAATAGACTGCACAAGGAAAGTGAAAATACGTAGGGCACAGAGGAGTTGTTAGCTCTTATATAAAGGCCTGCAGGGGTCCTTCCCTGTTTGTTTATTACTCTTCCTTAAATAAAAAGGAATTAACTCTTTATTTTTTTAAGTTAAGTACTTTCAAAAGAGGGCATAAATGCTATGCATACGTCATGATGATGCAGTTATGCTAAGATTGCACAATCAAGTGTTGAGAAGACAGGAATTACTGAGATTTAAGTTACCTGCATTACAATATCATCCTTTTCTATCTTTGTCATATTTTATTTTCCTGCACGGGAATTGCTTTATTCATTTCACAAGATGAAGACCTGATTTGGGTAGCTTACATAATTAATATAGGATTAAAGGCTTTAGCATTCTTCATTTTGTTCCTGAAGTCAAGTATAGCGATACAAAGCAGAAGAATGGATAAAGCAGTCTGATGTTGTACTGAAGTGAATGCTGAATCTGACCTTAGAGATGGAGCTTTTCTAGAAAGAAGTTAGTCTGATACTTGCCAGATTTACTGCTCTTCAAAGACTGTTGCTAAATTTTTTTTCCTGTGTATTTTTTGAGTTCTGTTTTGCAGAGAAGTACCTATAGTATACTGAAGTCACATGAAACTAAACTTTACAACTTCACTGTTTTCATAAGTAACTTTCCCTTCATAATTTCCAGGTTAAAAGTATAGAGTGGTCACGTAAATATATTGTCAGGTACTTTCTTGATCTGCAAGGTTTAAAACTTCAGTGACTTTCTAGTAAGTTGTCATGATGTTCTTTAACAGTACTAGAAGGAAAGAAGATAAATACTTTGCAGTTGTCAAACACTTTGCAGTGACACGTGCTCCAGAATCCTGAATCCTAGGCCCAGATCTGCTGTCATTTTCACTAATGGCCATACGTAATTTAACCTTCTGATAATTTTTCTATCCTTGGTCTCAACCTTCATCTCTTCAGACCTGTCTTTTTAAGTAATGAGAAACCTCCTTCCCACACTTCGATCATATTAATGCCTTTGGAGTTGCAGCTTTCCTTTGCTACTCAGTTTTAATTGCTTCTTTAGAATCTTTTTTGTTGTTTTTCCACAAGACTAGCAAAATATAATCTCTTTCTATAGTTGATGTTCTTGCCTATTTATGTCATAGTACAGATATAGTACAGATTTTTCCCTACTACTTTTCTTAGAGTTCATCTGTCTGAGCTGAAATTTTGGAGCAGGAAGGTACAAGCAATTCTACCACAAATATTTAGCATGGACAACTTCTTAGACATGAATGGTTGCATGCTAGTGGTGTTATTAATAACTGAAGATAACCTCATCTTTGTGGTGGTCAAGCATAACTTGAGTGTAGTACACGTACAAAAACTGTGGCAAATACTTTAACTAGATGGATCCTGAAAGCACTGGTTTTTGAACCCTACCGTCATTGAGTTCTAATTATATTGTATTTTAATAGGTTGGTAAATGGTTGAAGGCCATGTTTGTCTACCTAAAGAGAATTCCACGTTACCTCATCCCATGTTACTTTGATGCCATATTAGTGGGTGCATACACAACGCTTCTGGATGTGGGATGGCATCAGATGTCTAGGTATGCTTGGCAAATCAGAGCTGTAGAGATATCTGCACCTTTTAAGTTTTATCTGCTGGAGAATGTAATTGGAATATTTTCAATGTAAAAGGGTGAAATTAGTAGTGAGTATCAAATCCATCTTCTAACAGTGATGGTTTGAAAGGTTGAGAGTTCAGATGTCTACCCAGGGTTTGAATTTATAACTACTGTGCAATAGGAGGAGGAAACCTTAAGCCAGCATTTCTCTGCCAGGCTTCAGAAACTTTTTTTGCTGTAATTTTAGTATGGCTGCAATGATGCCTTAAAGTTCAGGGAAAAAAAGAAAATACGAGATCGTACTTGATGCTGATGCTTTGTTCAGCATTCCTTATCTAACACAGCTAAATAGCCTTCATTATCTGAGCACTTTTCTTAGTTATTGAAATAACTTTAATCTTCAGTGTCTGCTGCTCCTTTGTTTCTTGGAAGGGGAAGGGAGACTGATTTTTATGGAGGCTTTATTCTAGCTAGGAACATTCTGAACAAATCAATATTGTATTGAAAAAATACAGATGTTAAAACGGGCATAGAATTTGGTATGGCTGTGAAATTATGTGGAAAGTAGTGTATTTTATGAAAATGCTTTGAGATTAGTCGGGAATGCAGGTTGCATTATTTTAGACAATGTGTTAACTGATTTATTGTTTTCCAATTTTTTATATATATGAATATATATATATATATATAAGAATGTGGCAATCTTTAAAAATACTGGCTAGGTTTGATAAAAACTTCTTCTGTTCATAGTAAAATATCTTTTATTGTATTTTTGAGGTCTTAGGTCTGTATGTAAGCATCAAGTAAACCAAACCAATTTCTTTTTTTTTCCCCTTTTCCCTAGAAACATTTGACATAAACATTCCCATTGGCATTAATAAATTAAAATTTAAGGCTAACTTTGGGCACTCATTTTTTGTGGTGGGGAAAAAAGTGATGTACAAATTAAAGCTTATGTACAAAATTAGTTAATGTAAAATACTAATATTAATTCATTGTTAGTTTATTATATTTATTATGCATAGTAATTATAATAGTCTTTTGTTAAATGAAAAAGGGTACATTTTATAGACTGATATTGCTGAATGCAAAGTTATTTTAATTTAATTATGTTGAATTACAGCTTTGTGCAGAATGGATCAACATTTGTTAAACACCTTTCCATGGGTTCAGTCCAGATGTGTGGGATAGGAAAATATTCTTGTCTGCCAGATCTGTCTCCTTCCTTACATGATGTTCCCTATAGGCTGAATGAGATTACAAATGAGAAAGAACAGTGTTGTGTTTCCTTGGCAGCTGGTAAGTGAGGACAACATCTTAAAAAGGAAAAAAAAAAAGTCTTCCAGGACAGTTAAACTGGTTTTGGTAACTATATTAAAATTGTCTCCATTGTGCTTGGGAACTGTATGTCAGCAACCATATATAAAATGTAGGTAGCAATTTTCTTCACTTTTCCTCTGTGTTTCAGTTTGTGTTTCAGATAAACATTTGCCCATATTAAAAATATGGGAGTTTTGTCTAGCAGTACTTTTTGGGGACAACCATTTTGTTACTGTTCTTGGCAGGTAGGGAGATAATAAATGCTTTATTTAGAGACATTTTTAGCTATATCCACTTTTCTCACATATGTTCTCTTTCTTTTCAGAAGACTAGCTTGAGATGAATATACTTAGCATAATAGGATTTAGTTTATCTTTTTTAAACATGAATTTAAGAACTGAATTGTAATGGAGTACAAGGGTGAATTTATTGTTTACAAGTTCTCAGAAAAAGAACCATTAGCAGACCAGAAGAATGCCTGATCTGAAAATGTCTCCAAAATGAAAGAGCACAAAAGCAGGCAGCAAACAGTGTTTATACCTCTGAATGTTCTGCCAGCATCTGGCAGTCTTTGAATTGGGTACTTTCCTATGTCAAAAGTATTATCTCTGTGTTTAGTGGGTTAGAAATAATTTAGTTTGTTCTGACTTGGCCCATGTCTTTTCTGAAACCATAGAAACTTTTAACATCCACAGATTCTATGGCATCTGTCTCACTGGGGTGTTTATTTTCTTCTTTTAGCTGGCTGTCTTTCTCTCATGGAATTTTATTGCTTTTAGTTTCTGGTTTTTAGTAACATTCCATTTGCCTGCTTTAGTGCTGCCTAGAAGCGCAGAGGCACAATGTTCCCTTCCATTGGCCATAAAGATTAATTATAGTAAAGGGTTTGGTTGTGAATATTCCCTTCACATATTCATTTGTAGTTGTGTCTGTGAGATTTTTAACTTGTACATGTGTTCTGAGTCTCAAGTGCTGTTGCCTTAAAATTATGGAGGTGTGGAGGCCATATCTGAGTTTGAAAAATATTTTTGAGAAAATAGTTTGGAAAAGAGGATAGAAGTTAAAACGTTGCTCTATCAAGTATGCACAACAGGTGGCTCCTTTGGAACTTTACCGTATGGGATTTTTTGTTTGTTAGATTGAAAAAGTTAATAAATGGAAGAAAGGACAAGGATGGACCTCACTGTTGTAATTATTACACTTTATCAGTCAGAATCATTCTTCGAGTTATATCTGATAATGTTTGCAGTAAGATATAGTTCTAGAAGCTGCTGGAAAAGAGAAGCAGGGATGCTTTTATAGTGGCTGAGAAGAATTTGGGGCTGAAGAAATTCATAGCTCTCCAGTCTTATCCTCTTGATGCTGCTGAGATGGCCCAGTTCTCACACATAAACTCTTGTCAACAGAGCTACAAATCTTGTCATCGTCATGGCTTCTTTGTTTGTTGGTTTTCTGTTTTGTTTTTTTTTTTTTTTTAATTAAAGTATGGCACTTGGTTAAGTTAGAACATGATTTAAAAATTTAAATGTGACTGTGTTATTGATATTAGAAATTCTGTTGTGTGGTCTAGAAGATCTTTGAAATTCTAGAAGATAATTGTTCTAAAATGAGGTTTTCACTTTATCAAGCACTTGGTCTAGAAAATTATTTACCTTAAATATCTTAACCTAGGAAAAAAAATTATAAATATGAATATATTTTTACTTCTGGTTATTTTATACATACACATGTGCTTGGAGATTTCTGCCATATCAATAAATGAGATGAACAATATTTCTTTTTAGGTTTACCTCACTTTTCTTCTGGAATTTTTCGCTCTTGGGGAAGGGATACCTTTATTGCACTGAGAGGTTTAATGTTAGTTACTGGGCGCTATCTAGAAGCAAGGTAAGACTGACTTATTCTTTGTTCTTTTTGGTTTTGCAGGTAGTTAGGAAAAAGGCATGCTCTCAAAACCTGAGATGACACACAAGCTATTAGAAACCATTGATGTGCAGTATAAAACTTTATTGGCCCTAGACAGATTTGGGATTTCTCAAGTAGAATTAAAAGTACTTCTTAAATGAATCTCTCTTCCTTTCTTAGCACCAGTATGAAGCTGATGTTCTGTACAGATACAGTAGTTTTAACCCCTGTAACACTACTGCTCATCCTTAAACAAAGTGATTGTGTTCCACGTGTACTTGCACCATTGTTGCTGAGCAATAATTTCAAAATTATTTATGTAAAAACTTGAAGTAGCAAGATAATACTATTTTAATCAGAAAGGTGTGATTGCATGTCTATCATGATTAATTTTTTTATATTTGTCCATTAATAACAGAAATCAGCTAAGTATGGATTCTTAACAATCTGCAATCTGTTTGTAAATGTTTATCCTGACAAATGAGCCAGATACAAGCCAGATATGTTGATTTGATATTTCCATTAATATTTTCATTTGGGTGGAGCTCGCCCCATGATACAAACATAAAAATTATTTGGTTTAGTTTATCATGTGTTTATGGTATTGTACATTTGGCCAACTATTACCTTTCTCATGCAGTAAGATCTGCAGTCTACTAGTATGTTTATATTTCTGTTTAAAGCTAGTTGGAATCCATGTTTTCTGCAATGTATGCACAACAGTTCTCAAATGAAACTTCTCATAACCTCAGCTGCTGTCACCTCTCTGTATTTTAATAGGAAATTCCCATCTACTCCTGCCCTCCGTCCCCATTCCACCCCACCCATCCGAATGGATACCAGGGTAATCATAAACAATGTCAATAAAAACCTTCCCTGTGACCTCAGCGGGACTTGTATTTAGGCTCTGTATCACTACCTACAAAAAAGCAAACTAGCTTTTCCATATTAGCAGATGTTGTATGTGTTATACAAACTGATTTAAATCTATTCATGTTGGGGAATTTGTAGGGAATAGATGACCTTTTACTGTAAAAGAAGTTCATGCTAAATGAAGTAATCTGTAGCTTTCAACAGCAAACGTTTGGCCTCTGTCTTTAAGACCCTGTTTGTCCCCTTGACTTACCTTGCTATTAAGGTAAACTTGTATGCTTTGTACTTAATACTTGGTCCAATAATGGCCTTGAAAGTAACTTAGTCAATACTGTGTTTTTCTTTTGTTCTAGAAACATCATTTTAGCATTTGGTGGGACTTTAAGACATGGACTCATTCCCAATCTGCTTGGCCAGGGGACACATGCCAGATACAACTGTCGTGATGCTGTATGGTGGTGGCTTCAGTGTATCCAGGACTACTGTAAAATTGTTCCAAATGGATTAGACATTCTCAGGTGTCCAGTTTCTAGGATGTACCCAAGAGATGACTCTCCTCCTCAGCCTGCAGGCACTGTGGTAAAGATCACTTCTGAATTAAGTATTTAATACAACTATATATTTTTAATGAAAGGATGTAATTTTTCTACCTACAAGAACTTGTTGCTATCTGTTGTTTATGATGAAATTTGATTATAGTGCAAGAATTCGAAATTTTAGGCGCTTCTCTACATCTGTATCAGATGATTAGACAGGTGCAGGGGGTTGGGGATGGACAAACAAAATCCATCAGCTTTACTAATAAATTTTTTCTTTGCTTTTTGTCCTGAAAAAAATGTTTATATTAAAAATTGTATACAATGTATTGCCATTGACAAAGATGCTACTGAAAAATGTTAGATGCTTTTCTTTTGAAGTATCATAAACTAGAGGCTAAGAATTGCTATTATTTGCACATTAGAGCCTTTCTACTAGTTTTTCATCTCTTGCTTTTCACGTTATCATCCACACATGCAATCAATCTAGGATCAGCCACTTTATGAAGTAATACAGGAAGCAATGCAAAGACACATGGAAGGCATAAATTTTCGAGAAAGGAATGCTGGTCCACAGATAGATCAAAACATGAGAGATGAAGGTAACATATATAGAACACTTACTATGCAATTCAAAAGGTGGCATTTATATTTTATATTTCTTTTCCTCTAGCTATTGAGTATACTTTTGAAAAACTAATTATGTTTAGTAAAACTAAAACTACATTACTTTAAATACATTTTAATGTTCAAAAAGTGTCTAATTAATTGTTTATTATCAGCAACTGTTTATATGTTGTGGTACAAGTTATCTTTAAATAAAAGTTCACTTAAAATGTACAGTTGCCTTCAGAAACGCACCTCAGATTTCTTGTTCCAAGGGTTTTTTTGTTTATTTAGGAGGCTTGGTCGGGGGGATGCAGTTGGGGTTTTGTTTTGTTTAAAATATAGACTCCACATGTGATATTCTTGCTTGGCAGGCTTTAATGTAACTGCAGGTGTTGACCATGAAACTGGCTTTGTCTTTGGAGGAAACCGCTTCAATTGTGGCACCTGGATGGATAAAATGGGAGAGAGTGATATAGCTCGCAACAGAGGAATTCCAGCTACTCCAAGGTACAAAACCCAGGTTTTTGAGGGGAATGTTTTAATTTATTTTTTTTCACTGAAATTCTTCTGCAGACCTACTATGCCTTCCATTAATACATCTGAGAGGCTATCTCTCAAATGTTCTACATGTTTCTGCCTACTAAAATATTAATGGCAATTTTTTTCTTTGTGCTTTTTTGAAGAAAAAAAAAAAAGGTGTGTTTTTAGCAAGTGAACCCCTCAGCTTCTGGCACGGTCTTAGCTCCATCCAAAGACTCAACTTTTGAATTCAAGTAGTAAAATGTAATTTAGGTAAAATCATATACTTGTAGTACTAATAGTACTTTGTTATTTCGACTTATTATAGGAGATATTTACTGATAATTGTGTTGTTTGAATACTTGTTACTTAGAATTCAAAAATATCTACAACATCTGAGCTTTTAAAGTTGAGATTAAAGATTTTAAAAATAAGCTATTTACTATGTGCCAGCAAACTGCTGCAGGCATTCCTGCTTGAGTTAAGTACAGTATCAGTTTCAAATCAGTTACCATCTGTGGGTCAGAACTGGAGGAAAGCATTGTCTTGCATGATAAGTCAGGCATTTTAACTGAGAACCAAGAGAGGTTGAGGTACCTGCCCTAAGCAGGGTAAAGTGGTGATGCTGGAGAAAAATTGTCCATCAAGCAGGCAGTAAAACCCAATATGATATAATATAAAATCTATGCATTTGGTGATTATCTGAGTATCACCTGAAAAAAGAATCAAGTCCAAGAAGTGCATTTACTTCTTATCTTAATGCTTCACTTCTGACTTGAGTAACCTACTATGGCAGAAATATTACCTAAGTTACCAAAGTGCACATGCAGATGAGAACCTCTGTATTGAATGCAGTTTTGACATCAGAGTATCAAGTCGTTTGGGTCTGATCATTTTTTTTTCATGTTCTTAATCACTGGTATAAAATTATCTTAAATCTGTGAAAATTACCTGGGTATGATAATGCCATGTTAAATTTAGTCTATTGTACAGAAAAAAACTATCTGTTAGCCAGTGTACAATGAAGCTTGTTCCCTGACTGTTAGCTCATGGAAAACCTCATGTGTTTTCCACCCTTTCCTCCCTTGATTCTTCATCAGGTGGAATCCTACTGATCTAAATAAAAGTAAATTGACACGGGCTGCTTATGCTGGTGTTCTCCTCTCTTTTTTTTTTTTTTTTTTTGGCCCTTCATGAAACTCAAAAGTATCCTATAAAACTGAGCATGCCTAAAAGTGGCAGATAAGCTTCAGCGTAGATAAAGCTAAGATACGCATCTAGTTGAAACTATGCCCACACAATGCGATCAGAACTGAGCTACAACACAGGAGGGAAATCTGAGTCACTGGTAGCTTTCTGGAATCATATCTTAGTGTACAGCAGCAGACAAAAAAGCCAATAACAAAAGTGAATATTGGGTATCATCAGTAAAGGTTTTTAGAACAAGCCAGAGGGCATCGTTCTGCCTTTGTGAAACCCTACACCTGCAAGATGCACTTGTATCTTGAGTGTTACGTGGAGAGCTGGTCTTAAGAAGGACGTAAAGAATGGTATGGAGAAGGACAGCTAAAACTCAAAGGCATGGAGTAGCTGCCTTGTAAGGACAGACTGCAATGTCTAAGGACTTCTCATTTTCAAGAGAATATTGGTGAGAGAGGTATGACTGAAGTTTAGAAAATCATGACAGTAGTGATTATGATGGAACTGTTATTCACAAAACACTATAATACTGTAGAACTTTGGCATGCTTCTACAGGAGAAATATGAGAACAGTAGGAGAATAGGGAAAAATAACGTGTCTAAATAAGATACACATTATTTTTTTGTCCAGTTACTTATTGAACTTTATTAGCCTTCTTAAAGTAATTCTTGGGCTTTTTTAAATCATTATTATTTTAGAGATGGCTCTGCTGTGGAAATTGTTGGCCTGTGCAAGTCGGCTGTTCGCTGGTTGATGGATTTATCTGGGAAAGATGTGTTTCCATTCCGTGGAGTCACTGTAAAAAGACATGGTAAAAACAGACATATCTCATAATTGTATTACTGGAGTATAAAAATAACTAAAATGATGAAATGGTAGCCGTATAACATCAGGAGTGATTATCAAACTACTCAATAAAGTTTAGGAGAAAAAGGAGAAAAACTTGGGAAAGTATCTTGTATGATTAAAATCTTCTGTTACTACAAAAAAAATGTTGATATTGTGTTGTCAATATTTCAAATATTTTATTCCATGTATTAAGGTGTGGATTACAAAGGAATTTCAGAGCCTAAATTCTATTTCTCAAAATGGATTTAAGTAATAGAATGATTGTGTATTATGTATGATTATTCATTACAAGAATGCTAAGTAAAAGGACCCAAGACCTCTCTTCCACCTCATCTCCCGCCTCTTTGCTCTGCCTCCCCCCCCCCATCCCATCCCCTCCCCTCACCCCCCATATTTCAATTTTGGTAGTATTGTCCTTTTTGCTATATTCCAATTACAGTTTAAGAAAAATGGGTGTAATACTGCTATACTCACCTAATATAGAACTAATGTACAATTCTTTACTATTTTTGGTTCTTTCATAAAAGCATTGCTTATTTAAGATGTATGTGTGTCTCAATCAGGAAGATATCCCTAGCATAATCCTGCTGACTAAAACCTGATGTTTTTCTAGTCTCACTTGAAGTTTCAGTGAGCTGTTCCTGTGAACTGTAGAATTGACCTAAACGTGGGGAATCACCAGCTGGAGAGAGGTTATCCTAGGTCTGCTCCTGTTATGTTAAGTGTCAGGAATTCAGGAAGAGAAAGCTTTTAAAAGTGACACTTATCCTTGTTTTGACACTCTCTTTGAAGTCTCCAAAATAGCAAGAGAATGTATACCAAGTACTATAAAAGAGTTGACATGTTACCATGCTGAAATGTTAATTATAAATTTTAAACTTACTCAATTAGATATTTACTAAAGATCACAGTACCTCATACTGTTTGCTCCTAGTTAACTGCAAGTTAGAAAATATTGTGTGTAAAAAAAAAAAAAAAAAAAAAAAAAAAAACCAACCAACTTGTATGTAACATCTTGCAGGAAAAGAGGTGACTGTCACATATGATGAGTGGAACAGAAAAATTCAAGGACACTTTGAAAGGCTGTTCTTTGTCTCTGAGAACCCATCAGATCCTAATGAGAAACATCCAAATCTTGTTCACAAACGTGGAATTTATAAGGACAGCTATGGAGCTTCAAGTCCATGGTGCGATTACCAACTCAGGCCAAATTTTACAATAGCAATGGTTGTGGTAAGTGGGGGCAAGGGGAGGGGGAAAGCATTTGCACTTAAAATTTTCTTTATTATTGAACTAAGCTTGCGTTGTAAAGTTTATCAGCATGACATTGTATCAGGAACATACATTGCTTAGAGTAACTTTTTGAAAGCTTTTCTTTCCCATGCTTTTCATATTGGTCCATCTTGGACCATCTCTTAAAAATACCTCCTTGACAGGACTTGCCTAAATGCAGCTGCTGTCCAGTGTATAGCTAGGATAGATTTGCAGTGGTCACTATATTCAGAATGTCTTTGAGGTTAGGTCTGGGAGGCAGCTTTTACTGTCAAATTAGCTAAAATGCATGGGTTGTTTGTTGTCTTTATTGGGTTTCTAAAGAGCTTCAGTAATAATACTTGACAAGTGTATTTAAAATAAAAATTTTTAAAAAATCACTGGATAGCTTCTCTCCTCTTGCTTACTCCAGCTGGTAGGTTTCAGAAGTTGATTTAGTAATACGGAACTTAGGCTTTTTGTGATCTTCTGCATTTATATACATAGTCTTACGTGTGTACATGTGCAGAGTTTACTCATTAAATCTTTATTATTTTATTAGGCCCCTGAGTTGTTCACACCTGAGAGAGCTTGGAAAGCTCTGCAGATAGCAGAGGAAAAACTGCTTGGTCCATTAGGCATGAAAACCTTAGACCCGGAGTAAGTATAGTAGAAATCAGAATAAGCATTAATTACAAAATGTGACAGTAGGAATTATTTAACACTTACGGGTAGTATTTCTTTTGTTAAAATCGTCACATATACCTGTGAAATAAGGCTGCAATAAATACTTCCAGAACAATTTTTTTGCTGTTCTAGAAGTCTGTGCAATTGATGTTATTTATGTAGACAATCACCAGGTGTTTTTGGATGCCCACAGTAAGCAAGTAAAACTTGGTATCATGAAAGATGTTGAATTTGTGTCTTGATATGTACTTATATATGATACAGCGCACAGCACTATGGTTTGAGTGAAAGCAGGAGGGCAAAATTATGAATTCAAGTCATTCCAAGACTTTAATTGCTTTCCTACTAGCTTAAACTGTGTTTGGAATTCCATTATCATGTGAAATACAGAACCTGGTGGAGACTTCCCGAACTTAACCATCATTAAATGTAAATGCCATGAACAATTTTTGCTTTCCGTTTTTATGTATTGTTTTTGTTAAGGCTTTGTTTGCATAATTTATTTTTTCTTTCTTGCAGTGACATGGTTTACTGTGGAGTATATGATAATGCTCTTGACAATGACAACTATAATGTAGCCAGAGGTTTTAATTATCACCAAGGACCTGTAAGAGCCAGTTTCTTCAATTTTAGAAAAAGTGCTGTCACCTTTTCAAACTGACAGCTATCATAATAATCTATTTTCATTCTTTGCTTAGGAATGGTTGTGGCCGATTGGATATTTTCTTCGTGCAAAATTGTACTTCTCAAAGCTGATTGGTCCAGAGATATATGCAAAAACTGTAGTTATGATTAAGAATGTTCTTTCTCGCCACTATGTTCACCTTGAAAGGTAAGACACCAGCTAACACACATTTAAGATATTCATTCAAGCTAGTGGTATCCACTATCCAATTGCATGTAAAAGTACAGATCTATAATATAAACAGCATCTGTTTTCTACATATAAAGTCCACTGCTACATGTGCTATTGCAGAGCTCGAGTGAGGTTTCAAGTACAGCTGAGATCTAGAGCTTTTTTATAGATTGCAGAATTACTAATGCTAACCCATGTGAAGACTGGGTGAAATAAACCTGACCTAAAAATCAGGATCTCATTTCATACAAAAAAATGAATTTCAGAAAAAAAAATCTATGGCGAGTTGTTTTTTTAAAATCAAAATATTTCAAAAAAAACCTGCAAAACAAAATAGTTAAAGAACTAGTAGTGACACAGTAAAATTGTGGCAGATAAGACGATGCAAAATATTGTTAGGATTTCTTGTGCTATAAATGAGGAAATTAGTATGACAGCGTGTCAGAATCTTAATAAGCTTGATATTCGAATAAGGCAGAGGAGCTTGCTTATGGCTCTGAACTGTTCCTTTGCCTTTTGAGTTCTCCCTCTTAAAAACCAAACCCACACTATTTTCCCCCTTTATCGTCTGTTTATATTTTTAATTTTTAAGGATTTTGAGACAAACGAAAACTAACAAACAAAAGATCTTGCCCTTGATATCTATTCCATATAATCTCTTCTGCAGTACTTCAAATATGCATTTATTTGCACCCATAAGAGTAACTCAGTAGGACTGGTCAAGACAGAAGGGTTTGACCAGGGGAGGAAGAAAAGGGATGTTAAGCAACTTTGCCTTACATAGTGTCTTGTCCCAGTGTCTTGTTTGGTAATATTATCAAATGACTTGCAGTTTGGTAACATTCTTTGTTTTTTCTGTCTTACTACTTAATTAGTGTACTTCTACTCTGTTTTGATATTTTATTTGTGTATAGAATTATTAATGTAGCAACAGGGTCTACATATGAGTATTTCTGTAAGTACATTAGTTTCTGGGGGTTTTTTTATGCCTATGGAGGGAAAAAAAGGCTTATGTAGTCACACTATCTTCCAGCCTTTATCTCTCTTTAGTACCATAATACAGTTTCAAGTGTAGTTTGAATACCATTCAGTTATCTCAAAGATCATTCATAGTCTTCCAACTGCAAAACTACCTGAATGAGAAACAGGAGCAACAGGAGCCAGCAGAGTAAGTTCAGATATTATTAGTAGAAGAAAGCCTACTTTGAAGGAGAGGCACGTCCTCATAAATCTACAATTCCCAGCTGCAGGAAAAGAAAAAAAATTGAAATAGATTTCAGTTATTAAAGAACATACTGTGCCTGTAGTACAAGAGACCTTTAGTCATGGTTTCCAGTTTCTACTGAGATAATCTTCTAAAAGCTTTTGAAATGAAATGTTCTTTAAATTTCAATGTATAATCTAACAACAATACTTGTTTGCTTGTTTTTTATTTTATCCAGATCATCTTGGAAAGGGCTCCCAGAATTGACCAATGAAAATGGACAGTATTGCCCTTTTAGCTGTGAAACTCAGGCCTGGTCGATTGGTGTTATCCTTGAAATCCTCTATGACTTGTAAAAGTTTATTTTGATTGATTTGATGAAACTTCTGTGGTCTTATTATTGGGCATAAATCAACACTTGGCATATACTGCAAGGGAAACGTCCTGTTTGCACAAACACTTAAGCCATGTCCTGACTTTCAAAGATGCTGAATGCCAGCAGCTTCTGTGTCCTAGAACTGTGTGGGGCTTGGGGAGCTTGTTTGTTGAAAATCAGGCCATGACAATAAAATAAAACTGCAGTGCACACTTGATGCAGAAACTTTTAGTAAGGAGCAATTTTAAGAACATGCACAAACTTAATTTTAAGTAGCGGTATTTTTTTAGACTTTTCAATAAAATCTTAATGTAACGAAGTGGCTCTTCATGAGCTAAAAATAAGTAGCACAGCTCTTACATTTTTGTTTGGTTTTTTTTTTCTTCGTTTCTTCAAGAGTAAATGGATATTTTGCAAATGCATGCTTAAAGGGGAATAGACTAACCTATAGCTTCCCGAGTTTGGTATGCTTTGTTCTGTAGCAGCATACATTAATGAAGGCATAATATGTTATCTCTCTGGACTGTATTACAGGGTTGGTTTTTTTGCATGTGTTCAGCTGAACACTCCATTAAGCAACCACAGAAATAAAGTTTACGAATACTATAATAAACCAACCTTTGAAGATATATATATATATATAAAACTTAAAACTACTTTGAGAGTTAACTCAAGCAATAATGAGGTATTATCCTATGCTAATCCATTTTTAAATTTATTTAAACACTGTGAGCCATGCAGGAAACCTCTTTCTTCATGTAAATCTGTTTTTCACTGTGAGGAGTTTGTAAGAAACATACGCATGTGCATACAGTGCACAGCATATATGTTAGGGGAGGCCAAAGATACAGAAGTGAATGTGCTTGACTACTTAATTAAATTAATTTATTGAAGAGGTATGGTCACCTCAGCCCTTTATTCTTAGGCAAATCCTAGCTCTGTTGAAGCAGGTGGAAACACTTAACATCAGTGGGAAAGATATTAGCCTACCACCAGAGAAGAGGAGGTTTATAGGCCTTCTGAAATTACACCAATAAGAATAAGCATGCTACCTCTATGTGCTGTTCGTTGGAAACAGCATCCAGTGAACATGATGCAAAACATATGTTTTTTCATATTTGGATGCCTGTGTGCCCTTATGGAGTTCAGTTCAGTGTTCCCAAACTGAAGGGTCGTTGACAGAAGTGCAGTTGGTAATTCTCAACTCTCTATTCATGCCATTTTTCCATCTTCGTGCAGTAAACAGGCAGAGGGCGAGGCTGACGGTGCTTCCCACATCACGGGGTGGGATGGGGGGCAAAATTGATATTGCATTTCTTAATGTTAGACAACATATGATGAAAAAAATAAACACGGGATGTAATTATAATGCACTAATAACACGTAGGTCAAGATTTTATTGTATCCGTATTTTAAAGTTTCTGTGCCCTGTTGAAATACAGCGGAAGCGTGCTGTCTTGTTCAAGGAGACGTGTTACAGATAGATACGTTTAAGGGCAAGTTACTAGACTGAAGACAGATGAATTGTAAGAAGCAGCTATATTCACACTGTTAGTTTGAAAGGTTAGTAAGTATTTGAACTCCCTTGCTGAAGTGTTCAGTACTTAGAAGTTACGATTAGGGAAGGTCTATATTGTATGTCAACTTTTGAGCTGCTGCTCATGGGCTGGGAAATTTTTATTTTCTCGACACAATGCATGAGATGTCATTTGATTGAAAATGTTACTGAAATGTCAGCCACGGATTATTTTTTTTTATTGTGCAAGAGGCATATAAAGTATTTTTCATAATGTACGGAACTTTCCAAAATTCTTGATAATGATATTGAGGTTTATGTCCTACTGTATCACTAGCTTTTTACTGTTTCTCTAAATAATTATCTCTCATCTATTATTTCAAGGTATGTTTTGTATCTCCTATGGTTTAGGAAGCAGGAATAATATGGCAGGATAAATTGTTCTTGCTTGATGAAAAGGTTTTAAAATTGGAAGTGCAGCTTAAGAGCTATGACTGTTGAAAAAGATTTCCACACGGTATCAAATTATATATATGGTCACCTTTTCGTTGTTGGAAAAAAAACAAACAAACATGAAAAACTATTCATTAAAGCCTTCCTATGTTATTATAGATGACTTTCCACTATTTTGCAAACTGCACTGCTGATAGAGACTGCATATTTGTCACTGCTAGTTTTTTTCCTAATTTAATAGTAAAATTTTAAAGATAAATCACCACTGGGTTCACAAAGATACATGTGTTATGGAACTTCTAAAAATGCCCATTTATAATGTTGCTTCTGCACTGATGAGTTGACCATTAGTTTTAGTGACAGATAAATGTTTTAAATAGGAAAAAATATTTATCATATTGGTTGACTTTGCTGTTAAGTAGCAACAAAAGTAAGATTTGAGGTTATAACTGTTGGGGCAGTTGGTGGGGGTTTATTGGTTTGGAGGGGGTTGTTTGGTTTTGGGTTTTTTTGTTTTGTTTCTTTTTTGTTTTGTTTTTTAATCAGAAAGCTACTCAATGCTTTGTTGAGCCAGACAGTTTAAAAATGAAGAGGGAAGCGAACAATGCTAAATCTAACACTTACATGAGCTGGTATTCGCCTAGATAAATTCTATATCATTATCCCCTAAAAAGAGGTGACAGGTTGACTCATCCTGAACTGTATTCTTGTTTGTTAGTATCATTTATGTTATACACTCAATAACTTCTAGTAACGCAAAGTCATAATCAGTAAAATGTTTTAGAAATAAACTAAAGAACATAGTAAGAACTGTTAATCCATCATGTTCTAGTTGGTGTTTCTTGATCTATATGGTATTGAGACATCTTTTTTATTTTCTTCCTCCCAATGGAAATAATTTTGACTGTTACCGGTGTTCATACAGTTAATAGCTCTTGATGTATTCAAAGATTATTAACTTGAGAATTCAAGTGAAATAATGTATCATTCTGGCACTGCATGTTGTAATGTAAAATGGAAAGATGAGTTTTACATGTGTCTGTCTAGAACAGCAACAACTGATTTTAGAAAAATGTCATTATTCACTTATTTCTGAAATGCACAAAATAAAATTCTTTAATTCAGACAGAATTAACCTTTCTATGTGGTTGTTTTGGAAAAAAGCCAACCATCAGACATTACACTGTTTGTTCTGTTGTTGGCAATATTACACACATCAGAGAGACTGTGAACTCCTCAAGTCAAGTATTAACAACAAAAAGTGCTAACAACAATGATCAACTCAAAAAAAAAAAAAAAAAAAAAAAAAACAAAAAAAAAAAAAAAACAAAAAAAAAAAACAAACCAACAAACAACACATAAACTTGAGCCCTATACACATATTCTTTTGTTTGTGTCAATGTCAGCTGTCTCAGTTGGGTTTGTGGGGGATTGGGCTAGAAGAGCTCTGCATGTCCCTTCTGCTATAAATTATTTTATCATTTTAAGTCAGAACAGTCCTAAGGTATGCTGACCAACAGCTGCCCAAGTGGCACACAGTTATTAGTTAACTTTCTGTACAAAATTTCTGTCACTAAAGAGAAGGGATGTCACTTTCCAGCTCTGCTTTGTAAAATCAAAGTGTCACAGTACAGGTGACAGAACATGTTTTGCAACTACCCCATTTCATTGCATGCTTTATAAATTGGGATTTATCTATCTTTAAGAAATTATTTCTGTTATTCTATTGTACAATACTTTTAACTAAATATCCTACTGAAAAATTGGTAAGGAAATGTAGAAATGAGCGGGGCTGGGGGGGACACACATCAGAGCTGCCAACTCTGAAACCTCACGGCACCTCAAATGGCTGAATGGAGGAATAAAGAGATGAAGTGCTAGTGGTGACCAGGCAGGTTTCTGTTGAAAGCGCCTTTTGAGATTGCAGACAGCAATTTGGGAAACATCTTTAATCAGGAAATAGGAGATCTGCCTGTCTTGTGGTGTTATTGTAGGCCACCCTAGAGAGACACCTGATCTCATCACCTGAGAAAGGACTTCCCTCACCAGCTGGTTGGGGTGAGGGCCGGGGGCTGCCCTGCGGCCTGAGGGGCTCCCAGCTGAGCACTCTCCCAGCGGCGGGAAAGGTGAGGGGCCGCTGAGAGGAGCAGAGCCTGGGTCGGCTCTTCTGCAGAGGGGCCGCAGGCTGCCTGGGGGGCAGGACCCACTGCCTCTGAGGTGGGATGGGTGCTGTTGGCGTGCTGTGAGCCTACGGGCCGCTCCGGGAGGCGAGGCCTGTGTGTGTCCCCGCTGGGCCTGGCCACCCTGCGAGCCAGGTGAGCTCGCTGGCTGCCTGTCCCTTGGAGCCTGCGGAGGCCTGCAAGGGGGTGACAGTCACGTTGGTAGAGATACAATTAATCATAACTGTGTGCTCAAACTAGCTTTTAACTATGTCTGGTATTTACTGCAGCTGCCGTGTACCTGTGCGTTCGTTAACTTTTAAAGGGTTATTTGGGTTACCTTCCTGAGCAAACATCCCTTTGCAGGCCCAGCCCATGTATCTTCCCCTCCAGCCGAAGGGTTCTGCAGTGCCTCATCATTTGACAGTACCTACCGGCAAAACGCAACCTGCCAGACCCTAATGAGCCAAGTCATTAGGAGAAGCCTCTCATGGAACCGTGTGAGTTGTTCAACACCAGCAGTGGGTGTGGCACTTTTTGGTTATAGGCGAGCACTGCACCTGACAGGAAAACAGGTGAAACTTGCATTGACAGAAAACTTTCTTTTTTTTTTTTTCAAATGTGCCTGTAAACAGTAAGAAGGAAAATAGTTTTGCCTGTTGGTATTTTGTTTGTTGTGCAGGCTTCAGAGCTTATACACCTGTTGTTTTAATGAGGGAGAGCGCAACCCTGAGAGTTATTCACATTTTGTGTGGTTTTTCACAGAAAGTGCTTACTAAATTAAAGTAGAGGCTTCCTAGTTCTGAGTTTTGCATAAAAGTGCAGCTGTCCAAGTCCAGCAATATTCATTTAAAACAGGCAAAAGGAATGTTGATTTCAGAGCATGAGCAGAATGTACAGTCCTGACTGAGGTGCAATTTCTTTATTACTTGTTTTAGTAACCACTGTTTCTCCCAGCGTCAAATTCCAAAGCAGAATGAGCTCGCCAGCAGTTGTGGCGGTAAGAAAATGAACCTGAGAGCAATATAGAAAGGAAACTGTGTTCCTGGTGATTGGTCAGGTGGTACTATTAGGTATCTGTGCTGTTGCAGTCTGTTGAGTTTCTGTAGGCACTTGCACAGTCCTGTTGCCTGTGATGTGTTTGTCTCATTGTGGGATGCCTCCTTGAAGCTGTTTCTTTCAGAAATCTTTATCTTTGTAGTATGTCTGTGCTATCTACAACCTTTCATCCACGGGTGGCTCTTTGCCCTGTGTAACAATCTCAGAGTACTATACACATGAAGTTTGGTATCATTGACTGTATTTGACAAATAGTAAAATTGTTTACCTCAAGTCATGTAATATTTGTGAGGAGCGTTTCCCTTCTCTGTGTCCACGTGTGGGCCACAGCAGTATCTCAGTAAAACTTCAGGTGGAGACACTGTTCCTCCCTATAGTGCCTTTTTGCAATGACAATGAAAGCTGGTCACGAGAGAAGAGAATTGTGCTTCAGCCTGGCAGGTTGGATCACCGGGCCTCCAAGCACTAATACAGGTAAGTTCCTTGTATTAAATTTTCTAAGAAACGTAGGGTTCTATACTTCTGAGTTCTAAGTCTGGCTTTGGCAAATAAACTGGAGCCTAATTTTTTGTAGTGATGAGAAATGTAAGATGACATCTTCTAATCAGTTCTAAAGGAAGAAAGGTATTTGCAGTCACTTAGGACTGCGACTTCTAAGTACAATTATTTTAAAGCATGATGCTCTAAAGTGGGGTTAAATGATAATAGTGGAAGTTTTTTTTTCAGGTGTTTTTTAGAGTTGCAATCTCACAAAAAATGCAGGAAAGCTGAAAGAAATATTTGCTTCTTGCAAGTGACATCTCAAGAAAAGATTTCTACAAAACAAACAATCTGTTCTTTTGTGGGGTACATTCAGGAGCTGCTTTTTAAATTTCTTTGTAATTGTTCTTATGGCCATTGTCTATAAGCCTAGATAAGGCTAGCCTATATACAGCCTAGAACTGGAGAGTGGTATCTGCTCTAATAATATGTGATGAAAAATTGGTTCCAAATGCAAAAGTAAGGCTCACAGCTGCTTGAGACACCCTGAAGAGTAGCAAAATAATGAGGTAACGTTGTGTTAGCAAGAGCAGTCATTGGAGGGCATTAGTAGGTTAACTGTTGTCGAGATGGTTTGTAGTATTATACTTAAGGAGAGCTGGGAGTAGAATTTTGAAATAAGTTCGGTATATAAATTTTGTGGATGCGAATGATTGATTTAAACACCAGGGGTGACATGTTAGAAAGGATATCATTTGAATGTATGGCAACCTAGAAACTAGCACTGTGGGCTGTCTGGAGGTAAACATCTCAGTGGAAAGTTTGGATGATAGATTGGGTAAGAATAATTAAATTTTTAATCATAGCTGAAAAACTAAATTTCCATCTTCATAGCAGAGGGTGGCGCCAGTTTGCCACCTTCCGTTGTTCAGACTCGTACTAAGACTAGGCTGGGTGATTTGGTTCTCCGGTTACTCATTCTGAAGAAGTCTGTGTATTTCTGTAGGGCCACACAGTCTGTGTTCTAATGGCTGAAGTCTCCGTTCCCAGAGGTCAAAATCATAATAATTTTTTAAGATGTTTAGAAAATGTTTTGGTAATATATTCCCATGTAGGGGAGGAATACATCTTTGACCGTTTGATGTTTTAAAGTGGTAATTGAAGCTAATGAGTAGATTTCAGTATTTAAAAGTTCAGGAATCTGTTTATCTGTTTTACTGCAAAGGTCAAGAATCTATTTATCTCTAAAGAAGGGTAAATGCTAGGATATGAAACCAGGTGTATTTATGATTTGTGTTGTCGTAAATCTAATGATTCTGTAATTGCTTGCATTTCTATCTGTTTCCTTATATGTTTTGTTTATGTACAAATAAACTTAATGTGAAAACTGAAAATAATTCTGCCTGGGCAATTGTTCACCATAACTGTTACTTTAACTTATGTATTTTGTTACATGGATTTTTTTAATTGCATTCAACTTGCACATAGTATTTTTCTAGGACAACCAATTGCAAACAATCAGGCTAATAATTATGAAACTGTAATTGAAAATTAATAATTTGGGACTCAGGAGAACTGTGTAGTGCTCAGATTTAGTTGTCAGTTTGCTTTGAATGTCTTTGTTCTCACAGAGTATGAAAGATTTGTAGGCCTGAGATTTATGTTGTGATATTGTTAGTTAAAGATAATTGTAATGCTGTACTCTAGGAATGAAAGTCAGTAATGGAGAAGTCTAGATAAGAATACTAGCAGTAGAAAGGAATCTAGATGGACACAGGCACTGAGACATGGTAAGAAAAAAGAATAAAGAGAGTATATGAAATGGTAGATCATTTTAAGTGGCTCAGGACAGCTTTATATAAAATACAATAACAAAAGAAAAAATGCGGAGACTGTAGCTGAAAAAATCCAGGTGCATCTGTCCTATAGCTTTAAGTTCTAGCCATCAGCTTTACATGGTTTTAACGGGATACATTTTCTAGCAGTTATTCCAGTTGCTGAAGATGAGTGGGAACACCACATTTTTCAGATAATTTTGTAATTTGTGAAGCCTATAATTAGACCTACTGTGACAGCTATTATAAGAGGTAGTTTTGTTTTCTTGTAATGGCTGGCTGGCTAGTACTGCTCCCGGTCTTTCTCCAGGCCTCTGAGGGCCATATTGATGCCCTTGGTACAGTTAGGTTACTCCAGAGCTTTCCCCAAGGCCTCCAGGCACCATTCAGTTAAATTTAAGCACCAGATTCTGTTATCAGCTAGATCAGAGTAAATATAGGGTAATTTAATTTCCATTCCTTGAGTAATTACATGTTTACTTTTCCATGATTTTGGCTTTAGACAGTTTATACATCTTTACCGACAGCAGTTTTAAAAGTAGAAATCAGAAGTATTAATGCTATAAACTATTGTTTGTTCCAGGGTAGGGGAACCTACACTGTGATTGGATACACTGCCACGATAGGGTCTTTAAAATAGTCATATGTAGGGGGCTTTTGCCTTCCTTGAAATATCAAGTCAGTACCTTTCTGTGAATCTAACTGAGCAGACTCTAAATTCTGCTGTATTCCCAAAGAGCTGATAGAATTTTATACTTTGGATTTATCAAATTAGAGAAAACATTATCTGTAAGAATATTAAAAGCAAATAAAAGCTAGGTGATAATAAGGTGTATATCTTAGTGTGAGTAGACAGATGTTCATCTGGTTATTTCTGTCATGGTTTCAAAGCTGACCTTTGCACAAAAATTCCTTAAAAATATGAAGGGTTTGGAGATTTTGTTCTTCTGTCATTAGAATCATAGAATGGTTTTGGTTGGAAGGGACCTTAAAGGTCATCTAGTTCCAGCCCCCCTGCCATGAGCACGGACACCTCCCACCAGACCAGACTGCTCAAAGCCCCATCCAGCCTGGCCTTGAACACTTCCAGGGACGGGGCATCCACAGCTTACCTGGGCAACCTGTTCCAGTGTCTCACCACCCTCATAGTGAAAAATTTCTTCCTCATATCCAGTATCTTGATATATCCTGATATTCAATGTCTACCCTCTTCCAGTTTGAAGCCATTACCCTTTGTCCTATCACTACACGCCCTTATAAAATGTCCCTCTTCATCTTTCTTATAGGTACCCTTCCGATACTGGAAAGCTACTATAAGGTCTCCCTGGAGCCTTCTCTTCTCCAGGCTGAACAACTCTCTTAGCCTGTCTTCATAGCAGAGGTGCTCTATAGTCACCTTCGTGACCCTCCTCTGGGCATGCTCCAACAGGTCCATGTCCTTCTTATGTTGGGGGCTCCACAGCTGAACGCAGGATTCCAGGTGGATTCTCACGAGACCGGAGTAGAGGGGCAGAATCACCTCTCTCAACCTGCTTCTTTTGATGCAGCCCAGGACATGGCTGGCTTTCTGTGCTGTGAGCACACATTGCTAGCTCATGTCGAGCTTCTCATCTACCAGTACCCACAAGTCCTTCTCCTCAGGGCTGCTCTCAATCCATTCTCCACCCAACCTGTGTTGTGCGTGGGATTGCCCTGACCCATGTACAGGACCTCGCACTTGGCCTTGTTGATCTTAATGAGGTTTGCACAGGTCCACCTCTCAAGCCTGTCCAGGTCCCTCTGGATGGCATCCCTTCCCTCCAGCATGTCGACTGCTCCACACAGCTTGGTGTCGTTGGCAAACTTGCTAAGGGTGCACTCAATCCCAACATCCATGTCACCAACAAAGATTTTAACAGTACCAGTCCCAGTACCAACCCCTGAGGAACACCACTCATCAATGCTCACCACTTGGACATCGAGCTATTGACCACAACTCTTTGAGCGCAACCATTAGAAAGTTCTGTTCTGTCTGTGCTGGAAGATTGACTACAGAAGTTTGAAAGTTATAATATTCAAAAAGTAAACGTTTGTTAGTTTAGTAGCTGAGATAAGAAGCCTTCAGTCAGGTTATTAATCCTTTCTTCCAAATATCAGCACATACTTTTTTTTATCAGTGATGAAGTAATTGTTCTAAAGTCAATGTTGCTGTTAAATGTTATCTTACTTCCTATCTTTCTCCCTGATTTCATTTAACAAAAGGCTCCATTTAATTGTGGAGATTCGTTGTTTCTATGTCTGCTGCTAGTGTTCAAATTGTAAAGCACTTAAATATTTGTTGAGAGGGAGAGCCACAGCATTGCTGTTTGGAAGAGAATCTCTTGGAAGGCAGAACCTTTGTGTTTCAGTCCATGCTTCAGTGCTTCAATTTTCAGTTAAGACTGATGGTCTGAAGAGCAACCTGCTGCTTGGTAGTTAGTAAATCCTTCAGAAAAGTCAGAGATGTGGTGATGGTTTAAGGGCAGGATATGAGAGAAAGGGAGGACGACTTCTATGAGGACACCAAAGAGGGATAAGGAGGATGTTTCCTCAGCTGTGGAGAGTTTCAAAGTGGGGAGGCAGGAAAGAGGGAGTTCTAGTGTCTTGTGTGGCTGCATGCTGTAGTACAACAAAAATGATGGAGGGCGGGAAGCTGCAGTTTAACATTAGTCTGGGCCTACTGGATGGTCTGTGTGGCCCTGTATTTCAGTGGAGGGCAAAAGGAGGAACCTGTTCAGATTTGGCAAGATTCTTTAAAAAACAGTGTCTGATGCACAGCAGAGGAAGAAACTGGGAACACTGCCAACATTCTTCTTTTTTTCTTCCTTCCTTTTTTGCCATTTTTGGAATAAATTAGAATATTTTCTAGGTTGTACCATTTGCATTGATTTTTCACAGTCCTCTTCTGAAAAAATGATCAAATGTAATTTAAGAGCCTACTGTTCAACAGTATTATAACAAAGGTTTATTATGTCATAAAAGTTTTGAAAAAGAACAGGCATTTTATTTTAGGAATTATTTGTATTTTTTAACTGTACAATAATAGCTGATCACATTCATGTGGTATAAAAGAAAAACAATTTAACACAGTTTCGGTTAGACTAACAAGAAATCTATTTGTAATTATTTTCATACTACAAAACCTTTCATCAGAAAGATTTTTACAAGTAAATTACTTTTTAATATTTAACTCTTCAACTATATCCATTTTGGATTCTGTAATCCTGTATAATATCACTGGAATTATTAAACTTATTGCTTAAACTAACTTTATTAATGTTGTATTAAAGTAATTGCTTTTATCTTATTTTTTTAATAGATTAATTCTGAGATGAAGCAACTGAATGCGAAAAGCAGGGACTTGGGTTACAGTTTGTGAGAAACCTTTGCAAAGAAACTTTTTTTAACAATTAAAAAATTTAGATTTATTTTTTTAATATGGGTAGAAGTTAATTTAGTTTTTTTTTTTCTAGTAATACTAAGCAAATATACTGTTCTGTTCAACAGGAAGCACGCCTCAGCCTGGAATAAAATAATTCATGTATGAGACTCAAGAGTCAGTAAAATGAAGAACAAGAACAGTATTCTCAAGTTTTCACGGAGTGTCCATTAATTTATGGGCTGAGGCTGTACAACAAAGGTACTCTGCAGCCTGTTACCATTATGTTACTAAATGTAAGAATTGAAGAGTTCCTTTGTTGGACACAGCTGTCCATGGACTATATTTCCAGATTCCTGGAAGATGGAGGAAGAGGAGATGGTGGTGGTTGATATGTAGTTTGATTTGGAAATACTGCCAACTGCCTGGTGAGATTTGTACTCTGAAGTACATTATGTCCTATTTTTGTCTCCCCAGCTGCATGGTATGTCCTTGCAGGTATCACAGTCATAGGGCTGTAGTGATATTATACCAAAATGGAATAGTAATCTAAGAGTTCTAGACCACAGAAGGGAAGAGCATCTTGAGGAACGTCATCTGGTTTTCGCTTTTGAAAAATAAATACTTTTTTATATTGAAATCCCAGGGGAAAAGAATTCCTGTAGAGGCTGAAAAAACATTTTCCACCTGACTGCAGTCAAAATTCTGCATTATTTTGTCAGCTCTATTTCTAGCTCTTCATCCAGTTCACTATGGCGTCTTAAAGAGGACTCTCAATTTCTACATTCGACCCTTCACCCTTCTTCAGTGTAGCTAAAATACCACTGTGAATTTCACCCAGTAATCATCAAAACCACCAGAAACATAAGTACTGCATCAGACTCTAAGGTTTTATGTGCTTGAACTTCATGTTTTGAAGTCTTTTGATGTCATATACAAAAGTAGCTCATAATAGTAATTACTATAATGCTAACTTTTGTCTCATAAAGTTAATTCTCAGCGTTCCCTATTCAATTTGCTGTAATTATATACTCAATGTACTGCTAATAAATATACTCTTTGTGTATATGGTTGATGTATATACGTTTTCAAATGTGTAGGAAAGCAGTAGAAGTCAAGGATTCTACATCATCTTTAGCATTTTTTAGTATTAATGCTTTACTAAGTATTGTATTACATTAAAATTTGGCATGAACCTCAGACATGAGGATGCTTTGAAATGATAAACAGTTGTGACAGTAATTAGTACACACCACTCACACTATTCTGTTTCCAATGCTAAGAATTTAAGAATTGCGCTGAATTAACTGAAGAGACATTTGCATAGTATGTAGGTGTCTCTGTGGCCTAAACTTCCTTTCTTGGAAGATTTTGACTGCTGTACCCTGAGAACTTTTGGTAGCTGCAGGACATGCGGAAGTGGATGACAGCTAGAGCTAGCTGGTTAACACACTTCTTTTTGGAAAGTTTTGATTTTGGTTTCCTGCTCCATCATTTTCACTGCCCTTCCCAGTTAATCAGTAATTGTTTTCTGCTGAAAACAAAAATGCTGCTAGCTGAACTCCTACTTGGCTGAACAGGTATCTCCAAAGCAAAGAACCATCAATTTTGCTGCTGCTGTTGGATATGATCTTGAAATACTGTTGCTTCCATTGCTCGCAGTGCTATTAACAGAAAAAAACCTCTTCTTTTTAACATATGGATGAGGGGTGACTGGTAGTGGGTAGTAGTCTTCCAGTAGGCCTGAGGGTCTGCTTGTGTATGTGCCTTCAGATTGCAGTACCTACAGTTAATAATATAGTTTATAAAAATTAAATACTTAACTCCTACATTTTACAGCTGCTTTGCTCTCACATCTGTCACATCATACCATGTATAACCATCAGGAAACCTCACAGCCTGTGTTCATCTCTGACCTAACTGTACACAGCTTCCTGGGCTCTTTTTCAAGCATCATCTACAAATTGAGTTCTGAAATGTGTCACAAAGGTTTCAAAAACTCTGGTTCTTTCTTTGGATCATCATATGGCTTTATATAATGAAACAGCTCAAATATCCATTGAATGCCTTTGGAGATGTTATTCACCACGCTGCATTCTGCAGAAAATTACGTGGCATGTGAGGAACAGTTATATGAAAGTTATATCTATATATTACTTTAATACAGGCTGAATGATTTTTTTAAAAGATTATTCCATAACTTAGATCTTTGGATGTGTAGACCACAGGTTTATAGACTATGATAAAACTCCCATTTCTATTACTGTTACTGGAAGTTACACACTCATGACTTTGTTTTACTTTTCACGTTGATGGAGAAAGCGTTAGAGATGTAAAAATAAGAGATTCCTTAAATTAAAATGAAACTTGTCTTTCTGTGAAGTTAGATGTGAAGCTGAAAGTATCTGGCTCCACAGCTAAATTCTCTGGTCTACCTAGTTATGAAATGTATCTTCTTCCTCAGCTACTTTTTCTCACTTGAGATGTGTTGGTATTTTCCTTTTTTCCCTTTTCCTATGCTGTTTTTCACATCCATTCTGTCTTTATTTCCGGTTGTATTACTTTGTTTGAATTAATGTTGAAAACTATACACAGTGACCTAGTTTCAAGTGTCTAGTTAATATCTTACACTGTTGATGTAGATGTGGTTTAATTCTTTTAAAACAGGCATGCAAAGGCATATTTCTGCGTGGCTAGCATAAACAATAGTATGAGTATGCAGCTATAGCAGATAGTATACTGTATTTTCTTGAGTTACGTCAGAAATTCTCAGTCCGTGCTTTGTGAATTACTGCCAGGTGGTCCTTTGACACCAGACCTTGAGTTGACTCTTCAAAATATTTTCACTTGCTAAACCTAATTAAAAGATATATTAAGGATATCTATATTACTGTTTCTCTATAATTACAGTTGCTACAAGGACGCTATTCTTTTGTGAAAAAGTGAAATTGTCTTTCGTACTGTGGATAACATCAGATTAAGCTTGAAAATTGTTAAATTAATGGATTATACTAAATTAATATTTCTCCATAAGGATGGTTATAAATTATTATTGCATTCAAATTTATTCCAAAAAGTAATGCATTCTGTAAGGAATCCACTTAATACATGGAACATCAGATTGGAGGAACTCATTGAGCAGGAACTCTACATGATTGTAGTCATTTGATGGCCCAAAGAAGGCTGGGCAGTAGATTCTTAGTGCAGAGCAAAAATACTGAAAAATGCTGGAAGAATAAGAGGACTTAAAAGCTATATTTGCCAGGCATGCCACGCACTAACTTATTATCCTGTCTTTCTGTATGCCCAATCACTCCAGGTCTAGCACATCTGTGAGGGACCCTGTACCAACAACAGCCTTGATGGGCAGCAGGTTCTCTGTGGAACCATCATAATAAAAAAAATCCCACTGAGGACCAGAAGTGGCCTATGACCTGCACTCAAAGCACAATCCAGCACTGCACTAAAAAGCCTGATCTACAGTACTTACTACTAAGAGTATTCGTCACCATCATACTGCCTTTTATCTTCGTTAATAAAAGCTGCAGAACACTGTGTCGTCTTACACCTACTCACAACTGAATCTGATATTTTTAGGTCTTCAAAGTGCTGTGTTTAGCATTAACCTAAGTCTACAGGTTGTGGCAAGAGCAGGACTGTGCAATATGGAAAGTTAATACAGAACATGCTTTTTAAATTTAACATTAGTACTACTTTGTTAGCGTAGGAACTGGATATGGGCCAACAGTAATAATGACAACTGAGAAAACATGGATTTGACATAGGATTTTTTTTATGGTGATTAAAACATAGGTGTCAAATTAGGTAGAGAACTAAGAGCGCTTGTGGTTGGTCTTGGAGATTGCATAAGGTTGTTGAACTGCAACCCAAAGACTGAGATTTATGTCTTTTGGGTTTGTTTGGCTTTGTTTTTTTCTAACCATATTAGGAAGAATGCTAGTATGCATGAAATTCTTCCTGCTCTTGCATCGTGTTCAGAATAACACAGTGGTTCTTAAAATAACTTAAGCAGCTTATGTCTGTGCAGCACTACTTTCTTTTCCTTTAAAGTACATATCCATTCTGAAACTGCGCCTTTTATCCACTACTATTTGGGAGATAAAACATTGTTTTTAATGTTTTATCTGTAAAGTTTGAGACCTGAACTGGTAGCGTTATGCTGATACATACCAATATTTGTTTATTTACATATCTATATATTTATATATGCTGATACCATTACACAGATGTAGCGTAACATCTCCTTGGACTGGAAAGCAAAAAATAGCTGCAGTATGAAATTATCATTTGGGTGTGTAGCATTTAACTGAGTCTGACAGAAAACAAAAAAAAACCCCAACCTATCTTGTGTTAGCAAGATAGCGTTGTGCAACAATTCTGGGAATGCCAGAATTCAGTGATCAGTAGGAGCATAAAGCACTAGATCAGAAGCATTAGATCAGAAGTGTCATGGAGCTCAGTTCCCGTTTTTGTCCAAATTACCTTGTATGTCATGGGTATACAGGGCTTTCATACTCCATGATGAGGGCTTTTAAATCTTATGTTATGAGGTTAACGCCTAGTGCTTCTTTGCCCTTCCAGTAGAATACTCTGTGGCTCTGACTGTTCCCTCTCTTAGAGTCACCTCCTTCTCCTCCCTATCCTCTGGCTAAATGGAGGAGTGGATTAGTAGCAAAGGAACGCAACACTTCCAATTTGCCATGTAGGTGGTAATTGCTGCATTCCAAAGAGGTTACCACGGCAAAACCCTCAGAGATACATGTACCTTAAGAAGAAAGAAAGTATAGCTTCACTTACAGAGCTTGTTAAAGTTATAAATCATGTTTAATGTGACAGTTAGTATACTTTAACTTAGCTATTTCAACTCTAAGGAAAACCTAAATAAATAGTCATCTGTTTCCTCGGGTGGCCAGCTTCTCACACTAGTTTTCCCTATCAGTCCTAATACAAAGTAATTATTATGATCTCAGCCATTTCCTTTTCCTCACCTTCCTATTTTCCATTACATAACTATAATTATTATTGATTATACCTAATTAGGATTCATTGTGCTTCAAAGGAGTAATACTTGGTCTCTGCCTCCAAGAGGTGATAATCTTACATTTAGGCTTAACATCATGAGCAAGAGACAAGGGGACAATTAAATAGAAGGATAAGAGTGACCACTTCAAAAACACATGATCTTTGCCTTAGTTAACTAACTAGGTATTTGTAATTAAGTAAAATCTGAGTTCAAAGCATTTTCATGATTGGTATACGGAAGGAAATACTACTAGTGTGAAGTGGTTTCTTTATTTATTTCAGAAAAATGTGTTATCTTGAGGGCAGCTGTATTTATCCAATGTATAGAGCATGTGCACTTCACCGGTCTTGTAAGTCGAATGGCTTGTGTGCACACCAGGGACTCCTTTCTTTCATTTCACAGAAAAGTATCCAATAAGTCATGCTTCCCTGGGAACAGGCTCTGTTTACATGCTTGTCCCTCGCCCGTTTGGAGCTCTTTGTTGCTATGCTGTCTTCAATTTATTTATGCATTTTCTTCTATGCTCAGGTCTCTGTATGCCCCTCATACCCAGGGTTACATGATAATGAAACAATGACAGGAATTGACTTCTTTGTATATTCCATCCCCACTGTCCTCCAAAACAGATTCTCATCCTCGAAATACTATGAATTGTGTGTATTCTTTTGTTACTACTTCATCTAGAAAATCATGTGTCATCTGTCACTCATTTTGCCATACCTTGAATACTACATGGGAGACGAAGTACCTGACAGTCAAGTACTTGAGAAAACAAAGATTCCATAGTCTAGTAAAAATTATGTAATCTCTGGCTTGGTCTATAGGATGGAGAATTTTGCATGTTCCAATGCCTGGTGTTAATCAAGCCCCAGGATTGAAAGCTTTGCCAGAAGGGCATGAAGGTTTCTAAACTGGCTTAGCAAGCCAGAAAGTTGGTATAAGCCACAGCTCGCACAGGTTAAGACCATGTTCTCTTAGTGAAGTTGCAGGAAAGTGATTAAGAATGAAGAGGAAAAAAAAAAAACAAAGGTCAAAAAGAGGAAAGGTTAAGAGGCCTCAGTAGAAATGTTTTGTCTTCAGCCTCTGTGTCCTTTGTCTGATATGCTATCTGCAATGAGCAATCTTTGCAAATCAGGCTCCATAGCTACTTGCACTACCAAAGAATGTATGATGTATTATCACTTCTGAGGCTTTATCCGTTACAAATTTTATTAATTACTGCACTTCTATCTATTGCTGTGCAATGGGAATGCCAAACAGACACCAGATGCTTTTTTTTGGAGATGAATTGGTGTTGGTGCCTATCAGCGTCATTCAGGGAATGATGTTGGTAGGCATTAACAGACTCTGTCCCTAGCCGTTGCAAACTGGTGGGTGTAGATATGCCTGAAAATGTAGCTATACTAAATATACTGCACTTCCAACTATTGCCATGGGAATAAAAACCCCCAGACATACAGTTTTGGGTGAATTAAGAATTTTTATATTGTTACATTTGGTAAATAATGGGTGTCATCAAATCCTTGGATAGAATGCAGTACAGGAATTTATAAGCAAAATGACTCTGTATTAGAGTTAAATTGTTGTTATGCATTTCTCAGTTTAATTTTTAATTTATTTCAGATACGATTACAGGCATCTTAGTATTTTGAAACAAAATGGAAGACATTGTTCCAGCTTTGGGAAACTGGCTATCTATAGAAAGTAAGTTGTTTTTTTTTTACTTATAGTAGTCAGATTTCAAATTCACCATGAAAAAATGTTAAGAATACTGAACAGAAATTGTTACCTAGGTGTTCCTTACAGTGTTCACTGCTGAAGGAGTGGGACTTCACGTACTTTTGCCTTTGAAAGTGAAAACTCAGTGACATAGCATCATGAGAACATATCCTGTGGTGACTTCTCAATGCTATGCAGAGTGAAAGGAAAGGCTTGGGAAACACTCAGGGAATACCTTTGAAACTCTCTAGACTCTAATTGCCTGACAAGTCTTGAGTGCCAAGACATACATTCCAGTCCTGGCACATTTGGAGGAGACCTCTGAGTATTAAACAATAAAGATCAGCTGATTCTACTGAGAAAGGTCACAGTTAAATAGTTTCTTTGTGGGCTTCTCTTGTGCCTTCCAGGTCCATATCTGAATATTAATATATTTCTATTAAGGCAATATCTAGAAGCCCCAAGAAGGTGTTCTTGTGTTGACTATGATGACATAAGCAGTCATAACCCTTGCTCCAGCTCCAGCTACCTCTGACCATAAACATAATTTTTTATTTGTTTAATGTGTCTTTTTATTTTTACAAATTTAAAGAGTCTAAATGCTTGAAAATTTTAATTTATTATCCAGTGAAATTCAAACCTCTTTAAATTAGTTGGTCTAGCAGGAATTCAGCCGGGTAGATACTTTCAGCACCTCCACGTTACCCACTCACTGTAGCTCATCAATAGCCTTCTGCAAAGAAACAGGAGAGAAATCTTTAACTCTATGTCTAAGTCACCAAAGTCAAGCTATTTTAGACCAATGAACAAAGCAACTTCCAGACACTAAAACATTTGAAAAGTCATTTACACTTACACAAAATGTGAAAATAGATTTCCACCAAAAATGTATTTAACTTACACTTAAAAGATTCCTTCTTGGTATGGTATGAGAGCTATCTCTTAATAAAAGAAAAAACGAGTGAACCGTTAGTGAGGGATGCTGACTCAGCATCAGTAAGGAGCTTCTGGATCAGGCAGAATGGGGCACAGTATAGTTATTGACAAGGCTGCATGCACTAGAATGAGAGCTGTGAAGAACCTTGAAAACAGAGGAATAAGATAGATTTTCCTAGGATAGATTTCCAGGAGTAATGTGAAAGTGTACTCCTGGTCTGAACTATAGCATTAATATAGGTGCAGCCAGACTTTGCTTAGAATCAGGAGGACTGCCCGAGTCTGAGATCTGGCTGTCCTAATCAGTTGTCTGTTCTGGATTACAGTTCACAGTCTGAAATTCCATCATGGATCATTAAATCTCCTCATTAAGTTTTTGCCAGAAATATTGCTTGACAGTGACAGATTTGTTGGGTTTGTTGGGCAAATTTTTCAAAATGTTTTTGCTCAATCTTTGGTATTTGGACTTTTTAATCTACAGTCAAATTTTAAAATGTGTTTCCTTCACCTGGTCTTGGGCAGTCAGACTATGTCATAAGGGAGATATTTTCAATTTTCGGGCAAATTCTTGAACTTCTTCAGGACTCTCAGGACAGGAGAAGAAAGGAGTGTCTTTTTAGGTGATCACATTCACATGCTTTCTACTGCATTTATGAATAGCTCTTTGTTAAATTCTTATTTAGTTAAGCTCAAGTTAAGCTACTGATGCTTTTAGGAGTAGGTACACCTTTATGAATCTCCTTGATTCATAAGGCTGAAGATTCGACTGGTGATTGTTTATTTTAAAACAATGAAGCTAGCATAACTAATTGATCAGAAGTAACCAGGTAACAAAAATAACATTGCTTCCAAAATCTGTAATGTATGAGCAGACCTTTGTGGAATGCTGCCTTTCTTGGACTACTCTTTGTTGTAATTGTTGTAATTGTTATTTTGTTTCTGTATTTTTTCTAAAAATCATTGTTATTTTGGTAAGAATGGAATGCTTCTTTGAGAAAGAAGGCAGTAACAAAAACACTTTCTTCAGTTATTCTTTCCTCGGTGGTTCCAATTGCTGCATTTGTATGACAAAATCTGCACTGTCATACAGATAATCATTTAGATGATCATCTTTTATAAATATTAAGTCAGATACTGTAATCTTATACGTAGTTCTGAGAATCAAAAATTCTAGAAGTAATCCAATAGTAATCACTGTAAATAAATAAAAAAAGTCTATGTTTGAATTATGTTTGGCTTATGGAAGCTTGGTGAAGATTCAGGTAGAAATTGTATTTCCTGACTGACCATTTTATGCATTGGTTTTAAAAATACATCAAATTAGTGTTAGGATATGATTTCTTGCATAATAATGTTCCTTTGGGTAGTCTAGAAGTAGATAGAGGATATAAGGAAACGATTGACTGTCAGCTCTAGTAAATCTTAGCTATGCTAAGATGGATTCATGCCTAAAACGTGAAAGTAGCTCACATCCAAGAAATAGCTCTACTTCCAAGTCATTGAGAAATCTTTATCTATATAAATTAATTAGTTGAACCACCCAGCAAGTTTTTCTGTTGCTGCTTCAGAGAAGAAAAATAAATGGAGATGAAACAACTATTGGTATTTCCACTTACCAACTTAACCATGTTCAGATGTTGGTATGCATCAAACTTCCCATAGTTTATCAATACAGAATAAGCATACCATGTGCAGTGCCACTGATCAGTGCCACCTGCCCCTTCCCGTGTCATTTGTGTTCTTCACCATCTTTTTCTTAAAGTACATTTCCCATCATCATACAACTGTCAAGTGCTTTGGGATGCATCTACTTTTGGAACTGCAAAAATGGTTTGGATATAAAGTTGAAAATGGAGTTATGATGCAATGCCACCCAATCAAGGCCTTGGAAATAATTATCACCGGACTGATTTCAGTGTAGCAAGCTATCTGCAGAAATAATAGGCATTGCTCAAGCCTGTCACACCTAACTTCTTGTTTCCCAGGCCATATAAATAAATAGTCGTCTTTGCATCCACACCTCTCCTGTCCCATTATTTCTCAGCATAGAAGGGTCCTTCATCTAGATTAGCGGACATATTGAAGCAGACACCCTCCTATTTTCATAACACTAGGTATCATTTTGATATGCTTGCAAGTGAAGAGGATAATTACCATTGCTCCTATTATCAGTGACATTGCTGTTACTGGTTCTCAAGCTTAATTTTCAGGAACCTGGTTTTATTCAGTACTAAAAAAGCACAGCTACTTAAAACTTCATCTCAGTTAATGATATATTTTCTGTCACATTCAATTCAACCTTTTATTATTTTTTAGAAATAGGTGTTTTTAGGAAAAAATATTCTAAGATGTAGATTCTGTACTTAAAAATTTGCTTCTGGTCTTTCCAATATACTGAACACGCTCTACAGGTAGTTTATCATTTTTACTCTTGTTATCTAAAAGTACTTTAGGCCCTCATATAGTATATGCTATGAGTTTCATTTTCATTCTTCATTAGCACTTCAGTTTTGTAGGATTCACTGGCTTTCAGCATGTCAAGCAAACAATTTCTTGAAAGGTTTCATTTTTTCTCATTCTAAGCTCCAAAATTATGTCAAGAGGTCATAGGTCATTAAGTAGGAAGTAACTTGGATTACTAGGGTGTGTTAGTAACTCCCCAACAGTGCAATTCAAGATTAATGCTATCATCTAGAACTTTGGAATGCAGTAAATAATTTGATTTATTGACTGTTGATGAGCTTGGAAAAAATTTATGGTCTAGAAGTACCATCAGTTCAGTGTGAGCTTCTGGAGCACAGAGCCAGGAAAGAGTAGATATCCTTAGGGTTCTGCAAGATCTGTTCCTAAAATTAATTGTAGGGTAAGCCTAATGAAACTGTTCAAAACAGGATATGGTGAAACACAGAGCACTCCCTTGGCTCCCTCACAAATCCTTCCCTCCTCTTTCTACAGTCTCAAAATAAATAGCTGTGGCTACTTGGAATCAGAGTGCCACTAATGCTACACTTTCCATTTTAGTTTCTGGGTTGCTGTAGTTGTTAAATACTGGAGACCGAGAGCTACACTGATGTGATTTTCATACATCTCCCATCTTTTTGCTCTTTTTCTGATGTCAGAGACCATCTCAGTTGCCACCATTCCATTTGCTTAGACACAAGTTCAGGGATGTACTGGACCAGAATTTCTTTAGAACTGTGAGGATTAAATCTGCTCCCATGCTGCCATAATAAACTCACAGTTGCATCCTGTTCCAAACATTTCACCATAGCGAAAAACGTCTAGCTTAGCAATGCTGCAGCCTGTGTAGAATATCTAAAACGTCTAGCTTAGCAATGCTGCAGCCTGTGTAGAATATCTAAGTCTTGTATTACCCAAAAGTTTGAAAAGTTTTATTTCACAGGATTTCTGATATACGAGAATAGGGTCAAAAAGGCTCTGGTTAAAATAAGAAACTACCTGCAAGTTTGTGTCTCGAAGGCATTTGAACATACACTTCCTGTTTTAGCAGTAAGTGGAAATTACTGCTCTAATTTACTATTATTGGCATTCTTAACAATTTCTTAGAACTGCTAATACATTTATTTAATGGTGTCAGCCATTAGGCTGTCAACCACATACAAGAAGTCCAGTTTGTCATTTCCACAAGCAGCATTGCAGATCAATAGCTGTATCATGGCTAACATCCTAAGCCAAAGCCAAGGGAATAATTACATTTTGGTCTGATCTCATTTTAGGTGTGAGGGAGTTCTACAGCAGAAGAGTCTCCTCTAGGTTTTTTAGCAAAAGCACTGAGATTAGGTCCAGGATTGCAAATTCAACCATACAAAGCTATGAGGTTTGAAAAATAATAGTCACTGTTCTCAGTATTTAAAATACAGATGATGTTTCAATTTTTTTTTTTGATAACTAGAGTAAAAAGTGGAATCTGATATTCTCATATAATCACTTTTCTTCTGGCCCTAAGGAAATTAATTATTGAATCATGAGAACTACAATACTGTGTTGCTCAAATAAAAATTGATTTTTACTTTTTTTTTTTTTTTTTGGCAAAAGCCTATCAGTTGGATGCCTCCAAATGAATTTGCCCAGATTTTCTCTTATTTTTTTTTTCTTCATTTGTATGAAGCTGCCACAGTATACTGAGGAACATGTATATCCTAACTAGCTTGTGTTTCTGTAGCGAGAGAATGAGAATCACATGATACCATTAACCAAGAGGTCAGAAAATTTTGTGATGTGTCTCCGCCAGCATCATAATAAATTAAGGGACATCCCAGTTCCCTAGGGCTCCAAGTCATCACCACACAGGTCAGTGTCAGCCCTTAAACTTTGGGTTGCACCCTTCCAACAAAGTGGCCCTCTACAATTAAAAGACACTTAAACACTTTTAAAGTATAAATTATAAATGTATAAAACTTTAGGTACCTTGCAGCTAACCACATAAGCATTACAATTTGAGGTTTATCATATATATGAATTACAAAGACAGTTAATTTTTCTACTCTAAACATAACTTATTAACACCATTCATTACAAATATGAATTACAATGAAAGTTTATTTCTATGCTCTGAAATTATAAACTTCCTATAGTTACCCACTAAACATTTAATATTGATACAGGAAAAAGAAGCCAATTTCATTCAGAGGGTAGCTAGGCCATTGGTCATTTTTTTGGTTATCTATGACGTGCTCTTGTAACTGTCTGTATGGGGAATTTATATGAGGGGAAAATGGAAAGCTTATGACTTTCAAAGACCCTACTCATTGTTCTTACCAAAAACTGAATGGGAAAGACCTCCATTTGAAGGCAGTGGTTAGTATTGTTCTCTGTCCTTTAGAGCTACTTTAGGGTCACTCAGACCTGAAGCTTTAAATGTTAAACTGCACGTTCCATACTGTTTATAATTCTTATGTCAGGGTCTCAGTCCAGTGAAGGACTTACTTCTCTGTCTCCCTTTCTCCCCTTTTACTTTTCTCATTTCAATCATTATATGCTCCTACCTTCTTAGAAAGGCACAAGAGTCTGTGCAATTTAAGAGGTCCGCAGCCTTGGCACAGTGGTTTCTGTAGTGGTATGGTATGTCCTTTATAATTTCACACAGTTCCAATTAGGTGGAAAGAGAATCAGCTGGGGAGTTTGAGAATGAGCTGGGCATGATATACAATATTACATCCTTTCTTCCCACCCATATAGCCAAATACCTATAAAGAGCAAGATTCAGGGGAAAAATAAGTAATCTGTAACTTCTTCCTTTAGTGTTTTAAATGCCTCTTCACATTTTCCTAAATTTTCTTGATTCCTAATTTGCATGAACGTGTCATACACATTCTTCTTCCTAACAGTTTTTTTCAAGAGTGGTTTATTTTTACTATTTTTTACAGACCAACTGTGTGGTACCTTGTCCCTGTATAATTCTTCAGTGAGTATTTCAGTAGAAGAAATAGGCCAAATTTTAATACTCTCGACCTTGCCCATTCCAGTTTATCCACTCCCAGCTGTACATCTTCTAATGCCTACCTTAGTCATGCCAAGCTCACATTTTTCTCCACTGAGTGTTGGGTCCTGCTGGCAGACACTGACTTCTGAGTTAAAAGTAGGGCTCGTTCTCAGTTGTAAATCTCCGTGTTGTTATAAGCAAGTGTAGATTTGTACAGACCTGTCAGTGATGTCAGCTTATACAGTGTAGTAACTGCATTCCTTTTGCTAAAAGCAAATATTTGGAACTTACATGACCCGATTTAATTTTAAAACCACAGATTCTAGAGTGTAAACGCATACTAGAAAAGCCCCAGCTTTAGTGGATGATCAGTTTTAGGAGCTGGGTAGGTCTTGTCATAGTACATCTGTTTTACAGCAATCTGCAAAACAGGTGAATCCTTCTTGTTTTAAATTTGGAGTAAAGTTAATCCAAGGGCTTTTCAGAGGTTTAATGGTGTTTCCTGTACTATATTTGCTATGGTTTGTCTTACAAGAGCCTGTATTGAGCACTTTAGAAGACATATATATTAAAATGATTCTTGTCACAAAGGCTTACCAAAACACAGAAACAGGCAGAAAACAGTAATAGAGCAGCAGCAGTTCATTCAGGTATTCCTACATCTAAGTTGTAACCTTAACATAATAATTGATAATTTGTCGTCTATTTAATGTACTGCTACTAACAGAATTTGCATTATTCGGATTCTGCCAAGCAGAAACAACCACAGTGGTCCTCTGTTAAAAATTCCTATTTCAGCGTTCATTTGTGATTGCGTTTTTGAAAATTGCTCTAGTAAAACATAAATTTTTCTTCTTTTCAGGACTTTAACTAATTATTTCATGTGTGTTTCCCAAGGTGATGGTTGTAGAATGAATGTTTTAACCTGTTAACCCACTCTATGAGTTCTGGCCACTTACATATCATAACTGATCTTTTGTTTTACTTGGGTGGACGTGAATCAAGTATTTGGTGATGGAACTCAAAAGTGCAGCTACCTACAAGTCTATTGAAATGACACCTTTTGGCTTCACTCAGTATTGCTCACTTTCCAACGATACAGCAGTTCAACAGGCACTAGTGTGATGTGGTGGAATCTCCTGATCTTTAAGATATGAAACCATGAAACATGACAGGTGTGAGAGGATCCTTATTCAGCTGTGTTGCTGCAGAGAGGTTGCAAAATGGTGTAATGAAATCTTAAAAAGTGGTTAGCTAGCTAGTTGCCCTGTGTTTGACAGAACAATATGTGAACTTCACGTTTATCCCAAAATTTCTTATTTTTTCTGAAATATGGATCTCCTGTGGACAGATAATGTCCTAGAGAAAGTTCAGCAAAATTTCTAAAGCATTGTGAATTTAATGGATTATATAGGACCAACGCTACAGTTTCTAGTGCCACTACCATTAGAAGACTTTATTTCTGCTATGATTGTAATAACATTCCTAGTAATCCCATTGAAAGGCATGCCCTACCTTTGAGAATGTGTTCTGTACACAGTGATACAAGAATAGCTTTCTCTGTTCTGTTTCATGTACTGTTTTCTGTATTACATAACCCTGTTCTAATTCCTTGTATTTAGTAACATGCATTTGGTGAAAGTGAGTTCCTTTTTCAAGTAAAAAGGTGGCTTGTTATTTCCTGTAGTCAAGGTACTGGCTGTGGATATCATGAATGGGTATTAGGTATTTACAAACAGTGCATATAGACAGATATATTTACTTCAGATGACCTTTTAATTTGAAGAGGAAAACACCATGTGTTCATTGATGTTTTACCAACATTAAAATGCACAGATTTAGGTGACCAGTATTAATCCCTAATCACAAACAAAATGAGGATTGCCGTGGTGGAAGCAGAAGCATCAGTTTCAAGTTGTTGCCCAAAAATAAGTTACCAGTCATGTCGTCAGCATGAGTTGTTGGAGGTTGTAGGAGATAGTTACGACATTTTTCATTATGCTGACCAAAAGCAGTATAGTAGAGTACTTGATGTCACACCCTCTTCTCAATTAAAGGAATGTAAGCCTTAAAAAAAAAACAAGCCAGGAAATATTGATGAGAAGGAGGGAGAGGATGCAACACTGGAGAGAAGTGAGGCTTTGGCAAGTTAGAACAGCTGAGTATGTGTGTCTAATGTTAGGTACCTACATCCATAGAGAACTTCCAAAAAAAAGGTTATGTGTTTTTTTTAGAGATTCTAAGCATCTGTGGTTCCCACTGACTGAATGAAGTAGATATTTTTTCACAAATACATTCAGAATCCGTAGCTGTGTTGCCATCTAAGAGTGTGTGAATGCCAGATACATTAATTCAAGATCCATTGTTTTCTAGAATATCAGAGGAAAAATCAACAAGGAAATAATATCTGTGGTACTCTCTATGGCTCTGATCTGTCACATGGTGGGATGGATATACTAGTCTGTAGCAGATTTCAGAGCCCATAGTCACGTTTCTAAACCTTTTGTAGGCTGATGCTTGCAGTTAGATTCTAAAACTAGAGAAAGAATGTGTCATTCTCTGAAGAAGGTATCTCTTTCCACAGACTCACAGGGTGTTAACAGTTCATCTTGACTTTGGGGTCCAGACATTATGCATAGATACCACAAGTGAAGTAAACCACAAATTTCTCAGTTAAGTGACTCACTTGATTAGCCAGGCTTGTCTGTGTAATGCAGAATTGTGATATTGATGTGTTACAAAGTGCCTGTCCTAAAACCTTCCCACCAAACATAATCATGCTATTACTGTTTACTCTGACAGCAGCTTCCTTCCACCCAAGGAGCTCAGCACATTTCACAAGCATTAAGCCTCCCTATGAAATAGTTAAATATCATTATCCCATTTTCTAGATGGGGCATATGGAGATTAATGACTTGCTAGAGTCACACAGGAAATTTGTGACAGAGCAAGGAACAGATGGCAGCTCACCCAGATCTCATGCCTATTTTGTTTACAAAATGACTTTCTGTCCCCTAAGAAAAGGCGCTCCTGGTTTTGGAGGAGCACTACTAATGCATGAACTGAAAAGGTGGATTAATGAATCAGTAAAAGAAAAAACCAAGAGCAACTCTCCTTCTTTTCTACTAATATAATGGAGGGACTGAGCTGTTACTGGTATAGGATTGCTTTTAAGTAGAGACAAGTTACAAAGAATGCAAGAATCATAGACCTGAATTTGAAGAAGGTAAGGAAGGGGAAGCAGGATTTCATCAGTTCGAGGCAGCACCAGAAATCTAGTATGACCAGCATAGAAGAAAGAGCTGTAATCTGGTCTTGAGTCTTGACCATACTGATTCATTCTTGGGCTACTTGATTTGGCTGTGGCTGAATCTCAGCATTTCTGTGTAAACTGAGCAAAATGCAGTGTTCACTGTGTGGGTCACAGGGGATGATGATGTTGTTTTCTCTTCCCCATTGCGTGAAAAAGGCACAGATCACTTCTGTGGCCCATATGTATATCCATGTTAATTCCTTTACTGTGTATGAGGAGGCCCATATTTAATTGCTGATTCATGGGCTATGTCCAGTTTCTCAATTTACAGTTTAACACAGCTAATTTCTCCTTATGGGTTAACCACAATCTCCCCAAATTCACACTGACTGTTTTTTCACTTAACAGAGTTGGTTTTTCTATTTATTGTCTTCCATGTTGATTTTACAAAAAGACCAGCATTCAATGGAAAGACTGTTTCCTAGGATAGGATGCAAATTAACATAATGTAAGTTAAAAGTAGATTAAATTACAGAAGGTATTTGTGCTATCAGGGTCTTCTGAAGTTCAAAGTGTATAATTTAACAAACTATTAACCAGTAAAAAAAATAAATTCCATTGTTATGTGCACAAAGTAGAGATTTGAAACAGGAGATTCAGGGTGTTTGTTCAAATTCAGGAACAGAAAAATTTAAGTGAGGAAGATATGAAGAAATTTCGTAAGACAAAGTTTGGGCAACTGAAGATCTAACATGAAGCTCAGGTTTCTGCTTTACCAGCAAGAAGAAAGGGACATGATGCGCACATAAGTTTTTCATCATCCAAAGGCATCACCCAAATTAAGTACACTAACTATTCTAATACACAAACACACAGTGAAAAAATAATATGTGAAATGCATACATAAATGCTTACACATAAAAATACATCAGAGGTTTTGGTTGGAAAGTTACTGTAAAAGTGAAATAGTTTAGCATGTGGGTTTTAATTTTTTAAGATTATTCTTGCTATTTTTTACTATAAGGGTTGTATACTGATTTACTTCTATAGTATAACAGTGTCTATACAGGAGGTATTCTGCTATTTGTGATTTGTCTGTATGCGTAAATATATGTACACATAGTGTGACATGAATTGTATGAAACTTTGAGCTGATTTACATTGTGTAGAGACAGAAGGTGGGGTTTTTTTAAGTGCAGGAGTAGAAATTGTGAGGTTTGTGTCCTGTGTGTGTTCCGAGAGAAATACGTATGTATCTTTGAAAATAATTACTGCATGTTTTTATTGCATGGTCTATTTGTGCAATATTATCCTGCCTAGCTACGTACTTTTAAATTAAAGGAGTCCATAAGGAGGAATTCCTGGCAGAGGTGAAAATAAAGTAGAATCCTGGAGATAATCGGGAGTCCTAAGTGAAACAGCAGGAAAGCCATTAACTGGGGATCATGCTCAGCCTGGCTCTGACCAGGGCTGATGGAAGTTTCTTCTTTCAGTCAAGATTAGGGTGGAAGATGATACTTATGAAATCTTAAAGATGCTGGCCTACGCAGAGAAAGGGGTTGAGTGAACTTTTCAGGGAGTGTCACTGAGTGCTGACAGAGACTGACGCATACCATGAGTGGCAGCAGACTTTCTATATGACCTTGTCCGAGTCACTTAATCCCCTTGTGACTTGGTTTCCTCATCTGTAGAATTATGTACAAATAATAATACTTCTCTGCCTCACAAGGAGCTGTGGGGATTATTTCATTATTGTTGGCAAGGCGTGTTCAGAGAAGAATAGAAAAGATGCAGTGGAAGTGTTATTATTTATTTCTGAAAACCTGTACAATATCAAATACTTTGTGGATCATGTTCTGGAAAGTATATTGTTAACTGCCTATTGCTTGGAAATCCGATATTACCAGAAACCACATGAGCCCATCATGCCTTCCATCTTTCCTCTGCTTCCTTTATGCTCTTGTATCCAAGTAGTTGTGCACATGTTGTTAGGCAAAATTAGACAACCACTCTGCCTATCAAAAAACTATGCCTCTTTCTACAACGGCTGCTTTTTGGCTTCTGTAAATGATGAACCTGAGACACTCCCCCCCAAAGCTACAATTGCATTCTCATACCTAGGAACATCCCGTACAGATTGACGTAAAGATAAGTAATAAACTTCCTTTAGTTTAAGTTCCAAAGAAGTAGATCCCAAGTGTTTAAGTAGATTTTGAAGTCCAAAGGAATGTCCACTAGTGTGAGCATCTCCCTCTTGGCCTAGGAGATTGAAAGAAACTCTTTCAATAAGCTCTATGCTTATTAATACTAGATTTGTGCACTGTCTGATCACATACTAGTACAGGTTTCAGTTATGGACATGCAACAATGTTTCTCTTAAATTAGCCAACACTCAATTAGCCTAAGCAGTCAAACTTTTTGAATTATGAGAGTGCATCAGCAAAGTGAGTTTATACCAGTCAGTGTTTTGTATCATGTAGCTATGGTATTTTTGACCCAGTACTGTTGGATTGGTAGAAGCTATAAAGTTAAATGTACATTACTGAACCCTAGCTGCTCACTCATGAGTGGACCACACAGGCATATAGATATGCATTGCATTAACTCCAATATACGGGTGATTCCTCTAGGCCACAGGGGCTTATGAAAAGTCTCTAAACTTATTTCAACTGTGCTTGAAATATTCTGGATCCATATATACAAATTACATACGAAGAGAATTTTTCAGTAATGCCAGTAGGTGATATGTGTAAGAGGGACCATTTAACTTCTCCGTGCCTGTGAAAAAAATGAATTTTGATTGTTAATATTAAGGCTCCAGTTTTCTTTTGGACTGCATATCTCAATAGTGGGATCCCTCTTCTATAATGTCTTCCATTCCATGAACAGATGTTTACACTTACTTAAATCTGAATATAGGGTCTGGTAAATCACTAACAACTGGTAGTCACTGTGGCTTATATGAAGTATTGCATATGTTTGCAGCCACACCCCAGCACTCACCTTAAAAGCACATGGGGACAATGCTATTTGTTAGCTTGCACAATGCGTGAGATAAGATGACGCAATGTTCATATGTCATTGCTGTTGTATGTGCTGTTCATGTCAGGTGTTTCTCCTGAGCAGCGTGTAAGTGTATGACACCGATAAGCTCTGCACAGTCTTTTTCACCCTCACCTCTATTGCAGCTAAAAAGTTCAGTCGAAGTAATCTGTTTGATCGCTCCTTTTCTACTCTTTTGTAGTCCAGTCAAACCTTTTTTTTGCTCACTAATTCTCATGTAAGGCTCTTAGTGGCATCATCTAACTAGGACTTTCAGGGCGTGGACCATTATTGTTATTTATAGAGTACCAGACTTGCACTAACGTCAGCAGTGTTTAAATCAGACAAGAAAAGCACTAACATGAGCAAAGACAAGAAATTAAAGTCAAGAAGGAGTTGAGAATTTTTAGTATGTGAGAAAGGATAATTTTCATATCTTCTTTTTTTTTCTAGAAAAACCTATAAATTACTGATTTGCTGAATTATCAGATAGTTACACGTTTATCAACAGTACATTTATTTACTTTATATTATTTGTATATTATATTGCATAGTATTATTTATAGTGCACTTAAGAGTGCAAAATATACTATCTAAATTTTAGTTGGCTCTTACAATGTACTATTTTAATGTAATAGTATTTCTCTGAAGAACAACACTATACTTCGAGGTAGAGCTATTTTGGGCAATAAGTAATTCTATTGTATTATGTGTTGGTGTATTTTTAACAAGGGAATATAATTATTGAATGTAAGAAGTATAATGTTCCCATATAAATAAAAAAATGCTGCAATACTTAAAGGCATTGGAAATAAGATATAAATATTGACACACTTGTATAAGGCAGAAGAAATACTGGTTTTGAAGGAAAGGTAAATAAATATATCTCTTCATATAATCATTATGAGACAATTTACATAGCCTATTAAGAATCCTCACCATTAAATTTAGACTAGAATATGTTTCAAAATAACTTCAGTTGAGTACTTTCGAGTTACAGACAGCATGCTGGAGCATTGCTGCAATGATAACATCCTCTTAATAGCACTTAATACTGTACACTGAGCAAACCACTTTCATTTGGAGATGAAATGTAGGATATTACAGAAATTTCTTGTGATTGTTGAAGTAGGTGTCAGGAAAGCAAATTTTATTTTTAACATTCATAGGAATTTTTCTTGGCCTTCTCTCTTTGAGCAAAGAGGAAACAAAGAAAAGGACTGGGAAAGCTTAGGAAGGCAGCTGGCACTTAAGAGGAGGGCAAGGGTGTTCACTAATAATTGTTTTCTTTGTCATAATTATGGAAAATTGTATTTGGAAGAAATAAAGCTTATTTTCCTCCCTTCCCACTCACTTTTATTGTTTCATAGAGTCAGTATGAGGTATCCAAGCAAATAGTTTGTGAGTTCTCCTGCAAAGTCTAAGACTCAGTGAAGTATCAATACTGCATACTGGAAAACACCAAAGTGTTTTGATAATGATACCAGACCCTGACAAAAATAACCCTCACAACTTTTACCTTGCTATTTATGTATATATGTTGACATAAGCTGAAGCTTTGTTATGCTTTCTAGCATTTCCAGTTGCAATGTAAGTTTCCATATCAAAAATCATCTTTGGCTCAGAAGTTGCAGAGAGCAAGCTGAAGGTTGTTGAGGATCATGAAGGCAGTTGGATAATGTCAGTGAAAAGAAAAAGGAAACAGGCTGCTTTGTCTGGTTTGGTTTTAACAGCTTTTAGTAGAAACAAAATATTTCTCAAAAACCGTGCCAGGGTTTGCAGTCCTTTATTCAAGGAGATACTCCTTTGCTTAGGTGAGTAGCTGACTTCCTCTTTGTCCACCATGTACCCTTTAAAATTTTCATGCACTGCCCAGTAGGGATCCCTTTCAGTGTTCTGGACTCTGGCCTCTCTCCCATGTTTCCTGGCTTGTTCCTAAAATGAATTGACTCACCCTTGGTGGGACAAATCTGATGTAATTATTTTAAAGAAAGACCAGCTAACTCTATATGGGCTACCATACAATCAGAGATCTGGAAAAAAAAAAAAGTGTGTAAGATTCCCACAGGAATATGCATTGAACACATTCCAAGCACCAGGGAAGTCCCTGTGCATACAGTGTAGGGTTGATCTGTACTTGCACGGTAGTTTCAGTATGTAGCAAACTTCGTAATCATGGTTTCACCAGAGTCAGGAATTCACCACTAGTTCAGTCGGTATTTAATTTCTGATCTCAAAATCGTCCTTTCAAGTGTGGAGACCTGAAAAAAGACTTTTAACTGTCAGTTCTGGAGTGCAGGTAAATTAATACTGAATCAGTGTCCTATGTTTGGTACACTGGAAATACTGTTCCTTTGAAATAAACCACAAGCAGTGTGTTGTGAAAGAGCTGGGACAGCAGGTTTACAACTCTCACATTGTAAACTAATGGTCTGAGTCTTTACCAGCTTATTCAATATAGTATTTTATTAGTGTTACAACCAACATAAGCATATTACTTGTCTTATCTATGCTTCTTTATAACCATAATATTACCGAGATTACAGCAATTCATTGTCTGAGACACTTACATATCTACCTGTCAAACCAAATACTCATGGAGTACTCAATGCTGCTCTGAGTAGCCTGGAGTAATAGTTCTGATCCCTCTGGTTACCTCTCAGTATCTCCTAGCTGGCAGCGAAGGAGGTCTTGCATACACGCATTTCTAAGATCCCATCTCGTTGTTTATGTGTTTCAGGTGCAATCAGTTGGCATTCCTTTACTGTATCGTTTATTTGATGGTGTTGCCAGTATGCTTTTGCGTTTGTGGTGTGTAGCGTGCATTTTCATTACTATTTATAACATTGGTATCAATGGTAAGTTTAGTGGTACAATAAGAGAAAGAAGATTATGATCTCTTTTCCAATGTCTTTCTTAATGGAGCAATGTAAATAAAATGCTACTCATTAATTAAAGGTGATTAACTGAAAGAGAATACAGTTAGTTAAATACACTAAATCTTAAAAATAAATAATGTTCTTAAAATGCTATCAGCATTTTGAATTTTAAGTACATTTTAAATGCATAAACATCAAGAATTTGAAGAAGTTTCTTGTGAACTTCTTTTGTTCATGGACTTCCTGGTATTCCCTGATTAAATACAAATGTCTGTCATATTGTTAAGGTCCTTGAATGCATCCAGAGGAGGGCAAAAAATCTGGTGAAAGGGCTGGAAGGAATGTCCTGTGAGGAGCAGCTAAGGACTTTGGAGAAAAGGAGGCTGAGGGGCAACCTCATTGCTCTCTACAGCTTCCAGAGGAGGGCAACAAATCTGGTGAAAGGGCTGGAAGGAATGTCCTGTGAGGAGCAGCTAAGGACTTTGGAGAAAAGGAGGCTGAGGGGCAACCTCATTGCTCTCTACAGCTTCCAGAGGAGGGCAACAAATCTGGTGAAAGGGCTGGAAGGAATGTCCTGTGAGGAGCAGCTAAGGACTTTGGAGAAAAGGAGGCTGAGGGGCAACCTCATTGCTCTCTACAGCTTCCTGAGGAGGAGATGTGGGTATGGAGGTGCTGATCTCTTCTCCCTTGTATCCAGGAACAGGAGGTGTAGGAATGAATGGTTCAAGGCTGTGCCAGTGGAGGCTTAGACTGGACATTATGAAGCATTTCTTTACCAAGAGCATGGTCAAACACTGGAACAGGCTTCCTAGAGAGGTGGCTGATGCCCCAAGCCTGTCAGTGTTTAAGAGGCATTTGGACAATGCCCTTAATAACAGGCTGTAACTTTTGGTCAGCCCTGAATTGGTCGGGCAGTTGGACTAGATGGTCATTGTAGGTCCCTTCCAACTGAAATACTCTGTCCTGTTCTGTTCTATTCTACATGTCAATCAGCTTTTGGACTTCTTCCCAGTCTTCAGCAGAGACCTTGGGGAAAAAAAAAAATTAGTTTTTGACGGAGGTCAGATGCAGTAACTTCAGATCCTTCCCACAAGGTACATGAGATAAAACAGCCTCATTAACTCTTTGCTCTGAGAAAATGCTTGGCAATATTACGAGTGGAGTTTTCCATGTCTTTTCCAACTGTAAGAAAGGAGTAAAAAAGTGAAAAACTAGCAGCAGAATACTGTGAGGTCAAATTAAAGAGACTAGCGTAGAATATTTTCCGAAACTGGTCATGAAATATCAGTCTTCTGTATCGCATAATTCTGCAGATTTTATTCAACATGCTAGTGTAGTCTGTCAACCTCCCGAAGCCTTACCTATCCCAGATGCCTAGTTAAAGGTCAGAGGGGTTATGATTCACCGGTGAGGAGTGTGTGTTGTCATCGCCCCACCTGGGCAGGAGAGTCCCACCTGCCGTGTCCTCATTTCCACGGCAGAGGCGCGGGCGGCCCTGATTGGCCACGCTGGCTCCCCGCCTCGCTGCCGATTGGCCGAGCCCGCCGCCTCCTCTCTCTCATCTTCCTGGGGCACCTGGGCTGCCCGGCTGCTGCTCTTCCACGCTGACCATAGAGGGACCGGAGGATGCCCAAGCGTCAGCACTCGGTCGATAAGGTGTGTTGGTGGGGATGTGGTGGACAGGGCGGCAGGCTAACCGGTGATGTTTATTCTCAAAGGCTGAAGAGTAAGTCTTGTGGCTCATCAAGAGCATTTAGGAGAAAAGAAAGGAGAAAAACACTCAGAACGACGTTAGAAATGGGTATGCAGGACTGAGTCTTAAACTGTTGGCAGGATGGACTTGCCAGGACTGTGTTTTTCAAATTACAGAAAAGTATTTATCATATTAATTAAATGCTCTATATTTAAAGGCTTTTAAAACAACTTTTGTCTCCATTCAGAAGTTTGCCCAAGGCTCTGGAGAAGCAAACCACCAAAGTGTCTCTTTCCGAGTCCACTAGACTTTGAACACAGTAGCTAACTAACTAGCACCCAGGGATTTAATTGCTGGCCTGAAGTTGCATTAGACTAAATGTGGAAAAGCATTCTTAAGGTAGCAGCTCAGGTACTGCAAATAAGAGGGTGATGTAAGCTCTTAGGAAGAAGTGATTCTATGTGTGATAAAAAAAGAATTAGAATTTTTCCATCAGATGAGGGAACTCAGGATACAGTTAATTTTTCATAATTTTATCCAATTAGAAACTTGCAAACAATGTTTATTTGCCAGAATTCCCTATGCTTCTATTTTATAAATATTTACTTTAAGTTTCCTGGCATTTTTCATGGAGAAAAGTTAAATTAGTGATGCAAGATAACATGATTGCATTGAATATGTATTGGAACTCAAGATCCATGGAAATTATTTTCTGCTTCTGCCTCAAGTCAGGACTTGGAATTTTGTAAGATGCTAATATCTCTCTCTTCCTCATCTACAACCTAGTTCCAAAGGATGGCGTGATGAGGCTCTTAGGATAGCTCTTGAACTGTTAAATCAGAGAGCTGATGCAAAGAGAAGGCATTTCATCCGTGTTTCAACTTCTTGTGTTTGTGTTTCTGGCTCTCTTCTAGCCAGAAAAAGAGGAAAGGAGATTTCAGACTGGTTTTCTTTTGTGGCAGAGTGTCGCTCCAGACAGTTTTCCAGTCTCGGTTGAAATAGTGCTAAGGACTCTGTGCTTTGAAATAGAACATCTAATTAGAAACAGATTTTTTTTCCATCTCTCCATGAGTCAGACAAAGATTTCAACAACACATAGACTGGTTCATATTAAATCACTGTTTACCACATCTGTTAATATAATAACACCTATGCTGTATTTAAAATTTAATTAGAGGTGGGCCACGTCAAAATCGTCAGAAGAGATTGGATAACCGCACCCAGCATACTGATACCCAAATATAATGCTTACCAGGATCCCACTTAAGTGACATTTTCATGAGACTTTTGGGAGGGATATTCTTCATCTGCTTTAAAGACGTGATAACTTGCATATAGAGCTTTCCTGATTGCTGCACTTACTGGTTGTGACACCATGCAAACCTTCATCATCTTCCTATAGGAAATCTTTCAACACTTCACAGTCACTTGTTTTGTTATCTGTTGACTCAGTGGCTTTTTACAAAGTTGTTTAAGTTCAGAGTTAAGTGCATGGGTGCTGGAATTGTGTTCTGAAGTTTTTCCCCTCTGCTCCCAGATACTTCTGTTACTTATTTCATTAGCACATGCAAAACCGAATGGCCTTACACATTCATGCACAGATTAAGATACACAGGTAGATGATACAAACTGAACATGTCTCTTAACATCGTGTTTGAAATGCTTTAAAAAATCTCCAGTAAATATCTCCATTCTTTCTGTTACAGCCTATTGTACCACACAAGGCAATCCTGTAGCAGACAGGCATAAAAAATAGTGTTATTAAATACTTCTTGTGATTTAACAGTTGTATCAGCATTTTTGTAATTGAAACAGTGAGATATTCATAAGATGTAATGGTCTTACAAATTATCTGCTGCCACAGTTGAATGTTTAGACTTTGAACGTGGGCCATAAAATCTGGTATTAAACACCTGAGAATACTGCTGGGATGAGTTTCCTTTCTTTCTTGGAAACAGTTTACTATCATTGTCAGTACTACAAGTGAATTATAAAGAAAATACATTTTCTTCCCACTAACAATCCTTAAACACTGGACTTCAGTCCTGCCTCTTAGTTATTTTTGTGAATTTCTGTCCTGGGTATAATTTATTCTTAACCCAAAGGAAGCACGCACTAACAATTTACCGTTTTTAAATTGATTAGAAGTTCCAAAGGACTTTGCGGAAGTCTTGTTAAATCCTTCAGGAAACAAATATTTTGAAAAAATTTTAAGAGTTCTCCAGGGCATTTATCAATAGATTTCTTGGCTGTCTCTTGGAAGTGGGAGTAGGCAAAGCAGTCAAAAGAGAGCATGCTAGTCATGGTTATATCTACAAAAAGCAGTTCAAGAGACCAAGGTTTTTGTCTTAGTTCTTGAATAACAAAGGAGCTAAGCTAAATCTGCTGGCTCAACAACAAGGAAGCTTGTTTAAAGTCTTTTCTACTCCAAAGCCTTAATGCAGCAGACATTGCTGTTAATGGTTTGTTGTCATGTAAGCAGAGAATTTAAACTTCCATTAATAATTCAGTATTTTAAAATGGAAATATTTCTGTCCTTTATTGCACTGTTCTGCCAGTGTATATAGGTATTTCACTTTAATTTATTTTCTTCAAAATACATTAATGCAATGAAAGCCCAGCTCTCTAGGCTTTTTCTCTTTCCTGCCCTGGAGAAAAACAGATATTTGTCAAATACAGCAACTACTGAAAAGAAGATACTATAAACTATAAAACTATACTGTCTTTTTGTTCCACAGATGAGAAGACACTCCTGCTTTGTTTTTTTGTTCTGTGCGATATTTTTGCCCAGAATCCTTGGTTTTCCACAGACAAATACCTCAATTGATTGTGATTCTCTGTTACCAAACTATGAAGCTGAACCACAGACATCTGCACCACCCTATCTTATTGCTGTATCTTTTGATAACTTTGAGCCAGGAAATGAAATTCAAGGTAAATAATCTGAATGACACAAAATCTTTATCCCTGTCTCTCAGAATTTCTAGTCTTCACCAAATTTCCCCCTTCTCCCTCTCAGTCCAGTTAAATTTATTTTTTTATTTCAATCTCGTTCATCTATACCTGAGATATTAATCTTTTTTTGAAATGTTCTCTCTATATATGTTTATGTACAGTTGTATAACTGAAAATATATTAACTTTTTTTCTTTTCCCTGTCTAACAAATGTATCTTAACTTCATGCTATAATTTTTGTGACAAAATTAAAATGAAATGGGGCAGCTGAGTTGGACTAATAATTAGTTGCTCTTTGTAGTTTAGTTGCTCTTACAATAATTAGTTGCTCTTTAACTTTGTATTTGAGTATCTGCTGTTGTATCAGGCCTCTGCAATACAAAAGGATCCTGCTCATTAGATGTTCACATGCTGTCATCTTAGAGGAAAATAAAAATTCAGGATGCAGTGTAAGACAACTCGAGAGTGAGACATTTTGAGTCATCCTAAGAGCTGCATCCAAGATTTTATCAAATTGCTGGAGGTGGAGCTATTGTGGTTTAAACTACCTTTTAATCTTCCTAATCCCAAATTGCTCTCTAGATGGAACACCTTGAACGCCTTGTTTCTCGACACTATGATGCCATCTCATGGTGCTGTCACACTTTAAGTGCCTTGTGAATGCTTTTTTTTCTAGCCATTTGCTAGAAGAAGCATAGAAGTGGAAGTGAGTTGTAACCCGTCATATGTCCATTGTTGTACCTCTGTAGCTGCCATTCTCGGAAAAACATGTGCGAATAACTCCTTCAAGGATCAGAGGGCTGTTTGATTACTGATAGCTATTTTCAAAACAGTATTGCCAGCAAAATGGTGGATGGATTTAAGTATATGCAGGCTGTTCTGTGAGGTTATATGGGATTTACCACGATTTACCATGATGAAAATATTGAATCCCAGATGCTACTACCCTTGCCTTTTTTTTTCTTTTTTTTTTTTTTTTCTAACCATGCTGTTCTTGCTTTAGCAATACTTTTTTATTGCTTCAAATTGTAAGCATCCAGTATCTGATCTCTGGGAGCTGCTTTAGGTTGCCCTTCCATTGCAGTTTCAGCTGTGGCATGCCATGTGCCAACACTCTTACAGTTGCATCTGTGATTGATTTCATACTGCATGCAAGTGTTGGACGTCATCCCTCCTGTGAGACCTGCAAAAAATTAGTCAATTAGGACTGAAAGTTGATGACAAATTGGAAGGCTAATAATGCAGGTCTTTGGAAATTTTAAATTGTCAGTGTATGATTGGTCCTTGCCTTGACGCTGTGTCATTCCCAGTTTAGCTTTCCTTATTTTTAATGACTACATATTCCTTTGGTCATAAACCATTATTCTGATTTTATTTGTGAAAGTGCCTGATATTGGCATTAGCAGAGCAAGTTTATAATAGATCATAACAAATTTGATTATGCCTCTTGAAATTTAATTTCGGTTTGGATATACACAAAACTAGAAACTGCTCTCTTCCCTATTTTTCTGAGCTCCTCAGTAACAGAACTTGAGTAAAATGGAGTCGTTTATAATTATTAATTTTTCATATTTAGTATAGAACATGAGAGCCAAACTGTCTAGTTTTTCTTTTTACAGCTGTAACACATTAAAATAAATGGTTCTGTAATTCAGCCTCAGGCAGAAGTTAATCTTTTCTTTTGAAACAGAGGTAGAAAGAAATGCAATTCTTTTTCTCCTGTAGCTAGTTTGACTACATAGGCCTAATTAGACAGAAAATAAATAACCTCTTGGTCAGCAGGGCCGTTGGCCAATATTCTTGGGGATGCAAATTAGATTTATAATAAAGTTGTAGTCATTTGGTAGAACAGAATTACTTTTAAAATTGTCAGTAAATCATATATTTCATGTTACTTTGCACAGAAATGCCTCTCCAAATTTCTTCCTTTTCCTTTATTTTCATTCTCTTGATAAGTAATAAAAACTGTAATAAATCCGACATTTTTAAAAATTGTAAAAGGTTTTGAGTAATTTCTGTACATGCACTCTTGTGCTTTGGAGTGAGGGAAATGAGTTGTTAAACATTTAAGAGGTTTCAGTTGTATACGAAACTTAAATTTCTCAAAATGTCTGTTTTCACAGTGACTCTAGAAGCACTTAAAGATGTTGGTTTTAAAGGATTTCATCTACAAGCTCGAGAAGTAGAAGGAGATGTTCCTATTGGTACTTTTAAAATTACAGATCCAAACACTAAAGGCTTGGGATGTCATAATGTGACGGTATGTGTTCAGTCTTTGGAATACTTACTTAAGCTTGCTTTTCTTTAAATACTTTCATCAGAATTGATAGAAGTGAGCATTTTTATATGGCAAAGTTATTTAATCAATAGAGTTTAGAAATTTAGACTTTCTCAAGAAGTACATGTATCTTCTGTATGTAATATGAATCTAATGTAAAAACTACCTGGCACTTTTTAGGAGGACATCGATGTTACCTGTTGTAGTAGAGACAGTCCCCTAATAATATAGGTAAAAGTCACTTTTGCATCTCATAAATTATATGTATTTCTTTTTCATTGCAGAATTCAGCAGTAGGTCATGCAAATTCAGATGTGAAGCAGAAAGTTACAACAACATGGATCGCTCCACGTGATGCTAGAGATCTTCAATTTATGTAAATAATTGTTTTTCTTTTTTTTTTCCTTGAAATTTTATTTATTTCTATGGATTATTTTGACATGGATCTGTGTTGCTGTTTCTGACGTTCTTCTCTTGCCACAATCATGGGGTTTTTTTCATAGTTTGTCATAACTTCCCACTGTGTCCATTAAATAATATGATTTCCATTTCAAGGTATATTTATGAAAGGTTAAACACTGTCCTACAGATGTTAATATATGTAAATAATTCCATTAAGCACAGTGTTATTAATAGATCTTTGAGTAACCAGTTTTTACACTTTGACCTCTTCAATTACAAGAGTAACAATATGAATGTAACTAGTTCCCTGAATAAGTGAAGTTCAGACTCTATTCAATTATAACTTTTTTCATTTTGAGGAATGGAAGAATAGTAGTTTGATGTAAATGCTTGTAAGATAAATTTAAATATAAGTTTGTGACCTATGAACTACCTGCTGAAAGCAGGAGAAGACAAATTTATCCTACATTTACTGCTACTTTTCTTGCAGATCTGAAGCTTGTAAAAATACCACCTGGTCTAACAAAATGCAATCTTGATGTAATTGGAAAACAACTAAATATTTGATAGCTTGATATTTTTTGAAGTGTAGATTTATGACAGGGCATCTTGGCTTTCCTTCATTAAATCTTGAGGAATACAAAAAGGGGCAAAAGAATGCAAATTTAAAACACAATCACTTCCACTCATTAATGAAAATCAGTTCACCATCACAGATACAGATTGTCAGAGCAGGAAAGAGGTGTGACAATTTTTATGGACATTTGAGCATATACTCCCCACTGGAGTCAGTGCTTCTTCAAATAGTGTCCATTCCTCTTCTGCCCCTTCTCAGCATCTATTTTTATTTATCTTCAAAATGATGTTGGATGATAATACAGTAACTGGAAAAGTGTTCTGGGAAACAATGATGTTCTTTTCAAACTTGTACTGTATACCATTAAAGTCAAAATAGAGTGATTTTCTTGGTGGGGGGAGAGGAGAAGGAGAGTTTATTGTTATTTTTATACTGAAATATTTTGATAGAAAAATAATTATTATTTTGTTTCCTTTCCAGTGCAACTGTTGTTCAAGATCTGGAGAAATTTTGGGTTGGAATTCAAAGCAAAACTCTCACACCTACACATTCTGAGCCAGTTAATGGGACAGGAAAAAGTAAAAGGAAGGTATGTTTTGAGTGTATTTACGTACTAGAAATTAGTACAGTAAATTAAAATATGTTTGACTTGATACAAGACATACATTCTTTAAAGTGTATTCATTAAGATGGCCAAAATCAATAGATATTTTTGAACACTTTTAATTTAACTGTCTGATCCTCACTAAATTGATGAAAAAATGAAATAAATATTATTTTCCCTCCACAGAAATAAAGAAACTAATAATCTAGTTATCAAAACAATCCATAGCATAAAGACAAAGAAAATAAATTTGGTCATAAGGAGAACTCTACTGTACTTATGGTGTATTGTTCTTAACTGCTGCCTCAGTCCCTGGGAAATGTAGCTGTGTAGCATATTCTAAGAAATTAGTTTGTTTCTTTTTTGGGCAAGAATTATGCTTATATGAAACATCTTAAACATGATAGGCAGCTAAATAAAGAAAGTGTTCAAATCCACCGTATTAGTTCTTGACTGTAGCAACACTGATTTATGTCATCTTGTGTTCTAACCAAGAGTGAACACCTGTCTTTCGTCCCTCGCTTCAGCGAATGTATTTCCTGTTTCCTATAATGAGCTGGGTTTTTTTCCCAGTAAATACTTTGTAAATGTTTTCTCATTTTTTTTTTCACAGCTTATGATAGAAGTAGAGTGTAACAAGGTAAGAGCAAGTTTTTTTTCTATTTCCCAATTTTCAGTTACCAGTTTTAGAATTCCTGTCCTACTGGTGCAGTTGTTTCAGGGTTGTAGCATGAAGATTATATCATACCATTCAAATTACTTTCCTAGCAAGATCTCATTTATGCTTACGTTTTTGTATGCGGTTTTGAAGGTATTTTTAATTTTAATTGGCTAGCGTCAGTTCTCAGATCAGATTGTTACAACGTGTAAGGTATTGTAAGCAATGAAACACTTGATTTCTTCACTCAGACCATGAATGTGAATTCAGTTGATTTCCTGTTTAAAATAGTTTGGTATTTATACACCAGTCAATAAACAGTAACTGGAACCTGTACTTTCTTGCAGCGTGGAGGGACTTACACAACACAAGGCCGATGCATCATGGTAAATATTCTTTCTTCAAAGACATTGACAAACTGCTAATTGCCCAGACCTATTCAGAAGCTGCTTCTAGTCACATCTTTATCCCTCTCGTCTCTCAATGTATTTTTCTTTTTAGCAATTTATCTTGGTTGATTAAAATCCCAAGCTTTCTAAATGGTTGTCAGCCTTGTTACCATTTCCTCCTGCAGGTTCTCTCTAGCTAATCTGGAGTAAATTTTCTAATAGAAGCTTGCTTTTTTCTGTCTTCACTTTTTAGTCATAGTGTTTGCTTGCTTTTCAAGACGAATTATTTCAACAGCTCTGAAATCTTACCTTTTGCAAATCGTGATCTAAATATAAGATTTAACTGATTTTTATTTCCTGAAAATCACTTTCAACTCAGTGAAGAAGCCTCTTTTTCTTCTCTCCTTCCTCCCAGAAAATATTCCCTACATTGCATAGTGTCTAGTAATTACATAGTCATATCAGTAAAAAGTTTTCATCTACTTTCTAATGATCTTGACAGTGTAGGTCTCTTCCTCAATGACGTGTATGAGGCCAGATAAAAAGGATGCAAGCAGCAGAATTATGTTAATTTATACTAGCTGTTTTGGTATAGTTTTGATTATTTGGCTTTAAAGATCTCTGAAATAATTTTCATAGTATCACTTGGTGGAATGAAGTCACGGAAAACTACTTTGTGTGTTCTTCCTTTTTCCACCAAGTAGATCTTTCTTTCCCAAAAATGTTATATATCAAAATCAATTTTCTGCAAAATAATAAATAGTATTTTGGTTTCTTTACAGGTTGGACCTTCCAGTTCCTCTCAGAACAGCTATTCAGGGAGTCAGGTAAGAGTCCTAGCTTCCAGCACTTGTACATTTTCCTTTAGTAACTGTGAACAACTGAAATTCTGTAACTAGAGTACTGAGGTGCTTTAATACTGTACTGAAATCTCATCTCTGCTAGTTGACGCAGAATGTCGGAGCTATTCATCCAGTAAACTGTATGTTCAGTACCTGGACTAGATGCAACTACTCACACTCTGTTGAACTCAGCAGCTTGATGTCAGTATTCTTGCCTAAAAGATGCTTCACCACCTCTGATTTCACACATTAAGCATTTTTATCAAGCATTAACTTGACCCTTTTGAGGGGAAAAAAAAAGATTCCTTCCATCTTCCTAGAGGATTCCTACCTCTGTGTGCACATGTGCATGCAAACACAGTCACAAACCATTTATTTTATAGTTTGAGACATCTGGCAAAATGAAAATGAAACTATACTTATTAAATTATTCATTAGGCATTTTTCTTATTTCTATTTTTTTTTACAATCGAAATAAAAGCACTAATTATACTTGTATTTCACTTTCTTTTCCACAAAAATTTGCAAAATTTCTCCAAACTTCACCAGATATGCAAGCATCTATTAAAGCTCCAGTATAATGTCTGTGTCACTTTTAACACCAGATTATATTTGCAGTTGAAAATTTGGGCATTTCACTGTCTAGTTAGCCTTTTAAAACTTCTAGGTTATGTATGTCTGTGGTCTCACTGATCACTTTCACTTCTTTAATCACAGAAATGTATACTTGGTTCTTAGTTCATTATTTCCACAACCACAATGTGCCTATTTGCACTTGAACTGTCAGATGCTTTCTGGTATGTCTCCAGTTTCTTGAACTGAGCTTCTCAAGGATGTATTTCTTACTACTTATTAGTGATTATATTTATTGGTGAATTATCTGGTAATATTCCACTTGTTCAATCTTCACTACTTGTAAGTGGAATTACCAGACTCTAAGAAATACCAAATATTTTGATGTCTATACTAAATACTAATTTTCTTCATTGTATTTCTTTCATACATAATACATACTCTTTTCTAAGAGCTGAGTTTCTCATCTTGTTACATAACAACCTGAAGTTATTAATTTTTTCTAAAATACAGACCGCTTAGTAAAAAAACTTGTGGATTTTGAAAGGTTACATGACCAACGACAAAGTTATATGAAATCCCAATGATGACTAATATGTCATACTAAATTAAAATTGTTACACCCAGTTAGCAGTGAACTGGTAACCTCTGTACTTGCTTATCCCATACTTGCATATACACATTGACAGTTGCACAGCTTTTCATGCCATAAACAGCAGGCCTTTTCTTTTCTTTCCGCTGCCCCCACCTTTTTTTTAACATGGAAATAATTGACTTCTGTTTTTATTTCAGGGAGGAGGAGTAGTCTACACAATAAGCAAGAGTGGATGTGGCCCTGTAAGCACTTTTCTTACATTTACTTTTTTGTCCTCAACATAACTATATTTATAGTAACTCCTAGCCTTCAGTTGCGTTATTTATATGAGTGTTCATGTTGGAGTTTATGTTGCAAATAGAAAATAATGAAGAGAGAGCTAAAAGATTAATATTGCAGTTTATTCAATGGTATGAAGTATCTGGCAAACAGATGTCAAAAAGTTAAATAGAAACATTATAGAAATAGAAAAAATAGAAAATAGATTATAGAATCACAAAAAAAAGGACTGGAAGGAGTTATCTGTTGCACTTACATTACACGTATTATACAAGTTGCCTATTCTCCCCTTCTACTCTAGACATGACTAGTGTGAATTTGTCTGCATGTTCTAAGTTGTTCTTCCTCTCAGAAGTAATCACTCAGATATCTACAGTAACTAAGGCTATTTCAGTTTTTCATTCTTTCATGCAGCAGGGATAATTGTGAAGTTATGAATCCTAGACAGGTTAAGCCTGTCATCAGGAAAGAGGTGAAAGATGCTGTAATGTGGTGCTGAATACAAGTATTTTTATCAAGATGGTGACTAATTGTATGGACTAAAATATTTGCAGATTTATGTCAAATATATATAATTATTTTGGTTTTCTTTCAGCAAGATAAGATTTTTATTTTTTAATGCAAAGTTACTGTGTTCAAACACTTAATATAAAAATGAGAAAAAACTTGAAAGGTAAATGAAGTCAAGTTTACTCTTTCTGTGTCAATGACAGGGGTTTTTGCTTGTTTTTTATAATATAGCAAGTAGGCAAAAATAAACTAGTTATGTAGTTTGCTGTTGCTAAGCACTATCAGTTGCCTCTTCAAACTAGAAAAATGGGGATGCCTCAGCAGCAGCAAGGACAATGTTTCCAAAAATGTAAAACATTCATGTCATCAATACTTGTAAAATGTAAAATTTATGACAATGTATATTGGGTTTTTGCAAAGAAGAACAAAGTTACAGTTTTGGAGGAAACTACTGATTATATTAATAATGACAAGTGAAATTTACTTTAAAAAAGGAACTATTTATGCTGGACCGTGATATTTTATATTTGATTGACGGTAAATCAGGAAGGTGTTAATTTTTGTTTCTTTCCAGTTTCTCCTTCCTAATTTTTACATGTTGTGTATGTGTACATATTACATACATAATATGTTTTAACACCAAGCATTAAATTAAATCTTTATAGTTTATTTCTATTAAAATAATATCTTCACAGTGGCTGTTTTAAAATGTTTCCTGAGTACCCCTAGATAATCACTGTTATACAAAGGGCTAATGCACCTGGCTCTTATGTTCACACGTGGGTGTTCATGCATTAAAAGTGGAGAGTACAATACTCTCCTTATCATTTACCCTTTACATAAGGATCAGTCAGAATTGAGGGTGTCTGAAGTATGCCTTTTCTTCTTAAGCAATTATAGAAGAGAAATAACTGGTTTCATTTTTTTCTTAGGGCGGTGCTGCTGATGCATATAGTCAACACGCCTGTAGAGATGTAAGCTGCTTATATATGTATTTGCTGATTGTCTACTACTATGCTTCTTAACACATCTCCTTATTGCAAATTGCATTTGATTCTCTTCTGCAGACCTATATTATTCTTCCTACACATATTAAGGAAAATGGTGGTAGTCTGAGGTATTATTCTGAGATTAAAATCCAAAATTAAAAGGTGTTACATTGTCACTTCCTTGAAGTGTAATCATTTATGTTATAGTGGCTACTCATTACCTGTTATAAATGCTTAATTTGTTAGCCTACTGCAATGTCAGAATTCTTGCTGCATAATGCTTTTTATCTGTTATTGTCTTTGGATATTGTATATTGTGCAATATTATTTGGGGGGTTTTACCATCTTTGTGTATTAAACCAATAATTCTTTAATTGGTTGAGAAAATTCTATTGTCAATCTCATTTATTTCATTTTCACATGAAAACGGATTTATTTTAAAATCTAACATATTTTACATTTTTAAAATCATGAAGGCAAGTGAAAAAATCTTATCAGAAAGACGACACACTCTCTAATGCCTGTTAGGAACTGAAACCATGGCCAAGAAGCTCCTTAATCATATGCTTTACTTTAAATACATCATTAGTTATATTAATTCCTAAATATTAAACATATTTCATCTTTGTTTAATATGTATGTGTAAATTGTATTTGTGATAGAGCAACATTAATCTGATAACTACAGTAGAACTTTTGAAAATTTTTACTTCAGTTATCTTTAAGCAGGTTCGGTATACTTTAGTATTGCCCTAGATTTACTGGAAATGAAATCTTAAATAATCTTATAGTAGATTAAATCGGTTTGATTTGAAGTGTACATCCTCTAAGGAAAAAAGTGATGACTTCTAGATATAATTAACAAATTATTGTACAAATAAATACCTGATTTATGTTTTGATTTCAGGGTGCATCTGGCAGTGGTCTTACCTATGGTCAGGTAACTATGTGCTTTCCAAGATGTTTTCAGAAACTAAGCAGTTATGCCCAAATTTTACCAAAGAATAATAAAATTCATGGAAGGGGATAAAGAAGGACTGTCTTCAAATGGATAAATAATAATCTTATCTGGAAATAACTGAAACAGATGAGTTACATGTTTAGGGGATGTTGTAATATCAACTTTGTTGGAAGTTATTAACTTCTGTTTTACACAGAAACTCGATTATATTTATTCTGTAAACGAACACCCAGTTACATTTATTATGATTTTCCAAAAGTCAGTGCTTTCTTTGATAGTAACTAAGAATTTAAAAGTATTTTTTGTGGCTTTTGCCTATGCAATAGTACATATGCATTGATGAAATGGAAAACTTCATTGCACATTATTTAATGCTTCATTTAAAACACTTCTATTCTTATGGTGCATCCTATTTATTCAAGTTTATATTTCAAAGGTAGGTTTTTTTAGTTTTGGGGGACGGGTTCTGGAGTTTGGGTTGGTTTCTTTTTTGATGAAGTTAGAAGAGATTAATTTTTCTTTTCTACCAATAGATTATTTTTTATTATAAAAAACTTCCAATTTGATGTTAGGTGAAACATTTGCAACTTTTACACAGTGCTGTGTAAAACTAGCAAAACAATTGGGGTTTGTAGGAAAAAAAAAATTAAACCAGTTGATTTATTTCAGTTGTTCATTTATTAATTGCCTGTACATTAATATTTTTCTTCAGAATCTTATTTTGTTTGGTACTTTAGGGTAATGATGTTAGCTGTAATGTTCTTGTGGAAAATAGTGCTGTTAATTTGTCATACATTTACCTAAGCAAAAAATGGATTCTGTATTCTCTACAGTCTGTCCCTTCAAGCAGTTCAGATTCCAGTAAGAAGGTAAGAACTCCTTTTCTTTTCAATTCAAAGGGAAAAAATTCTTAGAGTTTTAACTTGGCATGACTCATTTTATTTCAGTGGTATTACAGTTCCGTTTACTGGTTAAGACTTTTCAAGGTTTTAATCCAGATAGATTGATTCATATGGGTTGAATCAGTTTGCTTCTTGGATGACTAAGACTAGCAGTGCTATGGTGGCTTTTGTTGATAGTTGACTTCATTGTGTATAAAATAAAATTCCATACGTGTTCATGGGGATCTGTTTTAAAAAAGTTAAGATAGCGATTGTGATGTAATAAGGACTTTTAAGTATATAGATTATGTAATTATTATTCAGATGTGGCTGGAGAACGTGTGTGACCCAAATGAAATCAATAGAATTCGTATTACTGTTGAATTTGACTCATAATATTTACATGGACTCTTCCTCTCACTTCAGTCCCCAGGAAGCTCAGGGCTAATACTATGGTGTGTTCAGTAAACACACAGCGTACCCATTATGTCCTCACAGATATTGGTTTTTTTCATTTTAATTTCCCATTGTTTTAAGAATTTAAAATATACTGATAGGTTATTTTTTAATAACTTAGTTTAAAAAAAGTAATACTTCTCTCTATTTTATATTAGAATTCTTTACTTCGGATAGCACCAACTCCTTTTTTTACACCACTGGATAACATAAACTGTTTTCGGTTTAAAAAAAAAAAAGAAAAAGAAAAAAGAAAAAACACTTCTAATCAGAAAACATTAAAACCTGAACAGAAGATACTACTATTGCATTTGGCTTAGTTGTTTTGAATTAACTCAATATTAAGCCTTTTTTTTGGCATAATACTGAATACAGAGAAAAAAAAATTGAATGTCTAGTTTGGGGTGGAAAGTTGAAGATCAAAAAGGACACATAGTGTACGGGTACAATAAATGAAATCCTGCTTCTGCCTCTACAGCTGAGTCATTGTGTAACTGGGAGCAAGTCTTTTATCTCCTTATACTCGTATGTAAATCATGTATATGTATATATTCTTCTTTGCTTGGTAATGTGCATTAAAAATTTTTATAAAAATAGTATTTTATAAAAGTGATCATCCATAGCATTATACTCAGAGTTTGTAGATTTAGAGAATTCACTATTCTTCATTTTCCTAACATACTTTATTATTTAAATAAACTCTAGGATGGGTAAATTTCTCTGATTTCCCTATAGGTAGTGGTCATTGCCAACAGCAACCCTTTTCCACCTGTGGTAAGCAGTTTTTCTCCACAATGCTCAGAATTTTGACTCAAAAAGCTTTCAAATATCTTCATGCTTAATTTGTCAGAAAGATTCATGGTGTATGGAGACAATTCTTTGGCAGACAGGGTTTACCCTAGGTACATAATTATCTTCAGGGAAAGCCAGTAGTAAGATAGCTACAAATCTCGTGGTTCTATGATTGCTATTAGTACTTGAAGAGTTATTGGATTAGCTGCAGATTCCAGGTCTCGCAATGCATACAGCATCTGTGTTCCTGAATAGTTCTGATTTTCTGTTTCTATTGCAATTTCTTTTGTAAATTCACTTCCACTCTCACTTTTAAACTATTAGATTTCCACTCTGCTTACTTGGAACTGATACAGTCAGTCAAAAGTAAGTTTAGCCTTAAGGTAGTTAAAGTGAGTTTGTATGACGTAGCATTTGATATATATGTTTTTCTTATGTCTAGTTTCTAATCAAACATGGTGTTGTTCTAACCCAAATGAAGATTAAGATGCATTTGTTCTATGCTATCCTTTCCGTGGATTTCTTTCACATTTGGTTGTGTATTGCATCCAAAAGACAGGGCCCTTTTCCTGACGCAGTTTTCTGTTTGCACCAGCCCTTGTGCAAATAATTAAAGATTGTTTTGTTTCATTTGCAGCGTCATACCTACCCCCAGGTAAACATACTTTTTTCTTATGATTTCTAGAATAGTAATATAGTTCTTATGGGATCAAACCAGTTGCCTCAGGATGGTGTCCGCTACCCTTTTATATTTGTCCCTCACATCCCAAAATTCAGCAAACAAATGATTGGATCAGGAATTGAATTTGTATGTGTGGTGATATATCACCAATGCAGGTGACAGTGAGACAGGTTGGAGGGATGATGATGTCTTAGCTTCACGCACCACATTTGGAAAAGCTGAGCTGACTGGTAGTGCAAAAAGGGTGTAGCCTGTGCTCTGCTGCTCTCTGCATAAGCTGTAACAGAAGCAGATGCAAGCGTGGAAAATTACTTCGTAGGGGCAGGCCACCTCCCCAAACTTTTAGAGCTGAGGATAAACTAGTTTAATAGTAAGTGTTAAGAATTTGATACTCCGTACATCACACATACAACCTGTCCCTTTATTCTCACAAGCAAAATAGTACAACTTGGTATTTTCTGTTTAACTGCATTGCATTTAAACAAGCCAAATTAAATGTTTTCTGTTGTGGTTTTTTGGGGTTTTTTTTTGTTCTTTTTTTTTCTTTCAGAGTTTGGGAAGTTCTGCTACTAGGATCATAATACAGGTAGACATTCTTTCTCGATTATATTTGAGTTTTAACTGAAGCCTTGTCTCAGTAAACTAAATAATGGTTCATCTCTTTGGGAATAAATAAGTATGAATAACTTACAGATATCTTCGATATCCACAAACTACAGTGGTGGAATAGGATGTTTCTGTGGTTACAGCAAAGTGGATATCCTACTTGGTTGCTGATTAAAGACCAATGCAGCTGTTTCCTACAGCCATAAAATATGAAGACCTCTGCATGCTAATTACATAGTGCTCTCAAAATTTGCAAAATTTAACCATCTCAATCTGCTCAGGAAGGTAGATGGAATTCTAGAGCTGAAGCTTGAATGTTATTTGATATTAAATCAAATATGCATAAATCAAAACCTGCAGAGTTCCATGTTCATTTAAACAGTCTATTTTTTTAATAGAAACAACTAGTTCAGTGTTATTTTTTTAAAAACATTGCACAGTTAGGGCTTAGGTGAACTTTTGTTTGCTGTTCTATTTGTAACATTGCTTCTTGATAACCAGGCACTTGGAAAGCTCATTACAATCCAACCTCATTAAGAGCATGTTTGTAAAGTATTATGGATATCAGGCATATTTTTTCTGGGTCCTTTGCAGTTTTAACCAACCTACCACTCTTCACGGTTTAGGCTCTTCTTCCTTCATACATTAGTCCTCCAGACTGTCAAAATAAATTCTCACTTTCACTGAAATATCAGAAGTAGGTGAACCCAGCTGAAATTTGTCTTTTGAAAATCATTGCTTTCAAAATGTATAGCAGTAGATTCTTCCATAACTAGTGATGAACGCTGGCAGAGAAAGGAATAAGATTTCCTTGTTGTTTTATTTCTGCATTTAAATGTATAGTGTTTTGATTTCACAGGTTAAGTATTTTCAATGCATATATATAAAAATAAAACTGATATATATATCAGTTTATATATATAAAAATTATATATATATATCAGCTTATATATATAAATAAAACTCTCATAATCCATGTACTTCACGGGAATTGAAAGATCTTCTGCAGTGACTTTTCCTTTGGTTAAATTCTAACTGTGGCTTTTCCAATTTTTGTTTTGACAAAGCCTTTGTCAAAAGTTTGTTGTGCTTATTCATGAAAAAAAATCAGCCATAATATGAACATAAATGGATATAAGTTTAATGACAGTGTGTGATACATTTGAAGGCAGAATTATTTAAATTCATTTGAAATACAACAATATGACACTACAATGTATTATATGATGAATTTTCATTAAGAAAATGACATCAAGATGTATAAATACTTTTAACAGTTTATGAAGGATCCTTATATACTGAAGTATTAAACATTGTAGTGGTTGGAGATGGCATAAATAAAGAACAGGTATAAGGAACTCTTTTTGGCTTTCAAAATGTCTAGTAGATATAAGGAGAGAGTTACTTCTTGAAATTTATTAGTATGTAAGCAATTCCTCTTAAAAAATAAATGCAATTACTCTTAAAAATAAATAACTATTTCTTTTGTTCCTGAGTAGGGTGGACAAAGACAGCAAAGCAGCAGCAGCAGTACTTATGTTCAGGTAAGTGAACTTAAAAAGGACTAGAAATATTCCTGTAAACTTCACTAAAACAGGGCCAGCACAACTTGGAAATAAATTATTTCCTACATTTTAAAATTTATTTCACAGGGTGCAGATACTTCTATTTCTCTGATTTTTGTTCATAAAATTGTCATCTGGTACTGGTGTTCAACCAATCACACATGGAGATACATTTATGAGTGTTACAAACAAAAACAGTTGAAGTTAAATGACTGTATACCACTCAATGTGTCCTCTAAAAGGTGCGTAAAAGTCATGGCACTGAGAGGAAGTGATTCTAGACTCAGTGTCACACTATAAATCCCATACTGGTAGATTCAGACCTGATGTATATTAGATCTCAAATTTCCAAAGGTTGTGAAGGATAGTTGCTTATCCATATCAAGAATGAAGGAGAATCATAACTGTGGACCTCTGTGCAACGTCTTTCAGGAGACAAAGCTACTTGTCTGAAAAACAAGTGTGTAAATTTAACAAATACTGAAATAATAATAACATAATTTGTTGCGGAGTAACAAATGAGAATAATCATTGTATGAACTCAAGTATGAAGGCTCTTCAGAGTTCCTCTTCTTTTGGGGAGAGTGGGGGTGGAGGGGGAAGCCAAACATCTCTCAATATTCTCTGTACCACTACAAGCAACGAAGAAAATGTTTCACAAGGGTAGGTATAACTTCTAGGGACCAAGGCTGTAGGTACTCAATGTGCACGAGGTTGGTAGTCTGTGTCTCAATTTGATTCATGGCTTTTGCTGAGAGTAGGACAATCTGCTGAACAGATGCTAGTGTAATGCTCTATCTCCTTAGAATGAGGAAGAAGTTTTTTTGCGGGTGGGAAACCCCTGTGCAGCTGTATTTCCATAAACATTATGCTCTTTGTAGCAGCCTCCTTGTCAAGGTGCTAATTATCGTCTGGGGTTTTTTTTGTAAAGGGTTCCCAAGGCAGCCAGTCCTATGGCCAGGTGAGACTTTTCTGCTGAACTGTATTGAGCTTTTCTGGAGGAGCCTGCCTTGTAAATGGACTTTGGGGTTTGGTTGGTTTTTTTCCCCTTCTTGGTGTTGCTGAGTGGTCCTGTATTTTGGTTTGTACCATTGAATTACTGTGAAGGGAGAGGAACATAGCACAGAAGAACTTTTAGTGGAAATGGGCTTTTCTGTCACAGCTGTGCTAAGACTACAGCTTTGTTTACAAATGAGTTCTTGCCTTTCTTAAAGGGCTACCGGCCTCAAGGTGCCAGCTCCTATGGCCAGGTAGGCATCAGTCAGTATACACCGTTTGAGAAAGCAAAGTGCCATGGCACTGCAAAAGCACTTAGCAATCACTCAGAAGATGAACTTAAAGGACACTTTCTCTGAAAGTGGGTATTCTCACACTCAAAATTGATCCCCATGCTACTTATTTATCTGGAATCCCAGCATGTGAAATCATGACATGCAGCATCATTGTGAGGGCCAGGAGGAAGTCCAGGCTCTTCATACTGCCCAGCAGAGCTTCAGAGTGTAGTTGCTTGCTTCTCCTAATGCAGGCTGGATCCCTTACAAAAGGGAAATAACCAAATGGTGTCCTTGTCTTAGGGTGGGCCAAGTTACTCAGGCAGCAGCAGTTCCTATGGCCAGGTAAGCAAACTGGATATCCTGTAGGAAGTTCTTCACTGATCTCCCTGTGACCAGCATGACTGGCAGATTTTGAGAGTGATGTTTCGTTTTGTAGTCTGCGTCTCAATAGGACAATCTGCCGTACATATGCTAGCACAATGTTCTATCTCCTTAGGCTCGGGAAGAGGCTTTTTTTTGGGGGGGTGGGGGAGGAGGAAGGGGGGTGGGAGACCCCTGTGCAGCTGTACTTCCATAAACATTATGCTCTTTGTAGCAGCTTCCTTGTCAAGGTGCTAATTATCTTCTGTTTTGTTTTTTTAAAGGGTTCCCAAGGCAGCCAGTCCTATGGCCAGGTGAGACTTTTCTGCTGAACTGTATTGAGCTTTTCTGTAGGAGCCTGCCTTGTAAATGGACTTTGGGGTTTGGTTGGTTTTTTTTTTTCCCTTCTTGGTGTTGCTGAGTGGTCCTTGATTTTGGTTTGTACCATTGAATTACTGTGAAGGGAGAGGAACATAGCACAGAAGAACTTTTAGTGGAAATGGGCTTTTGTGTCACAGCTGTGCTAAGACTACAGCTTTGTTTACAAATGAGTTCTTGCCTTTCTTAAAGGGCTACCGGCCTCAAGGTGCCAGCTCCTATGGCCAGGTAAGCATCAGTCAGTATAGAGCCCTTCAGAAAGTGGAGAGCCATGGTACTGCAAAAGGTAGCAGACTTCACGTTTTTGTTTTTCTTTCAATTTATATTGTGTTCTCAAGAAGAAAAAAGAAACAAATCTCTGAATCCGTTTGAAAACTTTTGTTCTGAAAATGACAGTTGTGTTTTTAATGGATATCTGCAGGAAGCATGGTTTCCCGTTGCTATGTGATCTTTTCCATGGGTATCGAACTTTAAAGTTTATGCTAGAAATAGTCCATTTAGTGCTCTTCCTGTACCAGTTGATTTTCATGCTACAAGACACATTTATAGTCAGTTCTTTGCTGTCTCTGTTGGTCTCTGTATGGAGAAACAGCATTGAGGAGCTAAAGAGTACTGGGTCAGTTCCTCAGCAGCAGGAAGATATTCTTAGAGCCTGCAGCTGATGCATGTTTACCTCCCTTTACAGTTTTTATGTGAATTAAAGCATCCCTAAGCTAGCTATGAATTTTGCAGGATCTTTATCTCATCAGATAGCAGAAATAGACAAGATAGTTCAAATCCTTTTTGGTAATGCCTGTCTTCATCACTCTCCCAGACAGCTGTGGCGCAGGTCTGCATGTACATGAAACATCTGCTCTTCTTTGACATTATATTGAAGGCAGATTGCATCAGCAGCTTATAGTTTCCCACAGTAATTTTGTATTACTGAAAGTTTTTCAAAAGGTACTGGCATCCTTGACTAATTCATTTGACCTGCAACTTTGAATTGAAACAAAAGAATGCAATTTTACGAATCTATATCTTTTCTAGGATTCTTTCTTAATTTTTTAAAATTATTTTTAGCCTTTATTTTCCCTCAGAGGAAGGGAATTGTGCAACTGGGGATCACCAAAAATACAAATATAGGAAATCAGTATTCACCGACCATTAGCCATCTAAGCCCAGTGTCTGAGACACACCAGGCAAAAGAAACAAAATAAGAAAATTTTGCATCCCTTCAGTGTCCTGGAAAACCTTCGTAAGACTAGAGTCCTGTCTGAGACGGATGTGAAACTACTCTCGGATGGTCATTTGAGAAATACACTGTGATCATTGAGAAATGCAGTGATTCATTCAGAAAAAGAAATGTCAAAACAATTGTAGTTAAGCACCAGAGTCTGTACATTCTCTGTCTTAATCTGCATTTTTTTTCCCCACTAAGAGAGAAATGTGAGAGGCATATTGCTTCACAAATACAATAATTATGAATCACTAATTCCTTCCTTACAGGGCTACCAGCCCCAAGGTGCCAGCTCCTATGGCCAGGTAAGCATCAGTCAGTATACACCGTTTGAGAAAGCAAAGTGCCATGGCACTGCAAAAGCACTTAGCAATCACTCAGAAGATGAACTTAAAGGACACTTTCTCTGAAAGTGGGTATTCTCACACTCAAAATTGATCCCCATGCTACTTATTTATCTGGAATCCCAGCATGTGAAATCATGACATGCAGCATCATTGTGAGGGCCAGGAGGAAGTCCAGGCTCTTCATACTGCCCAGCAGAGCTTCAGAGTGTAGTTGCTTGCTTCTCCTAATGCAGGCTGGATCCCTTACAAAAGGGAAATAACCAAATGGTGTCCTTGTCTTAGGGTGGGCCAAGTTACTCAGGCAGCAGCAGTTCCTATGGCCAGGTAAGCAAACTGGATATCCTGTAGGAAGTTCTTCACTGATCTCCCTGTGACCAGCATGACTGGCAGATTTTGAGAGTGATGTTTCGTTTTGTAGTCTGCGTCTCAATAGGACAATCTGCCGTACATATGCTAGCACAATGTTCTATCTCCTTAGGCTCGGGAAGAGGCTTTTTTTGGGGGGGTAGGGGGGAGGTGGGGGAGGAGGAAGGGGGGTGGGAGACCCCTGTGCAGCTGTACTTCCATAAACATTATGCTCTTTGTAGCAGCCTCCTTGTCAAGGTGCTAATTATCTTCTGTTTTGTTTTTTTAAAGGGTTCCCAAGGCAGCCAGTCCTATGGCCAGGTGAGACTTTTCTGCTGAACTGTATTGAGCTTTTCTGTAGGAGCTGCCTTGTAAATGGACTTTGGGGTTTGGTTGTTTTTTTTTTTTCCCTTCTTGGTGCTGCTGAGTGGTCCTGTATTTTGGTTTGTACCATTGAATTACTGTGAAGGGAGAGGAACATAGCACAGAAGAACTTTTAGTGGAAATGGGCTTTTCTGTCACAGCTGTGCTAAGACTACAGCTTTGTTTACAAATGAGTTCTTGCCTTTCTTAAAGGGCTACCGGCCTCAAGGTGCCAGCTCCTATGGCCAGGTAAGCATCAGTCAGTATACACCGTTTGAGAAAGCAAAGTGCCATGGCACTGCAAAAGCACTTAGCAATCACTCAGAAGATGAACTTAAGGGACACTTTCTCTGAAAGTGGGTATTCTCACACTCAAAATTGATCCCCATGCTACTTATTTATCTGGAATCCCAGCATGTGAAATCATGACATGCAGCATCATTGTGAGGGCCAGGAGGAAGTCCAGGCTCTTCATACTGCCCAGCAGAGCTTCAGAGTGTAGTTGCTTGCTTCTCCTAATGCAGGCTGGATCCCTTACAAAAGGGAAATAACCAAATGGTGTCCTTGTCTTAGGGTGGGCCAAGTTACTCAGGCAGCAGCAGTTCCTATGGCCAGGTAAGCAAACTGGATATCCTGTAGGAAGTTCTTCACTGATCTCCCTGTGACCAGCATGACTGGCAGATTTTGAGAGTGATGTTTCGTTTTGTAGTCTGCGTCTCAATAGGACAATCTGCCGTACATATGCTAGCACAATGTTCTATCTCCTTAGGCTCGGGAAGAGGCTTTTTTTTGGGGGGGTGGGGGAGGAGGAAGGGGGGTGGGAGACCCCTGTGCAGCTGTACTTCCATAAACATTATGCTCTTTGTAGCAGCTTCCTTGTCAAGGTGCTAATTATCTTCTGTTTTGTTTTTTTAAAGGGTTCCCAAGGCAGCCAGTCCTATGGCCAGGTGAGACTTTTCTGCTGAACTGTATTGAGCTTTTCTGGAGGAGCCTGCCTTGTAAATGGACTTTGGGGTTTGGTTGGGGTTTTTTTTCCCTTCTTGGTGTTGCTGAGTGGTCCTGTATTTTGGTTTGTACCATTGAATTACTGTGAAGGGAGAGGAACATAGCACAGAAGAACTTTTAGTGGAAATGGGCTTTTCTGTCACAGCTGTGCTAAGACTACAGCTTTGTTTACAAATGAGTTCTTGCCTTTCTTAAAGGGCTACCGGCCTCAAGGTGCCAGCTCCTATGGCCAGGTAGGCATCAGTCGGTCATGAGTCAGTATATAACATGTATGTGATGTTCCCATATATGTATTTAGAATTCTGTGATTTGCTTTTTGAAATTATATAGTAAATTGTCATTATAAGTAAGAGTTTTGAGCTTTTTTTCATTTTAGTCTGGGAACAGTAGCTCATTGAAGCAGCTCTTTCCCATACAGGAAGGAATGCATGCAGATATCAGCTTTTTGATGCAGTATAATATTCAACATACACAATACTTTACAACAAATTTCCCAGTAGCTGGTATTCTGCCATTTAAGCAGTCAGGCAGCTAAAGCCTTTAAAATTTATTTCTGTATTTGAAATGGAGAAAAGTAATAAAGTAATATTTGGATTATTGAGATGCCTTTTTTTTTTTTTTCCTTCTCTCAAGCAGAGTGGTTCTGCATCTTCAGGTGGCAGCAGTGGTTGTGGACAAGTAAGTCCCCTTTCTCCAAATTATTTGGAAGCTAGACCCAGCTTTCTTTGTAGTAGTAAAATAATTTTTTATAAGTTATATAATGTTTGTAGTTGGAATCTTTTTTTTTCATTGTTAAATGGAATTATCTAGCACAGAGATCAAGAAAGTCTGATACTGTTGATCTCTCTAACCAAAATGAAATGGCTTCTCCCATTTAGTGTTACACATAGAGGACAGACAAGTAGTCATTCATCTGTCTACTCAGTAAACAGATATAATCTTTGCTTGGGAATGATTTTTGGATGTTACTGCATTTAGTTCCTATAGAAAGTGATAGGATCAGAAGGTGGCTCCTGTGGAATAAGAATTAGATTAATAGTTTTCATCCTAGTTCCATTTCAACTTGTGTATGCCTACCATGGAGTAAAGACAGTGTCTTCAATCATGAGATCCCAGATGAAAGGGTCATGGATGAGGCCATGATAGTAAACCTATGTTCAAATAAATATATTTGTGAAAGCAACAGGAAGGAAAGAGAAGTATAAATACAGAAATTTTTAGCATAAGTATTTAGCAGAACTATTAGGAATGGTATGAGTTACGTATGAATGGAAATGCATGTGAAAACATTGTAAGAAGCAGTACAAGGACACAGTTAACAGAAATTGAACTGATAAACCCTGAGGAATGTGTTACTTCCACCAAAGCTGTGTCGCAGGTTGACTTACCAACAGAAGACCTGTGCTCTAATAATGGGAGGGTGACAACCAGGGTAGAACTCATTGTATGTTCTGTTTCTCATCCTGTTATCCCAACAAGAAGACTGGCTGTAACCAAAATATACCCCAAACGGGGAAATTAAAGGCATTGGGCAGCAGCCCTGCCTAAGATGGGTGAATCTAGCAAGATTCTGAGGTAGGCAGTCACACAACAGTAACTGTTAATTCCTAAAAGAACTGTCCAAGAAAACCCCTCCAGTTCATCTTTATCAATTAAGAGGAACTAGGATGATACAGAGAGACATCAATTGCAAGCCTACCTTGCTTTCCATGTGGCACACAAATAGTCCTTCTTTGATATGTGGGCACATGTCTTGGTGCTTGTGAGTAGGTGGGTATGGGAGTGACAGAGGGTAAAGCCACAGACTTAAAGGGTCAAATAAAATTAAACTCATCCTATGTAAAGTTTTATGTTGAGTTTTGTTACATTAATTCTCACATAAGAAATTTTAAGAAAGCTAACTACTTTTCAAGAAAATGAAAATTCGGGCATTTACCTTTTGGTTTGTTTGGTTTTTTAACAGGGTTATTCATATGATAGCAATCCCTGCCACCAGGTAAATGTTGCCTTCCTCCTCTGATTTTAAGATGCATCCAAAATGAGTTTTGACACTAACTCAATTAGTACCAACTTCAGATTCATAGATATAATATTACCAATTATGAGATTAGAACTCACTATCTTCCTATACACAGGAGTTTGGGGTCTTCCCCTCCCCACTTTTTCCTCGCATTATGTCTGTGAAATGTCTAGTTCTATAAGATACTAAGGCCAGATTCTGGAAAGAACAAATCCGCTGCAGAGTTACTCAACTGGCACTATTTAAATGAGGGATGGACCTCACCAGCATATTGTGGACTTTTCCCTTCAAAACTCAGAAAATATTTCAGGACTGCTGCTTGAGGTTTGTGAAAGAGACTGGCTTAATAATTCATGCAGTTTGTGCAGTGAAGTATATAGATAGCTACACGTATATTTGCTACAAGTTTCAGTGTTGGAACTCTAAAACCCACTATCCTAAAAGATGTCTGCTGTGTTTAAAGAAACAACCTCTGTAAGTGTTAAAAATTAGTAAGGAAACAGCAATGGTTATCTCTTTTTTTTATTCATGATATTTCTCTTGAGTCTTACTGATATTTTACAAGAAATAGAAAAATTGAATAGATCATTGTATTAATAAATAACATGTATTACCAATATAAATATATACTATATTTATAAATATACAAAGAACATAGATGTTGCTAACATATATTATTGTAATGTGGTATATGTATGCTATATGGAATATATTTTTGTAACTTCAAAGAATAATACATGATATAGGTATGTATATTATTTTATAATAGCTTTTCAAGTTTTTTTATAAAGAGGAGCTATTTCTTTCTAAGACTAAAGGAAACACTTAAATTTTGTTCTAAAAACTGATAGAACATTGAAAGATAATACTTTTCATTTCATTTTCCTTTGTCTCTTCTGGATGAAGTCTCAGTTCCATTTTAGTGAATGGCAAATATCCCACTCACTTCAATAGCTCAGGATTTCACTGTTCTTTATGATGCACTTTTGACACTGACACCTCTATAAATATTTCTTCTCATTTCACTTTTAAATTACATTCCTTTTTTAAAGTTGAAACATATTGAGTGCTCTATTTAAAACCTTTTCCTCAAGGCCACTGAATCTCAGAGCTCCCAGCTTTCTGTGTAATAATGCTACCAGGGAAATTTTTCATTCCATTTGTACAAATTAGGTTTTCTACAGGAGAAAAAAAAGATACGTTGTCTAGAGTCTGTTCAGAATGCAACTCGTCTTGACGTATGTTCCTTGACATATGTCTCATCTAGTATTTACCTTTGCGCTGTTGGCAATCTATGCTTACTACTTTAGAAATCATACCTATATTGCATACCTGCCTCTGCTCCTTACTTCTCCTAAGCAAGTATCATAACTTTCATTAAAAATAATCCATAGCCAAACAGTAAGTGTCTAATGCATGCATAATTTGTGTCTCATTTACAGGATGGATCACAGGGTGGTCAGGTAGGTAGCTCTTTATTATCCATTTGGGAAAACGTTTTAAACAGCTCTAATTTAGAGTATAGCTTCCTTGCTTGTGAGGGTATAGACTCTTGCTTGTGAGGGTATAGAGTCTCCTGAGCTTCAGCCTGTAACTCATTCTCTTCAAACGTACTTTTTTTACTAGCCCTGAAATTCCACTTACATAGAAAGAAGTCTGCAACCTAATAAAGCTAGCTCTGTGGATTCTGATCAAATTCAGCTCTCCAGCATTGTAACAATTGTTGTTTTGTTTTCACAGGGTGGGTCATACTCCTCACAAAACTATGGTGGTAGCCAAGTAAGTAGAGATTATTATTTCCTCCCACAGAGGTTTTACTTCACACTGGTTCCATGATGGCTGATCAATAGCCAATCTGCAGTATTGTAATATTAATTCTAATATTTTATTTTTTTTTGTTAGCAGGGTGGATCATCATACTCACAAAATTATGGTGGCAACCAGGTAGGTAGACCATGATTTTCTCCTGGTAAGGATTTTTATAATATCTGATAAATTATCTAGATATCTAGAAAGTTGTATTTGTTCAAAGGAATCCCAGGCAATTGTTTACTCAAGCTTTACAGCCCCCCAACAAAATCAGTGTCTTCTGAAGTAGCATTTATATTTCTTTATTTTATAGGGTGGATCCTCACAAAACTATGGTGGTGGCCAAGTAAGTAATGCTGTTTCCCTACTTGTACATCACTTCATACAAGCTTTAGCCTCTGCTCAGAATCAGGTTTTCTATATCGTAATTTTCTCTGATTTTGGTTTGTTTGTTTTAAAGGGTGGATCCTCCTCAGACACCTACTATGATGGTCAGGTAACTAATTCATTCTTTCTCCTAGTTACATATTATTCCATGCTAATCTTTGTAGTCCCTGCATCATCTTTCTCAAAGATGTAGTAAAACATAATACTTTCCATAGTCTTTTTTTTGTTTGGATAGATTTTTGGTTTTTTTCTTTACTGAAGAATGGAACATTCCCTGTAAGCAACCATTGCAGCCATGTGTTTAGCTCCTTATTTTCCTTTTAAAGATTTTACTTTAATTAAACTCAGCTTTTTCTTTGCATAAGCCTCAATTCTGTCTTGCAGAGTACAACATCAAATTGTATTTTAACCATCCATTTTTGTGAGGAAATAACTGGTATCTGATCTCCTTCTAGGATTCACAAGATTCCTCAGATGATAATCCCAATGCTTGTGATGATGTGAGTATATTTTCTCTAAAATATTTTCATCACAACATTTTCATGTAGATGGGAAAACATTGCACTGCTAGATGTGAGCAGAATGATTCAGAAAGAATGTTGAGTTCCCACAGTAATAGCTGTTTCAGCAACTGCATGTTTTTCTTACTGAAAATTGTCATGCGTTTACAGATACATTTTGTGTTTTTAAATGCATTTAACATCATGTAATTAAGTAGCCTGGATGAAATTGTTCAGCTTGGAGAAGAGAAGGCTTCAGGGAGACCTTCTAGTGGCCTTCCAGTATCTGAAAGGGGCCTGCAAGAAAGATGGAGAGGGACTTTTTAGAAGGGCATGTAGTGATAGGACAAGGAGTAATGGCTTCAAACTGGAAGAGAGTAGATTTAGATTAGATATCAGGAAGAAATTTTTCACTATGAGGGTCGTGAGGCACAGGAGCAGGTTGCCCAGAGACGTTCTGGATGCCTGATCCCTGGAGATGTTCAAGGCCAGGCTGGATGGGGCTTTGAGCAGCCTGGTCTAGTGGTTGGTGTCCCTGCCCATGGCAGGGGGGTTGATGGTCTTTAAGGTCCCTTCCAACCTAAACCATTCTGTGATTCTATGAAATGAAATATGGATAAAAAGATTTTACTGGCTTTGCAGTAACAGAAAGTTTTGCCTAAAGTCTAAAGATACATTTTACAGTAATTAAAAAAAAATAAAAATAAAAATCCCTTAGACAAGCTTTAAATACATACAATGAAAGAGAGAGAAGAGATACTGTGGCAGATATTCCACTGCTTTTCATGTTACCTTTCTACCAATCTGAACATGCTATTAAAATATTTTTCAGACTGGAATGGTAGGATTTCAAAGTAATTTAGGCAAGGCTGTGGAGGATGTGAGCATCAAATGATTTTTGTCATGTCTGTATGCAGTATCAGAAAGAATCAGGTTTCTGTAAACTTACTGTATTTAAATAATTCTTAAAGAAGGAAATAACTTCTTCTTTTCCAGAATGACACTACCTATAGTGCCAATGGTCGGGTAAGTGCTTTTTTCCTTCTGCAGTATTCAAATTATTATGATTAATGACAGCGTTAGTAACTGAACACTTCTACATTAGACCTGTGGGCCTCTAATTGGAGTGTATGATTGCTTTATAATACTCTACAAAAAGTTAATTAAAGAATGAGATATTTGATGTTATATTTCTCTGTACTTAGTCCCTTCTAGCCATTGTCAAGGCTGCTGTACAATACTTCTGAGAATATATACTATGTATATACTAACACAGTTTTTCTGAAGTGTATGCACTTTGACTGGATAATTATTTGCGAATTAACCATCTGTGTACATGAGGCATGTAGCCACCTCAAGCTTTTTCCACTTGTTCTATTTTAAACTTGCATATATGCTAGTATTGTAACATTCATCCCCTGGTAATAGTCTCTCTGTCAAGACTTTCCATCTGTCCTACAAATTGTGATTAACATGGATAGCTCGTGACCAAGCAAATATACTATGTGTAAGAACTTCTTTCTGTTCGTAGAAAAGCTTTTTCCATCTGTTACTGCCATCTAGAGTAACCTTCTGTCATCAGTTACTTGCCTTTTCTTCAGTTGTCAGCCATGTACTTTACTGCTTTATTATTTTTCCTCTCTAGTTCTTTAGTACTGCACCAAAAATGTATACTAGGAAGTAAGGAGGCCTTCTGAAAACATCTTTTGGTTTTGCTTGTATTTTTGTTGAATGTGTTGCATTAGGTTTAATGCAAACAGTTCTGCAAAAAAAAAAAAATCCTTCAGCAGCAAACCCTGTTTAAGTGTCATCACTTCCTCCTTTGTTCACAAAAGATGATATTCTCTTGGTTATCGCTATCCAGTACATATTGCCGGACTTCATTGTAAAAGAGTTTGCTTCTAAATGTTCTCACAAAGAAGGGTGGGGGATGTTAAAAGAACAAACAAACAAACAAACAAAAAAAAAAAAAACCAACACAATTTGTTATAGAGATTGTTCTCTAAATCCCAGCGGTTGTGCTGAGGGAGACTCCACTAAGCAGGAACTTTTGATGAAGGAGTGATAAGGTGAAAACAGATGAAGAATATGCTTTTTAAGACTCTCAGTGATAGTAAAATGATAGCTGTGGCAGAACATAGCTGATGGCAGATTGCAGAATTATTGAGAAATTGGCCAAAATTCAGGTGATGAGCTTGACACAAACTTTTTGTTTTTGTTACTACATCCTTTACTGATAATTAAGCCAGTTTACTGAAAAGTGGAATTACCTTTTGAATGTACTGTAGACATAGCTTGGTAAACAAACTATTTTATACTTTCACAATTTCATACTGAATTGTGAAAAAAATAAAAAAAAAGAACACTAAAAGAAAGTGAGACCTGGCTACCTCACTCTTTAGTAGATGTGTTTTATGGTGTAGGTAAGTCTGAATTTTGTATTGGTTCCCCAGGAATAGGCTGATGAGGTTTGCATTCCTGTTTGTACCATATGAGGGTTTCAGCAGATAAATGACACTTTCCTCTCTTGCTCCAAAGCTAGCCTATCAATGTTAGTTGCTTTTATTTTCAAAGAACTCTGATACAATATTTTCCACTGTGTTTTTTAGTGAAAGGGAGGTCGATTCTCTGGATATTTTCCTGTCCCAAAATATGCCACCTTGACAAATTTAGGTAGATTTTTGCTGAAAGTATTTTGTGTGAATGGCTGCATCTATAAAGTAATAACGAGCTTCTGGCTCCTTTACAGAGTTCTGGTTGTGCAAACAAGAAAGTTGTTGCCAGAGTAAGTAACCTTTTTTTTCCTTTTCTTTTTTACTGTTTGTAGGATTTTTGCCCTAACTATACCTAATTTGTCCCAATTATGCCTAATTTTTCACTAATTATGTTTTTCCTAATTAATATTTACAGAAAAAGTAAAATAAAAATACCTTGGCTATTTGCTCTTTGGATTAATTTACTTTAAAGGATATGTGTGTGTGTGTGTGTGTGTGTGTGTGTGTGTGTATATATATACACACATATATGAAAAAAAGACAAGAAGTATGTTCTTCAGGAAGCACATACAGAGTTGGTCCAAGCTAAAGTTAAAATTAAACGAGTGTCATACAAACAGAGGATAGCTACAATTTCGGCTGAACTAATATAGAATAATGAAGTAAGAAAGATTAATGTTTCGTAATTTGTTGTGCATGTTATGGAGGAGATACAGATAAGTGTATTGTATAGCTTCAAGTTAGACTCAGCAGTAGCCTATAAAAATGATGTGCAAATAACTTTTATTTTGCTATAAGGCATTCCTACTCAATGTATACATTAATGGGCCTGGAGTTGTTATAAGTAAGTAATACGGAAAAATAGAATGCCTGTCACTGATCATAGAGTTTTCATGTCCTAATAGTAAATGTCTTTGGTTTTTACAGGATACATCACATGTTTTGAGCAGAAGAGACTACGATGCCCAGGTAATCCATTCTTGTCACTTTTTCTGAAATACTGCGGGTGTTACAGCTCCTTGGCATATTACCTACAAAAACAGGAATAAAGATCTAGTTTCCACAACAGAGCATTCTATTTAAGGTTGGGTAGTTCTTTCCCAATAGAACTACGTATTTTAATTTATTACCCTTACAGAAAAATGAGTCATTTCTTGTTTCTTCACAGAACGAGTCTTCTACTTCAAATAGCAGCCACACTAACGTCCAGGTAATAACATGGCGTCTACTGCGTGATCTCATTGCAAGGAGCTTTCTGATAAATTATATTTCATTTCTGAAAATTAGGTTCCACTAATTTATCTGTGCTGAAGGTTGCTATTTTGATTTGGCAGCATTTTCCCTATAATGTTATAATTTTATACAGTTGTAAATAATTATAATGGGCCCAGAATATACTGTCTCCTCTGTTCCTTCACTCTACTAAGCAGGTAAGCATTGCACGTGTTTCTTTACATAACATGTTGTAAAAGTTGTTTGCAAGACACAAAAGAAATAGTTTTAGAATCTTTCTTTCAGAAACAGTCCTGTTCTAGTGAAGGTAATGGCCAGGTATATAATTCTGTTTCATTTAGAATTTGGTAACAAGGTACATCTTGTGATTATGTACTTCTATTCCAGAAGTAGGTCCAGCTTTCATATTCTGTAGACTTATGTACTGCTGCAGCAGTGTATATGTTATAGAATTATGTGAAATTTAACTGATCCAGAGTGTCACCTGATTCTATTTTTCTTAATATTTTGCACTGTACTGGTACCCATCAGCTTCCCAGAGATCTGGAATCCCACTATGCCCAGCATTATGTAGATGTAACACTACGATAGTCCTCTGTCTCAGAGAATTTCAAGTCTAATTCAATAGTACAGTCAGATGTCTGGGCTCCAGAGAGTAACAGCTGTCTTAATTAGTTTTCCTGATACCCATTCCCTGTGTATTGTGTCCAGTCACTAAGTTTCATCAAAATTTATGTTTTCACAATGATTCATACAGAGAGTTCTGAACAGATAATGTTTGTTGATGCAGGGAAGTAGTACAGTTTGTCACCTTACTTCTCACTACATAATTTTATACATGTTAGATTCTGATAAAATGTTTCCATAAAAAATAATTTGTTTCTTCACAGGGTGGATCATTTATTGCAACCGGTGGTGGATCAAGTAGTCAGGTCAGGATTTTCTCTATTTTTATCTAGTCTTGTCAGATAACTTCCTGGTAATTAAACTAATTAAATTCAGGAGTCAGAGTTTAAGTCCAGTAGTTTTGCATGGGGGATTGTTGATGTTATGCATTTAATTGTAAATGAAGTGACCCTGTTCAGATAAAATTTATCTGAAATGGCTCTCTGAAATCACTTCTTAGCACTGTTTCAATTTCACGCATGGTTTATTGGTAAGACCACAATGATGATTCTCTTGGCTACACAAATAATTCTATCTTTATGAGGCATCTGGCACTGAGACATAGCACTGAGAGATGTAGTATCAGTCTAACTTCCACAGGAAACATTAAATATATAGAGCTATGCTGTCCCCTCATTTGTTCTAGGTATAGGAAAGATCACAGTTACTCAGTAGTCCCACAGTCTTTCTTCCTCTAAATGCAGTTTCACATCTGAAATGAGATTTTATTTTAAATTTTCACAAAGCAATAATTATTTCCTCTTTTTTTAATTTATAGGGTGGTTGCATTTGTCCTGATGGAAGCAGTGGTAACAGACAGGTAATTCTCTTTCCGAGTTTATACTTTCATCTGCATAATGAGTATTTTGAATTAATCACCTAGTAAGTACGGACACTTGGGTAACACTAAGCATTATTGATAATTTCCTTAGTATGGATAGAATTATATACAATGAAATGGAAGAATGAGTCCCACTTTAACTGCATGATTACCATTTGGCCAGTAACTTTCTGTAACTGTGCTTGGTAATACAGATGCTCTGTCAGTTGACTGTTATGTGCTAATTATTCATTCATTTCAATAAAACAGAGTCAATATGCCCTGCAGTAACCATGGGATTTAATTGCATCCAGCTTAGGTTCCTTGTCCTTCTCATTGGCGCAATAAAATACTGCGACTAAAATGTCAAAATCTGGAAAACGTTTCAAAAGATAATCTCTTAAATCAGTATTTAAACTATTCTTTCCTATAAACAGGATCACTGCAATTTCAGGATCAGTGGCACTGGATAAACTTTTTTCTTAGGCAATGCCTCTGTGCCAGGAAAAAGCCCAAGGAATGTGGCTACATGGGCATTATGTACTAGCTTTACCAGGCTTCTGGCAGGCAGGTGCTGCTTCCAGGTATTTCTTCACCTGCTTCCAGGCAAAGCCAGGTGAACTTGGATTTTAAAGTCACCTGTCTTCTACTGGAACACTTATTTTTGAAGCTTTTATTGAAGCTGTATTTACATAAAACCATTTGAATGGTGGAATATTTTTTTCAGTTTTCAATTTCAATAAGAATCATATTATGGATATTTTTTTTTCTAAAAAGCATGCTATTTAAACAAACTAATTGTATAAAAAAATTGCTGCTTTCTGAACTTAATTGTTATTAACTTTAACATACAGCAATAGTAATTTTGGTCAGGTAAAATACTGTCTCTTTTATAGAATTGAGGCTGAGCAGTAATCATGACCTACATGTTTTAAAATATAGACTAGTCTATTAAAATAACTAATATTGAAACTTAATTGAGGAAAACCTTCTTTATTTGTCATGTGATTGTAATGCTATGTAAGCAAATCCATTTACAAGGAAAAAGATGGACGTCTATGCAAGTTTTCATACTAATAGGGCCTTTTTCTTTGCATGCTTAAATTGGTGCAAAAAGAGGCTTAGTTTTTAATGGCAAGGCACCACAGCTTGCCCAGGGGGAGGAGAGTGTATTTAGTTGCTATCAAACAATAATTTTCAACGTGAAGAATATAAGACATCTATATTGGACATGTTAAAAACCAGTTCTCAGTGCAGATGTGTCCACTTTGATACATAAGAGACTTGTATTTGTTCGTGATATTATCAGCTGATAGAATTAATTTATGATAAACTAGGTAGCAATAGTATTGATCTTTGTCTTCACCCAACAGTAAAGTTCAGTGATATTTGCAAAGGAATAAACTGAATTAAAAACTGGACTTATTTTCATTTTCTGTCCAGGGTCATTCCTCTACATACAGCAGATTAGCATGTAAACACATTGGCCATGATAGGCAGGTTGATTCTTTTGAATAAAAAAGCAAGGTATAAGTAGATGGATATGTATAAATAAACCAGCTTTCACAAATCTTACTCAAAAGAGACAGTCATTTATTTCCATGAAGATTCTTCAGCCTGGAGGAAAATTCCCACAAAAGGCTTTCTTCTAAATGTAAAAGCTATGAGTTACATGAAGGTGTCTTCAAACCTGGAAAAGATTATAAATTAAAAGTCAAAGCTATACATATTTAAACCATCTTGTTTCAAAGGAAACAATGGGTTTCCTTTTGTAGATCCCCAAATTCCTCACACTGCAATTGTTCCGCTTTTTCTCTAAGCTTTATCCAAAGGCAAGAGCTCAGTCTACAAATAGTCTCTGAGGAAGCAGTCTAACCATAAAATAACACTTTGCTTGTTTTGTATATAAATGGGATGTGGCAGTAATAATGGATGTTATGTACTGGTGAACAGTCTTCTCCTTTAAGTGGTGAGATGAAAAATCTGCTCTCCTAAACCCTATTTATACTTTGGAAGTTCAGTATTCTGGCAATTTTTAAAAACATGATCAGGGTCATGATCATCTGTAACAATATAGAGTCTGCCAGGTACGACATAGGATTCTGTGATTAGAAAGAGTAAAATGAAAAGTTATTATTCTTTTCAGGTCTTTTAACCTGAACAAAAAAGTCCTTACTAAAGGTTTCCTTCTCTCTAACAAAAGTAACCAGTGTCGTCTTTTAATGGTTGCAGTAATGTCCTTTTTGAAAGCTCTATTTTGAAAGAATAGAAATTCAGAAATGGACTCACTTACACGTCTGTTTCCAAGAAAAAAGTTAGTCTGTGTTTTCATTTCAGGGAGTCCCAGGTTCTTCATACAGCACGTATTCTGGTAACCAGGTAAACATTCAGATAAAATGCCCTATTGAGAAACTCCACCTAAAACCTTCTCTGAAGGAGTAGCCAAATATAAACCAGTAACCCATTCTGTCTTCTGCACAGGGAGGGCCTTTCTTCTATCCTGGAGGATCCTATGGACAGGTAGTTGTTCTTCCTCCCTTACCAGGAGAACGCAGGCTCCCAGCATCCTGCTTCCTTCACTCCCAGTTATAATTACAGACCTGACAGTTGTCTCTTAGAGTAGAAAACTTAAATTAACCCTGATGTAACCTAGTAGTGTGAGGTTTGACAGGGAACAGTGCAGAATGCTATCCACAGTCTCCTTGCAGAATTCAAATTTCAACAGGCTAAGAAAATTACCACTGGAAGACTTCTTCCACTTCAATAATACTGGTCTTGATTTTTGTTTAGGTACATAAAAGTTAGCTCAGAATTGAGAGAAAGGGTGTAAAGTTGAGAACCAGATACGCTGGTATTTAAATACTCATCTTGCCTGCAAGAAAACAGTTGGTCTGTGTTTTTCTTTCAGGAGGGCCCAGGTTCTTCCCACAACTCTTACTCCGGTAACCAGGTAAATATTTGGGTCACAGTGCCTGCACAGGAGCACTCTAAAAGTCTTCCCTGAAAGAACATTTCAACTACAAAACAGTAAATGTTTTTGTTTTCTGCACAGGGAGGGTCTTCCTTCTATCCTGGTGGATCTTACGGACAGGTTAGGGTTCTTCCTCATTTGTAAAGATAAGATAGACTTCTGTTATCTTCATTCGTATATTCCCCATATAGTGACTGTTGTGACATATAAACCCCAAGAACTAAATCAACCATTTGTAACTTACAAAATGAAGTCAGAGGAAAAGACTAAATTGTGTTTACAATTTCCACGGAATGATCTTTCATCCAGTTAAGAAATTTAGTGATAAAAAGTCTCTTGTTCTTTAACAATAGTGGCCTAAAGTGAGAGTCAGGTATATTGCTATTTACACCACCCTGTTTCCAAGAAAATAGCTAGTCTGTGTTTTCATTTCAGGGAGTCCCAGGTTCTTCACATAGCACGTATTCTGGTAACCAGGTAAACATTCAGATAAAATGCCCTATTGAGAAACTCCACCTAAAACCTTCTCTGAAGGAGTAGCCAAATATAAACCAGTAACCCATTCTGTCTTCTGCACAGGGAGGGCCTTTCTTCTATCCTGGAGGATCCTATGGACAGGTAGTTGTTCTTCCTCCCTTACCAGGAGAACGCAGGCTCCCAGCATCCTGCTTCCTTCACTCCCAGTTATAATTACAGACCTGACAGTTGTCTCTTAGAGTAGAAAACTTAAATTAACCCTGATGTAACCTAGTAGTGTGAGGTTTGACAGGGAACAGTGCAGAATGCTATCCACAGTTTCCTTGCAGAATTCAAATTTCAACAGGCTAAGAAAATTACCACTGGAAGACTTCTTCCACTTCAATAATACTGGTCTTGATTTTTGTTTAGGTACATAAAAGTTAGCTCAGAATTGAGAGAAAGGGTGTAAAGTTGAGAACCAGATACGCTGGTATTTAAATACTCATCTTGCCTGCAAGAAAACAGTTGGTCTGTGTTTTTCTTTCAGGAGGGCCCAGGTTCTTCCCACAACTCTTACTCCGGTAACCAGGTAAATATTTGGGTCACAGTGCCTGCACAGGAGCACTCTAAAAGTCTTCCCTGAAAGAACATTTCAACTACAAAACAGTAAATGTTTTTGTTTTCTGCACAGGGAGGGTCTTCCTTCTATCCTGGTGGATCTTACGGACAGGTTAGTGTTCTTCATTTGTAAAGATATCAGTCTTCTGTTATTTTCATTCCCATACTGCCCTATTCAGAAGGAAAACTTGTTCTCGAGGGAACCAAGATAATAAACTTTTTTTTTTTATTTTCTGTACAGGGAGGGTCTTCTGTCTATGACAGCAGTAGTGAATCCTATGGTCAGGTAAATACTCTTTTTTTCTCTTCGTATACAGGGTGCTGAGGGCCAATACCCTTGCTCCTATATACAGCTATATTCTGTATTTTGGCTCTCACTATATTTTAGTGAAGGTGTTTGGTTTTTTTCTTTGCAGTCTGAATTTGCATGTACTTCTAACTAAGTAGTCTGAAAGTTTATAAGGGGAGTAAAAAGCGCCTCCAACCATTAAAGCTTATTCCCATAAACAATGCTAGCTTTGAATTATCTGCAAGATGAAGGTCTCTTCAAAAATGGAAACAGAATTTGAGTTAAAAATATAAATTAGTGTTTTACAGGGACATAACTATGAGTTGCTCGGTAGGAATTCTGATAACTAAGTAAATATTCATATTTTTTGAATCTCTCCAGAAGGGAATCCCTATAGTAATTGTCCAAAGGAAAAAAAAATCTGTCTGCAATATGAAAATTATTTATGTTTTCTGAACAGGGTGGATCTTCCACATATGGTGGTGCTGGATCTTCCACATATGGTGGTACTGCAGCTTATGGTCAGGTAAATATTAACTGTCTCATACATCAAAAGCTTAAGCTTGCTGTGTTCGTTCTTATGTGCAGTGGGTTCCATATTTCAATTATCTTTAAGCGATGACCATGGAAATGCTATTTTACCTTTTGTTTCTCTTTATTTTTATTTACCCCTTTACAACTCCAAATGCTTCTATAATGGAGGGAAGGTGACGCACTAGATAAACTAACTGTGCCACTGTGACTGTTCAATGCTTTAACTTCTTTATTGTTTATGCATTAGCTGTTTCAAAAGGAAAATATTTTGTGCATTTACTTTACACACCTTACTTATGCAGAAGCTGTTGAAAGTCTAGGGCAATGTACATACTGTATTTGAAGTCTGTATTTACTGATGTGAATCTCATTGTGAGACCATTTTGTTTAGCAATACATTTTAACCAGCCGAAGTCATATAGAATTATTTATTAAAAATAATAAAACGTATAATCCAGATTGGGTTTTCATAGAAAATTGTGTTGTGTTGCTACTTCTGGTGCAAGATCTGGAAAGAAAGCATAAATAACGGGATTTTTGAATGTAAAGAATGGTTAATTTTGCAAATCAACTTTGTCTAAAATTTTTCCTTATAAAATGGATGTTTACAAGGAGGGGTTTTTTTAACCTCTTCTGCTTAAGCAACAGGTAGAGTTATGTATCCTTTCTGGCACATTCCCTGGTTTAGGTAAAATTGGAGATTATAAGTGGATGGTTATTTTTATTCTTCTATTTTATATTCTCCACAAGTAAGATCATGTAGGAGTCCTGTTGATATGAAGAAAAACCTGTTTTTTCATTATTTTACAGGATTCACCTTCCATAGGAGGCGGTGAAACTGATGACAGTGTAAGTATTTCTTCTCAGGTATATCAGTATCAGAATTTACTACCTTTTAAAGTATCGAGGTGCTTACATGGACCTTATCTCATCATCTTATCTTCAAGAGCTCGTTCACAGTACGTTCTAATCCTCTGTGATGTTTAGTAATTTTCTGCAATAACTTATTTGAAATTATATTTTTTTCTATAGATAAAAGAAAATGTAGATTTAAATTATGTCACATTATTGTGCTATGGTATGATAAGGACTTAAAATAAAATTGTAGTTACAACAGTTCTGACTTGTAACCATCATACATTTTGTGAATCAATTGTTAGAAGTAGCATTTACAAAGGAAGCTCTTTTCCTTCATTTCACAATTTCCATTGAAACTTAATATTAGTATATGCTCGTGCTGTACAAAACAACCAGATACATCTTACTTCCAGCAATTTAATTTGATTACTTTTTCAGTGTTAATTTAATACAATAACACTAATTTAACTACAGGAACAGTACTATCAATATGTCAAATCAGCCATTCTTGTTCTTAAGGGTTATTTTTTATGATGTATTTCTTTAATAGTATATTCCATATATGTTTACTATTATGGACTCTCATAACAATTTCCACAAATTAAGACTTTGAAACTTAATTGCTCTTAAAATACACATTTATTTTAAAATTCTGAGGTCTTAAAAGAACAAGACAGCTTTTTAAAGTGCTGATGTTTTCTCCTATAGCATTCTAAGAGGAAATAACATAGAGATGTGATCTCATTCCTTTATTATGCTATATCAAGGTTCATCTTTCCAAATAAAGAAATGCCATTCTCCAGAAATGAGCAAAGAAAGAACTTGACAGAATGCTACTTATCCTACAGCCTACATCTTTAACCTTCCCAACAAGTCACGGAAACAAGCAGTAGTTTTCTTTGCCTTCCACCCTTGCTTAGAAAAAAACAGAAATATTTGCCATGCAATAACTAGATTCTAATATTTTTTAGGATTCCACCTCACCGTCTGGCAGCTGGCAGAGTGAACGGGTAAGCATTCCTTCCTTACATGTTGCCAGGGTGTCTGCCCCAGTGTTTGGCAACTGCTAGCCACCTACAGTGGTGGTGTGGCTGCTGCCAGTGTGGGACAGAAAATCCTCAAGCACAGAGGGAATGATGATACGGCTAAAGTCTTAAAGGGCTGTTAGAAATCACAACTGATGCTGAGGTGTGCTCTTGAATCTCAAACTCACAAACACGGTACCACAATTTACTTTTCCAGGTTCTTGCACCTTTTTACTCATTGCCTGACTGCAAAAGGCTTCAATACCATGATTTGTCCAGCATTTATTCTAAGTGAAACCCTTTGCTTTGCTGTGCTTCAAGACTGACTTATGACTGGTTCCATTTTCCTGTCATTTTTACATGGCACCCATTTTACTTATTTTCATGAGAATTAAATGACACAGACTTGAGAAATTATTTTGTTGGAGATATAAGAACTTCTTAATCATTGTATCCAAAAGAATATCTTTCACCAAAAAAAGCAATTATTAACAGGCAAAAAGGGGCATGTGCTGTTTTATAGAGGAAGACATTTTTTGTTTTCTTGAACAATCCATGAGAGAAAATTAAGAAATGTGGAGGAGTGTTCAGCTTCCGTCCTGATCTTTCCATACTACAAAAGAAAGGAAGTTTTTGGTTTTTTTCATGTAATTTCAATACATTTTTCCAGGATTTTTATTCCCCTGGAGGCAGCCAGTCAGGTGGACATGTAAGCATCTATTTTATTCATTATTTGCAGTTCCCTTACAAAATGGCTGTTCTATTTAAAAATTATCCTGATGAGTAAATTATACGCAACTGTTTACCTCCTAGAATTTCTTATTACATCTGTCGTCATGTCTTGTGAAACCAAATGGCAAACTGTTTAAAAAAAAAAAATTAAACAAATTTTAAATAAATGTGTGTATGACTATTCAGCAACAGTGGTGTTTTCCAGAAACCATTTTTAACAAAAATACATTTGATCTACTTTTTGCAGGGATCATCTTTTCAAGGTGGTGGCTACTCCAGTGGACAGGTAAATACTAACCCTTTGTATTTTTGACCTGAAGTATCTGTTATGAAAAAACTTGAGTCCTGGTATTGTATTATAGAATTTTTTTTATCTGGGAGAAGATTCATTTGGTACTCAAACACATTTTCCTTATATATCTCTACATAAAAGTCCAAGTGTGTAAGCAGAGAGGGCAAATAGAATTCATGTACTAACTGATGTTCTAACACCAGGAAACAAATGAAAGTAATAAATATTTTGTATTCATTTATACTTTCGAAATAGTAATTAGTTATTATTTTTTTTTAAAGATAAATTACGTTATTTTTGTTTTGTTTTTTAGGACTCATCCTCATACGGAAGCAACCAGTATGGTGGGCAGGTGGGAAATTTTTCTTCAGTATTGTTTTTTTTGGGTTTTTTTTTCCCAAGATATATATTTCAAGAAAATATTACCAGATTAGTAATACCTAAGTTTTCAGACTACTGTGGGGTTTTTCTATCCTCATTAATCTTTCTATAGGTAAAATTGGATTCCTAACCAGATAGATCATTTCAGACATAATTTAGAGAGTAAAAGACAATATATTGTAATCAAATATACATGTCAAACTTAAAGAAAATCTTATAAATGAAAATACAATATTTACAGGGTTCAACTTCTTCAGGAGGCAGCCAGTCTGGTGGACAGGTACGCTTTCCTTTCTCCACACCATTCAGTTGTGCTAATGTCAGGCACTCACAATTTACTTTGCCTATCTTTCCTTTACAAGAACGGTTTTTCTTCACCACTGTCCTTTTTGCCCAAAGCCTCAGCAACACATTATTTTCTTTTTCCGTGTCATTCAGACATCCCGCAGGCCAGAGTAGCCAGTAGTAGCTGTCTGAATGGCAGTTGTAGTTGAACTTCTGTACCTGCGTTGGTGCTAAACATTTTTCTTCTTACACATTTCATGCAGATTGAATGTGTAAAGTGAACCCCTGGCCACCTCCCAGTTAGTTTTATCAGAGTAGAAATGCTGTTTTCTTTAATATCTGTAGCATGAAAAAGTATTGCATGTATTCCAGGTGCTCTGGCCTCTCTTGGCCGGGCAGGGGAATTGCTTTCTGCAGTACTACTCAGAATTTTTTACTCATCCTCTTGGTGAGTAAAGTTTTTAAGGTAGAGATTGTAGATAACAAATCTGAAGAAAACAAAATTTGAAGTTTTTTTCCCCATCAGAGCAATAAGTACAGGAATAGGATGAAGAGAACAAAAAATAGACTAATTTCTAGAAGTTGGGCACGTGGGCAGTTCTGAATGTAACTTTACGGATTGCATACCTGGGATGATAGAAGAAGTAATTTGAGTTGTAACTGAAGTCCCTTTCAATCCTGTGCTCTTGATATCTTAAATATTTTCTGCGTTCTTTACAGGGTGGATGTGATTGTTCTGGGGGAAGTTCTGTAAGTGTTACTTGTTCATTACATATTTTCTTTTACTAAATTATTTAACTAGAAAATTATCTGTGGTCCTATTTATTTCTAACTTACTTATTTGAATGTACTCTTAATTTTCATTGTTCTTTTGGTGACTTACATATTACTGACACGGTTGGAGTTATTTCTTATTATGCCAAGATGAAGAATGCAGAATCACAGAATCATAGAATCATTTAGGTTGGAAGGGACCTTTAAGACCAAGTCCAACCATAAAAATAACAATGCCAAGTCCACCACTAAACCATGTCCCTCAGTGCTACATCTACACATCTTTTAAATACCTCCAGGGACAATGACTCAACCACTTCCCTGGGCAGCCTGTTCCAATGCTCCATAATCCTTACAGTGAAGAAATTTTTCCTAATATCCAATCTAAACTTCCGCTGGCGCAACGTGAGGCCATTTCCTCTTGTCCTATTGCCTGTTACTTAGGAAAAGAGACAGACCCCCACCTCGCTACAACCTCCCTTCAGGCAGCTGTAGAGACCAGTAAGGTCTCCCCTCAGCCTCCTTTTCTCCAAACTAAACAACCCCAGTTCCCTCAGCTGCTTCTCATAAGTTTTGTGCTCTAGACCCTTCATCAGCTTTGCTGCCCTTCTCTGGACATGCTCCAGCACCTCAATGTCTTTCTTATAGTGAGGGGCCCAAAACGGAACACAGTACTTGAGATGTGGCCTCACCAGTGCCGAGTACAGGGGGACAATCACTTCCCCTCTCCTGCTGGCCACACTGTTCCTGATACAAGCCAGGAATCCCTAAAGCTGGCAGCAAGGTGTATTCTCTGAGCAGTGACTTTAAGTTACCATACAGTATTTACGGAGATGTGTATCTCCTCTCAAAAAAAAAAAAAAAAAAACAAAACAAAACAAAAAACCACAAAAACTTAGCAAAAATTAAATTGGTCACATTAAGTAGCAGAATTAATTGACAAAAGATCCATCATGAACGGAAGCTAAAATAATATTGGTCTACAAAATTGCCAACCATAAAAAGTTGTCTCAAAAATCAATGTTTACCAAATTAAACAAAAAACAAAAAATACAAACTGAGCACTTCTCGTTTGTGCTTTTGAGTCCATATGAAATTATTTAAAGACTGTGAAATAGGGTTATACATGCTTTCCAAAGCAAATCATATATTGTCAGTCAACATGTAGTATGTAAAGGATATTCCTGCACCTTGGGTAGCATTCTTGTTTTCTACGCAGTGAGTCATGGGCAGATAAAGACAAAATGATACTTTGTGATTTACGGTCTTCCAGGCCAAAAAAAGACTATTTGCTATCTTGGCAAATTAAGAAAAGTGATGTCTAAGTGTAATTTAATTTCAGACAGTGATATTCTTCCTTTAAAATACCATAGAACCATTTTAAGGTTTTGTTTCATTTTTAGTTTATGATCAAAGACAACGCCTAATTTTTCTTTTTTTTTTTTTTTTTTTCCCCCCATTCCCTACAGGGTGGATCCCCTGCCTTAGTCAGAAGTAATTCCTCTGCAAATGTAAGCAATGTTCATCAGCTTTTAAGTGTGCCCTCTGTTTGTTTTGTCAATATAATGGCTGAGAGGTTAGAAAGAGTCAGTACCTAATAGACTGTCACACACTTGTGAAAATAACCTACCTTAATTACAATTAAAAATACACACAGGACATTCGTGCAGCACTCAGTTTCTCTTTCCATTTGAAATACTGTTCATTCAAAGAGAAGTCTTGGGATGAAAAATGTTGTTTAGCACAAAAGCAGATACATAACAAGATAAATATTTACTTTGGGAGTCAGTTCCATTGGCTTCCTTGGAATTATGTCAAAATATCCCCCAAGGACATGGATTTACGTGTTTGTATTCCTCTTAGATCATTTACTGCAAGAAAGGTTAGTATTCATAGATCAGTAATCTAATGATGCCAGCCCTCTCATATGAATAAGAACTCTTTTGCAAGACAGACCTGTTTACAGCATTCCCAAGACCAGTTCTGTTCATCATGTGTTAGAAAGTCATGCCATGTATGTCACTGGAGCTCTGCACGTGCTGCACTAAAGGGGGAAAAAAACATTTGGGTCTTTTTGTATCTAGCACAGAAGTCTCTGGCATTGTTACCACGCTGCTAACTCATAGAAAGCTGGCTTTGTATAAAACACAGCTACATAAATGTACCATATCAAAATTAATATTACATGATAAATAGGACTGGTCTTGTGCTCTCTTTTAGGAAGGAAGAATGTGTGTATATGAACAGTCAGGAAAATATTTTTACCCACCTGTGTTCTACATCCTTCATATTACTGGGATGGTTTTTCCTTTGAAACTTCCAATTGGGACTGATTTTTCTGTTTTTTTCTGACTTGGTCGTCTTTGGACAGCAGTTTGGAATCAGGAGTTGTGTATAAAGATTGAGGGAACATAGTGGTTGTGTCTACATCAACAAGTACTGCAAACTGCTAGGACTGTTTCGCTCTATAGAGTGAAACAATCAATGCTGATAGACTGATGGCCACACTATACACATGCTTTAGTGGTGGTTTTGGCAGTGTTAGGTTGATGGTTGGACTCGATGATCTTAAAGGTCTCTTCCAACGTAGATGATTCTATGATTTCAGGACGGGTTTGCTCTGGTCTGGTCCCATGGACCAAAAGTCTGTTTACTACCTGAATGCATTAAGTGTGCCCCTAGAGGGCATTCTACAATTTAGTTTAATCTGAAAGGCATCCAATTAATTCACTCTGAGACCACTCCATGATGCAAAACAAACTACAGTGAGTGGGACTATCAGTTTTGTCTCAAAGGCGCACTCCTGATCTGTACTTTAATGCGTAGATGCACCCAGTACCTCAGCATGGGAGAATGGCTTTTGCATCCTGGACATAGATCTTAATTCTCCCCCAACTATATGTTGTAGTCTACCTCACAACATTGTCTTTAATATTGTCTTTACAGGGCAATGAAAAAGTCATCTTACACAGTTAAGATTCCTCATGAAGGGCATGTTTCTGATAGATGCTTGACATTACATACTAAACACAAAACAGTTTCATTTCTTTATGAGCTTAGCAGATCTTGTGGAAGCTCAGAGTACTCAAAAGGTCTGTAGTATTCTGCAATAATGAATATTAAAAGCTTTTTGTGTGGATGTCGTTCTTCAGTATGCTGATTTTAAAATGAAAGAAATAAGCTGCCTATCCAGTCAGATCCTTTGAAGTGAAATAGCTGGTATTTCCTTTCTGAAAAGGCTCTGGAGGCAACCATTCTGGTGGACAGGTACATACTAAATTTTAGATGTATTAACAAAGTAGGGAACACTAGATTTTACATTTTGAGTAGATTTTTAAACCCATGTAAAAAAGTTTAAAATATAAATCTATATACTACTGTCCTTCAAGAAATTTTGCTTTCAAATAGTTCTGTTAGAGAAAAATAACTGGTTTCCTTCTTTTTTTTTTTTTTTTTTTTTTTCTTTTCCCCCAGGGCTCATCATCTTCGGGAGGCAGCCGGTACAATAGCCAAGTAAGCACTCATTCCAAAAGGAGATACGTCCTAAAAATTATACACAATGGTTTTTTTTTAGCAAATAGTGCCCTCGTTTTTGTGAAACTTGTGATGAAACTAGTGATAATGAAGCTCTCACAAAAAACAGGTGTGGGGAAGGAATGAATCAAAATGTAGCATTATTGATTCCTAATGAACCCAATTCATTAAGAAGAAAAACAAACCCAATCTCCCCTCTTTAAAGAGACTTCTTGTATGAGGTTTCAGTAAACTTGCTTAGTTTGGTTTTCAGAGTCCTATTAGGTAGCCAATCTTTTACTGCCAGCTTTGGTCCAGGATTCATCTTTCCAAATAAAGATAAGCCATTCTACAGAAATGAGCAGAAAAAGATCTTGCAAGAATGCTGCTTTAACCTTCCCAACAAGTCACACAAACAAAGCAGTAGGTTTTTTCCTTCCACCCTTACTTAGGAACTTGGGTATTTCCCCAAGTTACCTTGTAAGGCTTGAACTCTAGTTATTAAAGCTTACTGAAAGTCCTGCTTGCCTGCCTTCACTCTTACCTTGTTCTCTTGCTTCTATTGTTTTGGGAGAGTCATGCTTTGATTTAAGGAAATCCTACAGCAGCTAATTCACTTATTTGGTATTCTTTACAGGATTCATATTCCTCTGGAGCTAGCCAGTATGGTGGACATGTAAGCTCTTACTTTTAATATTTTATACGATATATTTGTTTTACCATTATTTGACCATTACTAAGTAAAGGATTATACAGATAGCTATCTCAATTTAATATTTCAAGAAACTTTATAGTGATCTGTTCTCTGTAGTAATATTGTGAATTCAAGGAAGACAAAAATATGGAGTATATTCTGGGAAGACTACAAAAAACCAGTCAAATAACATAATACAGATACCTTTGCCATTCATCTCCATGAATTAGATATTCAGAAATAACTCATTTTCAATATTTTTACAGGGGTCATCTTCTTATGGAGGCAGCCATTATGGTGGACAAGTAAGCATTGAGTCCCCATTTTTGTAGTTTTGACCTATGCAAGCTTGTATTTTATTCGTTGTCTACTGGGCTGTCTGCCTTAGCTTTATTTATCTTAGTCTAAAATTTTATCAGTAAATCTTTCTCTCTAGCATTGTGGTGCTACTACGATTAAACAAAACGAGTTCAGGTGAAGACCATTATTTAAGACTAAGAAAAAATAGAATACAAAATACATGGTTGACTCAATTGGCTCATTCAATTTTTGGGACTAGAGGTCATGTCTTTCTGAAATAAATTAGTACTTCATGAAGCTGACCAAAATTTTTAAAAGCCTCATGAAATGATTTTATGACTCTATGAAATGGGTGTAAAGATGTTTCAGTTTCCTTTTTTGTTGATATTCAGGGCTCACCTTCCTCAGGAGGCAGCCAGTATGGTGGACAGGTGAGAATTCTTCCCTTGTAATGTTTTACTACTTTTTCCAAGAGATTTGGTAATTCTCTGTGTAAAAGAACATTTTAAGGAGATGGATTTAATTCTTTTTCCATGTTTTCTTTAACTTATTGCTAAGTATATAGTAGTTATAAATGTATATGATAGAAAGCCACAGGAGAGTTTTTAGGACATGTAATTTCTAATGCATGATGGTAAAGGCAGATGAGTCTCAATCCTTTTTGCACAGTCTGGCTCAGTCCACTCAGTTTTGCACTGAAAGAAATTAGGTACCTCTCCTTCATATGGGGCATGGTTTAAAGGAGTACTATGACATGAATGTAGAGATCATTTAATTCTTTTTGTTCAGGGTTCACCTTCCTCAGGAGGCAGCCAGTATGGGGGACAGGTAAGAATCTCTTCCTTTGTAGTCCTTACCCTAACACCCAGCTTCTACATCAAAACTTGGTACTTCTCTATTGACTGAAAAAATAATATTTTTGAGTAAACTCTGTTAATCTGATAATAGATGATCAGGTGTCTAAAGATACATGATCTGAAACAATGCAAAAACTATGAAGGGCCAGTACTTCTGTTGTATCACAGTAATGCAGTTCTGGCCTTGTTCTACTCTCTGACCCGTCCTGCTCATTCTGGAGCCATTTCGCTTCTGCTGCTGTCATGGGTTCTTAGCTCTATAACAGTAAGGAGAAGCTGGAAGCAGATTGCATTCCTCCTCTACCTTAATACCTCACTTCCTTCAGCAAAATGCAATGTAAGGGTTGGTATCAGGGAAGCAATGTGTCTCAGGAGGGCAACAGCGGAGAAGGTCAGGAGTTGTTAAGAGGTGTTTCAGGCCCTTGTGAAATGAAAGATGATGGATAGCGTTCCTAGTGCTGCCTAGTGGTATAGCCTTTAATATGGAACGAAATCCCTAACAAACTCATCCTTGGCCTCTGAAAACTTCTATTGTCACGTTTTTTGGAGAGGGAATTAGTAGAGAAAGACATTTTCAGTCCAAATACAGTCCCCCAAAATGAGGTATATAATCCTAATAGCTCATGATCAGTATTATGGAAGATTCGTGTGTTACAAACCATCCCTAATTTGCATAGAATGCATAAAGGAATAGGTTGAGTGTTTATCTTTCTGTAATCTTTCATTGTACAACAGAGAAAGAAAATAGTCTTTCTATCAAAAACCCTTAAAGAAACTTTAAGGGAAAAAGAAATAATAATAATTTATAGAGAAATAATTGGCACCTTTGCTTCAGGGTCCATCTTTCTCAGGTGGCAGCCATTATGGAGGACAGGTGAGAATTGTTTTTCTATTTATGGGTTGTTTTTTCCATTGTTTATATTCCTCTCTCTCTCTGTTTTGTGAAAAACAGAATATTTTACAAAGGGGTGTCTTACAGCAAAACAGTGTTTAGGCAGAATAGATGAACATACGACCTGCTGCTGCATCAGCCCATTCAGAAAATTAAAACATAGGAGGCTGCCCTGAGCCCAGGATCCAGTGCAGCAGTACTACTCACACCTGCCTGAAGCTAACTTTGATTTAATCTTTGTTGTTCTGTTTAAACAGTAGCCATTGCAAAGGCCAGTAGATTTCAGTATAGTTATAAAGGAAGCGTTCACATTCCTGTGACGCTTAAATCCATGAAGACAAATAGAAGTGTGTTTTTCTGTGACAGGTCATGAGTTAGAGAACGTGCAACAAATATAAATGCTTTCTCATTTCTTTAGGGTATAGCTTCTTCAGGAAGCAGCCAGTATAGTGGACAGGTAAAATTTCTCCTTTCATAGTATTTTCAGTTTTGGTACACTGTTCATTAAGAAAACTGAGCCATATTTTTTGGGGGAAAAAAAAAAAAAGGAACATTCTGAGAAACAGGGGCCTGTGTGACTGCATGGAAATACTTCGTTAAACAGATCATCGTTCTAAGAAGCCCATTTTTGTTGTTATATTTGAACAGAAGCAGTTTGAAAGACTAATGACCACAGAGAAAAAGTGAGAACATTACTTAGTAACACAGAAATACTTAGTTACTCTTTTATTTTTTTCCAGGGCTATTCTTCAGGAGGCAGCCAGTCTGGTGGACAGGTACGCTTTCCTTTCTCCACACCATTCAGTTGTGCAAATGTCAGGCACTCACAATTTACTTTGTCTGTCTTTCCTTTACAAGAACGGTTTTCCTTCACCACTGTCCTTTTTGCCCAAAGCCTCAGCAACACATTATTTTCTTTTTTCCGTGTCATTCAGACATCCCGCAGGCCAGAGTAGCCAGTAGTAGCTGTGCTAAACTGTGTTGGTGCTAAACATTTTTCTTCTTACACATTTCATGCAGATTGAATGTGTAAAGTGAACCCCTGGCTGCCTTTCAGTTAGTTTTATCAGAGTAGAAATCACCTAGTAGACTCCACTGAAAGTCAGCTTTAGTGTTTTCCGTAACATCCGTAGCATGAAAGAATACTGCATGTATTCCAGGTGCGCTGGCTTCCTTAGGAAAATAATAAAAAAAACAAAACCAAAATATTTTCTATAGTACTACTCAGAATTTTTTTTACTCATCCTTTTGGTTAGTAAATTTTTTTCTGTAAGTTTTAAATGAGCAATTAGAAGAATTAGCCTGAAAGGACAGGGGGGAGAGAAAGAAACTATGTTTTAGATGGAGCTTGTTAAGTCTATCGTCAGGATTTTATAGTCTGTTTTCTTGCAGTAGCAGAATGTGAGTTTTATTTACTAATTCAGAGGCTAAATCAGTTATAGACTCAGGAAAATAAGTTTGGTTGTGTTTTATACAGGGTGGATGTGTGTGCCCTGATGGAGGTTCAGTAAGTATTCTTTGTCTTTGTATATTTTTCATAGTATGTACACATACTGGAAAATTCCCAAGGAACTACATTTCTTGAAATAATTTTGTCAGTCAATTTATATGTATGATGAACAGTTTTTTTCACATTCTGCTAAAATGAGAAATGTTGAACCTGCTAAGGGCAAAAATATTAAGTGACTTGCAACTGTAGTATAGTGTTAAAAACTAGCTATACAGATGCATTTCTATTTTAAAAGAAATACATGGGAAATACATTGCGCTTTCCCCACCCTGGAATAAACAAGTAGTAATGTTGTCCAGTATCTGTATTAAAGGAAGATTAGTCCTAATTCTGTAAAATACCCAGACAGGAAAAACTGCTTCGAAGCATTTTATTTCTCTTGGTTTGTAAGACAGGCCTGTGACTTTTCTAAGAACCCATTTCCCAAATATCTCATAGTGTATCTGCTGGGTTTTGGACACATGTGTGTTGTAGTGCTTTTCTTATGATGGTTCTTAACAGTATGGTTGAACAAGTGAAACTTAGATTTAAAATCTTAGCCCAAAATGCTTCCAAGTGGGAGCAGAGCAACATTTAAAAAGTTAAAGCTATTTATATTTTTCTAATTAGTATATTCCCTATACTTTTGTAAATACTTTAAAACAAACAAACAAACAAAACCCAAATGAAAACAACAAAAAAAAACAAACAAAAAACAACCAAAAAACAACACCCCACACTTTTGCTGAAATTAAGCTAATTTACTTTTGAGGGAGGGTTCAGTTATCTATTGTCTCAGTATAGTCAAAATTGCTTAGATGACTACTTCTCTTTCTTGGATTATGAAATCAAGCAAAACCCACAGGCCACAAGTACCACTCATGGTATATACGCCACTTCTGATTCTCAGAAGTGCTGAAAACAACTTATAAATTATCAGCTTACTTCTCTTTGCAAGCGAATAGTCTGAAGGAATAAGGATGAACTGAAACTAAATCCTTTCCTTGTTTAGTATACCTTTCTACTTGGTTGATTAGTAATCAGTGTAAATGACTTGTTCATTGCAGTAGGTCAATACGTTCTCTTGTTTTTCCTCTCCATGACATTGAATTTAATACAGAGTAAACATTGCTATTTTTCTTGAATACAGGGCTCTTTTGGAGGAAACAGCTACCATGGTGGTGGACAAGTAGGCAATTTGTCTTTAACATTTATACAGAGTAGCTCCTCAGGAATAAACATGGCTCAGTTGCCATATTTGCCCAGAAGCCATTAGATACTGAGTTCAGTTTAGTCACAGAGATAGGGACAATAATTCCAGAGAGTCCATGTGGCTTTTATTTAATTACTCTTGATCTTTCTGTGTACTAGAGCTAAGGTTTTACTTTGTAGTTATAGAAGCTTTGTTACCTCAAAAAAGTACTGAAGAATAATTCACAGGATTCATCTTACTGCATAAACAACAAATACGATGTGCGGATAAGTAGCCATTTGCCACTGCATTAATAACTGTGTAAAGTTCTTCCAGTTCTTCTCTTCATGAGCGTTTAGATTAGGTATAGGTTTTTTTGATGCCAGGTGGTATTTAAGAAAATATAGAAAAATTTCACATTCTTTTTCAGGGTTCATCGTATTCTGGAAACAGGCAGTATGGTGGACAGGCAAGCAACTTTTCTTTGTTTTCAAGATCTTCTTTCTACTTGCTATTTATTAAATGAAAAATACGATGCAGTGCATATACTGCCAGTCATTTTTTCAGTGTCGTTTTACTCTGAATAAATATCTGCAAACAGGGACCGTTTCTCAGTAACTGAAATGGAGTAGCATGAACAGACTTCAATTTAAAGAAGAGGCATAGATCATAATTTTGGGTTTTTTACCTCAAAATGCCTCTTACTTAAAACTAAGTGGTAGTTTTAATTAACCACTTTTATGTTTCAGTTTCCCATTGCTATGACACCAGTTCAGAATCTATATTCTGTGTTATTTTTCAATTATATTGAAATTATCCTCTTTTTTTTTGCATTTGTTTAGATTAAATAGGTGGAAATTTGGTACAAAACACACCAATACATATTGCTTTGAAAATATAATATAATATATTATAATTCTGGTGTGTTACCCGCAATAATACTACTATGCTCATTTTCAGCTGCAATTCAAGTCCCTTACTGTAAGCAGCTCCCTATGTACCTTTTGTAGACTTAGTGGTTTGTCACTGATCATGAAATCTTACTAGCCCCAATAGTTAACAGATGTAATGGATGGCTATCTAATAAGAAGGTGGAACATATTTTTCATTAGTATTACTCTGTTCACAGTGTTTCACTCTGCTATACTAAAAAATAATTTCATTTCTTTTTACTCTGTTGGCAACCATTTGAGTTCAGTATCACTCTTATTAAGAAGATCATGTCTTGTAGCATGGAGAGGATTTTAAAAGCTGCAAAACAAATTTTTCCTAAATGACTTATTTGGAATAATAAGGATGCTTTTACGATAATACACATAATGCTCTCTGAACACGTTTGACCTAGCAGAAAATCACAAATAAAGTGGATTAATTTTTTTTTTCCTCTGGAACACAGCCATACTTAAAGAAACTTTGTATATTTATGTCAGAGAATAGTCTTAGCAGGTGTCTTGTGACTGTTTGACAAATTTACTACCTTAAACCGTAAGGGAACTTAGCAGAATGAAGTCAGAAGTCTTTTACTGCATCTTTTTAGATTAATATACTTTCCAGATTGCTACTGAGATTTCCTGTCAAAAGGTCCTTCTGTGATGCTTCATTTGCACAGGAAAAAAAACAGGGGGGAGTAACTGCTGTTACCCTGCCAATGCTTAAACACTTAAGTTTCCTGTGATTTTTTTAATAGGGGTATTCTCCTTCAGGAAGCAGCCAGTATGGTGGGCAGGTGAGTGTATTCTCTTCTCCTCCCAACACTCCTTACTCTTTCCCTGTACTGTCTGGATCAGATCAGTTACTTAATGCTGAAAGATACATTCATTTGGCCATTTTACTGAGCTTAAATAGTTGAGGTAATATCAATTAAAGCTGTTTCAGTAAGCTGAATAAAAGAATTGGTTACAATTCTTACAGTAATTCTTACACAGAATTACAGCTCTGTGTAAAACTATAATTGCTATACTGTATTTCATAACACTGCTTTCTTGATTCAGAATAACAAATTGCTGCTGTTCTGATGTGCAGTAGATGATAGCTTAAGTTTCAGATACCCCAGTTACTTTTTGTTCAAACAACATCCAAATAAGTTTGTCCTAAGTACTGCACAAATTGTCTCAAGACAGTGATAGAAGATTTTTTTTTCATTCAATTAATAGATGTTTGATTGACTTCTTACAGGGCTCATATCCTTCTGGAGGCAGACAACATGGTAAACCAGTAAGTAAAAAAAAAAAAAAAAAATCAAGTTTACCTTTCTTTTTTTCTTATAAATCTGTTTATATGCAGTTAGTTATGGAGTAGACATTTTTCTGAGAATTGCTTAAATATGCAGAGTGTCACATGATTAACTTATCTGGGATAGTCTCAACAAATGCAAATGCAATATTTATTTTCACACTGTTCTATAGTTTTGAGCCAGCATTTTACTCTGTAATTGAACTTCTGGTCAATCTCTGGATTAGTTCTAGTAATCCCAGAATGAGATTTCAGGATCTTTATTATTTTTTTGTAAGGGACTTCTGAACAGTTTTCTGTTTAAATTCATAATAATCATACACTTTTTGCTCAGGGCTTACTTTTTCATTGATTTTATATGCATTTGTCTTAACTATTTTTGGCTTGCTTTGAAGAAAATATTTTTGTTTTCTTTTTGAAGACAATAATAGTTGACATTTGACTATGTGTCTTTTCATCTTATCCCGTTTCAGACCACTCTTTTTACTATGTAACTTAGACCTTGCTCTTGTTGTCATTCAATGGCAGGAGATACAAATAAGTACACACAATGTTTTAGCTTATCTCTTATAGAAAATAAGATGTATCCACCTGTTATTAAAAAGCAGGCACAAATGTTACATTTTCTTATACAAGAATCATAAAAGTGAGGCATGTTGTGTACCATATTTGATGGCATTTCTGAAAGTCAGTGCTTGTAAGAGTTCCTGTTGGCAATCCCATTCAAATAAGCAGAGCAACTTTGCCAGAAAACTGAATAAGACTCTTATAGAACATCTGATTTTTCAATATCTACTTTTATTTTCAATTACGTTCATTATTAGAGCTTTCTTGAAGTAAGGCTGTAAAGTAAAGGACTCTTAACACTTACCTTCCTGGCCCCTCCACAAAATCTAACTGTAGACTGATTCCAGGTGAATTAATGTTTAATTGGACCTTATTATGTTTTCCTTTCTATATATTAAACACATCATAACTACAAACCAGAACTTTCTTCTTGAGAACTTAAATTCTCTGACTAACACATCATTCAAAAAGAATGCTTGTAACAAAGATGTTAAATCTTTTTCTTTTGGGTAAGCTTTTCCCCTGTGATTTTTGGATGACTGGACACAAAATAGTGTTCATTTTCCTGTGGTCCTTTATTCCAGATAGCAAGAATATATTGAAGTACAAATAGGCTTAGAGTCAAAAACAAGTATCTTTTTTCAGGGTTCATCTTCCTCAGGAGGCAGTCATCCAGGGAAGCCAGTAAGGATGTTTTTCTTTCAGTATTCCACAACCAAAGTAGAAATGTGGATATTGATATTTAAATAGGTAACAATAATGAGGGTGAAATTTAAAATTATGTTACAATGGTAAATGTCTGAGAAAAATGACCAATAAAAATCAGAATATTTTGTTCAAACTTGAACCTTTGAATGAGGCAGCATTCATTCAGCACATAGCAAAGTTTTTATATACTCTGTTACTCAGGAACATGCTTGGATCATTCTATTAAGAATGATGTATTTGAATATCAGGATAACTCTTTCAGTTTCAAACTTTGTAATTCAGTCCATGATACATTGCTTTGAAAATCCTCTGAAATTGTTCGTGGAATAAAGAGGACACAGCTGTGCTCACTTGAGACAATTCAATTAAAATAGGGGAAAAAAGTGCAAGGAAAAAGATAAAATCAAAGCCAGTATCAAAACTACTAATGCCTAGGGCATTTTCAAGGCCACTGTGTGCTCTTTGGACACAATTCACTAGGAGTCTCATACAACAAAAATAAATGATTTATAATTATTTTACAGGGTGGCTCTACCTCAGGAAGCACTTATTCTGGGAAACCGGTAAGAATACTTTCAACACAACATTTTCATCTTCTTTTCTTAGTAAACAAAGAACCTGGGTGGTTGATAGAGCAATTTCAGGATGATTTGGTCTGAAGAGAACATTCTGTATTAGTTCTATTTGTGTTAGAGCATATTTAAAAAAAAACGCTGTGGAAAATACGGCCTCAGCCTGAGGTATTTCATTGTTACATTTTAAATCTGAATCTGTCTTGCTTCACATTCCAGTTAGTGGCCTTGTTACATTCTGCTGCCCCCTATTTTTAAATTCCTGTTCTCCGTGTAGATTTTTATAGGCTCAGTCCAGTTAATCCTTTCCTTTTTTTTTCTTCAGTACTCATCAATTTTTAACATCCTCTTTCAACTAGGGATGGAAAACTCTGTATGGAATATGATAGTAGAATGAGAGAAAAACAAACTTTTCCCTGTCATCAATTTAGCTGAAATTTTCAGATGTAAGATGAGATAGATGAGATAGAATGTGTAACAAACTATTTACTTTATCTATGCAAAGCTACTTTCCTCTTGCATAACTTAAAACCGTGCTGTGGGTTAAGGTATTGAAATTTTGTTGATCACAGGCAAAACTGTGTTGAAAATCATTGTGTGGGAACACTTCTACATTTATTTATTTGTTTGTTTTCAGAATTCACCTTCCTCGGGTGGCAGTCAAGTGGTAAGCACTTTCCTTTTTTGTAGTTTCCACTGGTTTCTTCCTGTACATACTGTAGGAAACTGAAGGTATTGTTTATACTGTGAGGTTATCTGTCAGATTTCCTATATTTGACTAAATGTTTGAGAATACATGTGCAACATAATAAATGGGAATAGTATCAACAAAAATGAGGAAAACTTGAAAACTGAACACCCGTTGATTTAGGTGTACTATATGTGTGGCACATGATCTTTTAACATCAGAAGCATCTACATAACAGAAGGGGCTAATAGGAAAAGATTTCTCTGAAACTTTCTATGCTTTTATAATAGTAGTAAATAGAACTACTTTGAATTGGGTTTATCAAGTTGCTCTCTCCTTTTTTTTTACAGAGCTCTGCTGGGAAACACTGTACTCCCCAACTCCTGCTGTTATTCAGTGTTTTGAGTGCCTTTGCTCTCTCTGCTGTTACATCAAAATGGTCTATATGAACTTCTCAAGAGTTGCCTGGCATCCTAGACCTAGATGGGTTATATTCAGTAATATTAGATTAATTACTTGATGTAAGAAAAAAAAAAAATACCCTTAAATCAAATTGGCTGATGCTACTTGGCTGTTATGTTGTATGTCTAGATAGTATGTCCTGCCTCTCCTTAGTTTACCTTTGGTTTTAGTCATCAGTAGATATCATTAGTTTTGTCAGTGTTTTAGGTATCATTTTAAGAAAGTATATTGTACCCTACCTATATGATTTATTTTTGGTTTTATTTCCGATGGGGAATGCAATGAACACCTACCTGAAATCTGATTGGTACAACAAACAAATACTTAGAAAATATTTGGTTACTAAGCAAAGCGGAGGAAGACAAACAAATTGTTGTATATGCAAACTGAGCACCGTGCCTGGTCATCACCACATAAAATAAGGCTAATGTAACATCTGATGAGCAGTACTCCCTGGGACAGAAGAAAATATGCTAAAATAGTATCAGAGTTATTGGTTTTAGCCTGTTGTAATCAAATGCAAGTTCAATATGGAGGCTGCAAAGCAAAAAAATAATACTCCATGAGAGTGAAATTTTGGGGGGTTAATTAAAGTTTATTCATTAGAGAAGCCAAACAGCTCAGAGCGGTTGCAAATACCTAGAGTTCTGTAGAGAAGCGTATGAGGCAATGCACTCCAGATTAGGCTGATAGTATAAAAGCTGCTGGAAAACAATGCATTTTCCCTTGGGAAGGAATGGAAATTTAATTAAGTTCGTATAACTGATAGTATCTTGGCTCCTTTTCTCAAGTCTTTAGTCTAACCTGTACTACCCAGTACATCTGCAAGTTTAATTTCAAGAATGATGCTGACATCTTGCAAGCAGGTACAGTAAATGTGTTTGCAGAAAGGCCTGTGGCCCATTTTTGAGTTCAGGAGCAGTCCCGCATCTTGCAGCAAATGCTTTGGGAGCCGCCGGAGCCACCATCTCTCTGTGCGCAGTGGCCCTTGTGCCCACTGTGCATCAGCGTTAGCCATGGGCTGAGCTCTGGCGTGTTAACAACCTGCACCCTCCTAAAGCGTACTCCTAATCAATGACTTATTGAACATGTGCCTAGTATTAAAACTACATTTATTAGTAGTATGCTTGTCTCCCTATGCTTTACAGTTGCAATTCATGACATATATTTCCATTCACGTTCTGCTGCCAGCGGCGCTGGGGCCTGGATTTCACCCGGTTTTGTCTCTCATGTGGTACACCGCGCAGGACACACGCTCCTTTGCCAACCGTCAGTAAATCAACCCAAGTACCTGAAACTGTAATTGAAACATAAAGGAGTTTAGCCTAAATATAATCTTCAAAATTTGCCGCGCAATTGGTTTCTTTGGAACAGTTCTCTGTGAGAGGTCCGTATCTTAATTCGAACTAGCCTTGCACTTCTCTAATAAATTTATCACGGATTTCATACAAAATATTCGTGTCGTTCTCTGCAGAAACACCCCTACTAAAAGGCTGTTCCCGGTGAAACGCCCGGTCCCTCTGTCCCCTGGGGGGGCCGCGCTCGCTAGAAGGCGTCCGCTGTGGTGGCGCCGGCCCCGCGCGCAGCCCCTCGCGCCGCCCCCTCCTCATCGTCCGCCGGGGCGGCCCGAGCCGCGGCGCCAATGGCGGCGGCAGGGGTGGGTAACGCTCCGCTTGGAACGGGATCCCTGCTGCCCCTGCCGCCGCTCCGAACCCCAAGCATTCGCCCCACGGCCCTGTAGCTATCGCTACACCGCCCACCGGGGCCGGTGACTGGCGGGGCGCGCTGCTTTGCCGCGGCCCTGGGAACGGAGCGGGCGGGCCACGGCTGCAGCCGGAGCCTTTGCGGGACGGGACCGCGGCACCCGGAAACACCGAGTGGAGCCGGCGGCAAGGGGCGAGCTGGGCCGGCGGACGGGTGCTGCAGGTGGGAGGCCTGGGCTGGGACCGGGAGGAGCAGAGCCCGGCTGAGGCCGCCCCGGAGGGAGCGGTGCAAGGGCTATGGATGAGGGAGGAAGCCTGAGGGAGGCCTTTGGTGTGGGAGAGGGAGATGCTTGGGCTTGGTGTATGGGGTGGGAAGCGGGTCTGTGGGAGCAGCCTGGGGAGGGGGAGAGTGGTATTGAGGAGACACTGAGAGAAACGCCTGTAAATGGAATGGTCTGGGGAAGAGGGAGGGAGGGGTCAAGGTGAAGTTACTGTGGGGATGCAGCTATCTGTGAAGTTGGGGAGGGATACAGATCTGGTCAGCAGGGGTGTCGTTGCTGGGGTTGTGGCTCACTAGCTGGGTTTGTTCTCGGTGTAGGTGCAGCTGGTGCTCTGCTGAGAAGGTGCTTACTGAGCTTGATGTAATGCTGTATGTGAAGTTAACAGAAATGCACACTTCATAAGTATTTTCGTGGCATCACAATTTCATCATGGGTTTTTGAAGTGAGAAACGCTCGCAGTACAAAGCTTATGGGTTAAGTCAGGAAGTCAGAAGATGCAGAGATAATGAACATAATAAGGTAATACATATCATGGAATAGACTGGAAGGTAAAAAATAAACACTGAAAGGTACTCCAAGGTATTTCATTTTATTGATTTAAAATATAGCTTATAGGATTCAGAGTGAGGAAGACTTGGATACTAGAGAAAAGATTTTTAAGGAATGATTTGGTGGAGAAGACTCAGATTGCTTTCTGCAATGGAGGGATGTGTTATTTGGGACATAAAGAACTTTTGCAACAAACCTTTCTAAAACTGAGCGAGCACCACAGTCAGAAGCTTATCTGCCACAGTGGTCTCTACACAGGAGGGTTGGGATCTAAGGCAACCCTTGCTTTTCAAAGAACATACATGCAGACTGACAAAATGGGGTTTAGAATGAACACTAGGTGATGGACTGCTTCTCCCAAAATCTGTGGGGTTTCTTTTCTCCATAGGCACTGCACGTGACTCGTCTGAACTCTTTGTATATGGACTGAGTTGAGCCTGACCTGTTCAGCTCTTCTCTGTTAAGTTAGTACACAGGCGCTGCTCCACAAAAACTGTCACTGCGTAGACAGTTTGCTAGAGTAGACTCTAGCTCTGTGACACATGCTTTTCTTTTATAAAAGAATAAGCAGCATTGAATTTCTTTAGGGGCTGCAGGGTAAGTTTGAGGGAGGCAATAGTTGTGGAGAAACTGATTTACAATCATAGAATAATAGAATAGCAGGTTGGAAGGGACCTCAAGGATCACCTGATCCAGCCTTTCTCGGCAAAAATACGGTCTAGACAAGATGGACCAGCACCCTGTCCACCTGAATCTTAAAAGCATCTGATGTTGGGAACGATAACCTCTTGCTTTAGAAACTAACTTATAATTCCTTTGCATATTGTTAGGCATTGTGAAAACTTGTGATTGAAAGTTACAATTATGGGAGATAAGGATCCATTGGTTTGGGATGTGTGATATTCTGGTTTGTAGAAGTAGAATATGTAGTGAAAATACTGGGTTTGGGAAAGACTATGGTGGTAGTAAGTATAAATTTGCTTTATTTGGAGCAATGTATTATTAGGAGTGATTCTATGTCTTTAAGAATCCTGCAGGCTGCCTACAGGGCCTAATTCCTTATGGTAGTTATGCTGCTGTTTGCAATAACAGGAAAAAGGCAGGAGTCATCTGAATGAGGTACCTAGGTAAATCAAATCACATGTGGCTGCTTAAAACAGTTCCAGATTTGACAGTGTTAACTGAGGGCAATACATTCTTGATCTTTGGGACAGGCTTGCTAGATATAGTTGTTCCTCTCTTATTATTCTTGAATTGCCACTTGGGCTCATTCTTCACCAGTTACTTCAGTTCATACCCATATACATGCTGCTTGCGCAGGCTCAGTGCCTTCATTGGAACTCAGGAGGCTGCACAGCTGGATCACATCAATGGAGGGTGTCTCTAGAAGGGAGGAGAAGTTCTTAAGATTTGTACCTCTTAGGATCTAGCATAATAACGTAAGATGGTTATGACTTCAAGATTTTCCCATTGAATTTTTCAGCCTTCTTGTGTTATACCCCTGCAGTATACTGTTCAGCTGCCTAATTTTATTTGTAATTACTAGCTTTCTGCAATAAGTGTCTACAGATTTACTTTCACTGTAGTATCTAGTTTGTATTACTCTACTCAAACTAGGTCACCTTGACTGGGGGTGGCTGCATTGCCTTGAGCACCCAGGCTTGATTAGTAATTCATAAATAGCGGAAGTGTAAGCTGTAGCTGAACCCTGGCTGTATTCAGTGTTCAGCCTTTCTGCACCTTAAAACAAGCTCCTTCATTGGCTTGATACATCTGCAGGAGTTGCATTCGGGCGGTGCTTCAGTTTGTGGCATTACACTCCTGTATGCTTGAGGAGGTACGGGCATTTGAACTAAACTAAAACTGAATGCATCCTTGCTTACGGTATCTGAATGTGGCTGCTAGGATCTTTCAATACTGTGACCTATACAATGAACACAGTGTATGTACTGTTTGAAAAAGAGAGAGGCAGTTAAGGCAGGTGGTGTCAAATTTCTATGCTGGCAGGCAGAGTTATGTCAATGTTATGTTATGTCAATATAAAACTATTGCGCTACTGTGCACATAGTTGAACTCTTCATCTTACAAGAAAAACTGGTGTTAAATTTAGCTCAATGAGGACCTGAATTTCCTGAATACTGAATATTTATACTCAATATGTGATTTCTTTAATATTCATCAAACCAAATTCTTATCAATGGAAGAAATCTTATCTTTGGATTCTTAGGTTTGGTGTAAAGGTTTAAGGAGGGGGGGGCCTTAAAGAGTATTTAGCTACAAATTTCACATTTAAGATTCACAATGCCCAACTTTTCTTGTCTGATACATAGATTAGAATGGTGATTATTTTTTTTCCCCACAATAAAATACTCACAAAAAAACCTCAGCAGTGTTAAGTTCCCTTTCTGCTAGGTTTTCTGTCAACCTATAAGAAAACCTTACCTGAGTCTCAATCAGTTTATAGCGTTGTCTGAAATTATATGTTAGTTAATATGTAATTGCATTCCCTTTGTTAGACTTGGCAATGGTGGAATTTCCTGCTTGAGTGATAAGCCAGCAAATTACTGATACGCCCTCCACTATCCTTGTCAAAAGGCTAGGTTTTTGGAACAAAGTTGAGAAGAAATTGTTGGTTGATCTTTAGCAGTTACAATTTAATGTGTAACTGCAATGCTAAAAAGTATCTGCGTCATTTTAAAAAGGCCAAGATAGGGTTGTGGCTAGGGAGCTAGATGATGTTGCAGGGGCAAGGTCCGCCAGTGTTCTACTGCATTGTGCTTGATATCCTTGTCATGAAAATATTATTTGAATGCAGTGATGTTTTTAATTTTTTTTTCACCAGTTAAGATTTTTTTTTTAATGTAAATGGAGAAATTGGAAATACTGCCTGAAGGAAACCTTCATGTGAAAAAAAATCTTTGTTACTTAGTTTCTGCTAGAAGAGTAAGGAAAAACCTTTGCTAGAGGATTTGCTTTTAATAATGCTTCTGAAGAAGAATACAAGCTCTGAGAAAAACATAGCATATTTTTGTCCATAGTGTACTTAATACAAATTATAATGTATTCAGCAAGAAGGATGCATAACAAACTGAAAAACAAAAGAAAGAGCAAGGTAAGTTTTTAAATGATGAAATGATTTGCAGTAGTTTAGTTGAAAAGTGCCATGTATTTGGGGAAGAACAGCTGGCAAGTACAGATAGCTTATGAGAGGGAACAGAGAAGAAGCCTGTTATCAAGTATGAGGAAGATGGAAGACATGAACAGTGACGTTTTAAAGTGAGAAATACAAGGTTTAATATTATTAGGAATGTTTATAACGTTATGGTTTATAAAAAAAATTACACAGACTTGACAGATGACTTCTTTGGGGGGTGAGGGAGAAAGAAATGCATTGTTGAATTATAGTGGTCTAAACTTAGCAGTTTAATTATTTGTATGTAGGTAAAATCTTGTTCATAACCCAGTTCAGCAGGACTTACTAGATTCAGAAAGGTCTATGCACCATCAGTGCCATCTGTGATATTTATCATGGAATCTTAGAATGGTTTGGGTTGGAGGGGACCTTTAAAGGTCACTAGTTCCAACCCTCCTGCTGATGGCAGGGGCATCGTTCACTAGATTAGATTGCTCAAAGCCCTGTACAACCTGACTTTGAGCACTTCAAATGGGGCTTCCGCAACTTCTCTCACTGGCAACTTGTTCCAGCATCTTGCTACCCTTACAATAAAAAATTTCTTTCTTATGTCCAATCAAAATCTATCCTCTTTCAGTTTAAAGCTGTTGCCCCTTGTCCTGTTGCAACAGGGCCTTCTAAAAAGCTTGTCCTCATCGTTCTTGCAGGCCCCCTGTACGTACTGAAAGGCCACAATAAGTTCTCCCCAGGGCCCTTTCTTTTCCAGTCTGTCATCTTTCTTCACAGCAGAGGTGTTCGATCCCCCGATCATTTTTGTGGCCCTCCTTTCAACATGTTTTAACAGGGCCATGTCTTTCTTGTGCTTGGGGTACCAGACCTGGATCCGGTACTCCAGGTGGGTTCTCATGACAGCAGAGTAGAGGGGCAGAATCACGTCCCTCAACCTGCTGGCCATGCTTCTTTAGAGGCAGCCCAGGATACAGTTGGCCGTCTGGGCTGTGAGTGCACATTGCCAACTCCTGTCCAGTTTTTCATCCACCGGTACCTGCAAGTCCATCTCGACAGGGCTGCTCTCAATCCATTCATCACCTAGTCTGTATTGTTATTGGGGATTGCTCCAGTCCATGTCCAGGACCTTGCACTTGGCATTGTTGAACTTCTTGAGGATGGAACTTCCTTCCATCCATTTATTTCAAACATAAACTACTTGTTGTATTAGATGCAACTTTTGGTAAAAAGGTGGCTATATTGAGTCCAATAGAAAGAAGATTTATGGAATAGAGCTTTCCTCTGAGGAATGTAGTTCTTTTATAGAAAGCAGTGAGTTACGTGTGTGTTAGCCCACACAGGGAAGAGGGCAATGCACATGCAAAAGCGTAGAAGGAAGTCTTATAAAAATACATTCTTCAGGTTCCGTGAATTACCTCCTGCTCCACCTTCCAATTGTGCTTTTCCTCTTGGTTGCTAGCTTATTGTATTTGTATAGGTGTGGCATCAGCACTGGGTTCACATTTCGTTTGAGAAATAAGAGAACACAATCCTGTGTCCTTAATCTGCTGTCTTGATTTCAAAGCAAATGCCCGGGAAGTGTGTCCATACCTGTTCCACTGGAATGAAATAGTGTGCTTTACTTTCCACTCTGTTTTTCATTCTTAAACTTTACCTTTTGCAGTTTTCAGAGGCTGGTTGTCTACTTCTATTTGGCTTTGTACTTTAACTAATGTGCAAGTGCCTTTTGGTTAAGCAGTCTCACACTTGTTGATCATAAAATGGAATAAAAGCCAGCAATAGCAATAACTCTATAACTTGGCTTCTTACTCTAAAAGACCATCAGCAGTGAACATATTTCACAGCTAGGCTGGAAGGAGCGTAATTCATGTAATGCCATCACTGTGAAGATTGGAAGCATAATAGTAGTTAGTAATTTATTTATTTTTAATTTAACTTTCCTTGTGACAGTAGGGAGTAGTAAAGAAATAGTGGCCAGTAGAAGTTATTTTCACATCAAATCTTTTGGTAAATGGGTAGAAAATAATACAGACATTAACTCTGTAGCCTGTCGGAAAGGCCTCATTTCGCCATTTCCTGTTACTCTGTATGTGTTTTTTCTCAATACGGTGCATCCCTAGGCCGTCACCTGGGAAGGCCTTTGCTTTTGTACCTGTGCAGTGAGGTGTGAATTGCGGGATGGGAGGCTAAACCAGTTAGTAATGTCTGTCATGAATTCCTCTCATTTTATCTGTGTGGACTTGTTCTAAAGATGGTGTTAGTGGTAAATTTATTGACATCAGACCTAAATTTATTGACATCATGACCACAGGTACCCCAAAACTATTTTAAGTGACTTTTTAATTGTATGTTACAGTGAGAGGTGCTAAGTACCTGCAGCTCATTGGCTGTAATGTAGCCTGTCACATCTGTTAACCTGATAGTTAAAAAACAAAGTAATTGCATGGATGACTCTTACTGTGGATTGCTCTGTCAAATGACAGAGCAATTTGTTATTTTAATCTGTGAATTTAGCCTGCTTTTTTGTTATGTGGCATTGTGGAATTCATTGTTAATTCTGTTTTTTTGTTGTGTGAGCTACTTCTTGAGATAGTGTTGGGCGCTTGGCTTTTTTTGGATGCTAATTTCTTTTTTTTTTTTTCCAAGTTTTATCAGATATTCTCTGGAAGTTTCAGAAATTTAAGGAAAATTAAATTTAATTAATATAGTTAGCCAGCTGCAGTGACTGTAAGAAAAGCTTTCTTAGTAATTTCGGCTGAACTAATGAATTATAATATAGAATACTGGATCATTTGTGATACTGAAAGAACTTTCAATGTAATTGATGCAGAAGTCAAATAAATGAAATTTGGATCATTTATGCATGAACTATCATCTTTTTGTATTTATAAAATAATATGTGAAAATGTAAGGCATCCCAACCTTAAATTTTCAATGAGTCTAAAATGTGCTAATCAGCTAAGTACTTGATGTTAGACAATGTTGAGTCTTAACAGTTCTGTGCTCACTTTATCTTAATATATTTATATCTGCATGGTGTGAAATTTTGGGATTGCCTGGATCTATGGAGTTGCCCCTGCCCTTTCATTCTTGCAGATGGTGTTAGGCTATGCTTGCTGGAAGGATCTCCATAATATGTAGTATATCTCCAGCCATCTCTGTAAAGTGTCTCAAGGCAGTCTCTAGTTTAGCTAAAGAGTATTTAAAATAAATTAGTCATGTTTCCTTCTAGAGTTCTCTTTTTTAGTGTTTTAGATACCTCAAACAAACAAAAGTAATTCTGTCAGATTTTGAGACCTCCTACAAACTCAAGAATAGGATAAATTCATAAACTAATCCTTAATTTTGCACAAAATTATGTTACTGTAGATATTTAGCAGCTGAGAATCTTAAAAGTTTAAAGCATCAGATCTTTAAAAGACAAAATCTTAAGATTAAGAAAAGTTCTGTAATCTTCTTGTTGCTCATGTAGTAAATCCTGATTAATATTAGCAAGCTTTGTTAAGAATGGATAGAGGAAAATAAAAAATATATGGTATGTTTACTGTTCATTAAGTCAAATTGATTATGTTCCTTTTGGTCTGATGTATTTGATCTGCAAACATTTACCAGTATTTTAGGAGGGAAAGTGTAGGGACAATATAAAAATAAAATGTAAAATATGAAATTTTAGTCTGTGGTGGAGAAATTACTAAAGGAGGTGAAAATCTGCAAGTCAGAAATTTATTCATTTTGTCTGAATGAATATTATGAAGTGAAAATGTGTGAACTGAGGTTGTTTAGTCTGGAGAAAAGGAGGCTGAGGGGAGACCTTATCGCTCTCTACAACTACCTGAAAGGAGGGTGTAGCAAGGTGGGGATCGGTCTCTTCTCCTGAGTAACAGGCGATAGGCCAAGAGGAAATGGCCTTAAGTTGCGTCAGGGGAGGTTTAGATTGGATATTAGGAAAAATTTCTTCACTGTAAGGATTATCGAGCGTTGGAACAGGCTGCCCAGGGAAGTGGTTGAGTCACCAGTCCTGGAGGTATTTAAAAGACGTGTAGACGTGGTGCTTGTGGACATGGTTTAGTGGTGGACTTGGCACTGTTAGTTTTATGGTTGGACTCGATCGTAAAGGTCTTTTACAACCCAAATGATTCAATGATTTTCGACTTCAAAAACATCTGCTTCCATTGGACAGGTATTTTTCAGACATTGTACGGTATGATACTTTGAGCTGAAGTTATTACTTTCTGTATAGATTGTCTTGTTTTGTTTTTTTGAGTCTGTAAAACCTTTTCCAGGTTCTCTTCCTTTAAGGAGAACAATGCTTCATGTAGTATCCACCTGCGTTTTATCCACATGTGTGTACTGAAGTTGAACGTTACATGGCTGTAAATACCGTCTTGGCTTACTGCATGTTGACTTCCCATATAGACCTGCCTTTAATTTCTTCCCCTGCCTTCCATATTGCTGGCAGTAGGGTGTCTCTACATGGTATACTGAATGAACTACACAGAAGTGATTAACTTTTTTTTAACCTAACTAATAAAAGAGAAGAATAACGAGCCTGGTCACTGAGTTAACATATGTGACAGGCTACATTACAGTCAATGAGTTGCAGGTATTTAGCACCTCTCCCTGTAAGATACAGTTCAAAAGTCACTGAATTAATGTGACCACTCAACTTACAGTCTTTGAATTAGCAAATCTAAATCTGATTTTTGGAACAGATGCATCCTGCAGAGCACTGAGTAGTCTGTCCAAAGCCCAATAAGAAATGTAAGCCCGGTTGTAACTCTGTACAGGAGACGTGCTGGAAACTTTCATTTCATTATTGGTTTAAGACAACCGAAGTATGGGCTGTTACTGAAGACAACAGTTCATTTAGTATATGAGTGCACAGTCTGATACAGTGAGGGTAGCAGGAACTCATGTCGAGAAGAGAGGGATTTACACCTCTGGTAGTAATCTGTGAATCTAAACCTGCTGTGAAACTGCAGCTAAAGACAGTTCAACTGTTTAAAGTTCAGTACTTGGCTCCTTTTCTGCATCCGGTCCCCAGTTTGCACGGAGTTCTATGAGCTGATATGCAGCTCTTTTAAAAGAACGGAAGAAAGATCAGGACAGCTGGTAAGATATTATGTGTGGTCATTAAAGGGTGGTTATTTTATTGACGTACGTGAATTCCAGGACTTTGTAGTTCCTGCTCTGTGAACCAACCATTTGCAAGTACAGCATGAAGGTTCACATACTTGTTCTCTACAAGTCTGTCTTGCTGGCCACTGACAGGAGAGCTTTTAACAAATATCCTTATTTCAGTTATCACACTGGATGCTTAAAGTTCATTTTGTGTGAATTTTGGAAAGTCTGAAACTGCTTTAGTGAATTATGGTAAAGAAATCATTTCTGCTACTGGCAGAGACACATTGTCTGGGAAAGTTCCCTTTTTTATCATGATTGCTAATGAAGATAAGACTGTAGTTCAAGAAGATATTGTGGTATGTATTCCTTAGGCTTTGCTGATTAAACTTTTTAAACTATTGTGCTTGTTGGTATGTTTTCATGCTGAATGCTTTGATACTTGCTCATAAACAGGACATTAGTGATTTACTTTTAAAATTACCTATTACGCTGCTTAGTAAATAGAGGGTTGTATTTCAGCGAGAAATTTGTGTGAACATTATTTTCTGATATTGTGACCTATTTTGAAGGTTAAGTAATTGATCTCTGAGAATTTTGAACATTTGTAACTTCACAGGCTCACAGAATGCAGAAATTTGGGCCCAAGTTCAGGAGAGATGTGTGTTCCCATTATCTGTATTATCTGTTCAGAAATATTTTGAAAACTGAAACCCAAAAAGTTTAAAAACTTATTTATCGTAAGTGTGCTTTCATGAAATTTAGTGTTGTTTATCTTAACCATATATTGCTCTTTGTGTTTCCAGATTGTCAGGGCTCAATAATAAAAAATGAGGTAGATGAAAAAGGTGGAAAAAATTGCATTTTGCAATATCAGTTTTCTCTAGTAGCATAGGTAGACTTTTCATGAAGTTCAGTTCTGTATTTTCTCTCAGTGGATTTTTTTTTTGCTTTTCCTCTTTCTCCCTCTGTATTCTCTATGCTGATGATATTTCTCCAGAAAGTATGATCTCTGACCTTGCGTGTCCCCTCTTCATCCTTTCACAGCAGCTGTTCTTCTGTTTCTCCTTCTTGTTCTCAGCTATAGCAAATCTGTTCTTCAAAGATGTTCCCCTTTGACTAACTGATCTTCTCCATTTTGTTGGTGGGGATGCGTATGTCCACAGTTAACATCCTCATGTAAAGGGTTATTCCACCGGAACCTGTGGAAAAAGTTAGTAAATCTTGAATGTTGTCTGCAGTTTTCTTTCCTTCATGCTTTATATTTCTGTCTGATTTATATTGTTCAGTGCAGTTGCATCTTTAGTATTTGTCTCTTCAGTGAGTTAAATGAGATCCTAGTGCATACAAAAGTATCTTCTATTGAGATTCCTTAAAGAAATCCTTGTGTATTTCTTCCTCAGTTTCTGTATCCTGGCATCTTTTTCTTCCTCCTTTGCCAATAGGCTTTTACAAATATTTTTACATCCATGTGATTCTTGAGGTAAAGAATTTTATTGTGTAGGATACAAGTATGTATTTCATATCGCTGCAGCTGTTTGCAGTTCATATTTGTTTGCAGGCTACTGCAATGTCTCTTAAGTATCCATGTCATAGCTATTAATATGATTTCGTATACTTGACTGGAAAAAAAATCTATTAATGCTTAGAGACAAGATAAAGGCAAGTCAGAAATATTTTAATAGCACAACTCTCCAGATCTCTGAAAAAACAGCAATAAAAATTGTTATGAAATGCATCTTGAGCTAGAGAAATGCAGTCAGCAAGAAGCAGCTTCAGTTTCAACTACAAATATTTACAGGCACCAGCACAGCACATCCTTCAGCAGTGTGTACAAAGCTAGATAGTTAATGAGTCAAAACTTCTGTGCCTGTAGGTGTAAAACATGCATAGGGACAGCTCTGGCATATGCATCAAATAAGTACTCCTTATGCCATCTCTAGACTTCTAGAAGTGAGAACTGCATTCATTGTCTTGACTTGTTACTGTTTTTCTTTTACTTTAAAACATATTTTTTAACTGTTACTGATTTGATTTTAGTTTAGCATTATAAAACACTGCTGGTTTTGAATATGCGGGCAGTGAAGGCAGTAGTAATTAATTTTTTATAGAAAGCATTAATTTCTGTGCATATGGAAATTCTTCATACTTAATATGAAGAATAGCAGAAAATTATACAATATTTTGAATAGCAGTTACGGATTTTTCATTTCCTTTTAATATATTATGCTTGCAAAATGAGAATTGCTTTCTCTTGTAGTGTCTTGCACTAAATTAATGGTTTAATTGGTGACAAAGGCCAAAGAAAACCATATTAGCTTGGTGAAAGTTCATCGTAGAGATAAGGATCATACAGCTTTACTAATGAAAGGTTTGTGGTAGTCAGTGCATTATGAGAAAGTAGATGCAGTCATCTAGTTATCTATATTCAACTAATTTTTTCTGAGCAGGATAATCAGTAGGACAGGTTTAGTGCTGTCTTCCTTGCAGCTCCTCCATCCCATGTTTTCCTATCCAACCCTGCTTTCCCACAACTCTCCTTTTCCTTTGGTGTTGGGCATACCTCTCATTTTCATATAAAACAGCCCAACTCTCACCCTGTCCTGTGCTGACACTGTGTCATCTGGCAAGGCAGAGGCTGCAACCTGTAAAACTTTGGACAGGTGGAAGAATGAGAAGATCTCTTAATTCTGGGAATAACTCATTGCAGCAGGGGTACTGGGTATGCAGTACCACAGAGTGGGGCTTTTTCACTTTGAAAATACCTGCTGAGCCTTCACCTATATAAAGAAATCCATGATTGATTTAACTTGGGAGATTTGTTTTGTGAAACCTATTATTGGAAAGCTAATTATCAGTTAATATCCTTATTTACTTTATTATTGTGACAGATAAGAAATACTTCATTTCTCTATTAGTTATTACTTCTCGTAATATTCTGATATGCTTCTCCATTTGTAATCATGTATTTGAAAAACATTTTTAAACTGTTAATCTCCTTTTTCTTTAATACCTTTAAATATTACATTAGGTTTGTTGTTTTCCTTTGGTTGAGCTCCCTGGGCAACGTATTTTAATATGCTGATTCCTAAGGGAAAGGGAAACATCTATCTGCAATATTACCTTCTAAGCCTGGGTTTGGGTTTGTGGTTTCTTTTTTCTGTTTCAGGAAGAAAAAAGTGAAGAAATGTCTACCAATTTAAAATACCTTTCCTTGGGCATCCTGGTTTTTCAGACCACAAGTTTAGTCTTGACCATGCGTTATTCTCGAACACTCAAAGAAGAAGGACCTCGTTACTTATCCTCTACTGCAGTAGTTATTGCTGAACTTCTGAAGATTTTGGCCTGTGTTCTGTTGGTCTACAAAGACAGCAGTATGTGTCAAATTTTGCACCAAGTAATTTTCCTAATCAATATGCTGTATTGTAGTGGCAACTGCAAATCAGCCATGTGAGTATAGGCATACAACAAAGCATTTCCCTTCTTATGTAAGAAATAGTCTTGGAAAGACACTAATCATACTTCACTCCTCAACACGTGACAGAAGATGTTGTATTTTTGTTGAAGAGAGTTCTCTTTAAAGAATGTGGATGCTGAGGAGTGCAAGAATAAATTTTCTACTAAAAGCTTGAAGCCTGTTTGCTCAGGCATTTTAAGAAATTCATATGTAGAAGTAGGAAAAAATGAAAAGCTTTAAGTGTGTCCAAAGCATGAGTGCATTTAGAAGCCTGTAATAAACAGGAGATGCCAAAGGGAGGAAGCAATTTCATTACTACAGCAAGAAGCACACTTTTAAACTCAAAAAAAGTATGTTCAGATTTACTCGAGTTCTTATTTTGTACATTTTATACTGAATTTGTCCAGTTCCTTGGAACGTATATTTGATCTTCAACAGCTTAAAAATATCATTGTATGTGCATAAATATTGATGACTCTCTAAGCTCCTACATGTGCATTTTTTAGGTGATACTCTGTAACGTATCATCTTCAAATATCGATATGGTTTCAATTAATTTTACTTAAAGTATTTTGAATAATTGTTCTAGTTCTAGTATTCTAGGCTACAGGAAGACACTTTGCAGTGTCTTTTTTCTTACATATATGAGGTTCGTGAAAGTCAAACAAACATAGTGTTTTGAAGTCTTGATAGCAGTGATAGCTATCTTTGGTTTTGGTTTGGTTTTTTTTCCTCCCTTTAAGTAAATGTCTATTTCTTTTATTGTTTCTTTGGGTAGAGTGCAATTTGCGGACTCTGAACAGAGTGCTACATGATGAAATCCTTAATAAACCCATGGAAACTCTTAAACTTGCTATTCCTTCAGGAATTTATACACTTCAGAATAACTTGCTGTATGTAGCATTGTCAAACCTAGATGCAGCCACATACCAGGTATTGTACATTTGAATTTCTCTGGAAGTTTCAAAGAAACCCATGAATTATGTGGTAGTAACTGTTTCTGGGTTCTTCTAGGTTACATATCAACTGAAAATTCTTACCACAGCATTGTTTTCTGTGTCCATGTTGAGCAAGAAATTGGGTGTATACCAGTGGCTTTCGTTAGTAATATTGATGACAGGAGTGGCATTTGTGCAGGTAAATTTTTACAGGCGGTTTCTGTTTATTTAACGTGTTTATTTAAGGAATGTGCGTTTCTATACTGATTAAAAAGCTTTCAGTTTCTACCAGCTGCACATGAGCACCAGAGTATGGTCAGGAACCATGAATCACTACTGGCCAGGGCTAGAAGACACCAGAAATGGTTCAAAGGCAAAAGATAACACCTCTTTCTTGTCCCAGTGCTCTATTGCAGAATGTGACAGGTCCGCTGAAGCAACCTGCAAGTAACAGTGATAGCAGTATTTATTAGCACACTTCTTAAGACATTAGGGATTCACAGATCTTCTGTGCCAGCACGGTCGTGCTGCTCACCTTGTGATACACTTTACGCATGGCAAATTTACTTGAACTTTTTCAAGAGGCAAACTTGGCCTCTGTTCTAAATACTGCAGGTACAGTATCTTGTACTTTTCAGAGGCCAGAATCATGGGATAAGAGAATATTGTAAGAATTTTTAGCAGATTTTAGCATATCCTAGAAATCTTCATTTTAAAACTTAAGAATTTGAAAAAAACTCTGAGGATTTAATTTGATAGAATTTTAAAATTTAATAATGAGAAATGAGAACAAAACATTCTGATAATAACTATCAGACTCTTCGGTATGTTTTTGTCTATGGCATTGCATTTTATTCTGTTAGCATTAGATAATGCAGGATTTAGCTTCATAAATTTCAGCTTGTTTTAGTCATCTGCATAATCACTGAAGAGAGGCACATGCAAAAGGCAGTTCATCCCATCTTAAAGACAGCTAGTGTAAGTGGTTTTCTAAGTGTGCTTATATTTGTAAGGTAACTAACTTTGGTGGCAAAAGATGGTGACTGAATGAACACGATAAGTCATGCTGGGATAGAGAAACAGTTATGGCTTATAAAACATAAATTCTGGACCTATTTAAATTGATGGGTATTCTCCCAGTCCAGGCACAATTTTACTCCTTACAAATATGTAGAAAGAAAAATTATGGCTTTTCAGTCCTTTAAATTGACCAGCATATGATTGTCTGTATTTAGTAACTGTTACAGTTGCTAAAAACAAATTTGCATTTTATAGATGCTCATGACTTGATTTTATCAGTGAATTCTGTATAACTGTTTTTACATCCAGTGGCCTTCAGACTCTCAAGCAACAGCTGCTAAGGAACATTCAGCAGGATCTCAATTTGTAGGCCTGATCGCAGTTCTTATAGCATGCTTTTCTAGTGGATTTGCTGGGGTTTATTTTGAGAAAATTTTAAAGGAAACTAAGCAATCTGTGTGGATCAGAAACATTCAGCTTGGTAAGTTTAATTTTAGTCATCTCTTACAGATACCGCATTCTGAAGAATTAAGATAAAGGTGCAAAATATCTATACGTGTATATATATAGATAAATAGTATCACCAACATTTTAGTATTCTGCATAAGTGTACTTTTAAAACCAAAAGTATAGACTCTGCTAGATAGAATTTTAGCAGTTGCTTTCTGATCTCAACCTAGTTCTTCATTTAATTTGCTTATAGAGTGTCTGTAAGTTTGTACAGAATCTGTCAATTGAATTTGTATTGAAAATTCCCTGAAGAATGTTATCTTATGCAGGATTCTGTGATTCTTGTTGGAGTTGCCCTTCTTTCTCTAATGGAATCCCTCTAGTCTTCACCTGTAGGCAATAATTCTTTATTGCATATTTGAATAAATGCCTCAGCAGAATTTGAACTTTCCAGCACCTCAGTACGGACTCTTGAATAAATCCATAGTTCTGTAGAATTAAGTCATGAGGATCACTTAGTGGATCAGGGCTGTGTACTGAGTATGGTAGAATGTCATGAAGTACCATAAAAACAGGAGATGGTGTGTTTTTTTTGTAATTAGATAGTTGGTCAAAAACTAGTATGGTCAAAAATGCCTGAGTACAAGCAATATTTTTTTCCTTTCTTTTCCTGTTGCTGTGTTTTAATTATAAATGGTTATAAATGCAGAACTGCATTTTGATTATATTTTAATATTTTTACATGTCCATAATGGTTTGAAACTTGAGGATAGAGAAGGGGATCAAAACCTCAATTCACAACTTGCTAGTATTTATTGAAATTGTGTATGTTAAAACTAAGTTTTCTTGAACAACTGTAGTGTGACTTCAGCCTTCAGTCATGACTAGTTTCAGGAAAACTGAAATTGTGTTTAAGTGAATTTTGCTATATGCCATCCCATTCCAGTAGAAAGCAATGGAAGATAAGTATATAAGAATGCCCTAATGGAAACAGTCAAAGCTTGTTATAAGTGTGGAACGTAGATTTTAAAAGAAAGTATTTTTCTGAACACCGATTGCATTTGAACGTGATGGTATTGCAAGTGGCAGTCCTATTTTTAAAATCAGATATATGTGAGCAGTCCTTGAGGACAAGGAACCTGTTTGTATGTTTTTTTCACGTAAAGCTTTTAAATCAATCTTGTACTTCCAGGATTTTTTGGTAGCATATTTGGACTGATGGGTGTATACATTTATGATGGAGAACAACTGTCAAAGAATGGATTTTTTCAAGGATACAATAAACTTACCTGGATAGTTGTTGTTCTACAGGTGAGATACCTTGTATGACATGTTTCTGTGCATTTGCAATTTACTCTTCTATAAATGACTGGGTAAACTATTGGGTGTCATTGAAGCTATTGCAAATTCTATCATCAAAACTCTGATCTATTAGAATCTATTCTATCAGAATAAACCTCTAAAGAAAAATCTGGAAAATACATAGCAAGTATATGACTAAGTATTGTGCAACATAAAAGCATGTATACCTTACTTCTTTTGCAATGTTTTAAAAAAAATATATATACCCTTCCTCCTGTGGCTAAAAATGTATAGTACAAGCACTTCCACTAATTTAATGATGGTAATATGATCAACAATTTCTTTAAAGGGAAAAGAAGGACTCCGCGAATATTTATCTTCAACAGTACATATCCATAACATAAAATAAATGTAATGCTCCTAAACATAAACAAAGGCTTTTCCTAAAGTAAGCCCATGTTGTTAAAATAGGTGCTCTCAGTGGAATTGGCAGGCTGCAAACCCAAACCTCAATATTTTTTCAGGCACTTGGAGGGCTGGTGATTGCTGCTGTTATAAAATACGCGGACAACATTTTAAAGGGATTTGCAACCTCTCTCTCTATTATACTGTCAACGCTGATCTCCTATTTCTGGCTGCAAGATTTTGTCCCTACAAGGTAAGAATTATTTTCCATGTCTGATGAAAAAAAAATAAAGTTGAAAACTTAATGCTTACCAGATATAACTCCAAAAAGAAATAAAAAAACATGTTTAGATACAACTTGCACATAAAAGTTTAGTTTCATAACATACCATAACTAATATTTAATTTTTTCAGTATAGTTGGCAAGATTAAATTTTCTGTAAGGTACAGTGCCCCACAGGTCAAGAATAATTGAATCTCAATTCTTGGCTTTTGACACGCCACTCTCTTGCAGGCTCTATGTTTTAGTTCACTGTCCCTTTCTCTTCTTTTCCTCCCTCCCCGATCTCCCTCAGTTTGGTTCAGCTCCTACTTTGCTTGTATGCTGAAGCTCTTCAGTTTTGACGCTTGCCTTGCATTGCCTTTGGCTCTGCTCTTTGAACCAGTCTCCCCCCTGCTGGCTCTTCTGAGTAAGATCGTGACAAAGGGGTTGCCTGTCTCTCGTTTTCTCTTTGTCCTCTGAATGGACAGATCTTCCACAAGTCATCTCATTGCAAGAGGAGTTACGGCCGAACAATTATAATTATAATAATCTTTTTATAGTGGTTTTCATCCATTCTCCAAACAGTCTCTAAAAGAGATAATTGCAATGACACACACATGGAAGTTACACGATTAGTTGCCCAAGGACACCCAGAAGTCCAAAGGCAGAGCTTTTTTCTAGACAATACCATATTTATTAGTGAACGCACTCAATCAAGAGAGAGAGAAAAATGGTTGCTGTATGATTCTAGGCCAAATACACTCTGTCCTGATGTTTTGTCAATCAGATTTTAGTAGCTTTGTGCAGTGCAGGTTTTGTACGTGGGTAGGTTCCAGAATAGTGCTTGTCTTGGTAGGGCATGTTAATATATGGTATGTAGAAGTAATATTCCAACTTTCAGATACATTAATAGGTTTTTGCTTATAATTAACTTCATATATGTTACATATACTCATAGTGTAAAAATATTTTGAATATTTACAACTTTTGTATCTGATACAAAGAAATATCTTTTTATCTAAAAGTAGTATTTGCAATATTAGCAGGAGTTTACTTAAACATTCAAAAAAGGAACTAGAACTATTTAGGCTTAAAAAGTGGAAGACATTGAACTTAAATTATAAGTAGCCTATACTTGTCCTACGAAAACAAATGTAGAAGGTAGTTTAAGAATTTCTATGTGCTCAAATGGAAAATTAATAAGTAACTTACCAGCTTCTGCAAACATGGTGAAAATGGAAACAGTGGTAAATAATTAAATGAGATGGAGCCAACTAGCAGCATGTAGAACTTGAAGCAATCTAGTTTAATAAAACTTGATTAACTTGAGTTAATCAAACTTAATCTTTAGAACCTTGCTTATGCCAGCTGAATTTATTTGAACTGAAACTGCATGATTGTTTCTGTCACTTCAACTAATTTTTTTTATTGGGATAATAGATGTAAAGTGCTTAAGTGCTTCAATGTGTTGCAATGGATCGTGTCCAGAAATAGGCTAACTGTATTCTCTGAAGGATTATCTTGTCACGTGCCACAGTTTTTTTAGCATTTGGTTCAGAAGATCAAATTGTCAACATTGTCATGTCTTTATGACAAGGTTCTTTTCTAAAATGTGTACTGATTATCTGTTGGCTTTGGATATTTTGTTTCAGACTCATAACTATCAAAACAACTTGAAAGGCCCATATGTCATAATACAAAAGATGCCTTTATTATCTTTTCCTTACATAAATCTTTATGTATCTGCCAAAAATTAGATTATACTGACTTGCAAACTGGTTCTTGGGCAGCAGTAATTTGTTTTGACATAAGCTTTGGACTTCAAAGCAAACACAACTCCAACACCATGATTTACGTAAGATGTTAAGTAACTATGGTAGTTGCATTTCTTTAGCTTCTGCTTGTGTTTTGCACAGAGCTTTAGGCAAAAGAAGAAAAAACCCAAACAAATGAAAAAAAAACAAAAGAACAATTGGTCTGATCACTTTCGACAATTGTTCCATGAAACTATAATTTTCATTTTCAGAATATGTCAGTCTAATGATACATTACTTTGTGGATATGTTTCTTATTTCAACTTCTTCCTGCATCCTTCTATAATAAATATATGCAAATTATTTTGTTCTTTATAAACTGGACAAATTTAATTTATCTTTCTGTGTTCCCAGAGGAAATATTTCCTTTCTTTTGATTGTATTATGTAAATAAAATTGCATCAATTAAAATGAGCTAACTTTTTTTTTTTTCATCCCTGTTCTATTCAGTGTCTTTTTCTTCGGAGCGGTCCTTGTAATAGCAGCTACTTTCCTATACGGTTATGATCCCAAACCCGCAGGAAATCCCATTAAGGCATAGCAGACTTCCTCGTCAACCTGCTTCTCAAGATCATGCACTGGGGGTCTTGCTAACAATGGCATATGGAAAGTGTCATTGTGCACTGCAAGGACAGGAGTACTACCCTGAATCTATTGAAGAAATGCTTATGAGTAGTTTTGAACAGCCAGAGTGGCTAAAGGTGGATGATGATACTGTCTGTAACTGATGAAAAAATAAAAAATAAAAATGGCAGGGGAATGCCCAGTGCAACTTGCTAATTAAAAACTTGAAAGGAACAAAAAGTTTCCAAGAAACTGCAATTAGGAATGTTTACAGCTTTGACTGGGATTGCATCAAAAGAATTTACTGTATTGACTGCTGCAGAAATATGTCCTATGCACTCTTTGAAAGAGCACATGACAATATTGTCAGATTGTATGTTTTTGCAATTTGACTATACTTAATCTCAGTAAATGTTTTTAACTGTTTGTCAATTTACATGAAATCAGCTGAATATACATCATAGTTCTAAAGTGATGGTTCTAATTAGGTATTCCTTATTAAAACTGTGAAGACTGAAGTATGATTGAAAGACACTTTCACAATATCCAATATTTTTATATTTTTAGAAGGCTGATTTAATAACAGAAATGTGTTATTAAATTATAATATTATCATTCTGTTGCTTGTATAAAACTATTGTAAGAATGTTAGCATTCTCACCTAAGTACTCAAAGGGAGAAGCTCAGAGTGAAATCTTTTTTGCTACTCCAGCCTTCGTCAGGAGAGCCTGCAGTGTTCCAACAGATGCAATAACTCTGGGAACACAGGCCGGAGGTTACTGCACTGACCTGGTACTAAGCGTAGGGTTATGGTGGAGCGCTTGCTCAGATGTAATGTTCATTCTTTTTAGTTTTATTGATTATAAAACAACTTCTTGGCAGAACCTTTAAAGTAGTTTTTATGCTTTAAATATCCTCTGGGGATTTTTTTAGCCACAGTTTAAAAAAAAAAAAAAGGAGCCCATAATAAACATTTTAAATGCATTATTGTTGTCTGTAACAGCTCCATCTGGAGCTATTATGGTATATCATCTGTATACGGTACTGTACTTTATTACAGAGGTGTTTTTTAAACAAGTGTTGTTTACTCATGAACTCTTCAAAGCTTTTTCAGTACATTTCTATGTAACGGCTTAATTAGAGATTATTTTTTTTTAATTATTATTTTGTTCTGGGACCCCTTGAGCCAACAGACCAAAATGGGTTTTCTGGAGCTATTCAGTCTAGTAGAGGAATTACGTTAATAGGAAACATAATGAAAAAGTAACTAATTGTGCAATAGGTAAATATAAAAGCATGCTGTTCATCTGTTTTAAACCAAAAAAAAAGTTCACAAAGAAACCTAGATGCAATTAGAACTTAGATCAATTAGACTGTTACGAACACTTCACTTGTTGAAGTGTTTGCATATAACCAGAAACACCAAAAAAAAAAAAAGCCGGAACTAATAAACAAAAAAAGCTGTCTTAAAAATCACTTGTTTTCAGGAGACCTATTCGCAATGGATTAATGTAGAGTGACTTCTTATCCATATGTTACACTTGTAAAGGTATACCTTTATAGAAAAATATATCAATAGTCCCTTACCTGTAGAATGACAAGTGGTAAAAATATATGATTTTCTTTATTTCCCCCGTTCATGCACTTTCTCGCTTCTGTCTTCTGCTAATGAGCACGTTGTGAGAGAGGTGTTTTAAAATGTTTGCCAAAGTACCTCATCCTCTTTCCCCCATTTTCGTGGTGGATTTACAAGGAGACTCTGTAAGAGTGCTCTAAGATTTTTTTAATGAAGTATTGTAAATGGGAAAGGAAAGATTCCACTTACGCCAGCCAAGTAAAAATAGTGTTTTCCTTCTGTTTGGCAATGACATGGATTATCAACTTTTCATTTGTTTATCATATTAGAGCAAGACATTACATTTCAGAGAAATTCCTCAAGGAATTAACCAATTTCCATTACTGTGATTCTTGGAATTTACTGCTAAGCTTTGTGAACTGTGAATCTATCCAGCATGCCATAATTGCAGGAGCTCTGCTAATTGGTATGAAAACTACCAATGCCAAAAATTGGCATTCTATGTTAATATTAAACTTCTTACCTAGAACATTCAATGTGGCAAAATCTTTGAAAAATTGCTTTTAGCCATTTCGCCACTGAGATACGAGAGGTAAGATGTACGTGTAGAGCAGCAGCTCGCAGCATTGTGTAGTGTCGAATGGGAAGAGCCTGACTCTGAAACGATCTAAGAAGTGTTGGTAGTACTATCTGATTTGGAGTTTGGCCTACACGATAACACTTTTAATTCCATGAATCACAGTAATGGAAATTGGTTAATTCCTTGAGGAATTTCTGAAAAAAACATTAAAAGCAGGTTGAGAACGCTTTAAAGCCAGTTGCACAGGAAGGGACCAAACAATCAACGCATTGCTGGAGTTCTGTTACATATAATCCCGTTTTAATACTTTCGGTGCACCTGTCAATATTTGTCAATAAGCATCAGTTTAAAGGGAAGCACAGGAATATGTGCTCTTTGCTTTTGAATAGGATGTCATACAGCTTTGGAAAACAATATATCTACTGTACTAAGGAACAGTAACTCCTGCCTGTAGACCAGTGACTCTTCCATGCTTTCAGCTGACAGTTCTGTTACATTCTCCCGTAGAGGGACAGATCTCTTTGGACACTTGTTGCTGTAAAGGAAATAATAATTTGCGTTTTGAGCTGTCTTTCCCTAGCAGCCCTTTACAGGCTAAGGAGAGACTCTTGTCTGAGGCCCCCAGGTTGAAAAGCATTATTCTAGACAGCAGGAAGACACCGTATGTTTCTTGAGAACAGAAAGGATTTGAGGAGGCTTTACTGATTTCTGTAACCTTTGCAATCCGAGAGCATATGCCCATTTTCTCATTGAGATACTTTTGTATCTGGATTTTAAAATTTAAAAAAAAATCATCAAAAAAACCCCAGTTTAAGTCTGTAACTGATTAACTAACCAAAGAAGCATAGCTAGCACAGAGCATTGGGAAGTACGGGGTAGCGTCCTTTGAGTTTGCCCTAAAAGCAATCTGTAGGAGTCTAACTTTCCAAAAATAAACCTGTCTTTCTGAACTATTGTTCTGACTTTTAGACAATGGATTTGTTAGTTTAGTTGTATATTTAGGAAGCTAACCTATACTTAGCAAAATTTTATTTAAATATTTATAAAGTTATAGCTAGGTATTTATTTGCAATAACTTGAATTATGTGATTTATTTTTTTTAAGACTCGCATAATGGAAGTACTAGTATTTATTGAATACTGGGGTATTTGGTAGTTTTATTTGAGAATCTCTGGGATACATGATAAATGGTCGAATAACTATAAATGTAGAAATATTGTCAAAGAAAAATAAATCAGCAGTTCAGTGGTGAAAAATCTTGAGTCTAATAAAATAAGATAAACTTTTCTTTAAACATTGTATTTCTGTGCTATCTACAAGTGCCCAGTAATATTTTTTTCTCAAAGAATTCAAATAATTTTATAGTTCTATTCAACTTCTTTGTTATAGACAAACTATAAGAAAACTTACCTTTTTGTTTGCTTTATTAATGGGTAGGTTAATGTTCTAGATCCAGCTTCTACAAGATAACAGCTTGGGGTTTTTACTGTAACTTTTTAGAAACGATTGTTTTATTTTTCCTCAAAAAAACAATCTTATTTTGGTAGCATGTACTTACGTTTCAGTTACTCATACACTCCTTCCATAGATTTTTAGAAGTAGGTAATTGTTTTGTTTTCCTAACTTATTTTTATGGCTGTAATTCAAAAGACTGTAGTGGATTTTGTTAAATTATTTCAAAATTGATAAATGAAACATTGCATTTCTTCTGGCTTTTGTTGTCAGTAACTTTCATTTTTTAATATATTTCCTCATCAGCTGTGCACGTTCTGTTGTATTTAATCAATCATCCTTTTCCAAATTTGAAGCTGTTGCTCATTTTCCTCCTGTTGACAGTGTTTCTTGCTGGATACTGTGAATGAGGAAGATTATTCATTGTTTTCGTCTCTGAAATCCATGTTTTGTAAGAATGAGATATTAAAAAACATTGAGGGGTTTTGTGTATTAGAATCATAATGTTTATCTATAATATGGTATTATACCATATTATACCATATATGTGGTAGTGTATCATTACCTATGGTGTTCAGTTATTGTAAGACAATCCAAGAAGTGTTTCCTTACTTTTGTTTTCATTGTTCTGTTCATTTTTAATGCTGATTGTTTTCCACAGGAAGTTACTAAAGAGTTCTACTCTTTCAGGTAAGCTTATCGCTTGTTTTTAAATATCTAGAATCAAGGTATTTTTACTGGAAAAAATGCAGGGGGAAATGCAACAAAATAAGTAGGATTAATTAGATGGTATCTTCTGCTCTGTTCACTGTGAATACAAATTTCTGTTCAGTTGAATTTATAACTTTTTCTAATTATTTCCCGCTAAGTGAATTTATAACTGTCTAGAAACAAAAAAAACTGTCCTGAGGTGCCATTCAGTGATCATTCTTGAATGTCTGCTGCACGTTTGCATCCAAGAGTAGACATGACATTTTTAACTCTTGCTTGCAATCTTCCATCATAGTTCTGACTGTAATTAGCCTTATTAATTTCATTAGTAATTTATAGCTCAGTAAAAATTGCTTATATGCTAAGCATATGTTTATATTTGCTGACATGAGGAATACGTTTTTAGATTTTTAAAAGTTCGTCTTTATTGTCAGTATATTTTAAATTTGATTTTAAATATATGAGCACAAATAGAAATCATATATTCAAACATTGTAGCAAAATTTTTAAGGTAGTCTTAGGATTTTTTATATATTGACTTTGATATTTGTGTGTGATTATGCTGGATACAATTCTAATATATGGTGTTTCCAGGCAGTTTGGAAACAGGTTATTTTTTTGGTATAACACTGCTGAACCATGGAATGCATCTTACATGACCTAATACAGTCTTTTTTTAATCCATAATGGGGTAAAATACTGTATTTTTTTCTCCTGTATGTGTAGATAATGTAACTAGAGTAATAAACTGGTTAAAATTAAGCACCGGCTGTATTAAGAATATGATATAAAACTGTTTGAGAGCTTTGTAAATGGAGAGGCTTTCCTTATGCATATTTTAACAGAAATAAAGCAATGTTTTAATTAACATTTATTATTTCAGAATATAATTTTTGGCATAATTTTCTGTAAACTCCAGAAGGCTATTGTAAGATGTTTCTTAATGGTATCTTTTAACATACAGTTTACTGAATTTTGCCAGAAATTTAATTTTGACTGAGACGTGCTTCTTTTTTGACCACTGTATCATGACTTCTTGTGAATCACGTTCCACTATTGTTCCTGTGACTGTCTGTCTGCACTCTTCTGGTCTGAAAACCCTCATCTCCGTGTTCAGGACTGCGGTTCCTGAACTGGAGGTGGTAGGGAGCAACTGGGTCTCAAGTACCAGCTTACCAAGTATGGTGTGCAATTGTCAAACTCTGTAATCCTTTGTAGAAGAGTTTTGCCACAAGTTGCCAGGAGGCAGAGGGTGATTCAGTAGAGGTTTTTTTTTTGCCCCGTTTTAAAGATTTCATTTTAATAGCAGTAGAATGTACTATACAATATATTCTCTAGAATACAACACAATCCATTGATTCATGTTACAATTTAGAAGCTGAGGTTTTGTATAGCTGTAATTTACAATATATCAAAGACCTGAACAGAGTTCACAAACACATTGCTATAGATGGTGGATAACATGTTTCCCTGTCCTTTCTAGATATAGATAGACAGACAGACAGATAGATAATAAAATCAGGTCATTTCACCGGCTATGCACCAACAATTTTCAGGACTTTTCATTTCTGTCAGTTTCTTTTGTCAGTTCCTCTCTGATCTTAGTGATCGCATGCAGCATGATTTAAACTGAAGTTTTTAGGCCACGAGGTGACAGAAATGAATTATTCATCAACTAACCAAAGGAGCATAGCTGGTACAGAGTACTGGGATGCAGGGGACAGCATTCTTCGAGTTTGGCTTGAAAGCAATCTGTAGGAGTCTTAACAGAAACCATTGAAACCATCATCTGTCTGTGCTTTAGAATCAATGGTTTCCCTTAGGGAAATGATAAGTACTCTGTCGATTTTCATTCTGCTTCCAAAAATATCTCCTACAGCTGGCAGGTAGTATTATGCGTTTACTTTCTATAGAAGGGTGAACAGTACAGGTGTTTAGATGTAACAGGCAATTTTTGTTTCTCTTCTTCAGCAGATTAAATGTTTGTCAGGAATTTATCTCTCAGTTAAATAATGACAGAGCGGATTATGTCTTACTTAATTAGGTAAGTGGAGTTTGATATTTGAAAATGTGTAGCTAGCTCTCCCATGGAGAGCTGTGTCTGAGGTGGTCAATGTCGGAGTACCAGATGTGGACAGATGTTGCTCCATTTAGTGCTGCCAGACAGCAGCAGTGAAGGAATTTAAACTATAAGCCACAGAATAATAAATAATAATAATACATGTTTCTAAAAGATTCTCTCGCCTAACAAGGGGTAGGATGCCTTCGGAAAGCCGATCCCAGTTATCTCGTTACCTGCAGGCTGCGTCAAAAATCAGTGCCTGGCAAGGCCTGCACATGCGAAGTTGTTAAAGCCGTCATAAGTGAAGTTTAAAACTTGAGAGTAAGAAAGCAGAATGTCTCCGAGTTGGATTTTTAAGATGGATTATGTGTGTGGTTATGTACTTTGGCTCTAGAAATGTCTTTCGACATCTAGCAGGTATATCCAGTAAGAACTGCCTTGTTCTGCTCTTTCTCCAGGCCCCTCGCCCAGCTCGGGGCGGGAGGCGGCGGCTGGTATCGATCCCTCGGACCCGGCTGGACGAGGCAGCTCGTGGGACGGATGCTCGCGGAGGTAGGTGAGACACCGGAGGGCGTCACAGGGCGGACAAGGCCGCGGTCCAGGTTCTGAAACGCGGGCGTTGCCTGGGCAGGGGAAGCGCAGTGCCTCAGAGTGCAGGTGCGCTTGGGCAGCGGCAGCACAGGACGGCGGCCACCGCCGCGCCCGGCCCGCTGGCGGCAGCCTCTTTTATTATTTTTTTAAAAAATGTATTTATTTTTTGTCCCACGCTAACCATTAATTTTCTGCAAGGCACCAAGAGGAAGCCCCGCCCGGGCCAAAAGCCTCCGGGCGGCGGGCGCGCGAGGGCCGTGCCGGGCGGTGCGTCCCGCACACGTGACCGGCCTCCGGCCAATGAGGGGATCGCGTGATGCGCGGCGGCGGCTGCGCGCGGGGGGTTGGCTGGCCAAGATGGCGCCGGGTGCGTGAGGGGTGGTGGCGGCCGCGCGGGGAGGGGAGGCGAAGGCCCGGCTGCTGGGGAGGGTCCGCTGCTGCCCCCGCTCCCCCCCGGGGCTGTAGGATGGTAAAATGACCCAGGGGGGGAAGAAGAAGAAACGCGCCGTGAACCGCAGTATCATGCTGGCCAAGAAAATCATCATTAAGGACGGCGGGACGGTGAGGCCGGGCGGGGCTGGGGGCGGCTTTGGGGCGAGCTGGCGGCGGCGGAGCCCCGGGTCCCGCGGCGATGCGGGGGGCTGGCAGCGGTCGGGCAGGGGGCCCAGGCAGGTGTGGCCGGGCCCGGTCCGGCGCGGGGGGCGCCGGTGGGCCCGCGGGCCTCGGGCGCCTTTGGCTGGCGGCGTGCGAGCGGGCCGTGCTCCGGCAGCGGCGGCGGGCCGAGCTCCGGCGAGGTTTGTTTGTTTTATGCTGCGGGTTGCTGCAGTGCCGGTCACTTCGTTCCGGCACCCCTGGCTGGTTTGCTGGAGGCAGTTGTCCGCGAAACACCTGTCAGCCTGTCACGCCAGTTCAGGTCTTCTTCGTAAATGCTCTTTCTCAGTGTGGGCCGATTTTTAGGGCTCAGGAGCAAGTGTGCAAAACAGTGCTGTCTCAGGGAGTTAGGCATAGGTAACTGCAGATCACTTACGTTTGCCTGAGATCGTGTGGTACGTGTCTAAACCTAACTTTACATTGAAGATTATTTAAATGAAACGTGAAGGAAGAGCTGCACAATAGCCTGGGACGGTGCCGGCAGGCAGTTGGGCATTGTAAAGGGAAACAGGAAGCGCCGAGTGCGGTGAGGATGCAGTTCTGCTAGTGGTGCAAAGCCCGTCTGGGATGGATCGCCATCATAGCAGCCTTCCATCCGCTCTGTTTCCATAGTCTGAGAAAGAATAGGTCAGCAAGGGGGACAGACTCTTGCATCAGAGAAGTCCCGTAAAGGCTGTCCAGAAGAAGTATTTTGCAGTTCCCTCCCACTATTTTGCTTCCTCTTAAATACATACACTTTAAAAAGAAAGGAAGCTGTTACGTGTTTGGGCTGCTGGAGCTTGGTTTTTCTAATTGATGAGTAGCATTACTTCCAATGTATTATTGCCCTCGGATTTTTTCCACCATGTAACATCACGTAGCTTTGATGTGCACTCTTCTAAATACAGTATCATTATTTCAAAGAAAGAGACATCTTGACAGACTAAATTGCTGGTGGCCCTTCAGTTTGTCTTTTGGGGACAATAATGGGAAAGAGGGAGGTGTCAGAGTCACTGTAGTTGTTCATCGAACTGGTGACCAACTGTCTGGATTGCTTAGTGGTAAGAAGCAAAACTAATTCCAGTGATGGATGTTGGTGTTTTGCAGGACATGTTTTCCTGCTCTTTATAAAGATAGAAATGTATGAGATTACCTTGTACAAATGCTGAACACAAATATTTTAGAATGAATAATAAAAGCAGAGTAAATGTTGTTTCTTATGGGACATGGTGCTTCAGAATTTCTCCCTGGAGCAATCATTGATTACAATATATTTCCAAGTGTCCTTTGTCTCTCAACTTTAACTTTCTTTTGCCAAGAGAGGAGAAAGGATATTATAGTAACTGCATTCAGTGATACTTACGGTGCTGCATTCAGTGTCTCCTGCCAGTTTCAGAAGCTGAGCGCAAACTTGTATGAGTTCTGTATGACTTTCAGTTGTTTTTAGAACAGTGGAAAAATGGGCTATAAACATTAGATGAAGGTATGTGTTTTAATGTTTGCTGAAATGTTTCATTAGCCTTCTGTGCTCAGTCGTCTTAGTTTCTTTGCTTAACCAACGTGCTACGTGACGTTATGGAAACAATTATATGAAAATGGCCCACGTCTTGAATGGCTCCAACTAGCAAACCAGTAATTAATCAAGCATCTAATTTTGCAGTTTCCAGCCTTATTGGTTTATTTTGAAACTGTTCGACATTAAAAAAAAACCTGTGTGACTCTCTTTGCCAGCAAGAATATACAGCTGTTGAATGAGGCAGTGTCACAGGCAAAAAGAGTTGATGGATGTGGAACTTGAGTTTAATTTATTGTCACTTCTAATCACTGATTATGATATGGAAAGGAAAAAAAAAAAACAAGCAAAAGGGAAAACCTACCCATTGCCTCTGCAATGGCTCTCCTCCTGCCACAGGTTACGCTGGGTCCCCTTGGCGAGGCGGTGGGTGGTGCGGGAGGTTGGGTTGGTGCCTGGTGGTATTTTTGTAGTGTTCTCTTTGCAGCTTAGTAGCTGTATCACAGAAAAAAACGCGTGATGGTGTGTGTACTCAATTGCGTGTTGTCAGATCCGGCAACGGAGAGGCAGTAACACCAGTGAAGTGGTTTCAACACTGTTGTTCATTTTCCCTTCCTTTGTGACCAGTTTGAATTAATATTCTGTAAGATCATGCATTTTTGAAGCAGTCATGAAATGAATTAGGAGGGACACCCCTGGGCAATGCTGGAGAGAATTAGAGCTTAGTGCTTTATTTGGTGCCTTTTCCTTTCCAGCAGAGGAGCAAGAGCTGTGATCTTACCTGATACTTTTGTTGCTTTGATGGTTGTTCTGTTATTGTCAGATGCGTGTTCTTAGAGTTGCCTGGTATAATCGCTTTTTATCACAGGCATGACTGATAGTGCAAAGTGTTTGGTTAAAGACATTTTCTCTGTAACTAGAGAAAGGTGCGTTCATTCTTACAGTACTGTTCTGTGCCATAGATTTTGCCAAACATAAACAACCTCTGCTCCGTCTACGTGGCTGCAGAGAAGGGTTGCTATTACTCTGATTGGAACATCTCAGTTCCAGGTTGTTCACACAAAGGCTCCGTCTCTTTTATCTCCAGGTATAAGGCCTTCTGATTTGGTTGCACTTAGGTTATCACATTACATTACACTACATTAGCCAGTTTGTAAAGCTCAGTGGGGCAGGTTTTTAGAGTAAGACAGGGCTGAACACCCAACACCTGCGCTGTACGTATTGGGGTAAGAAGGTACATCAGACTAGTACTTAGGACTTATGGACTGAATGCACATAATATATCTTACTGCACTGTAATGTAACCACCTATTAATCTGTCTCCCTCTTTCATCCACCTCAGGAGTATTTTTGCTACTTCATAGTTTAAAAATAGCTATAGAGGCGGTGATCTAAATGTGACTAAATTACAGCCTTTTTTATAGATAAGAACAAGTAACAGTACCTGTGATAAGCAAGCATGAGCAAGAAGAAAGCAAGGAAGTGTAACCCTAGTGAACTAAATGTCACTTGTGTTTGTTTCTGCCAATGTAATGGAAACATCTGATCCGGTTGCTTACAGCTGGATGACATGGCAGAGGGCAGCAGTCACCCGCTTCTATGTCTCTAAAATCACCAACAGTTTAGCTCTGCAGAACAGCCACTGGTTTCATTCTGCTGTTTTGGGTTGTGCGTGTGATCTTCAGGTAGCTGCCCACAATGGGACAAGAGCAGCATAGAGACTGTTGAGCTTGCATTTGCTGTATGTGAACAGAGTGGAGGTGCTTGTAACCGCTGGTGCTTGGGGGGACAGGGGTGGTTCCTGACTCTTGCCTCGCCGGGTGTAGTACCTTGGAGGAGTCACGGGCCAGTAACTTGACAGACATCTGGGGACTATGAGAATGAACCTGATTTTTCTGTATCAGACTGGGGCAAACAGCTAAGGTTGTTACTTACCATTTTTGCAGAGCTGGATAAATTTTTAACCCAAAACTAAAATAAGGGTTGTGGGTGGAAAGTGAAAGGAATTGTGGGAAGTGAATATAATTATAGCCACTTTCTGTACCTATAAAGACTGGTAATTTACCTCTGTAAGAGAATAGTATGAAAAAATAGCAGAAATATCTGTATGGTCTGCCCATATTTACTGAAGAGAATTTAGGAAAGAAAAATGGCACAGTGCTAAGTTACTTTTGTAGCTCACCTTTTACATATTGTTATGGTTACTTTTGATAGTTATGATCTTGTCTAACGATAGGGGTGAGTGGCCAGTGTGGTTTTCTGTATTTATTTCCTACAGTTGTTCAAAAGGCTTATTTTTTTTCCCGTACTGGAAATATTGGAATCTGTAAAGAAAAGCTACGTATGGCTTGCATAAATCTTGTAATAAAAGAAAGATTCTAGTATTACCTAACTGGAACTTAAAATAGTGTAGTACTTGAGGTTGCAGGGCACCTCTGAAGACCTCTAATCCAACTACCCTCTCTCTTCCCCCAAACAGGGTCAACTGGAGCAGTTTGCTCAGGGCTGTGTCCAGTCAGGTTTGGGGGATGCGGATTCCACAACCTGGCTGGGTAGCCTGTTCACAGGGGTTTGTTTTGTTCGAGGTTTAAGCAGAATTTCCTGTCACTGACACCTCTGAGAATAGTCTGACTGTGTTGTCTTTACTCCCATCAGATATTTGTACACATTGATAAGATCCCCCTCAGTCGTCTTGAGAAGCAGCTGTGGACCTTAGCATGCCTGTGTTTGCTCAGTGTAAATGCCAGGTCTAATCAAATCAGTGCCCCTCTGTTACTAACTCACCTTCACACAAAGCTGGGAAAGTAGATGTTAAGGCAGCGCTTGTAAGCTTGAAGAATGCCTATGAGATTTCTGATGAGTTATTCATACTACCTTCATATGAAAATAATTAGTGCACTGTTTCCTCAGTTTGCAAATGATGAACTGTGGCATGTTGTTTGACAGGGTAGCGTTTACAGAGTATATGAGATGAGCAGGTTGTCCCGCCCATGCTGCTTCTGATTATGATAAATCACTGAAGAATTTGAAGTTACTTATTTCCAGTCTTACCCAGATCTCTTCCTAAATTTGAAGCGCATTGTAGCCAATAGGCCTGCTGTCAGTATTTGAGAAGGGGTCAGTGCTGTTCCTGAGATTCACTTCTGATGTTCATTGTTTCAGTTTTTCTTTCCTAATTAGGACTATTAAAGTTTTGTACGTAGCCATGGTGCCTTTTAGTAACAGAAGTACTATAAAGCTGATTGACAGACCAGGTAATTCGACTTTAAGATAGCTGAGTGTGAATGCTACCATGTTTTGAAATTATGAAAACTTGATTTCCATGCAGCATTCTGTGGACTTAAGTATTTTTCCCAAGGAAAAGGAACTAGTTTTCTGAAGAAGTGTATGTTTTTGCTTTCAGTAGTATCCTTGTTTCCCAGACTGGCCGTATTAGTGGTTTATTTTTTGATTTGAGATGGGATCACACTTTGTATTCTGCAGAGGATTAAGACACTTCAGGATGTTAGCAGCAAAGGGTTAAAAAAGGAATTTCACTCAGTACCAGTTAGCCTGAATAACTGTATTCCAGTGTTTTGAGTCCTGTTTAATTTCTTAATCCTTCTGTTCATAGTGTTCAGATGCATTTCTCGTGACTGTGATAGAGTGTTAGGGATTTTAATCACTGTTTTTTCTCTGATTTTAGCCTCAAGGAATAGGTTCACCCAGTGTCTACCATGCTGTTATAGTGATCTTCTTGGAGTTTTTTGCATGGGGACTCTTGACAGCGCCCACTCTGGTGGTAAGTGATGCGCTTAAGCTTTTTCGAGCTGCATGGGAGATGGGCAATTACTGCAAAGGCACTGAGTGTCTTCTGAGAAAAACTATATATCATTGAGCTGCTCTGTTGTGCAAGTGAAAAGTTTTGTATTTTTACACGTAATCATGAATTTAAAATTATTTTGTTAAAGCAATGCAATGCTGCAGCATAGCTGTTTATGTACAAGTCTCGTAATGCTCAGGCTTACATGTAAATATTTTCTGACTTGAAACCAGTGAGACAGTAATGAAATTACCTTTCCTTTCAAGATGCAACAGAAAGTTGGCACATTACAAATGTAAGGACAGAAACACACTTGAAGTTTGGTAAAATTATGCAAACGTGTGTGTGTAGGTAGGGCGATCTTTGCTGACCTGGCTTTAAATGGAAGCTTCAGAGCACAGACCCTGTTACACCAGTCAAAGCTTCCCTATGATTAGCGAGACAGTCATTCCAGTATGTTTGTAACAAATTATTTTCTAAGGTAGTTGGTTGCTTTCCATTTCGATTTAATCTTTGAGAGTGACACATGCTTACAAGTTAAAAGGAAGTGAAGGCTTAAAGGTCTTCAAGCAAACTCCACCTAAAATGCCGTCTTGGTGCGTCTCCATACTCTGATGTTAACCATAAGCAGTGTCTTGGATATAAACTGCATGTCGGTCGCTGAATGGAATCCATCTCACATAACACAAGTCAGAGTGAGACAGGTGCCTATTTTAACCTGCATACCTAGGGTCTGGTCACCAGATTGAGAGGTGCTCCAGAATGACAGTGTCGCTCCACTCTCTCCCCAGCCCCCTGCAAGTGACACAGTAACATGTGGAGAGTCTGGTCTGAGATCATTTTCTAGGTTCTCTGTGGTCTATTTAGATTTCAGACACTGAAGTTGGATGACATGAATCCTTCCCACAGTGTTGAGAGAACTGAGGCCTCTATCAAGTAAAGCTAAAATCTCAAAGTACCTTCCACGTGAATTAAAGATTAAATAGATCATTTGTGGTGTATCTTTTTTTTTTTAGTTTCTCAGTATTCTATGAAAGTATAAAACTGTGTGTGTCACTGTAGAAGTTGAATGCATCATGAGCAGTATTTGTAGTTCATATTATGTAAATGACAGTGTTTGTTTTTCTTCTCCAGGTTTTGCATGAAACCTTCCCAAAACATACATTTCTAATGAATGGTCTAATTCAAGGAGTAAAGGTAAGGTGACAAAAGTTAATCACAAGCACAATTTAAAGTGAATGGTGGGAGGAATATAGAAATGGCTGCCAATTGAGAGAAACATTCAAGACGTTTTTCAATGTAGCTTTCATGGTATAAATAAAACAGGGGAATAAATTATTGCTAAAAAGGCAAATATGCATCATTTTACTTTTAGTAAGATGTTGCTTAGTCTGTACATGCTGTTTGGGTTCAGCAAATCAAAAGGTAGTTGACTAATCCCAAATGACGCACATGGTGTTACAATTTCAGAATTTTTTACTTGGAGCTTGTGGCTCCAGTAGGGTATTTTCAATTACTTGCATTTATGTGAATTCTAAATATATAAAACTATAAAACACTGTTCATAACACTGCTAGTATGACCAGATCATTTGCATTTTGAATTTTATGTAGCTCTGAGATAATAAATCTCAAATTTTATGTAACCAGAATGGGACAGAAGATCAGTAATGCTTGACCGTACTGCCTTTGATGCATTGCGCTGTAGTCATCAACTTTAATAAAAACAGGGCCCAGCCTGCTCTCAGATTGCGGTACGGTCGGCTGTCACGATTCTAACCACTTAGTTCTAACTTGAAATGTTTTGTTTCATTTAGGGCTTATTATCGTTCCTCAGTGCCCCGCTCATAGGTGCCCTGTCCGATGTGTGGGGACGAAAGTCCTTCTTGCTGCTAACAGTGTTTTTCACCTGTGCACCAATACCACTAATGAAGATCAGCCCTTGGTTAGTAAATTTTTTCATACTAGATTTGCTGTTTCTTGTCAAGGTTGCTGTACAATGCTTATGTTTGTAGCCTTGTTGATAAAATACTGTTTGTGCTCCAGGGAAGGTCGAGGCTTTTGTACTCCTTCAGTGCAAAGTTGGGAGCACAAAGTCAAACTGAAGTAGCTGCCACGAGGCCCGAACGCCTTGGTCAGAATTCTGAGAGCCGCTGGGTTTGAGCTCTGTGCTGTAGGCCCCACTTCCCACTGCAGCCCATTCGCAAAAGACATGAGAATGCAATCCAGTAAACTGCGCAGGTCTTTACTGTGGCTGTATTACTCAAATACTAACCAACTATGCAGAAATTAAAACCTACCTAGTGATAGCTGGTGCATGAAGTAACCCTTTGTAACCTAAAATATTGCTGCGATTTTATACTGTTGTTTCTCAAGTTTTAAAATCCACCAACTTTCACGCTGTGTGCAAGTTAGTAAGTTCTTAACTGGCACGTACGTTCTGCAGGTAGTGCATGAGTCAGGCTCTCAGTGCTGTTGGACTCCCCGCGCGCTGTGCCTGAGGGTGTAGCTGAACTAACACAGGCGGCACTGACGCAGGGCAGAGCCAGCGGTTCAGGTAGCTCCCAGGGCCTTTTCAGTTTTCTCTCCCGTCACACAGACTTCGTGGTTTCTTCATCCCTTTTCGGGGAAGTAGCTTGTTTCTTAGTGTAGATTAATGTTTGGAATGATGAGTGCTAGTGTCTGCAGCATAAAGATAAGGCTTATGTTGAGACCTCTCAGTGACCAGATTCCCAAGTTCCTAATTTGCTTTCAGTCATAGGCATCCAGTCTAAATTAATCTAACACCTCATTTCTTAGAAGTACTTAATCACAACAGCTTTTTGTAGATGTTACGAAATTATGCTGTTTATCTTTGTACTCGGTGTGCTAAGGAGGAATTACACAACTGTATTGAGACACATTCACATTGGCTTTATCCAAGTTTATCTTAATATTTGTCAGGAAAAGTTGGACGAGATGATTTACTGTTGAACTGTACTTGGATAGTAAATAGAGACTTCTTGTTTCTATTTAGCTGTTCTAATTTTTTTAATGTTCTTAGGTGGTACTTCGCCGTTATCTCTGTCTCTGGAGTTTTTGCAGTGACATTTTCTGTGGTTTTTGCATATGTAGCAGACATAACCCAAGAACATGAAAGAAGCATGGCTTATGGTTTGGTATGTATCTCTTTTCGGCTCTGTTCCTGTGGTCCTCAGTACTAAACACTTCAGTAGGTCAAGCTTTTCAAAATTTATTGTTGTTTCTTCTCTGGCAATTTGCTTTTAGTTTGGAGTAGAGTTTTTCTGTTTAATTGTTCCTGTCATCCAGTCCTGTCTCTCTTGAATACTCTGCTTCTAACTTAAACAAAATACGACCATGTTAAAAGCTGTCTTTCAGATATCTGTCTGAACGGTTATTGTCGGTGTTAATGATGTAACGTGAGGGGCTTTAGTTACTCCTCCATTGTTTCTCACACCAGTACTACTCTGTCATCTTTTCAAAAATCTAACCTTTTGATCCTGGATAATTTTGGAGCTGCCACTGTATGATATCTTGACTACTCCTGCTCGTGTCTCCAGTCACGCTGCTGCACTTCAGTTCAGAACTGAAGTAGCTGAGTCGCTTTTCTCTCTGAGTTCTTACAACGCGCCCCCGTTTCTCCATTGCCTCCTGATAACCTGCCAGATCTCGGGAGCCTTCGCAGCCCTGTGTATTATGGATTAGCAGAATTATTTATTGCATTCAAGTTACGGAATCCATTGTCATATTCATCAGGAAGAGCCGAACGCAATAGATATAGAACTAAACAGTTTCTTTCTGCCTGTAACATCAGGAATTGGGATCTGTTGAGAAGGTTCCTTCAGTTTTAAAGTTAACACCTTCCACAAGAAGGCCAGCTGGTTCACTGAGAACTACTTTCTGAAGACCAGTTGTACTGAGTTGGATTAACCAGCAGATTAAATTTAATAAGCCCTTGATACATCTGATTTTTTTCTTAACAGGAATCGCATATTTCACTAATATGAAGATTAAATACAGCCCATCACTTCCCAGAGATATCAGCATACTGTATAGTTAATTAAACCTAATTATGTCAGTACATGCAAGAGAGCTGTGAGCCTCACATTGCTGTCCAGTTATCAAAAAAAAAATAATTGTTTTTCTTGAAAACTTTTGGCTGTCTGAAATACACAGCTGCTACCACATAGTCATGGGAAAAAGGTTACTTTTAATCACTACCTGATTAAAACGGTTGGGCTTCTGAAAATGAGGAAAAGTGTGTGATAGTAATGCTGACTTCTTTCATTGAAAATCTTACCAGCTGTTATTTGTTCTAGGTTTCGGCAACTTTTGCGGCAAGTTTAGTTACCAGCCCCGCTATTGGTGCCTACCTTGGTCGAGTCTACGGAGACAGCTTGGTCGTGGTCCTGGCTACAGCAATCGCCTTGTTAGACATTTGTTTTATTCTTGTTGCTGTACCAGAATCGCTGCCAGAGAAGATGAGGCCAGCATCCTGGGGAGCACCTATTTCGTGGGAACAGGCTGACCCTTTTGCAGTAAGATATTTAAATATGGGATATTTTGTTACTTGTAAAATTTGAGGGAAAAGACTGACATTTACTACATTTCAAGCTGGAAAAACAAAGCCTGTATTTTTTCAGGTTTAACCTTGAGTTACTGCTCGTGCTTTTGCCAGTGATCTTGCTAAACATGTAGGAATGTTTTGGGAGTGCCCCATAACAGCTTTGAAGCTATTAACTGACGTGCATCTCAGATTCTTGCTAGGTACGCTTTTCTGAATATGAAGATTAAATGTTTTACTTCTTTCTCGCCGTAGTCACTGAAGAAAGTCGGCCAGGACTCAATTGTGCTGCTAATCTGCATAACAGTCTTTCTTTCCTACCTCCCAGAGGCAGGTCAATATTCCAGCTTCTTCCTATACCTCAGACAGGTAAATTAACATTTTGATACGGATGTGAGCAAAAGTAAACTTTTAGGAAAAGTTTTCAGTATTGCTGAATTAATACAGAAAGTATAGATAACTAGTGTAACTTAAAAGTTTCCAGCAGCTGACTGAAGTCCTTTTGCTGTTCGTTTTTCTATTTAGAGAGAGAGAGAAGGATAAATTGAGTTATAAACCAATTTATTGTATTTTGTAATTATTTGCACTGTTCTTGGACTACAAGGTTCACTATGTTAAACTGTTGGGGTTTTTTATTATTTGAGGGAACCATTTACTTATTTTCTTCTTATTCCCCTTTATTTTTGTACACTTTCTTGATTTATTTAAAACAAAACCAAAACAACAACTTCTTTCTAAGTTAGGGAGGAGTTGAGTAATATCGGTCTCCTGCATTGTGTGTTCCCCCACTGATGTTTCTGACATCGTGACACACGGTTTACAGTTAATAATCACATTGTGGTTTTTTTTAATACAGATAATGGGATTTTCATCGGAAAGTGTTGCAGCATTTATAGCAGTCCTTGGGATTCTGTCCATTATCGCACAGGTGAGTTACTGCTCTGGGTCTCATCGATTCGGTAACTTTGGAAGAGCTGAGCGCAGCGGAGAACTTCATAACACGGCGCTTCCAGAAACGTGACTCACCGTTTCTGTAGCTGTTTCTCCAAGTCCCTAACAATTGATTAACACTCTTACCTTAACCGAGATCAAAAAACAGCTCACCAACAGGGGGTGGTTCATCAATATCCAAAGTGCATTGTGTTGGGAAAACTAAAGGCTTCGTGCGTCAAGGGAGATTGACAGTTTGTTCATATAACTTGCTAAATGATTGCTGTGGTTTTGGCAGAGGTTCCTGAATACTTGGCAAATTAATGCTTTTGGGTAATTTTACTTGGCTTTCTAAAATTAATTTATTTATTTGCATGTATTTAACATTTAGAATAAAAAATTCTGATAGTTCTTGTTTATTTATTTTTTTTATCTGGATATATTTAACATTTAGAATAAAAGGTTATTTTTCTTTGATTCCTTTTTTTTTCATTTTTTCCCCCTCTCTGCCAGACAATAGTTTTGAGTTTACTGATGCGGTCCATTGGAAATAAAAATACTATCCTACTGGGCCTAGGATTTCAAATACTACAACTTGCGTGGTACGGCTTTGGATCAGAGCCATGGTATGTAAATGCTACTTTAATACCTGAATGATATGGTGTTTGTCTGCATTTTATCCTTTATCCAAGGGAGACACTGAAGTGCGTGTACGTGTGTATACATACGCTCCAGAGCAGTTACTTTGAGCGTGTTTTTTGCAGGATGATGTGGGCAGCGGGCGCTGTTGCAGCCATGTCCAGTATAACTTTCCCAGCTGTGAGCGCACTGGTTTCCCGAACGGCCGACGCTGACCAACAGGGTAGGTTTTGCCCTAATACTTTGAATTCTAGTCAAAGCATAGCGCGGAGGCGGCCACTGCAGGGAGTCGGCCTCAGCCTTTGGCACCGGGCAGCCCGTACGCCTGAGCGTGGGTCACACAATGTTAAAATCCAAGTTACTTGGAAGTTGCAATACATGCATAGGACGTTTTCTGGCACAGGGGGAAAACATTCAACAGGTCCCCAACAGCAGCAAAATTAATATGCTGATTATTTTCCTCACTTTTGTCAAAAGTTTGCTTAGTTGTCCGGGTTGCGTACAGGGCGCGCTCTCCCATGAGCCAGCGATAGCAAGGCTGCTGTTACATGCAGGTCTCTGAATGAGCCCAGCGTGGGAAGCACCGCTCTCTACCTACAGGCAGCTGGAAATAAAACTTGGCTAGACTGTAATGACAGGTTTTTGCACCCCTTGTTAATTGCTACCCATAGCGCAACACTGGTTAGAGAAACTTTCCTGCTTGCATCGGTTTCAAGGTGAAGTGAATAAAGCCTTACTGAGCTGTTCATAATCCATTAAAGATAGTTAATTCTGTACGTATTAATATAGGTAACAGTCTGGTTTACTTTTCCCAGGTGTGGTTCAAGGGATGATAACAGGAATTCGAGGACTCTGTAATGGTCTGGGACCAGCACTTTATGGTTTTATATTCTATATATTTCATGTTGAACTGAATGAACTCCCCATGCCTGAATCGCCATCAGGAGGTAGCGTGGTCACACAATACCACTTACAACAGGTTTGCTGCTTTCACTTACTCATTCCAAACCACAGAAATTAGGAAGGGATCATGTGCCCACCCATTCTTCGGGGTGATGCTGTATTACATTTTGTTACACTGTAACTGCAAAGGAAGCCTGTAAAAAGAGGTTCTGAAATCACTCTTGGGGAGGGCTGTTGAGCTGTTTGGTTTTAACTAGATGTTATGGTTTAGTTTAACTTGTGAAGAGATACAGCTGATAGTAATTAGACAACTGATGACCCTTGTAAAGAGAACAGATTGAGGGAAGGATGGACTAGTAACTACAGCAGCCCACTCTTCTCTTGTCTCCCTGACATTGTTTTTACCTTTCACGTGTTGTACTGTTTTGTTTTATTGTCGTTTAGTCTTTTAACCAAGCTCGCTGCATTTTTGTGGTTCCTACTAGATATTAATTTGTTGAGGAAACTCAGCAGCAAGAACTTGCATGAGATAAAGAAGTTTGGCAGGCATTGCTAAGAACCGTACGCTCCCTCTCCTCAGACTTGGGATGGAACACTTTCCACATGGGGACAAATACTGTATTGACTCCTGTAGCAAGAAAAAGTTCTTCCCATGCTTGAAATTTGTGTAATTAGCAATTGTAGTCTGTTAACGTGTGCCTAAGGGTTCATTAATACTTAGTTGTTGTTTGTTACTGTTGTTTTCAGAATTCCATAATTCCTGGACCCCCATTCTTATTTGGAGCGTGCTCTGTGCTGTTGGCACTACTTGTTGCCTTGTTTATCCCTGAACACACCAACCTGAACGTACGATCCAGCAACTGGAAGAAACACTGTGGCAGCCACGGCCATCCCCACAGCCCACAGGCTCCAGGTGAAGCTAAGGAACCCCTATTGCAAGACACAAATGTATGACAAAAATCTAGAAAGATCTTTTAGACTTTTTTTTTCATCAGCAGTTTGGGATACACATTCCAGTTCCATCAAAAATGTCATTTCTTAAGGTAATCTTAAGAAGTATCTTTCTGCATGAAGTTTGTAGGAATTAAAACAACAAAAAGGATGTTTCTCCAAAGATGTTGCCATTGAATGAATAATTTGCTTTTAAAAACAAACTGTTACGTACTCGTCTCTTGCCATGAAATACTGTTACTACTAAACTTTACATTCTAGTTCAGAGACAAGAAGGAATGGCGTCACGGCATGAGCATGTGTCCTTCTGTTTCCTTACGGTGGTGAGCTTTAACTCCAGTCACGCTGAGTCTCAGTGGGGCCCACTCGTTTTAACCGTGTAAAATCTTGGGTCAGACGATTCAAAGCCTTAATGTAAATGTACTCAAGTAGGGAGAAGGTGAATTGGTATCTTTATTTTAAAAGTCATATGGCAGATGTTTTTTTTTAAGTTTGTACTAATATAAAAATCACATGAGCACGCTTGCTGAACAGTAAAAGTTATTTTTATGTAAGTGCATTTACTCTTTCTATTTTTGAATAAACGGTAGTATCAAACACTTGTTTAAATACTAAGTGGGTGTTTTGAGCCTACAAGTTTTAATACCGGCTCTAAAACTCTGCTTTCTAAGTACCGTTTATTATACCACTATACTTCGGATGTTTGCGTAATCATAAAGGACCTCAAAACTTGAATACACAGACTGAACTATAAGCTGATAGCCTTGAATATGTCCGTGTGCTATATAGTGGCCTTTGAGGACTGTCACAATAACCCTTTTGCATTACAGAGCTAATGTTTTAGTCCTAAATTTTCAGGACCCTTAGTACAGAAGAGAGCTTTATACAATTACTGATGTGAATTTCTCTAAAAGTGTATATTTTTGTGTCCAGTTGTATTATTTAAGTGTTCCTTTGTATAAATTTGTGTATAAAGTACTGTATAGGTTTAAAATGTTTTCATCTTGTGGTTATTGCTTAATGCTTTTTTACCTTTGAACATTCACCATGGTTGACCAAGAGCAGGAAAAAAATAAATATGTAAATATACTGTTAATAAAGTTAAATATTTTAATGAATTTTTAAATAATTGTTAATGTCTCTTAAGACCTTAATTGAAGTTTCTGCCTCCCCTGGGCTGCAGTGGTGTGGGGCTTCCTGGGCCCGCTACACTTCTGTTTCATGCAGGTTTGAATAGGACGGGGAGATGTGGAAAGCTCCCCCATCTTAATTACCAGCTTCCTCTTTGAGAGCAGCTTACAATACTTCTAGATAAATAGATTTACATTAATTTACACCTACTAAAACTTAGCTAGAAGTAGCAGCGTAAGCACAGACCTTCAGCCAGGGTGGTCCAGTAGCACCGCCTTGGGCGGGGAAACGAACAAGCTGGGAAGAAAACTCCAGAAAAAGGTAAGGTGAATGAAATGGTATCATTCTGGCACTTACCTCAGCTTGGAATTTCAGTACAGTGGAGATGTTGGGTTCATACTCTTAAAACATTACTAAGCAGAGGCTTTGATAAAAAACATTTAATATTGCCTTTGAAACTTACACGTGCCAAAACAAGTGAATATACATTAACATGGTGCTGATTTATAAACAAATATACACATTTTGCACTGCAAAACAAACCACTTAAATAGACAATCCTCTGGATGCACTTAGTTACTTAAGGTAAAAGGTATGAAATATCATTAACAGCAAAAGTATGTAAATAATCATTTAAAAAGTGTCTTTTGTATATTACAAATACTTGCACGCCCATTCTTTACTGGGACACCAAGTAGAAGGTGGCACCGAATGAAGTTGTTACATGACTCCAGCATCTGAACCCGGGCAGTAGAATGAGCCCAACAGACTCAGTCCCCCTAAACTTGAGTGTCAGAGTATCTTACATTTCACACAGCCTTACCATTAGTAAAAATTAAGTAGCTTTTAGCTGTTGTGACACTTTTCAATAGTTAACTGTTCAGATACTTCTCCTTAGAACCTTTTTTTTTTTTTATGCGTGGTGGCCGGTAGAGTATAATACTGACAGATTAATAGAAAAGTTGGGATAACCAAGAATGAGAGTTTTAAATTATAATTTTATACCTTCCATGAAATAATTTAGCATGTTTAATATTAAATATATTTGTAAATCTGTATGCAATTCAAATACGTTGGTTCTAAATTAAACAAGTTTTTAAAATCAAAACTGTCAGGGAGGATTAGTGAGGCAGTCGTGCTAACGTATGAGCTTGACCATTATTGCCATCGACAGCTTCACCCTGTTCTCCAGCACTTCCCATTTGCACCAGCCTTTCTCTGAAAGGCATCAAGAAAGTTCTCGGAGAGGAATGCTCTCTCGCAGGGCCTGCTAGAGTGCACATTTCAGCTGTTACACAGCCACGCTTGTCAGTTCCGCTAACAAAAAAGTCAGTGCACTTCAGTGGGTTTTTAGGCAGACACGAGTGTCTCCCGTGTGCTGAGAATTCTGCACAGCCCCAGTGGCGTAACTACAGCTACAGCTGAGGCTGCATAAAGCTTCGTCTTTTCTTTAGGCTCAAGTATCCTGAAAAGTCATCCAGGTCAGTCAAGGCATCTTTCTCAGAGAAAACAGATTCAGACTTATAAAATGATGTCAGTTCACATTGATACTTTACTAATACATTATCACAGGACATCCAAAAGTTGCCTAAATGGTTAAAAGAGTGCTCTTATTTAAGAGCCCCGTCTACTATCCAGGAAAATAAGCTGAGGCTGGTGTTACCGCAGCTTTCGGTGACGGCTGGGCTTTTGCTGTTAAGTAGGGTTTCAGATACTCTGTAGAACAGCAGAAACAAGATACTCTTCTTAGGACCGTAACTATTCCTTTAGGGACATTTCAAATAAGGTTGTGTTTTACTATTTCCATACATACCTGAGTTCACTGTGTTTTGACTGAGCCCTCGTAAAGGAATGCTGTCGTCTTTTTTCTTGAAATACTTTGAATCCAGCCCCAAATTATCACCACTAGGAAAAAAAAAAAGGCTAAATAAAATTTAAAACAAATGTAGTTAGTTAGCAGCACATTAACACCAAGTGGATACAGACTCATTCAGAAAAGTCTCAAAGTGGAACTACTGCATTCATATGAACTTCAGCATTTGAAGGTAAACCAGCACTGAGTAAGTTAAGAACAGTCTAGAACTAATTTTCTGATTGACCCATCACCTGACAGCCTTAGATCTACCACCAGGAGGGACAACAAACTTTTGTTCCTTGTGACCCACTCCTGAGAGCACGGCTCTTGGTTTGTTACCTACAAGCCATGCTTAGTGACCAATTACATCTGCCACAACTTAAAATTCATTAACACAGTGATGGAGAAAGGCAGATCTCGGAACTAGCTTTGGTACTGGAAATGTTTTGCTCAGTTCCAGACACACATAGAAGACAAATGGCTTGATAAAAATAATAATAAATAAAACCCCCCACTAAAAACGCAATACATGACACTTAACTTACTTCTCCTTATTTGCTGGATGAGCGGCTGCAGTCACTGCTGGGACATCTGAGCAGCGAGTCATTTTTGAAAGCTGCGTGTTGAAGTGAACCTGCAGAAAGGCAAGAGTTGCAGTTTAGAGACAAAAACTCCAGACACGAGGGTCCCAGTGTGAACTATCGGGGGACCAATGTTGCTGTTCCTGGCACAGCACTTCCACGCAGCAAAGCGCGCAAGAAAAAGCAACCTGAAGTCCAGCATTAGCTATTACTAATAGTGATCGTGTTCAGGACGGGGAGTTGAAGAGTACTAGGATATACAGTAAACATCCATGCATTTTGAGAAATACTCAAAACATTAAGCTTTGCTGTTTTATGTTATCCCGTTCTTAAATGAATAGAAAGGTCAAAGTGCCTGCCTTTGGTACTGGACGCTGGGAATTGACATTTTGGTTGTGTGCCGGTTCCGGAAAGTTCTGGAAGGCATACAGAGGAGAAATGGGATGACTGATTCCTGAGCTGGGAAAGGACGGTCGGTCAGACTGCAAGAGAAAAAACAATTCCTGAAGTAATTTTTTAGAAAGATTCAAGATTCAGAAATTATCAGCTAGCCACAATTAGAAAGCTAACGCTCATTTGAGTCTTCCTGATGGGAAGAAAACAGCACTTTCCCAAGATTCACATTCTTGGGGAAAACTTGCAACTTCTATGAAGTTAGATGAGTTGAACACTCTTAGCTAATAATTATAAGCTCACAATAAGCTACACACCCTGTAACTGATTAATATATTAAGTGTATCTAGCTATAAATCAGAGACCCCTTTGCATGAATACACCCCTCCACTACTGAATAAGCAGCTCATCAATTGCTGGGTGGCATTACACAGCTGTACACAGGGGACAACACCAAGTAAGAACCAATAAGCCATGGTATTTAACAAAGATAGTAGGTAATGTTTCTTACTGCTTATTTTCATGTTTCTAAATATCACTAATAAGAGTATTCAAATAGTACGCTTACTTTTTCAACCTATACAAAGATAATTAGTATGTAAGTGAACCTCACAACACAAAAATGGTGCCTTTTTTTTCCCTTCCCTCTGCACTTCATCTTTTCCAAGCTAATTTTGCATTCCTCTGTATTTTAATAAATAAGAGCTTAGAAAATTCTTGCTTAGAAGGCCAGAGCATCAAGTAGCACCCAACAGGGTATTATGTTATTTAAAAAAACCCAAACCTAACCTAAACAAACAAAATAAAAATCCACACCCACCCAAAACTATAGGGCCCAAACAAGATGAGAGCACTTTTGTTTTTTCTTTTAGGGACACACATTTCAGTAAATGATGACTAGATCATAACCATGTTATGTATAGTTGTGTCTTACCATGCCATGAGGCGAAATGGCAGCCCTCACACCAGCGTGTGTACCCGCAGAAGGCTCCAGCTTCTTGGCCATCTGAACTTCATTCAGCTGTTTGTTTAACCATGTGATTACTGAGGAGATGGGGAAAAAAAAAAAAAAAAAAAGGTCAAGCTGTTTAAAACAGCAAGTAGCCCTTCCTCAAAAAAAGTGAGAGCTTGGTGGGCTATTTTTCCTCCTTAAGCGCAAGCATCACTAGAACCCGGGTTCCATGGAAAGCCTTTTTGCTCAAGCTTCCTCCTCCCCTGCACGTTCCCTCCTCCGGAGCCACCCCCCCTCGCACACCCCCCAGCCAACCACAGGTGCCAACTCACAGCTCTCACCTGTTGCACACCTGCTACAGACAGAAGCTGATTTTCCATAAATTACCATAATCGCAGCCCTTTGCAAAAAAGGGCACTGGTAAAACAATAAAGTTACTTCCATTAATTTTCAGTAGCAGCCACGTCACTGTGTCATTTTTATGGCAGAAGAAATGGAATTGTACAAACCTACCATTTTCATTGGTCTTCAGTAACTGCTTACTTTCTTCTAATTTTTGTATTGTTGTTTCTAGCTGTTCTTGGAGCTTGCTAACCTGCAATATTCCCATAATAATTATAACACCATCAGGAGCTACTACTAATTACAAACTGAAGAAAAAATATAATATAAATAAACAAAAAGGATCTATGAAGTTCTAAAATTACTTCGAGAAGTTTGAACACAGAGTTTTACAAATGCAATACAATAATTATTTTAAAATAAGCCCTACTTTTAGCTAGGGTTTCAACAAGATGACAGCCACAAAACTTTGCGACCTTAATTTTTCTCTGAGTAAATAACGCAAGAACTCAATGCAGGGGAATCTACTTAATGGAACAAAAAGTTCACTCTGTTCCTGTCCTTGCCTCCTTCACCAACTGTCACACAAACATGCCCTCTAAAGGATGTCGATCCATCCATTATATCGTTTTGTACTCTTAATACAATTTTAATTTTCTTCCATATGGATGGATGGCTCCTACAAATCAGTTTAACATGAAAAAAAATGAAACGTCGATGACACTTTTAAAAAAACACGTTAACTAAGTAAAAGAGTATATTCTATTCCACGGAAAGATTTAAGACCTTATTGCTGTAAATAAGTAAGTTAAAATACACAAAAGCCAACCCACTACATACAACAGCATTTACAGGCCAGAGGGTTAACATGCCACAATACCTCCTGCTCCTTCACTCGAAGGGATTGTCCCATCTCCTCCAATTCTCTCTGCTCTTTTTGAAGTCTCTCTTCTTTTTCTGCTAACAGTTTTTCCTGTTGAATTGTCACTGTATTTTTCAATTTTAATTTACTCATGAGAGTTTTCAAGTCTCCTTGTAACTTCTTGATAATTTCATTAGCCTATTAAAAAATATTAAATCAGATATTCTCAAAATAAAGGAACGTGTAAAAATAAGGAAGACATTTCATAAGGATAATGGCAAGTTCAAACAAACCTTAAGAAGTTCAGCAGACAACGACTTAATTGTTGTCTCCAGTTTTTCAATATGACTTTGTTTTTTCTCTGTACTTTCTTCCAGTATCACCTTTAAAGAATAAAAGAATATTAAAAGTATTATAACAACAACATGATAGACATCATTTATGATTTCAAGCAGAACCTCAGTAATTCTTTGAGAACTAATTCTTACAAGAAATACAGTCCTTGCTTTTCAGTCAAATTACATAGTATCTGCATTCATCCATTTTTTTTGTTCACAAGCACTGACCTTTGTAAAACTGAATCCAGTATGCTTTTGATGCCGTAATTTAGAAGCTTTAACTACATTTGAAAGTTACATTACTTGCTGTATTCATAAAAACGCGTCAGCTGCTGATCTATAGAGACTGCAACTAAGAAGGTTCTACAGAGCTTTAGAGAAAATTATTTTGAAACTTGAAGGAACCTTTTGTTCTTGTGTCGCATCTAATACTTCTTTTGTTCTAATAACCAGCTGATCTTTATCTTTGATCTCTTGTTCCAGAACAGCAACTCGTGTCTGCAGCTGATTAATGAGTTTCTCTTTTTCATGACATTCAGCATCCAGAGTAGTGTTCTCCCGACGCAGCGACAGCACCTCCTGCTTTGCTCTTTGACATTCCTAGAGTGTTGAGAAGGAATTTATTTTATTTTTTTAAAGAAAGCCTGTAATAGTAATTGAAACAGATATATCTAAATAGTAAGCATAATGTGGAAGGAAGAAGAGCTGAACAAACTTCATATGCTGTATTTGCTATTACATGCACAGGCAGGCAGTGTTAGTGCTCTAAAAGTGGTAAGTTTGGTTATGGAAATTAACAAGCCGTACATCTTCCATTCCAGAAAGCTTTGCTTTCAGTTCTCTGACTGTGGAGTCTCCTTTGTATCTCCTTTCTGTTAGATCTTTATTGATGACCTCGAGTTCTGAGAGTCTGTTCTGCAACTGTTGGGTACTTTTCCGATGCAAATTTTCTAATTCCTTCTTCTGTTGCTCATGCTGTTGTTGGTACTGAGCTTGTGCCTATGAGAAGCAAAGAAACGAAGTAGTTAGTCAATGAATTTGAAAATTAGGCCAAGAAAATATTAACATATATGAATACTGTTAATTCTTCTCTGTTGTCATACCTGGAGAGCTTTTTCCTTTTCATTTGTCAGCTCCTGGGTGTGTTTGTTTGTTAGAGCTGCAGTGTGTGATGTCCATTCATTTTTCAGTTTGTCTAGTTCTCGGCTCTTCTCTGACAAGCTCTGTTGAAGTTTGACAAAGCAAACAGAGTTTTAAAAATTCAAGCATTTCGGTCAATACTGAATGATTCTTTACTGTTACTTCTTAAAACAGACATGGAATTATTAAGAAAAGTCTACATTTCAGCACGAGGTGCCAAAATATCTGTTCAATGTGTGAACAGTGAGGCACTGAAAAGCTAAAGAGCACCTTTCTGATACTGTGGATAAAATAATCTTAATTTCAAATTGTGTTTTCTTCCAACAATTATTTAAGAGTGAAAAAACAGCCTGCTGATGTTCCCTACCCTTATAACACAAAGTGCTCTAGTGGGGGGCGGGGGGGAAGAAAGTCCTTTAGCAGTATCTTTTCCTCTTTTTGATTTGTAATTCTGCATTCACATTCAGCAAACACATACAGTAACTCCAACTGAAACTGCAAAGATGAGTTAAGCAAGTATTCCATTCCAAAAAAGCTACATAACAGGAGTTTTAATGGAATTTTTCTGTTTCATGATAGTCAAAAAAGTCAACTTGGTAATTCTAGAGTTTGACCCAAATCATCCTCTTGAAACACAAATACGAAGTCATTACTGGGCTGACTGCAAAAATCAGAAAGTAGTAGAGTAACATGAAGTCCAAGACTTCGGATTTATTTATCATGGTTTCACATTTTTCCAAATATAAGGATTTCCAACTATTCACAGAATATGTAGAATATATTTATCTTCACACTACCGTGTATCTGGTATACAATTTGTATATGCATATGCAGACAGACCTCTGTGCAAAATAAAGTAAAATTCTGCTTTAGTACTGTAAGACCTAAATTTTATTTTTCAGTTGCACGCTTTACTCATTCTTAAGAAAAGCTACAGTAAACGACTACTCTCCTTTTCACTCACTCCCAAGTCAATTATCTTGGCTAGGTAGTGACTAACCAACCAGCCCACAAGAAGTGCATTTGCCACAGATTATAAGAAGTGCAACTTACATCAGGAAAATTAAAAATTTACATTACCTGTTGAGTGTAGCTCAGCTGTCTGGTAAGATCCTCTTCAGTTTTTCTAAGCTTTTCTTCCAGCATCATTTTGTCTTCCTATGTACAAATTGACATCAGGTCAAATCCTTAGTTCCCAAAAATACAACTAGTACTTAGCTTCCATTTTATCAGCATACCCTGCCTAAGCAACCACATACCCACTATATTTGTGTATATTTGTGTATAATTGTATGTATAATTAATACATTTAAAAGAAAAAGCACTGGTTCAGAAGGTAAAAAACTCTGAATGAAATTATTTGCCAAGTTTCTATAAAGAAAAATATCTTATCATAAAGACTTGTTTACAAAGGAATTGCATGAACATCAAATCAAGTGAAATAGTGTAAGTTTGTGTTATTAAAATGGCTTATTAGGTGTCTATAACCATGGCAGCACAGTAGGAGAGACACGTACCCCAGGTTATGAAACTGAAACAGACAACAGTCAAACTAATGAGACCACTAATTTCTCATTAAATAAAACCTAGCACGCTACCAACTGCATCAACATTACAATTTTAATTTGGTATTTATAGCTACTAGTCCCTTGAAGTCCATAAAGCCTTAAAATTACATACACACGCGCATGCTTTCCTAAACCCAACTGCAGAACAAAGAGATTGAAAGCTTAGTGTTTTATTTTTGCAGTTGATCTGGCAATCAGCGCAAGGCTATGAAGCACGAGACACTGAAGCATTCAACAGCTGCATACTACAGGCACTGCACGTGTAAAATACCTGATCTTCTGCCAGTTCAAATTATAGCGCTTGGCTGAATATACATGTAATATTGTCATGGCTAGAGTGACAGTAACAATTTAGTTTCATAACATGCGCCCAAATAACTGCATGCAATGACATATATGAGCTAAAATAAAAAATAAACTAGAACATACAATTTGGTACATACTTTTGAAGTGTTAAGACTGAAAAAAATGCTTATGTACACATAGCATCAAGGCCTAGTTGCAACTATGACAAACCTTCATTTTACCTTAAGGCATTTCAAACAGCTGGCTAAAAACTTCTTTATTTCTGCATCATTTCCTGGTAGAAATTTTAGAGAGAGATGGGTAAGATGTTTGAAAGGGTTGGTCTCCACTACATTTAAAGAGACAGGTGTGTGATCTAGAACAGACGCTGAAGAAACCAACTGCAGCAAAAACCTAGGGAAAATAAAAAATAATCAAATGTTTAGCATATTTCTTTTCCTGAAACTACCTGTAGATCCTACAAGCTATTTTCAAATAAAATATATTTTTACATCTGCAATGAAACTTGTCTGTCCGGTTTTTGTTTGAAAAAGAACTATGAAATTCGATCCCTATGTTGTAGTTAATATTACAAACAATTATCAACTAAAATGCTTGCACCTTATAATAAGAAATGTACAAAACTAATCAGTTTGTTTATTGGTAAAATTTTCAGAAGCCCATCTTAGATTTAAGAGTCCAAAACCAAGTAAGACCTTTGTAACCAAATTCAAAAGGAAAACAGACTCCTATGTTTTAGGTATCCTACAACCTAGTAAAATTCACAGCACACAGTAGATGCTTCAGGAAACGGCCCAATTCCTGGAGTGGAGCAAGGTATTCTGGACAGGGCCTTCCTCCGTACCCACACAAACAAAAATAACATGTGAAAAGGCCACTACAGGGAAGAGTGGACCTCAGGTCTCCCCCCTCACATCTTAATATCTGAACAATGAAATGAAAGAAAAAAAAAATCCTTGTCAGAATGCCTCATAACTTTGCCTTCTCCTGTGAAACAGTACGACTTACACCTCAGTCCATCAAATTCAGGTTAGCTCTCTAGCATGTTAAAAAAAAAAAAAAAAAGGCGGGGGTGAGAACAACAACACACCAGTGCTGCACGTCCACCAACTGATACTCAGATGCCTACAGGGGAAGGTTAAATCATCCTTGTTCTACTGACCCTTCTCAGTCTGAGTGGCTGGCAAGTATGTTAAGGACACGTACACACAGAGTACTACAGCACTCCCTTATTACCTACCTTGGGATGTCTTTGTTCTGTTCCTGAATGCATTGTTGAAGCAGATCTATAAATTTTTGTGGGAAAGCAGAGAAGTCTACCAAGAGACCCTGCTGGGATTTTAAACTATATAAACAGAATGGAAAAAAAAATACATTAATGATATATAGAAGTCTAATTTATTTCCTATAAAATATTTTGTTTCCACTAGCAGAATAAACTAATACTGAACACGTCATTGAAGTCCGCTAGCGTGTCATTTTTAATGCTGAATACAGAAGAAATGTGATCACGTCTTGGATAATAATCCCTAGAGGACGTTTTTGATTTCAAGAGCTCTTGCAAATGAGCTGCACTAAGAAGAAAAAAAGTTATTGTGGCACAAAAAATGTGCTCCCTTGAGTAGACGCCTTCCTTACAGCACAGAGTGGTACGGTGATTGGATAAGGGCTCGTGGAAGAAGCAAAGGACAATGAGGGGAGACTCAACCATTATCAAGACTTTATCTGCCTACTTCTTTATTTAATTGCTTGTCTTCACCATAGACACAGTAAACTCGAAGACAGAAACAGACATTCAACAGGGTATGCACAAAGTCATACCTTGTATATCAAAACACTTCTGCACATCTGTTTTATAAACAGTGTTTTACTTTTGCCTTTTGATCCACACAGTGATTATATCACTCTTTAAAAACAAAACAAAACAACACCAAAACCAAACCAAACAACAAAACAAACAAACAAAAAACCAATCACCAAACAACAAAGCAGAAGACTGAACTGTTCATGCCTGGTGCCCGAATTTGATGACCAAATTCTAAGCAAGTGAAGTAAAATGAGACCAAACAGCACAATTACTATGCAAGAAACCATAACACAAAGGCTCAGGTCTGTGAATCCATGTCCATGCAAACAGAATTTCCTCTGGCAATTACTTCTTGAAATAGTTCACACATACACAATAGTCTGTAAGAAGTAATTACGATAAACAGAAGATTCAAGTAGTAATATAAACTGTGGTACTGTAGCTGTGCAGGGAACTTAACATCATGATTCTGTCATTCATCTCTATAATCCTGAGCCAATCCTGTTCCTGTACTTGGTTGTTTCACTGACTAGTCAAAGAGAACGATACTGCTAAAATACTGACAAAACTGCAAAAGTGAAAAATGCCAAAACATAAATTACAAGATAAAAGATATTCCTTCATTTTTTTTGGCACTTAGAAATATCTCATAGACAAGACACGATAATTTCACTTACCTTTGAAAATCTTCCTCAGATATGACAAGGTTATAAAGGAAAAAAGGATCAGTATCATCAGTCAATCGAACAGCTAAATCCTGAAAAAACAGACATTTAAGTATGATTTAAAACACTATAAACCACCCTGTAGGATTATTTAAATATTGTAAACAATATTGCAAACAGTATTTAATGCTTTTACTGTTTAGCCAAAAATACGACAGAATTGTGGCAACTAATTCAGAAGGTGGAAAACATTAACATTTAACACAACTTCAAATATTACAGTGGGAAAAACAGAAAAATGTTTTCTCACAAAAATAAACTAAGTAAAAACCTTCAACTTTGAGCAGCAAAGGTTTCAAAATTCAATGTGTCTTCATCATTTTACAGAAAGAAAACTATTCGCTATTTTTCCCCATCATGAAATAGAGTGTAACATTAGCAGTCCACTGAAATGCATCTCAAACACATAATTCCCGTAACTGGAAGTTTTCCAGAGCATACTGCTCCTAAAAAGTTTAAGAAACTATCTTCTGAAGAGTTTATATTATTTGAATACAGAGCTTCACAAAGCAAACATAAAATAGATACATCTGAAGTCCAGGAAGCTACTGAGGAAAATTGTAGCATTATGTTGCCTAGCTTTTAAAAATAAACTCTTTGTTAGCTGGAGGTCTACACAGTGTCTGGGGAAAACTGCCTTCTCTGTAAATGTTAGTCTTCATTACAAGGCTAAGGTTATGCAAAACACCTGGTACATTAGGCCCAGGCATCTGTTCTCTGTAAGGAGACTCAAACCTGTGTGAAGAATGTAATATTCCCTAACAGAGGAAAAGAAAGGAAGTAGAAACCTGACAGGTCTTCCAACATAACTGAAGTGTGACCATAGCACGTATACATACACAGAACTGAAACAAGTTTCAGTAATTGAGATACCAGTAACACTAACAAAGCTCTCAGTCGGAGGCATACAAACAAACTGAGAGATTTACACGTGCAGCCACCTTATGTTAAAACTAATGCCATCCCAAATTAGCTAAGGTGTGTTGTTGAGTAGCATAAAAATGCCTGCTTGGTTTGACATCTCGTTAACTGATCCAAGCATTTGAAGTTATCTTTTTAGACTGATCACTCACTGATGTACCCAACCGGATTTCCAGGCTCCTGCTGACGCAGGCTGCAACTTGGCACACAGTTCTTAACTGAACTCAGTATTATCATTGTCACAGTTGGCAGAATCTTACAAAGAAATGCTGTACTCCTTTAGAAACAAACCTTTACTCAATAACACTATAACCAACTAATGGCCAATCTTAACATCATGGTAGGTGAATGTACAGTTTAAGTGACAAATTAGACACACAACAAAAAAGATTTTATATCCTCCAGCAGTAACCTCATTGCTATTTTTTATGAGAAAGAAGAGGTGTTTTTTTACTGCAAATTTAGTACTTTACTTCCTACCCCCCGGATGAATTCCAAACAAGTTCAAGTTCAAAGACTAACACACTTATCAACAAAAAGCATAATGTTACAACCACATATAAGCTGTAATTTTTGCTAGTTAAGATGAGGACTTTGCAAAGACAACTGCTGCTCTTATTCTTAAATAAGTGTTGAGTATAGTTGAGACTGCTCTTAAGCTCTAACTCGGGTTCCTCTGAGGGTCTCCAAATACTTTTGATTTGCAAGTTTACTAAGAATCATGAACAGCGAATACAAAAGACAGGACTAAAAGGGCTAGAAAAAAAACACCATACCAAACCAACTAAATTACTCAAGAAATTATACCAAAAATAAAAGATGGTCAAGTGACAAACATACTAAAATACTATTTTGCTTTTTGTCTATTTGTCCTCTTATACAATGAAATCCAGATTATACCTAATGAATGACACAAACATAACTAATCCACAAACCTTTTTATGAACAGGATTCGAAATTGACAGTAGCTCAACGTTCACTCGAACATTTAACCTCCTGAGTACAAAAAGATGAAACTTAGTAACAAATGAAGAAGACATTCTCCAAGTAACAGATGTTTGTAGCCACATTACAGGAATTAAATGACATTTTGAAAACAAAAATTTAGGTAGAAATAGCGAGAAAGTTCCCATTGATGACTACTACTAGGATATCTGAAAACCCCACGGTTTACAGCTCCTCAGTCAGGTCAGGTTTTTTTGTTGCTTGTCACACACCAAATTTTAAATAGCAAGGCACAAGTTTTGAAACTTTGTCCAGAAACTAGAACCTTTGGATAAGCTTCTTGAAATTTATTAATGACTGCTGAAACCTTTGATAATCATTCATACAGCACTACTTTGTCTTCACTTACTTCTTTTTGAGCAATCCGAGAAGTTATTTGCATTACAAAATACACCCACTGCCATCAGCCCTTCTGTGCTTTTTAACACAGGCAAGTCAGAGTAGCCCTAACGCCTGCATGCATTGTCTAATGGGTCCAGATAGGGCCTATATTGCTGAAATTCAGTATATTTTCAGCAGACGCTTCCCATACGGTATTCCTGGGCTTTCCCAAACACCAGTGCTAAGCCACGCATCCACGCCTACAATGGTTTATCCCGCAGCAGAAACCGACTGGGACAGACGCGTGGGCTCGCCCACGCCACGGGAGCAGTAAGGAGGGAGCTGAAACGCTCCCGGAGGCCGCGGTAAGGCCGGCTTCAGGCTGCGAGGACGAGGAGGAGGAGGAGGAGGAGGAGGAGGCGGGCCTGCCCGCGGGGCAACCGCTGCGGCCTGGGAGACGCGCAAACAGCGGCCAGGCCAGCCGGACCCGCAGCGGGAAACCTCGGCCCTCGCCTCGCCAGTGGCGGGGACGCGTTCGCCCCCGCACCCCTACGGCGTTTCTGTAAAGCTACTGCCTGCGCTCTCCGCTACCAGTGCCTCCTCTGCCCGGCATGGCACCCACAGGAGCCGCTCCAGCTCTCACTGATCGCCTCCAGCCCTGCTGCGACCGAGTCCCCCTCCCTCTAACACAGAGGGGCCCCCCATAAGCAGCCCCAAGGCAAGAACAAGGCGGGCGGCTACTCAGCTCACCGCCCGCACCAGGCGCAGGGCCCCGCCCCTCACCCACAGCTGTTAGGCCAGGAAGAAAAGAAAGAAGGAAAGAGCCCGTCACTCAGCAGCCCTTTTCCAAAAGAACGCAATAAAACTTCCGGCAACTGCTGAGGAAACCAATTCAGAGCCCGCCGCGCCGTTCAAGCCAGCCTCTCACCTCTCCTCGCAGCCCTGGCACCTCACTTGCACGCTCACGGGCCGGTTGAACAAGCTCTCCGCCGCCATCTTACGCTTCGAGTTTGGCGCCCGGCTCCCGCGGAGGAGGAGCCTCAAGATGGAGCCGCAGGCGGCGACCGCAGGGGCTGCTGGGACGGAAATGGCGGCGCCGGAGCCGCAGCTGGAACCGGACCGTGGCTCCCCGGTACCGGGGCGATGTGCCTACTTCGTAGAGAGGAAGAAGCGCTTCTGCAAGATGACCCCGGGTCCTGGGCGGCGCTTTTGCGGAGAGCACGGGCAGCACGAGGTACCGGCCTGGCCGGGCGGGGCAGCAGGCCTCCCGGAGGCTAGGGAGGATGGGCTCCTGGGGACGGGCAGCCCCGGCGGCACCCCTGGGGGGGACACCCCGGGGGCCTGGGGGCGCCTGTCCGCCTGGGCTGGCCCCCAGCACGGGCAGGGCAGGCAGAGCCTGCGCCCGCCTCTGGGCCCTGGGTGTGCTGAGGCCGCCGGTTCAGCCCAGCAGGAACGCTGCCATTGCATTACGGGTTCATTCTTTTAGGGTCCGTTAAAGTATTAAATTCCTGTCTCAGTCTCTCCGTTCCGGTTAACCCACCTATCTCAGAATAGATGTTTTATGAAACTCAGATGTCCCTCAGCAGCTTTTCTAAAACAGGAACACTGAATGCATGCTAAAGTGTTGTCTAAAACTTTTCTTTTATAATTAGGGAGAAAATGACAGAAAAAGAATTCCATGCCCTCTTGATCCAAAACAGTAAGTATATGTAAATGCTTTTCCTATTTTTTGCCAGAGCTCACATGATAAGTGCTGTTACTTACTTTTATTTCCATTTGGATTTTAGCACTGTATACGAAGACCAACTACAAAAGCATTTAAAAAAATGTAATTCAAGAGAGAAGCCAAAGCCAGTAAGTGCAGCGTAAATTCATCACTACTTTCACTCAGATCTAAGACCCTAAACATCACAGGTCGGCAGAGAACTGATCGTGCTGGGGGCAGCTGTGACCTGGGGACAGCAGTCCCGGCCAGCACCACTAAGGATGGCGTGGAAGCTGAAAAAGTACTTGCTGAAATGTCTCCCCATCTTCCATGTCCCCTCTCACTGTAGTTCAGCTTTTCAGCTCTTAGTTACAAATGAAAAAGCCGAATACATTTTTCTCAAGAGCGTCCTCCAAGAACAGTCTCACCATGCTGTTCATTTAGAGGCTTGGGGAGAGGTTGTCCTCGAAAGCAAAGCTAACAGGGAGGCTGTAGGCGTCTGGCAGTCTGACAGCTGCCGGCTTCAGCCAAGCTAGCAACGAATTCAAATTTCTTTTCTTTTGGTTTTTAAAGGTCTACTTTGTTCAAGATATTAATGCAGGTTTAAAAGATGGGGCAGAAATACCAGAAAGACAAGTGAGTACATTTATTTCTTCTGAAGCTCAGTCCCTACATAACATGTTGCAATTTAGCATATGACTAAAGAACTAGCAAAAATAAAAAGTTCTTGTATTTGTGAGTGGCGTTTTTTTTTCCCTTATTTAAAAGGTACCTGTCTCTTCTCTATCCAAAGAAGGGCTGGAGAATTTAATTACCAAGTTGAAAAAAGCAAGTAATGGTGAGCTTACTTAATACTGAAAATAAGATGTTTTAAATTGAATTACTTAAAAAGTCATTGTTATTTTTGTTGTCAGATATCTGTGAAAGTGTGAGACTAAACGCATCTGACATAATTATCATCAAGATGTTGGCAATACTCCAATAACTAAATTTTACTCAAAATAATAAACTAGATAGAGAGAATGATAAAATACTGATCTTTTGTTCATATAGCTACTTTCCCTTCCTCTTGTGTTTTCTGTTTCCCACTCAAGTATCCCTAGAGATAACAATAGAGCTGTGTTATAGAATGATAGATTTATGCTCCCAACAGACTATTTTGTTAGTGCTACAAATTGAACTCATGTCTGAATATTGTAATGTGTGTGTTACAAAAACAGAAACTTGGAAACTGGAAACCTATACCTAAGAGTTTTGCATTTAGGTGCAGGCCTAGAGCTTCGCCTTAAGGAACAAATACTGTCCCACCAGGCTTTACAAGAAGCCTTAAGTGACCCAAAGAACGGGGAATCTGCTTTCAAGCACTTGAAACAACAGGTATGGTCACTGCTTTACTAATAGTGATAGATGTTTTTAAACATGTGGAATTCTGCTGCTGTAAATTTGATGACTGTGCATGCATAATGCTAGTTGCTTCATGTAGAGGAAATCTGATATGCTCTGTAACTCTATGCGCTTCAAATAATAGCATATATATAACCTTTGAATGGCTGCTTTGTTAACTGTTAGTAAGAAAATTTTATTAGGATATTGGAATAAAATTACAAATTGTGCAGTGTTCTTCTCAATTTTACTTTTCTTATTTTATATTAACTCGTAATAAATCTGAGCTACAAAAGGTAAAATGTTGTATTTGCTAGAAGTAAAAGGAATTTTTTTACTTTTTCTGTGAGAGCTGATCCTAGATTTCCTGGTTGTGTAACAGATGTGTAAAAACTGAGTTTACCTTTTACATTTTTAAAGTATATTGAACAGCAAGAATTTTAAGGGAGATGGATTGCATATTGTAGTAAAATAGAAAGTTTTGGGAAGAAAAATTTAAAAGTGAGAAATGTTTGTTTCCTGTATGTTCTTTCTGTGCTCTACTTTCCTTCCCTGTGTATTACAAAATGCCTAAATCCAGCAGAGAGAGAGGGCTCTGCAGGCACTGATGCCTTACAGAAAATCCAATACAGTACCCATATTTTGGATGACTACTTCGAGAATCATCAGAGAAAAAATAATATAATGTGTATGTGATCCCAGAACTCCATTTAAAAAACTTCTGGGTGGAGTTGTGTGAGCAGTGGAAGAAAGGCAGGGTGATGCTGACCAGACAGAATTTATAATCCCTTTCCTCTGTACACACAAGATTTTTTCCCTAATCCCTCATGGAAGGGGAGACTTGAAAAAGTCTTCTGCAGTTTGGTGAAGTAATCATTTTTCTGTCAGGTATTCCAGTACATGGTATATACATTTGCTTGGTTTGTAAATAAGTAATCTATGTTTGTAGGCTTCAATTTTAGGTAACATGGAAAAATTACATTTACTTGGTCCAGGAAGATGTTTTGTTGAATTTGGAGCTGGGCGAGGAAAGCTGTCTCATTGGGTTGATGTTGCCTTACAGAACGTTGAAAACGTTCAGTTTTTGCTTGTGGAAAGGGCAACTACAAGATTCAAGGTAAGAGACAATATTGTCTTGTTATCAGAGTATAATTTTTAAACTGTTGTCACTGAAGCTGTTAGTATTTGCTTTTTATCTTCAAAAATAACATAAAGCCTTCAAATTTTAAAAGTTTTGGAAGTGTGATTCCATACTTCACCAATAGCAAATTTATTAGAAAAAAATCCTGGTGTATAATGTTGGAAATGTGCAAATGTTGGCTTGACAGGGAAGAAAAGTCCGACATTAATACCTGGAACAAAATTATAATTTTTAGTGGCCAGCCTTACTTAATGATCTTGTTCTGTTTACACAGGTGGATGGAAAACATAAAAGAAGAGATTCTATATTTGAAAGGCTTCAAGTTGATATTCAACACTTATGTTTAAGTAAGTTCTTCTTGGCTTGCATAATTCTGAAATAAAGGCTTAATTTTAGATTTTGAATACTGGAGTTCAAGTCAATTTGTATGTAGCATGCTTAAATGTACTTGGTTTTGAAGATATTTCTCAGTGGTTGTTTGGACATGTTAATACAGTGTGTATATACGTATACACAGGCATACATATATTAAATGGAGATTTAAAATTTTCTGCTTTTTATACACCTACAGGACATCATTATGGGTGAGAAATACCAAAAGAAAAAACTTTTGAAGGTTTTTTAGAATCTGCAGGATTAAACACCTTTGCATTGTTTGTTTTAGGTGTGCAGAATAAAGTAAGTCATGCATATCATTGGTATCAATCATATCAATTCTATAGAATTTGTGAGAACAGCTCTCATCAGGAGATGCATTAATGTCATATTTACATTTCATAGGCGGTGTAGAAAGGCTGAAATGGTTAAATAGGCTTCTCAGCCACAGCATCTGATTCTCTTCATTTGTTTTAGAAAAAGAAATTTTCCTTTTAATAGCTTATAACTGTATGTACAGACCACTGTAGTTTCAGCAGTGGTAAACATGTATTTCATTTTTTAAGTGTGCTGAAATTGTATTATCCAGAAAAAAATATTGCCCCAACTATAATAATAGAGGTTCTGGGGTTGTTATGGATTGTGTGTATGTGTGGTGTGTTTTGGTTTTTGGGTTTTTTTTTAACCTTTTCCTTCCAGAGAAAGTACCTATTTTGGAGAAGAAAAAACTACCAGTGGTAGGAATTGGGAAGCATTTGTGTGGAGCTGCAACAGGTATGAATCGTATACGTGTTAACTGCAGAAAGTTAGGATACTAAATCTTACGATCTGAATGGACTGATCTTCCAAACTGTCCTTTTAAGCTTTTCTTGCCCTCTGACCCTTTGTTGGTGAATGTCGCCGTTATATTCTAAATATCTGTTGACTTCAGTGGAATAGTAAATGGATAATAGATGCAAGGCTACATTAGACAGAAGTAAAACCTTTCTGGTTTTTTATAGAGTAGAACAAAGAATAGTGCGTGGTGGCATGGGTCATGTATTTGCAAACTGTTGAAAGTATCTCTTTTTTTTTTTTTTTTTTTTGACACCTTTGCCTCTACTCCGAAATATTTTTCTTTTTAAGTGAGAAGAATGTGTTTCTGTCCTGGCCATTTTAAACTAACTAAACACTCTTTTTAATGTTATATGTCTACTAAGTAGAGAAAGACATCTCAAATGTGACACCTATATAGTTACTGTTACAAAAGATGATGCAGTTAAGCGTTTAAGTAGTACATATATCTATTCAATAGACTGTGTACTAAATGTCAAACTTTTAGAGCATGTTTTATAGGGAGGAGATCCTCTTACAATATGCCAGTTTGTTAACCAAAGTATTTCACATTCACTTATGTAGAACAAATATTCAAGAGGATAAATATTCATAATATTCATTTAGAATTTAGGGTTTTCATGTTTTCAAAGCATGCTTGTAATTTTTAGCTATCCTTAAAACTGCTTTTTGGCTTAGTTTGTAATGTATACTTTTATTCTCCTTTATGGGAAGTGCATTCTCGACCATGATAGAGCCTGTATAAATAATGCTGTGGTGTTCATCACTATTTTTTGAGGGGTGTATATCTGTTTTTTCCCAGATCTTGCTTTGAGATGCTTGGTTGAAAGTTATACAGCTTGCTGTGACGGAGAAAGTGAAGAGCCTGCAACAAAACGCTTTAGGACTGATAAGACAGAGGTGGCTTCTAGCAATTCTGCTGATAATGAATGCAATAAAGATGACTGTAAGCCTGTAGCTGGAATTGTTATTGCACTGTGTTGCCATCACAAGTGTGACTGGACACATTATGTAGGCAGAGAATTCTTTAAATCAGTAGGACTTGGACCATTAGAATTTCATTATTTTCAGAGAATGAGTAGTTGGGCCACTTGTGGCATGCGAGAAACCACAACCAGAGCCTCTACAAGTCAAGAAAGTGAAGATGAAACTAACGACACAGAAGAACATGAGCAAACATTCAGCAAGACAGAAGGTGGTTCTGATATTTTGCAAGGGTATGTAATTATATTTTTTTTCCTAGCAAATGGACTCCTGCAGAAAAGCAGTTATGTATAGTGGTACATGAAATTGTTTCAGGTCCTCAAAATGACTCATTTTACAGAAACATTTTAATTACTAAATTTATAGAAATGTTCTACTTTAAAAATACAATTTTTGTGGACATATGTTTTAAAATATTTAAACAGCCATGCTTGCCTGAATTAAAATTAACATAAATTGATGTCAATACTACTTCTAAGCTTAACTACTAATGTTAACAAAACTATTCTTCTGACACATGTTCATTCTTTTCCTCCTTTTTATAAAACTAGGATACTTACTGTTGAAGAACGAAAGGAGATAGGTTGCCTCTGTAAACGGCTGATTGATCATGGACGGATTGAATATTTACAACAACGAGGCTACAAGGCAGCACTACAGTATTATACAGAGTCTGCTGTGTCCTTGGAGAATGTCCTGTTGACAGCTGTCCCAAGTCCATCTTTGATACCAGAGCCAACTATGTGACAGGAGATAGATTTGGAATTGGTAGGGAAAAAACCCTATAAAACTTATCTGATCTTTTTTAAAAAGCTAATTCAGTGCTTACAAAAAACTGTTTTAGTCTTTCCTATACCCAGGAAAAGGTCTTATATTTCCCAGTTTCACTGGGAATTACAAATATGCAAAACAGTTCTTATAAGTGGAAAAATAAAATGCCTAAGAATATTTGAAACCTGTTGTACGCCTCTTTACTAAGAAGTATACTTGATATTTTCTTCCATTCACAGTTACATTCTTTATTCATTAGCATTTATGATAGGAGAAGGATCAGAAGCACAACTTTCCAGATTTCCTGAAAGACAATAGGTTAAAATAAGAGAAGTTAACGTACTTCATTTTAACTTTGAAGTTCAGGATAGCTTTGTATTTCCTCTTAAATTTAAGTAGGCCTAGGTACTTTCATCAGCCTGTGCTGCTAGGGGAATCTGTTTAAGGAAGAAAACTTATTTGTAAATTGTCATCTTGATATATTTTTGCTAATTTGATTATTCATTCATGAAATACTGGTAAGAAAAAACTGGCTTGGCATTCTAAATCAAGAGCATTTCAGTCATTTGTTATTTAAGCCTTCACTAGAAGCAGAACAAAGATCAGAGAGAACGTTTTATATCTGCAATGAAGTTCTCTCTGCAAGTAACAGCTGCCACCTGCACATCTGTTCAGAAGTGCTCATTTTGGTGTTCTACTGCAACCTTTAAGCTGTTACCTTTGAGACTAGTAATGGCATTTTTTTGGTCATAGTGATTTCGAAATGGGATGAAGTTGTAGGGGTGTTTTGTTATGATTGGTTTTTCTGTAAGGGAAAGCAAGTTGTGAGAAACTTCTATTTAACAGTTGTTGATACTTCATTGCTAAGAAATACTGTATGTTGGGAATGTAGGCCTCTGTCCCTTACATCCGTATTTGGTAGTCTCCATCTGGACAACATCCAAAAATAGGGAAAGCTGAGCTTCATGAGGCAAACAGGGCTGGAAGACCCACACTACATAAACTGATTAAATTGCAAATACAAGCGACAGTCATCAACTTCCAGTTATCCAGACTGTAGGTAACTCAGGCACATTTACTCCAATGTTCCATGGTTCCAGTATGTTCCTACTAGAACATATGGCTGTTCATGTGAAGACTTGCTGTGCCAACTCCTGAAAAAAGCGCCCCTGGCCTCACTAAAAATCTGTTTACAGATTTTTGGAAAGTTTTACTCATTTATTAAGAAAATCATTCATGTTTCATTTGTATATGCATCCTAGCTTTCTTTTATCCAGTTTATCCTTCCCTTCCTCACTGTATTCCAGAGAGATTAGAATTAATAAAAAAGCCATACCTGTTTTCTTGAGTGACTCTTGGATATACATGTGCATGAATTCAATGCCGAACATTTCCTGTTGCTCCTCCTCTTCTGTATTCTCACATGGAGGAAGTGTTACCTCTAACTCCAGTGGGTTGTCTCTGAAGTTGACAAATCTGATGGTTCACCAGAAAAGGTTACTCTTGCAATAGGTTTTGTCCAGAGAGAACAACCGAGTTAAAATTCCTCAAACAGTATTTTGAGCAAAATAAAATAAGTCTTTTCTTGTACTGAACTCACCACTATATTAGTAATATTAAGTAAACTAAGCTAAGATGAGGCCTTATAACAACAGTAGCTGATCGTGGTGGGAGAAAACATTGCAGTACTCCTCACTTTGTCTTCAGGTTTTCACCTAATTGTCATCCTTACTGAGCTTCCACAAACAGATGAGTGGATGAGAACAAGAGTGCAAATGCTTGCATCCTCCCACCTTTGCAAGGCAAGAGCCAGCCCTTTCTCCCTCTGTCCTTGATCCATGCCTGGGCCTATACTTGTACATATATGTTTATAGACATGCTGCTGCTTCTAAAACATCTGAAAACAAGAATTGTTTTACTGGGTTAGATATGATTTATTTAGACTAGCATTCTTTCTCTAAAATGGCCAGTATCCAGTAATTCAAATGAAAATGTAAAACAACAGGAAAGTTTCTATCACAGTATACAAAATAATAATTCCAATTCTACCAATTAAAATTTTATGTTCATTTCCTTTTTCAAGCAAGTACAGGAGAGTTTCATCCATATTCTTATACATAATTTAATTCTGAATGCTTGACTTCTCAGTGCTGAAGTTCTACTTTTTGCCATTTTTATGCTTGTCACATTTTTCCTCCTAGCTCTTGGCTTTAGAGAGTGATATAAAATGTCAATTAGAACTGGGAATTTGGACCTTTCAGAAATGAGAAAATGTATTACAGTCTCCTTTTTCATTTGGGACTGTAACTATCGTAGCTTACTTCTTTAAATGAGTTGTGCTACACAAAGCTTTCTTGACCAGATCCTCAACTGTTGTGAATCTGTGTAATTATGCTATGTAATTATATGGTATTGTGTCCATCTGTACAACTGTGGACATGCCTTTTCTTTTCCACTTCCTTACTATCACTCCATGATACACCACTTAAGGGAGGCTTTAAAACTTGTCTTCTGGTATTTTTGTTTATATTTCTGTTACTTTTCCTTACCTCAGATTCGTCATGTCCTTCATACAAGCTGGAATATCCTTAAGTTTGTTGTTGCTGAGAACAAGAGTACTAAGATTTTTCATATTACCAATGGTTTCTGGTAAAGAATTTATCTCATTCCTTTGGAGCCATAAAGTGTGGAGATGTTCCATTCTGTAAAAGAGGTATTTGTGCAATCAATCAAGATTTAGAAGATCGATCTTATAAATCATTAATATAAAGTAATTGATTCATTTTTACAGCCACATAAAGAATACAACAATTCTCAAAGGAAACCCAGTATCAAAGATAATTACCTAACCTCTGGTCAAAAATGTCATTGGCAAGAATATTTACTGGGTAGTTGATACTGAATTTATTGTTTATTGAATGGATTATTCCAGCTCATCCAAAATAACATATCAGGGCTGATAAATCTTAAGTTTGCAGTGAGGTTAACATTAAAATAATCTTTTGAAGTAGGATTTAATAATTAGAATTTCAGTGCAATGGAACTGAGGGTAAGATGTGAGCTTTGAGCTTTATTTACCTGTCAATTGCATCAGGAAGCTCCTGGAGTTTATTTCCCCCCATGTCTAACCATTCTAGATTTGGCATGTTGAGAAGAGCTGAAGGGATAGTAGTAAACTGATTCATGCACAAATCTATGTGTGAAAGCTTCTTTAAATCACTGAGCTGAAAAGAAAGGGAGATTTAATGCAAGATTGTATAGCTGTTCCATTACAGCAGTGCTATAATAATGTTGACTAAAAAAAAAAATTAAAAATATTATAACACATTTTGGAGTTAGTAAACACAGAATAGTTTCTGAGTTACATTACATTAGCTGATATTACCTAAAAATTACCATTCTTGCCTGTAAGGTAGGTAGGTTTGAAACTGCCACATGAAGAACTTTATGGCAGATAAAGTTCTTGTAGTGAGTGGTAGTGAGTGCCCTAACTGCTGAGAAGCTGAACGCCATGGCTGCAACACAGATATACCTCAAGCCTTGAGAAGAGGAAGAATTTTAAAGATACCATTGTCCTTAGTATTTCATACTCCATTCAATATGCCATTTTTCGTTAGTCAAATGTTTAGATTTTTGTGGATCAAATTGCATGGACTGTATTTTAGAGCGAACCTGCACACCTTCCTTGTTGTAAAGTCCATTATTATTGGCAAGACATTCTAACAATTACACAGCATCATTCAGTACTGCAACACCTAAGTCCTTTGGTGAATCATGTCTTCAAGTGATTTTACAACATTCAAGTGATGCAAAGATGTTTTATTGCAAATCTGGTCCAACTGTCTAAACACTGAAGGCCACTCAAGTACGTATAACCAAAGCTTCACGGATCATTGTAGTCTCAATAGGACACAACTATGTATTTACTATGAGCTGTTAATTTAAAAGCTATCGCTCTACACTACACCACGTAACCAGTATTCACATAGATTTGTAAATTCTGGATTCTGATTGATAGTGTGTATTTTCATTTGACGATTTATTGTTAGGTATTACCGTTTGGACTCACTCAATTTTGCAAGGCACTGATTGCTGTCAACTATTGCAAACCCTTTCCATAGCTAGCAGCTCTGGTAAAGATGCTTGCAGTTGTGTCCTGGCATATGGTATGAATTTGTATTCTCATCCATAAAAGGGAACTTCTCTGTGCTAAGGCATCAGATCCTCAGTGGGGTAAATCAGAGAAGATCTAAACAAATGAACATCAAGTATATCACTGTCCTACATGCACTACCAAGTCATTTATCTGGACAAAGATTGGGTCCTTCAACTATGCAGGTATACATCTGTCTGTCCTCATGTGGCTTCAGTTTGACTGATCATATCAATATTGTTCACATACGTGTTTCCGTGGAGTAGTTGTGAAATCAGAATATCAAAGCAAATCTGAAAACATGGAGTGCAATGTTTAATGATAATTGGTTTTGGATAAATTCAAAATATGCATTAAACAAAACTCAACAAAAACCACAACAGTCTATCAGAACCTGAGGAGGAAGATCACTGATACTCCTGTTCACAGCCAGTTCCAATCTTTCCAGACTGACACAATTACTTATTTCCTTAGGAACAGATTTTATTCTATTGTAACTGAGAAGCAGCTCTTGGAGGCTAGTCAGCTGACCTGCAGAGACCACAAATGAGAAATGTTTATTTTATCTGAAATACAACATTACTTGTTTTGTGTTATCCTTATACTGTTATACAAGTGCGCAAGGTTCTCACTTAAAAATAAACTTATTCACTGAAATACAAATAGTAAGACATAGGACTCTTTAGCACAGAACTCTAGTTGAGTGCTACAAAAAAGCCTCAAAAACCACTTATGAACATGGGCTACTCATGCTGTAGACTCAGAACATGAAGCCTGGTTTTCAATATCACTTTTCTAGCTATATTCTGATGTCTAGTATCTGCTGTGCTTACAAGTTTTTTTTCTTGTGGTGACCTTTCACAAAGTTATGTCTCCTCCATCCAGCCATCTTTTTTAATTTAGAAGGAATCCATGGTTTTAAGATCTTTATCTCACTGTCAGATTTAATTCTAACTACCCAATAGGATTGATAGACAGGCAAAGTACACAAAAATGGCATGTTTATGTACGATTAATTTTCTTCGAAAAATAAAATAAAAGCTTAAAATAAAAGAAAGCACAGCTCACCAATTTCTTTAGGTACACTTTCAATTGAGTTCCGGGATAGATCCAGAACAACAAGATTGCGAAATCTTCCAACGAACTGAGGAATTTTCTGCAAACTAGTTCTATGCAGCTGCCATTCCTGGAGATGGATTAGTTTCAATAAGCACGAAGGCAGCGTCTAAGACAAGAAATATGAACCAGAAGAAATTCAGCTTAGTATACAACAAGAATACAGGCTTAGGTAGAAGTTTTAAATAAAACAGTAACAGTCTTGTGATTAAAAAAAAAAAAAAAAAAAAGGAGGAAAAAAAAGAAATCTCTCCTTCTCTAGCTATACTGTAACATCCCAATATGAACATGATGGATGTGGGTCATTCTGACCACAGATTTAACCTGCCCGCTTTTTGCTCCCAGTATTTAGATACCTGCACTACTATCATTGCTTGAAAAGCCTCAGGCTTGCTTTTCTTTCTTTGTTTGTTTGTTTAAAAAAAGAAAGCCAATATAACTGAAGATGAAACTGCTCTAAATAGCTTTTTGCATTTAAATGGTGGTCTAAATTGTATTTCTTGTTCTGTTAAGAAAAAACAGCGAGCAGCTGAGAGCAGAAGAGCTGAGGGATATTAAAAATGAGAATGTCCGTATGCTATGAGTTCTGAACAAACGCTGGCCTATGGACCACCAGAGTATTGCTGAGTGTGGGTGTCACTCTCTCACTCCCCACAACACGGTCTAATTCTCAACACTTTATAGGGACTGGCACCTGCATTTCTGTGTGGCTCAGAACAGACTGTTAGCTTCCACTCTGCCTTTGAGTCTACACTTAGCCAATTCCCCCCATGCATTAGAAACAAAAAATAATAGCATTCGGGGAATCTACTGGTTCATTTTCACTCTTAGAAAGTAAATAACAGTAAGAAATATTTTCATGCACCTAAACACCTTGACACATTTCAACAGTTCCGGTATGATAATGTTAAATGAGAATTTATGTAATTAAACTCATAATTTGCAGTGTAAATAATTTCTAATGCAGAAAAGCCTTTTGAGCTGTATTTTTGCAAAGTAATGCTTCATACTCAGTACTAAAAAAAAACCCAGCTTGCTTTTACACCCTCACAACAGTCTCAATTCATTGTTAGCAAAGCACTTCATAGATTAAAAACAGTAAAATTGTGAGACTAAAGTTGTAAATAGTAGTTTTCTGATGCATCAGTCATTCAACCCAAACAACATTCATTCCTATCAACACTACCTTCCATTCTTCTTCCTCTATCCTCAGAATTGCTCTTCCATCTTCGTGAATAACTTTTTCTTTGAGCTTTGCTAGAGCAGCTCTCTCCTCCCAGACTAGTAGTAGCCTACAAGGGAAAGAAGATCAGCGGTGCAACAATGAATACAGGCAATAATTACCATCCATTCAATTTTCTGGAACAGAGAGACTTTTTGGATGTCAAACAATATTTATTATCTCTGGATGCTAAATATACTATCAGTTTGAGGGAAAACAGGAACATAAAGCAATGTTTGGCTGAAGTAATTTACAGGAATTCTATTTTATTGCAGAACTATTCTAGTTCTGCAAATTTACAGTCAGAAGGACAACATAACTTCATTCACTTTCATCATGCTGCAGCAGGGCAACAGAATATAAAGTCATGTGGAATTAAGTTCCAAAGCCATTAATTTTGAAGCAGTCTCCTAAAAAGGAAGCCTTCAGTTCCACCAAATGTAAATGCAATCAAACAAGGTAAATCAGCTAGGGATTCTTTTAGCTTGATTTCCAAAGGGACTTAAAGAAGAATTATGAAAATTAGGCTAATTCTTTTTCTTTCCGCTTGTATTTTCCATTAGTAACTTTTGAATTTGTTATTCCATTTCAAACCAATCTGACAAATTAGGAAGAGTTACAAAAATAGAATGCTAAATTTCTTCACATTTCATTAAATTGCTGGCCAGACAGAAGACCGAGTGACCTGGTTAACACCTCCACTGAGAAGAAAGCATAACAAATTGAATCTCCACAGGTTAGGATATCCACACTATCTATACCCATAGGATTTTAATATCTGAATTTAGGGGATTTAGTACGTAAGCTGATATTTTTAACACAAAACAGAATTCTTGGTTTGACCTGACCATATTGCTAGATTCCAACCGGTGGTAATTCTGCTGGAGTAGCGACTAAAGAGTTAGACTCTGGATGAGGTTGAAAAGACCAATTGTCGTCATCTGAAGTATAACGTGTCGTCCAGCTTTTCACATACTGAGAGATCTACACTTTACCTACCTTCCTGCAGACCTCTGTCTGAATTCCTTTTCTTTCTGTAATTCTTCGTTTATCTTGTGTATTCTCACTTCCCAAAGTGTCTTCACAGCAGTGAACGTTCCAACGCAAACGGCAGTTTCAGTCATGATCCTCACATGTTCAGGTTCAGTCACAGGAATCTGCCTGTGAATTCCAGGGTCAGTGCATCAGCGCGTGTATCAGCTACCAGATGGGGACAGTGACATGAAAACTAAAATGCTGCAATACCCACTTGATTATATTATTAAATTTATTTAATGTATAGAACTGACAGAATTTTACCAACTGCTTTCTCTTTATAAAAATAGATAATTGCAACTAGTTTTCTTATAATAAGAAATGGTATTCTTGCAATCTCTCTGCATTCTTAGTCAGTGAACAACTGCTTCTCTCAGTTCCTTCCTATGGTAGGCTGGGTCCTGACCATAATTATTAAATGCAGATATGAGCATTCATTCCCTTCCCAGGAAGAAATGAAGCTGTTAGCTGCAATGTAAGGCAGTTAAATCCCAGTAGCTGCATCCCGGCAGCTACCTGGCATAAATACTTGTAACTAAAGGAGTTTTGCACTTTTGAGAAACTGAAGTGTTGCTGGAAATAAATTAGTATACTTTACTTGCATTAATTTTCTTCATAGTTTAACTCATTATAATATATTTTATAATTAGCAAATTTAAGAAAAGGCTTTTTAAATTCTTCAGATCTCTCTCTGAATCTTCTTGTAGCCCTGCTGAGTGTCAGGATCCACATTTTAAAAAAAAAAAAAAAAAATCAGCCTAAAGTTTTGCAGTCATCTAGCTTAGTGAGATAATTAATACATATTTTCCTGAAGAGCAGCAAAGTAGGATACTCGGTCATCCTAATCAGTGCATCCCTCTAAAAAGCATTCTTGTTACTGTTATAGTAGTCATTTGGGGAAGGACTTTTTTGGAAATAAACTGGAGCCAAGACATTGATATTCAGATAAGCTTGGAGGGCTAAACTTCATGCCAACAGCAGTGTACTCTGAACAGTGATGATCTGAGTGCTCCCTTTCAAACATTTTACTAATACTTGCAGGTACAAATAAGAAAAACGTCTTACACATCCATTCAAATTAAAAAAGTGAGGACAACTTTCTTCCAAACAAGCAGGTAGCTAACAACAAAAGTGGAATTTCAGGTCTTTTCGTACATCTATTTCCCTACAATAATTGTTGCAGGTCTGTCCTTCAGAGCAATCTTTTTTATTGTATTTATTCCATTATCATTTTATGTGGCATGGATAAGCCACAATTACTTAGTGAAATTTTTTTTATTCAAACTGTCAATCATTCTATTTTATGTTTATCATGTCCCTTGCTAACATAGTTATTTTTAAAGCCTGATTATACTGAAATCACTTAATTAAAAATGTATAGGCAAATACCAAGAAACGTAAATTGTCAGGATTGCTTCCTGTTTTAAAGACAGCATAAAAATCAAATTATAATGCCTGAATAAAGAATCTGGTCCAATACATTAATATTAAAGATTCTTAAATGTTCTCTGTTTGTTAAGAAAAATGGCAGGATTTGACAGGTGACACAAATAGCAACCAATGGGGCACAATGCAGTCTGGCATTTGGGTTCCTAAAGAGGGATTGAATTTTTTCCTGTAAAGAGAGGATTGTATCCACTTTCCCTCCCCCACATAAACATGATCACATTTCCTAGTTTGAAGGATTAACTTCTCTTTCAGTAGTTCTCAGAGTGATTACCTTTCCTATTCTTCATCCCAATATGCAACAGTAATGACTAAAATATCGTATGAGGATTTTTCCTCTAATTAGTGGTTACAGTTGAAGTTGCCTTACCTTTCAGGATTAAACTTCTACTGAGATTAAGTGATTTACCTGATGTATAATTTCTTGTTGTTTTGGGACATTTTTTGAACTATAAGCCTTTTTAGGTAAAAAACTTGATATCTTTTTATACAAATTGTGCAGAAAAGAGACATTTGTTAATACTTGTACTACTAAACCCAGTATCAGACTACATCATTGAAACAATACTTATTTTTAGTAAAGCTTACACTAGGCAACTCTCTTTTGCTGTGCAAAGCGTATTATTCAATAAATATTGCTTTAGAACCATGAAATATGAAAGAAGGCGTAAGTATATGACTTTGTTTTCAAGGAGATTTAATTATATAATAAAGGGACTACCATCAAAAACTTCTTAGATCTTATTATTTGTCAGGAAAATAACCACCATAATAATCATGCCATCACAGCCAATGGTTCAGAAAGGAATTCCCAAGTGTGGCTGTAGAACAACTGCAAATTTACTCCCAAGTAATCAGATCTCCCAACAACTTCCCCTCCAAGCATCTAAAAGAGTTTAACAGCAACTTACCTCAACTATTTGGCGTTTTCAAGGATTTTCTGTGACTCGTTGCTTTCTGGGCAAGAGCAGAGATAAATTACAAATCCTGTCTGTACTACCAAACCCATTTAGAACTCTCACTCAAGCTCCAATGCAATGTCAGTCTAGTTCTAATTTTAACCTATGCTGAGAATAGAAGGTATCACATGAGGCACTTCTGCAAAACCCCCAAGCATTCACCACTCTTAATGTCTTACCAGTTTGCTGAACGTGACTGGACTCCCATAAAATCCTGGACTCACATTAACAAAAGTTAAAATTGTGAACAAAAAGAACAAAGGAGTACTTGTTATGCTTCACAATAAAAAATAAGCTAGTTTTAAACTCAAAATGACAATTACTTGCTTTACTCCAGTAATGTTTCTCTGGAAGATAACTGAGCTACAAAGTGCTATTAAACAGCAACATTGACTAATTAGTCTAGAAAAAGTATTACATCACAAAGTATTTTACTCATTACTTTTGCCCATGCTTAAGTATTCTCCTGTTGAAGAATTTTAGTGCAAATTATCAAAGTCCAGACAGAAAAGTAATCTTTATCAGAATGTGCAGAGGGGTTATTACTCACCCCTTTTCATGCTTCCAGTTGCGAAATATTTTTAACATTCTGGTTCTTCAGAGAGCCCGTGGAGAAGATAAATGAGAACACCTCTGTCGGAATCTTTCTCTTCAGCCAAATGGAGAGAGAGCAATAATCACAGGTCACTATTTGAGGCAGAAGCCATAAAACTGGATAATTCTAACCAATTCTCGCACTGGAGTATAAAATATGAAGATAACATTTTTAAAATATCATTAATTTTGTTATAATGCTCTTTCAGTAGAAAAAAAAAATTCCTCATTATTAGCCTTAGATTCTAGCATTACCACATAGAACTCTACAACCAAAAAAAAATCCTCTCCTATCCACGACCAACTAAATACCTGAACGCCAACACCTATTTAAAAAAGACACTAACTGCTTTAGCTTTCAATCTTCTAAGCCTTTTTTGTTTTGGTTTGGTTTAAATAAAAGCTATGCAAAAGTGAAAATGATCCAACAGGTTGTTGGTGTGGGAATTTCTTCTGTCAGTTTTGGTATAGATTCAATCCCCACAGTGTTTTTTTCATCAATGCTTTTTCTTGATCTAAAAAAGTCATAACTAAAAACTTAACTACTTAATTTCCTCCTCCTTAAAAGAGACAGCTAATTAGAGCTAGGGAAAAAAAAAAACCAAACCAAACAAACCTCAGCCTTCCCCTTTACTGGAGCTTTGAGAAACAAAGAAACTTCAGGCTCCTTGGGTGAGCAAAACCATTCTGTCTCAAATATTTCAAAATCAATTTAATGCTTTCTATCATACACTTATATTTTCTCAATTTATTTTCTCCATGGTCATCGTATTAAAAAATATACTTTTCAAACTAAGCCCTTACCACAACAATATACTTGGAGGAAAACAACCATTAGGCTGTGTTCTTTTGGTAGCCTTGAGTGCAATACGTTCTTTAAGAAGAAAGAGAAGTTAGTCACCTGTACAGGATCGCCTGCATAAAATTCACAAATAAAACCAATATTACTATAATTCTTTGTGGCTTTATTTTTTTTTATTAGGAATAAATAAATCTGAAAAATGGAATAGGTGATAAGCACGATATATTAGTCAAGCTTTGCAAGAAATGATTTACATATAAAAGACCCTTATACCACAACATAAATATAAATAGCACCTTACACGTATGCCCCCTCCCCTACATTACCAGCTTTCCTCTTGCTTAGTCTCAGCATCAAAGATAGCAGAGATTCTACCTCTGGTAGCTTGTGTCTTGCATCTTCACACCTAAATGTAATAGACAACTTTGGTCTACAATTTTGGAGAATGCTTCTGTAGGGGCAGTTTTTGATATATCTAAAGAAAGGAGAAAATGTCCATTTTATGTCTCACTAATTAATTTTTAAGGCTGTGTAACTGTCTTTTCTTTTGTCTATTTGCAACTTATGTTTCTAGGAAGTATTTATATCCAACGGTTTTCTTCGTATCTCCTGTTAAATAACCAGTGCGATCTTCAGCATCTGTTTAGTTTACCTTAAAGCCACATAACTGTCATCTCTTTTGAACACATTAACTTGAACCTATTAATTATGTGCCTCATATCCAAGTTTAAAAAGTCCTTATCTCACATAGTAACTTTTTAGTGTTAGTTCTTTGTTGTATCTGATTAATCTGTCAAATTCTAGTATCTGAACATCAATAATGCAATGCAAGCTTTTAGAGAATGTTCTGCTTACTGTCAGTCTTACCTAATAACGGAATAACAAATGAGATCCTCCTTTCTTTTTTTTTTTTATTTTATTTTTATTTTTAACAGATAGATGCTTTCTATAAGAAACAAAAATAACTGGAAAGTATTTAAGGACTGCAACTACTTCCAGCCTATAAAAGTACAGGGTATTTTAGAGTGTTAAGGCCCTGATAGTTATCAATTAATGTTATCAGTAAGCACTTGTTGATAGGAAAACATGGACTAGCAAAAGACTTGAGAGATTTACTCAGTTAAACAAAAAGCTCTCTGGACATCTTACAGCAGAAGCATAAAAGGAATTTTATTTGTATATAACTTTTGCATAACTTCTTTTGGGAATTTGGATATTAGTTGTTAAAATAAATTTACATGTCCAACAAGAAAGAACAGGTTAATCAGATTATAAATACTGCAGATGTAGACCAGTGTCATTCAGTGACACCAGCCTCACAACCGTATGTATTATAAAAGGCAAAATAAAGACATTCCATCACCACATTCAGAAGTCGTGCCATGACCTATTAAGTCTGACAGTCTGCTGTAGAAGTAGTTACAGCACTAGTAATTAAAAGAAGTAACAAATAATTGATAGACCGACGACAGCTGTTGAGAACTTTTAACCACATAAAACTATTATATAATGTGAGTAGCAAAGGGCACGTGCTAGCAGAGCTAGCTTTTATAATTGTTCAACCTAATCCACAAAGTTTAAAGGCATATTCTAGCCATGGTTTCCTTTATTTAAGGTCTAGCAGCATCGAAGCAGGGTTCTCCAAGTAAGATTTCCATAAGTTAGAAAACCGGGCCATCGTAGCTCCATCAATGATGCGGTGATCAGCTGACCAACTCACATTCATTATCTGTGCTTTAAATACTTCACCTTTTCCATTAAACCGAGGGAGAACCTAAAAATCAGCGGAAGGAAAAAAACAGAAATAGTAAATACTTTCAACAACAAATATGTATTTTTTTATTATTAATTTCTTAATCTAAAATTTAAACATTTTGCTAAATTAGACAGACAGCAGTAGTGCCATTCAAAAACTGAAGACCTTGCCATTATTATTTGTGCTGCAGATTAGAAGATATTGCAAAATAGTCACATCCTATTTCCACTATCATGGAAATACTGAAGTAGTGAAAACCTTTCTTGACTCAAAAGTTTCTTCCTGAATAGTTTATTACACTGTTAGTGCTCAAAGTAATGGTTTCCTTAAAACATTCGCTAAACAAAAGGCTCATAGGAAGAACACAGAAAAAGTATTTTAAATTAATACTAATTTAATTTCCAGCATTGATCTCAAATCTCTATATTAAAGAATTAAAGCCTGACATTCGGAAAATACAAAACTGCCTTCACCATACAGAGTTCTGTATGAATTCAGCTATCTGGCTCATGAAATTATACTTCATTATCAGAATACTTTTTTAGACTCAAGTTTTCCTGTTAATGATAGCAAAAATGCTATTGCTGTGTTGTCAAACTTGTAAAAATATATTTACGTTGTTTCTTAGTAACTGGAAGGCTAAATGTAGATGTGAGCGAAATATAACAGGATCCTAGAAAGCAAGTGTGAACCTTTGGCAGAAGAGACTTCTATTTAAACACTTGGTGTCTCTGCATAGTGATCTAAAAACATCACAAAACTTTGCACGCACAAGCTATGCAGTTTCTGTAACATAAAGAGGAAATATGTTTATATAAGAAAAACAAAACAAAGGGACACTTGACATTTCATTTTCATTACAGATGATCTTAGCTAGAGTTACACATTCACATCACTGAGAAAGTTAATATACCTGTATCTTTCCAAGTGCTCCAATGGCTACTTCAGGAGGTAGTATCACTGGTTTGGCGTAAGTGCCACCAATCTAAAAAGAAAAAGCTGAAGGTATTAGTTAACAAATAATTTTTCTATATTTTTTAAAGCAGATTGTCTCGCATTAATTACTACAGGTTTTGTTCATTGCACATTAAACTTTACTAAGGTATTCATTTCAGAAGTTCTCATTTTTCCTGTACTTACTGTGCCAATATTTGAAAGGGTGAACGTTCCCCCACTGAGGTCGTTTGTTCCCAGTTGGCCAGCAGAGCCCAAGGACTGTAGGCGATTTAATTCAGAAGCGATCTCAAACACACTAGAGACTTGAACATTTTTCACATTTGGGACAATTAAACCTTGCTCTGTATCCATAGCAACTCCAATGTTGTGCGAAGCCTGCAACAAGTTTCATTAACTGGACATTAACATGAACAGTCAACATAAAATGTATTTTACACAAAAAAAGCACTTGAATAATGTCTTCTTTATATATCTTTTTAACGTAGAAAGTGCTGTCCGTGCTAAGCAACTCCTCTATACAATTTTGAGGGGAGAAGGGGATGTAAATTTTTAAATATTAGCTTTCCACATCTGCAAAATGCAAACTGGTTTTGGCAGTTTTACATCCAGGAAATAAAAAATCCTGGAATCAATTTCACACTGAAAATATTTCACTTTAGGGTGATTATACAGGCACAAAACATGACTACCAGATTTTAAAAAGAACACTAAAGTTAAAAAAAAAAAGGAAACTGCATTGCCTTTCATATGCTATAAGGAATATATAAGGACTCATCTGAGAGATATTGATAAAACAGCACAAAAGGAGTCTGTGCTGCAAGGAGTATGTACACATCACTTAAAAAAGACACTTGCTGCACACAAGTATTAATTCAGCACCTTGTATGAAAATTAAATAACGTTTATCAAAACTGAGTTTAAAATATGACTTTAATACATAAGGGTCGAGCATTGGAATAGCGGAACCACTGTGGCATTACTAAAAAATTACTGTATTGGATTTTAAATGTTCTCTTTTTAAATGCTTGGCCCATCTTCAGGTAAAAAATAGGAAATCACTATATTAATATGCATTTTTGAGGCAAAGTATAATAACAACATATAAAATTAATAACAAAGTGACTCTCATTAAACAAACTACTGAAATGAGATCAATAATAAATCAAGTCCAATATCAGAATTTGGACACACAAATTATTTTCCAGCACAACACCATAATTTTGGTTCTTACAATTAGCTCAGACATTCCGAAAAGCCCTTGTTAGCTGTTAGTTTAGGTTTTCTGCTCACAACTTTTGTCAGTAGTTTACAAACCTTGTATGTGACATTTTGACAGCTTTCATCCAAAGAAGCATTAAGAATGGGGTACTGCAATAATCCCAGAGAGGCTGCCTGTTAAATACAAAAGAAAAAAAAAAAGATAGATTTTTATATTTTATAACCAGAGAGCTGCGTGGAAAGAAAGGAACGGTGGGAGACAATTTAGATTAACAATGCTATGGATTTTCTCAATGCAATCAAATTTGGCTTGAACCCTCCTAAACTCGTCTGTTGATGTTCTGTCATTATTAGGATCGCAGAAGAAAAAGACAATCTACAAAACCCAAATATACATCAGACAGACATATAAAAAGTGATAATCCCTTTCCCAAGTATAATTGAAGCTGAATCTGCATTTGTTATTTCTGTTCCACAATTCAAATCAAATATCCCAAGACAAAAGTTATGAGATTCAGCAGCAATGTCATTCTCCGCTCTCCACTTAGATGACAATTATTTCAAGGAAGTAATACTAATTACCCCTAAAGAGAGTGAGCAGAATGAGTGCTTACTTAGCACTCTAATTGAAACAGCATTACCAGAAGTTTCAGACTAAGCTATACATTCAGCGCATAGCTTAGACAGTGCATCAGCCTTCATTGATGCCAACAGTTGGAAATGGAACCATGGCAACTAAATGAGTGCAAGTGCCTGGTCTTCCGAACAACAGAAGAGACATAATCATTCACCTGAACAACAGAAGAGACACTCATTCACCTAATGGATTTATTATCAACAAAATAATAACAACAACAACAACAATAACAATGCATTTCACGTGACATTCATTTTAATGGAGCTCATAAAAAAAAAAAATACTGACCATTTCCAAAATTGCTTGTGTGTAATTCAAACACTCAATGATGCTTACTCCCATAATGAATAATTCTTTATGTGCTCTATCCTTCCCCATTAATATTCCAAAAATTTTTCACGATATATATTGTAGCTAGGGTTACATAATAACCCTAACTACAATTCCAACAGTAAATTGATTAGTGGTGCAATAAACAAGAAGAGTTAAGACTTTTCTTGTGACCTGTAATTATTCAGTTGATAGAGAGGTGCTCCACTTAGAATAATCGTCGATCAGATTTTGGTAAAATCTGCATAAGTACTCTACACAGTGCTCTGTTGCATGTCTCACCTTTATGAAGAAAGGCATAAAGGAAAGCTTAACTCCACGAATTTGTGCTAGAGGTTTCAGCTCTTCTCGCAGCTGAACAAGCTGAGTCAAATCAATCTCATCACAATAACCAAAGTGGGGTATCTTCAGGGCTGCACTCATAGTCTTTACCATCGCCTTCTGAAAACCTAGAAAATATTCACTGACTTCATACACCAACAAAATGAGCTTCTGGGAAGTTATGGTGAAATTTCAAATATTTGTTTCCATTAAAAAAACGACAAAAAAAAACCCAAAACAAAACCCAACAACAAAAAGAGAGAGGGTAAAGCTCACTTATTTAGCACATGCAACTCAATTTTTATGACTGTTATATTTTAGATAATATTACTGCATATCTCTCCTATGTAATCTGCACTACTCTTTTCAGCCTCTCCAAATAAAAATTGCCTGAAAGGCAAGCAAAAACCTATTATCTTCCTCTCTTAATGTGATTTTTCTTCCCTTAATGTCTTTCGTTGCACTCTTCTCCAAAACAAGTGTGAATGCTGAAGTACGCTATTATTAAGCACTGATAAACTCTTAAATACACTGCACTTTGCCACTAATTGCATAATGACTCATACTGGGACAAATTAACGTTTCAGAATTCCTACCTGTTTCAGCATACGTTTGAAGAAATATGGATTAAAAATGAGCAAGTGCAACTTGCAGCCCAACTCCATCCAACCAAAACATGATTAATTATTTCATAAAATAATACCTTCATGCAACACCTTCCTACAGAGCATGTTTTCCTATTGCTCACTTGCATGACAATAACATGAAACACACTCCCATCAAAAGGGATCAACTGTTCACTGATTAACATCTACTGGTAGTGAACGTGGTCTCAAGTTTTTATATTTCATTGTTTACCTGTTATAGGTTCCGTTTTATCTTTTCCTGAAAACACAATGGGTCTGGAAACAGGCACAGGAATTTTGTGTGCTCTGTCCTTTGGAGCAGCTGGCACAGTCTCTGATTTTGGCAAAGGTGGGATAATTTCAGCCTTTGGTGATGGAGGTAAAATAGCTCCTGTTTGTTTGGCCAAGTAATTGAGTATGTCTTCTTTAAGAATTCTGTTATCTTTCCCTGTTCCAACAACTTCACTCAATTTAATCTGAAAAGTACATAACAAGCTATGACACTTTGGTTTTACAGCAATATAAAAATGGTTAAAAATTATTCCAATTACTGATCTAACATACCTACAGTTTTCTTTCCCTTTCTATGATATATTAAGCACTCAACATTGTTCAAATCATCTAGAAGGCCCACTAGGTGTCTAACCGCATACTTTAAGGAGGAGCTATGAATACTACTTACCTCTAAATTCCTTCACAGGACCAATGGTGAAAGCTATTTGTCACTTAATTTTCTCTACTTATTGTTTTATTTTTCTCCTAAAAATGCACCCCAAGCTTTCAAAACTAATGGAATATTCACAGGGAAGAAAAGAGAATTAGAAAAGTGCTTAAAAGATCACCTAATACATCTTCTGCTCTAATACAAATCTGAAAAACAGAACAAGGTTGCCAAAGCTGAGATTCCATTTTACCCTCCTCCTTTTTCTGTTCCAGGAATCTATTCTGGTACTTTGTTATTTTTATTCTAAAAGGGTTTTCTTAATCTCCAGCCTAAAGCATCCTAGCTGCATTTTAAAGCCAGTAATTATTTTCCTATCCATCATAATCATCAGGAAACACATTAGAAATCTTCATCTTTACAACACTTTTTACACATTTGAAATGTATTTGAAAACAAGTAATTTCTCACTGCACTTTCCTCCAGATCAACGTTCTCCTAGTCAGTCAAACAGCTATGTAAAGATAGATAAAATGCAGCAGGACCTGATTCAGCAAACTTACATTGTTCTCCATGGCCAGACGACGAACTGCAGGGGTTGCTAAAGTTTTGTGACCTTTTATCTCTTGGTGAGTATGCTCTTCATGAGACATAGGAGGTGTTTCAACAACATCTTCTTCTGGAGAAACACCTGCAAACAAAAAGAAAAATTTTAACTTTACTATATTATAAGCATTTGTTAAATTACAACCTCAACAACTCTGTGATGGGAACATAGCATGCTAACAGCTGCTGCTTAAGCTAGGTTTTCAATAGGAAACACCTGACTTTTGAGATTTTAAATCCTAATAAAATATCATAGCTTTTTCTACTTAATTTTCCTGACTTTATAAAGGTAAAAAAAAAAAAAAAAAATCAGTTTTATGATTTTCAGGAGGAGAAAATAAACTCCGCTGTCACTGATTGTTTTACGACAACAAACGTAAAACATGCAAGATAAAAAACTGTCTTACTATACCTTTTGAAGCATCGATTTCAATGTCCACTAATGGCTTTCCGACATAAGCAATTTCATCCAAATTGTAATGGAGTTTTCTAATGATGCCATCATAACGACTAGTAATAGTAACAGAAGCTTTATCACTTTGTACTTCACAGATGCTATCAAACTGAGACACGCTATCACCTTCTTTTATATACCTAAGAAAAAAGACACAGGCTCGTATAAAACATATTAAGTGTAAAAATCCATGCTGTGCATGCTTTTGATTAGTTCAGTTACATACATCCCCACAACGTGAAAATGCATTCCAGATAAGACAAATTCTACATAATAGATATATTTGCTATATACCTTTTGCCTGACTGCTCCAGAACCCTTATTTGTGTGAAATGACACAATGACTTAGAATATCATCGCACATATATTTTTACTATTATTTTAGTAAAGTAGAGTTTTCCTGACAGATTATAAGCCATCTAAAAACAATAATGAGCCCAGCTTAGTCTGAACCAAAGGAAGTTCTTAGTTTCACATTCCCAGGATCAGTATACGATCTGAAAAAGAAACTGGACGCGGGAAACACTGTCTTCTATGCAAAGAGAAGTATTTTCACTTATTTGTACGAAGAACAAGGCATTTCAACACTGTCTTCCTTCACCGTACACTTTGATTTTGCTTAATCCAAACATCATTGGCTTTTTACAAACAATTTAAACATTCAAATATTTTACTAAAGTCAATAGAGAAGGGGTATAGATAAAATTATGTGGATTCTCCAGACTAGTTATTTGTTTCTGAAGTTCAGTTTAAGCAAGTATAATAAAAAACAGACTTTCTGCACTCTAAGAACATTAATCACTGAAGGAAAGCCTATATACAAGTGCAGTTAGGGCATCCCATTCCTTCCACCTTTTCCACTCCCAAATAAATCAGATTGCATAAACAAAAATGTAAAAAACATAAACAAAACATAAGCAAAATGTAAAGCTCAATATATACAAGGTTTTACAATGTGGAAAATGAAACTTGAAAAACTTCACTAGTAAGCCAGAAAATATATTCTCAGGTAAATAATTGATAATATAGCTGTTAAACTACTTGCTGATTTCTTAGTATATTTCTAAGAAAATAGAGCTTACCATTCTTTTACAGTCACCTCCGTAATCCCTTCTCCAATGTCCGAAAGCTTAAACTGGACAATTTGGCCACATGAAACTTAAAACAGACAATAAAATACTAAGCATAAGATATCAGACAGAAAAATCTGAATTCATCAAAAATAGTCTACATACCAGTCATATACAAACCGCTAACATAACACTCATAAAATAGCAAAATAAAATAAATTATTTTATTATGAAAAAGATTACCAGCAGATGTTCTGAATAATCGCTGTTGATGACTAAACTTGAGGGCAGATTTGTCAAACACGCACACATATTTTGATTTTATAAAGCGAATGCCGCTGCACGATCTAACACGGTGAATGCAAACCTGGGGGAGAAAAGTCTCAAGTGTTAATATAATGGACCAAGGAACGTAGAGCTCATTTAATATTCCTGATGCAACAGTAATACTAAAATTTTTTAATTCTAGTTTATATAAGAGAAGTTCTTATGGTAACACAATTATACTGAATACATTCTGAATGTACAATAACCATTAAACTAGCGTAAGCTTTGCCAGGTCTTTAACTTCTTTCACTAACACAAGACATGGGGAGATCAAAGCCACAATAACATAACCAATTAACAAAAATCATGACAAGATCTGGTAAGAGATTCATACTTGCTACTGTTTCTCTAAGCAATTAGTTTAATCAGGACACACACACAAAAAGCATACATAATATCAACTACATCAGCCATCTGAAATATTCTTATCCAGAATGGATGCTAGAAGGGTCCCCTAGACTGCAGGAAAGATCAGCATATTTTTCTTTGTCAGTTCTTATTCCAATCAAAGGTTGATCAGAAGCACTAATTGGAAAGGAAATTCACACCAGAGGGCACAGGCAGTGGCCCTTTTATTTATCTTAATATATAGGAGGCGATCATCCGCAAGTAAATATAATTTCACATAACTTTAACGGCATTTTTTAAGAACGGGGTGTGAGAGGGTTTTCTTTCATGGTTACAATTATATTTATCCACAAATCAACTTAAAGGGTCAATGGAATTTTCTGAAAGGTTCTTCAGACAAAACCTTATGCTTCAAAGGATCATGTAATCAGTCATGATTTTGGTCAAAAGCAAAGCCAGTAGCACTTGCATTGACATAAACAGGCATTTTATCATTAATCTCAACAGAAGTTAGTTCAGACCCTTTCTTATTTAGTAAGATTTCTTAAATCTAGTGTAATTCTGGTGTTATGTTGTCTTAGAGTGCTGTAAAATTAATAAAAATAACAATTCATCTGTAGATACTATCTCTAATTAATTTAGAGATATGAAAAAAATTCAGGTGCTACAATGTACCTCAAGTAGCGCAAAACTGTAAAATTTAGAAATTATCTTCTTAGAGGAGCCAGAAAACAGCACACCTGCATAGGAAAGTTCATTTTAACTTCTTTTTTTAAAAAATTCTTTCAGTAATTACAGAGCATATGAAACTTCCTGATTGCCCTCCCCGCCCCCCAAAACTGTTCAACTATTTGATTTTATATAACACTTTAAAAGAGTAGATCAGAAAACTGTACAATTCTGAACTGACGATGTACATATTTTCTATATTACTTGATCTAGCATTGCAAGTTATGTTTAATATCACCTTTCTTTGAGGAACAAATATTTATACAGTACAATATGCCATAAAGGATACAACAAAGTTATATTGAGTTACTTTTCTACTAAGATTGTATCTACTGATCTAGAATAATAATTTTTCTAATTCCTATAATGAGCAAACTTTTCATCCTTTTCATCAGTCCTCCAAACAATTTTCCCTATTAAAAGATCAGCTTGAATGGTAATTTTAAGCTATGACAAATCTTAGTTTATGAACACATTTAAAATTCTCATTCAAATACAAAATTGGTATATAAGGTACATCTTCACAAGCCTACTTTCTCCTATATTTAATCCTGTTTTTCTTCCCACTTGAGTCCATGGTTACATCTTTTTGTCCCAAACTTACAATAAAACTCTTTTCTCTTTACATGACCCTACATGGAAAACATTCAATATTTACCTGTGAAGATGACCACAAGGAGCACATCAAATCTCTGAACTATTTCTAAATGTGAAGTTTCATAATGCTTTCCATGCGTTTTTAACATTTGGTAACCAATGCAGGTAGTGAATTAGTAATGTCACTGCCAAAAAAACAGACTGGTTTTGTTACAGAAGAATTTCGATGCTGTTTCACATTACGGTTGTAGGAATAATTCAGAACTACTCCATTTTTTTTAAATTGAATCTTTTGGGTTTGCAGTTTTGCACATTCTCTAGGAAAAAGCTGGTGCGCTAGTATGTTAAGGCAATAACACAGTACCCAATGTCTTCCTTTCTAACACGGGAAAAAATTAAAATCCATGAAACAAAGAAGCTGTCCTTATTAATTTCAGTATTTAGTCCCATAATATACTATTTTCTGTGTAATGACAAATAAGGAAATAACAAAAGCATATAAGAGATAACATTAGTTCTAATATCCATAGCATACCCATCTACGTACCTTGATGTCTGGAGAAATATAGTAATACAAAAACCAAGCACAGTACTAGCTGTCAGGTTTACATCACCACTATCACGCTATATGACAATTTAAAGGCAATATTGCCACAGCAAAGTAACACCTTGCCTGTGCAAGTCCTCAAAGCGTGGAGTTACTCTGGGCAGAAGAAACTGAGGACCCACTCCAGTCTCTCACTGATACTGAGGACACATCAGCTGCTGATATTGGGTTGAACTTGTGGTTCAAACCAAGACAACATGGGAGCTATATGCTGTTTGGGGGAGAACTGTCTTGCCCCTGTTTAGTTCACTTTTGGTTGTTTCCTTAAAAAGACGCCCATTGTGCTTTTTGAAATCACCAGTGATTCCAAAACTACTGCTGGCTGCGGAACAAAATGTTTTTATGCAGCCTGCAGGCAACTAATCACCTGATGAAGTAACACTTAATTTCAAAGTCAAATTGAATAGTTTGTGCTCAAAGGCAATGACTTCACATTAAAGGATACTCCTCTATAGAACTCTTTTGACTTGCTGTCCCATTGAGTCATTTTTAACAAACATTTACTTACATCGGCTTAGTATTTAGGCAGGTATGTACTTGGAGATAAAGGCAAAACAAATCCAATGTCCTTGGTAGCATGTTTCAGTCAGACACTATTCCTCACCTAAATAACTGGCACCATGTCCTAGTGTCCAGGTAACTGCTATTTCCTAACCACTGAACACGCAGACCCCCAGGCTCCTTTATTTTCTTCTTCACAACTTACACTCCCCATGGACAACGACCATTACTGTGTCCTGCTTCCCCTTGCTAGCCAAAGTGTTTGCAAAAGCACTCAGAAAATAAAGCTATTTAATATTATAACAACCATATTATTTCTTGGATCTTATCACTGTTTCACAGTACATAGTCACAAGAATAATTAGTATCTAGCAAAATTTAAAATGTGCTTGCAAGAAACACACACTATAAATAGTCAGTTCTATAGTTCAGCATGCACATAGATAAGATGAGCGTTTACATCTTATCAGACTCTTCCTCTGGATTTAACAGTAGATAGTTTAGTTAGAAGGAAAACTAAAAAGAAGCTGCCATTTTCAATATTCTTCATTATTAAAATAACTTATATGTAGCCTAAAACTAGATAATTACAAAAGTATCGCTGAAGAAATTCCTCACTACTAGGCTTTTAAAATACAATATAAATCATTAAGATAAAAAATTAATAATAGAAACTAGAATTGATCCTTAATTTTGTTTTCTCATGGATTATCTGACAAAAAGATGTTTCTTTTCCTGACATTCCACAAAACAGCAGTGACAATTGGAAACCAACATTCTTAAACACTTCTACAGCAGGAAGACTATAAATGGAAGAAGGCAGAAGAAAGCATGAAGTAAGTCTTCATAATGGTATATGCTTATAAGATTATAAGCCTCCTAAAAGGCAATCAAGTAGATTCACTTCTTGAAGTATGGTAAGGCATCTCAACTACTTAATTTACATATATCAAGGCTCCTGGGATTCAAAGAAAGAGGTTTCCCCTTTCTGCGTGTGCAACTACACGGCCTCTGTGCAGATACGGTGTGCGAAGGGGGCTGATGCACGGGCGGAGGAGCGGCGATGGCAGTGCAACGTACGGGCAATGCAATGAATACGATGAGTGCGAAATGACAGAAGGATGCCACCTTACCGGAGGCACACCCATCTTTCACGGGAAAGACGGACAACGGGGAAGACATCAGGGGGCAGCAGCGTGGGGCGGAGGAAGCGTACCGGGGGTCCCTGGGGACCGAGGGCTCTCTGACCCCCGGGTGCAGCGGGCGGGCTCCCCGCTCCGCGGGGTGTGCGTGGCCGGGCACCGCCGGCTGACGCGCCGCGCGAGCGCCGTCACGTGTAGGGCAGCGGCAGGGCGGGCTGAGGCGGCCGGGCAGGCTGAGGGGAGCCGGGGAGGGCAGTTCGGGCATTGCCCGCCCGCCGGCACGGGGGAGGCGGCGGCCGGGAGGGCTGAGGGGAGGCGGCAAGTCTGCGTGCGTGTCGTGTTTGCTCCGAGGGTCTGCCGCCCAGTCCCCGCTCGCTCCCGTCTGGAAGGAAGCAACGGGGCTTCAAGATGCCGCCGAGACGAAGATGCCGCGCGTTGTCCACCCCCTCGCCGGCTAACCCGGCGCCCTACCACCCGCAGGGTCCCCTTCCTCCCCTTACCAGGCGCCCCGCGGTCCGGCAGCTGCTCCTCAGAGCGGTCACGGCCGCCATTTTACTCCGGGAAGAGGCAGCGCCGGGCCCCCGCACACCTCCCACCGAGCAGCCAACCGGACGGCAGCCACGCCAGCCGCAGCCAACCAGGCGGCGGGCGGACACCCTGGGCCTGGGCCAGGGAGGGGGCGGTGGCGGGGGCCGGGAGCGCGGGGTGGGCGGCGGGGGGTAGCCGGCTGGTCCCGATCCGCAGGCGGCGCCTCAGAGCCGTCAGACGCCCACGGGAAGTAACGGGAGGGTGTCACCTGTCCCAAGCGCCTCACGGGGGTTCCCGGAGCAGAGCTACTGGCGGCGGCGGTGGAGGGAGTGTGGCGTCCCTTGGCCAGAGCGGCGTGAAGGGCAGCGCGAAGGGCCTGGCCTTCCCGGTACACCTGTAATAAAGTCCCGAGCGTGGCTGCCAGGCCAACGTGCCTCTATCTCTCCGTGCTTCGTTTAGCGATCTCGCTTCTGGGGGAAACGACTCGCTTGTAACTGTGACGGCAGGAGTCCGGCCGCTCTCCTCCGGCCCTCGGCGGCGGCACCGGGCGCCGCGGGGCCGAGCTGTGCCCGCGGGGCTGCCGTCCCAGATGCCGCTTGGTCGCGGGCTGTCACGTTTGTCACCGCTCCAGCCTAGCGTGGCCCTTGCTCGGGACAGGGGAATGGCACTGTCTCCTCCGGGCCGCCGAGCCGCCGCAGCTCTGCCCTGTGTCGGGACGTGGCCGTTAACGCGGGGAGAAGGAAGCTACCCCAGCCCGCTACGGGGCTGCCCGAGCGCTGGGACCCGGCGGCTGCTCCTCAGGCAGCGGAGCCGCCCCTGACGGGGATGTGGCTCCGCTCTGCGCCTGCTCCGGCGCCGCCGCCTGCTCGAGGCCCAGACACCGGCACCTTGGGGCTCTGCCGCCACCGGAGCGCATCTTGGGCGTTCTTCCATCGCTAAGTGTTCGTGGCCCCGGGGGGCTGCTTCGTCGGGGGCTCGCCGTCTGCAGGGCCCCGCCAGGATCCCATCGGCGCGGCGGGGGCCTCTGCGAGAGGCAGCTCCGCTCGCCGCCAGCCATGGACGGGGACAGGGTGGAGATAGACGGCGGCATCATGGAGGGGGTGAGCACCGGCGGCGGGCTGGCCTCGCACTGTCTCGCCCCGGGCAGCGGTGACGGGCGGGAAGGGTGGGTAGCGGCCGTCCGGGTGGGAAGTGCCTGACGAGCGCCGTTTCTCCGCGCAGGGCGGGCAGATCTTGCGAGTGTCCACAGCCTTGAGCTGCCTGCTGGGCCTGCCGCTGCGGGTGCGCCGGATCCGCGCCGGGAGGAGCCAGCCCGGCCTCAGGTAACGGCCCCTGACGGCCGCTCGCCCGGGCGGTGTCCCGCGGCGCCGTGGGGCTCGCGATACGTCGTGTGCAAGGCCCCCCCCGGGCCGGGGGAGTAGCTGTGCAAACCCCTGGGCTTGCTTTTGTCTGAAAGGCTTCCAAGAACAAACCCCGTGTATTTCCATTGCTTTAAGAGGGCCTTTTCGTCAGAAAATCCCGTCTGTGGCGGAAAGCTAGGCTATGAAGCGGGCACTCTCCCGGCGGGGGGGTTCGGAGCCTTCGCCTGCTCCCCTCAGCGCCGTTCCCGCCCCTGACCCCGTCCGGCTGCTGGGGCAGGCGAGGGCGCTGCGCCGGTCGCCACCTGTCAGGGCCGACAGGCTTACAGCGCATCTCCAGAGCGTATTCAAAGGGGCGAAGCAGACTGCAGGGTACGAGGCATGAAGTACAGCTGAGGTCACGTAATGCCTCAGCAAAACATGGTTCACCGAGTGTGTAGTGTTAAGGACAGTGCATTTCTTTCCTGATTAAATTACTCAAATGAATGGAAACGCAAACAAAGCAAGATACATAGCAAAACCGTTAGCGCTCTCGTGGCTCTGGCAACCAGCTACTGGCTGGGCTCCAGTTCAGTATTGCCATCATTACCCCATTGCGGTTTTGTCCAAGCATTTATCACAGTAGGACAAGCGACTGCTCCTGCATCTCATCTGTCTGTCTGGGTCCATTCTAATGGAAAACACAGCAGAATCCTGCAAATTCCAGAATGCTGCTCCTTTGGCTGCTGTGAACTCAGGAGAAGTACTGTAGAATCATAGAATCATCAAGGTTGGAAGGGACCTTTAAGATCATTGAGTCCAACCATCAACCTAACTGTGCCAAGTCCACCACTAAACCATGTACCTAAGCACCACGTTTACTCATCTTCTAAATACCTCCAGGGATGGTGATTCAAGCACTTCCCTGGGCAGCCTGTTCCAGTGTTTGACGACCCGTTCAGTGAAGAATTTTTTCCTAATACCCAATCTAAACCTCCCCTGGCACAACTTGAGGCCATTTCCTCTCATCCTATCACCTGTTACTTAGGAAGAGAGACCAACTCCCACCTCGCTACAACCTCCTTTCAGGTAGTTGGAGAGAGCGATAAGGTCTCCCCTCAGCCTCCTTTTTACCAGACTAAAAAACCCCAGTTCCCTCAGCCACTCCTCATAAGACTTGTGCTCTAGACCCCTCACCAGCTTCGTTCCCCTTCTCTGGACTTGCTCCAGGAGGAACCAGACCAAATTTCTGATCCTTATTTGATCTGAAATTTGCAATTGAAGTATTTATCAGTTGGTGTTTAGTAGTTCTTTCAATGTAAAATGAGTATGTAGTCTACTTGAACCTATGTTTAACTTCGTATTGTCACTCCAAGGCCTCAGCATCTGTCTGGTTTGGAGATCATTCGGGATCTATGTGAGGGGAAGCTGGAAGGTGGAGAAATTGGCTCAACAGAAATAACCTTCACTCCCGGGAAGATCAAAGGTGGAACCCACATAGCAGATACAAAAACAGCAGGGTATGTCTTTGTACACAGATAATGACTGACTGTTAACTGCTCTTACCTGCTTTTGGTAACTTTAAAATTATGACAGAAGATGTTTTGGTAACTTAAAATTATCACAAAAGGGGGGGGGGGGGGGAAATAACATTAATACATGGGCAGTGAGCCAAATCTGTACTGCCTGAGCCAGATATATGTTACCAAAGAACATTTAGTGTAGGCAGAACATGTATGAATAAAGTACATGCAAGTGTACTAGTTTTAAAATTGTAATTGATGTATAAGTTGAACACTTGATTGATGTTAAGCAAAAAACAGCTGCTCAAATGCATCAAATTAGATAAGTATCTAAAATCTGGGAGATCTGAAATAAATTTCATCATATAATAAAGTAAATTTTCAGATTTTACTTACGCATGTAACGGTACCATATGGGGTACCAGTCTTTTGGAGAGGGAAACATATTCTATCCACAGTTCTTTGTACCTGTGTTTGTCTGTCCTGTATTTCTGTGTTGGGTCCTTTGTTCTTGGAATCTGTTTCAAATCAGAGTAAATGGGTTTAGCTATGGAAGGTTGCTGTGAACAGTTGTTTGGAAGTATAAGCTAGGTTAGGCATAAGTTAAAGTTTCCTTTAATTTAAGAGAAATATTTTTCTGAGTATGAACAACCAAGCCGATGCCTTTTATGTAACACAGAAAGGTTTGAGTAAGCAGCAATGCAGCAGAATTAGTAATTAAGCACAAGCAAAAAAAAAAAAAAAAGAGAAACAGTATGGTTCACAAACATTTGGAAGCTATTTAAGGAAACAAAACTGTGTTTTCTTCAGTTCAGTGGTGATTACTGTTTTCACAATTCAAAATGATGTTTGAAAACCCTGTGAGATAACTTTTGTTTTGCTGAACAAGCTTACTTTTGGAAAATTTATTTTGGAAGTTTTTTATTATCTATGAAATACGGAAAGATTCAATGATAGGGGAATCTTATCTCTAAAAGTGTATTTTCTATGCCTCTGAATTTTCTTGTGCGGGATGCTGACTGGCTTCTAATCAATTTTATAGTTTTCCAAATATTTTGTTATTTAATAAGTATTAAAATGCTAAAATTGCTGCCTAAGCCTTTTCTGCTTTTATCACCTGCTAGCCAAACCTACAGTTTTGACAGTCTCATCAGTACACTGAGTAAGCTACATTACTTTTATTTCAAACAGGAATATTAAAGATGCAGTTATCATGAAACAAAAATCTTCATATTTAGGCTTGCTAAGGACATAAAGTTTTAAATTAATAACTTTTAAGTAATAGGTTTATAGGTAATGTTCAAAATCAAATACTTATGTGAATGCTCTGAATAGTAATGATTCTATGGATTTCTGTGGAGTATGACTGCACAACATTTGAGTATCTTGTAATTGCTTTTAGGAGTGTGTGTCTACTGATGCAGGTAGCAATGCCCTGTGTGCTGTTTGCTGCTTCCCCATCAGAACTTCGTTTAAAAGGTGGGACTAATGCTGAGATGGCTCCTCAGATAGACTACACAGTCATGGTAGGGAAAAATTTCTTTGGCTTGGTGTGTCTTTCATACATATATATGCAATGTAACGATTGTATTTCTGTTGCTCTTACTGCAAGTTTATTTGTTAATATGGAATTGGGCATAGGCATATTACATGATTTGTGTACTGTATGTAGAGAGCAACCGGTGTTTCATGGAATTGCCTGAAACAGCAAGTAGTCTGTTTGCTCTTAATTACTAAAGAACACGTCACTTAAAATATATTCTTTATTCTAGAAGTGCTGTGAATTGTTAAGAATTTATCTTCCTCTTTCCATAAGAAAATACTTTTCCACAAAATGTTGCTCAGAGTGAAGTATGAGGAACATCAAATAAGCTGTATGGAGGAGTCTGGGTATCTTTTTTTTTTTTTTTTAATAATGTAACTGAAATTTTTGTGTTGAATTCTCTTTTCTGTAAGACTGCATAAAATAGTAGGAAATTATAAATGCAAAATAGATTCACCTTATGTTTTTATGTATGCTTGTTTTTCAGGTTTTCAAGCCAATAGTTGAAAAGTTCAATTTTACATTTAATTGTGACATAAAAAAGAGGTGAGTTACAGAGGCATGTGTCATAGGCAGGCCTTCCTGAACCAGTGTGTGAGCACAGAGGCACACACACAAGGTGCCCTGAATCAAGCTGAGGGGTGAATTTATAATACATGAACTAATCTGCATTAGCTGCCCCTGTATGTAGTGTCACCGAATGATCAATGTGATACAGTTTTTCCTGTCTTTTTTTCATTGCTGATTCTTCATCCGCTGTTTAATGTTTCCCATGAGCTGCCTCCAAGGGAAGCGCGTGCTGAACAGGCACTCCATTGCTGAGCTTTTTCTGAGGTGCCAGTTATGTTGGTGTTAGTTAGTTAGTAAGATGCGTGCTATGAGGTAATACTGTTAGAAAACATAATTCTATTACAAAGATTTCTAAGGCATGCATCAACAAAATTCACATGTACAGTGACAGAAAACATAAACATGTATAATGAAATATATGCAGAGCATTATGGTTCTTTTCTTGCTTTCCTTGTGATCTTTGCATTTAATTATATCTGATTACTGTTTCTAAATAGGGGCTACTATCCTCAGGGAGGTGGTGAAGTTGTAGTCCAGATGTCACCAGTAAAAGAGTTGAGCCCAATAAGCTTAACAGAACGTGGCACAGTGACAAAGATATATGGAAGAGCATTTGTTGCTGGAGCGCTGCCTATAAAAGTAAGTACTGATAATAGCTCTGGTAGTATCCATCTTCATATATCTCTAGAAAATTGCATGTAATCTGCTTAACATACTTCTACTGTTCTTGTATTCTGTGGTCTTTCACACACAAAGTCGCCTTATTAAATGGTTTCAATTATTCAGACTGTAGAATAGAATTTTGGACATTTCTGAAATGCATTTATGGCATAGGAATATGGTAGCAGCTGAAACAGGAAATGACAACTGTATCCTTGATATCCTTCGTATGACTGTTGAAAAGTCTTTAGCGTATATTGAGGGTATCTTATATCTGATTTACATACTGTTTGTGTTTACGTGCATTATTGTAAATCTGAAATCATGGCCCTCGTTCATAGGTTTATGGGTAAACTGTGGTGCACTGTAATAGGCATAGGTCAGACAACATCAAACTTTTCAACCATTGCTAAGGGTATTGGACAGAACAAGTTAAGGGTTGGTTTAGCCAAGGATAAAACAGAGAAAAATTTGCTTCTTTATAATCCCTTCTTTCTATTATTCCTATCCTGTCTGTGTTTACAGAGAATGAGTGGTGGGATCTCCTCAAGGCTCCTTCTCATACACAGGGTAGGAATTAATAGAGAAAGGAAGAGGAGAAACTGAGTTACTTTTTGAAGAGCAGTGGACAGCTGGTTTTGGTCTTAAAATCTCCAAACCCATGAATATTGGCTATGGTTGGATCCCAAGGATGGGATAAGCTTCATGTGTCCCCACCTGCTTGCAATTTAAAATTGTTATTTTATATATTATAGAGTACATAATAATTGGGGGGGAGGTTACAATCTAATCTCTTGAGATAATTGGGACTAAAATTAAATCTTTCTCCCTATGAATGGAGAAAAGTCCTTGAATTTCTATTGATATTGAAGCTTCTACATATATCACTATAACCGGCATTCGTTCAGCATTTAGCGTTACCTGAATTTTGTGGGAAAATTCTCAGAAGAGATGATGTTCAGTGCTTGCTTGTAGGGGTTCTATTGCAATCTTTTATTTTTCTAGTTGATCAAGTAACCCCTTTATTCAGGGATCCACTGTAATAATTAAAATTACGAGAAAAAAGTATTACTATAGTTACATAATTAATGTTTTTTACCTCTTACCTTGTTAGCTGGCAAAAGACATGTCAGCAGCAGCAGTGAGATGCATCAGAAAAGAAATCAGAGATCTTTACATTAACATTCAGCCTGTTCGAGAACCTGATGATCAAGCCTTTGGCACTGGAAGTGGAATAATGTAAGACAAGCCCAAACTTTCTATTAATACCTGTAATCTTGCCAGTTCATTAGCTAGATCTTGATTACGTATCTGATAACGTGAGTGATTTTGTTGTGATATTGATTCTGGTTTTTCCGCTTAGTGTTGTTGCAGAGACTTCAACAGGTTGTTTGTTAGCTGGGTCTTCACTTGGGAAGAGAGGTAAGAGTTACATGAAGTATACCTCTTTCAGATTTAACTTAATGTATACTATTAACAAATAGGAATCTGAAATATAATTTGTTCAAAGATCTGATGCTTTGAGTGTTGCAATTTTAAAAGCATGTTGTTTAGTAATAAAGGACAGCAGAAATAAGCAGATTTTAAACGTAGTAAGTGGAATCTTACACTTCTAAGCTACTTCTGCCTAGTGACAAAAATTACCAAAGGGTTAAACTTACCTTTCGTCAGAATGGATTGTTAAGGATCACTGAGTTGAAAATGTTTCTGGACTTTAAGACCATAGTTTTGGTGGTTTACCTGTGAAGTTTTTGTTCAGCACTGAATCTAGATGTGTATCTAGATTAAAAGGAGTATAAGTTATTTTTGTTTTAAATTATTTGAATAAGATGTTTCTCTGACTGTAAGTAGGACTACTTGCTTCCCACTGCTTAGGAAATATGAACTACATGTCATTATAAGGTGGGAGGGTTTTTTTAAGCAGACATTTTAGGCAAAAGAATGGAAATAAGGTTTAAAAATTTCGTCATTTCTTGTTAATTTTCTTTCATTCTGTATTTTTAAAATGTTAAATAATAATTGGCAACATTGTAATCCCCTGGATTTCTCTGTTAGGAAAGAATGCCGACAAGGTTGGCATTGAAGCAGCTGAGATACTGCTTAGGAATCTTAAACATGGTGGAACTGTGGATGATTCTCTGCAAGACCAAGTAAGGCTCCTGTATGGGTTCACCTGAAGTTGAAGTAGCAAGAACATGCATGTATGTATTACTTGTAAAGAATATAAAGCTGAACAGGGAAAGAATGAGATATAGATTTCAAAGTTAGACTGTATCTCCACAGGTAGGCATGGCTTTATCTAATTCATTGATAATTAGAAGTTTTAGGAGATTTCTGGGTGTGGTCACAACATCACTAGGATTAGCAAATTACCTACAGTTCTTGGGAACTCCAGATGCTGCTGACTTTGCATCAACACTCTTAAATTTTCCCTTCCTGCAAATCATAATAGGTATGGAAGAAAGAGGTAGGAATTTGCTTCTGTTTGTCACTCCATGTAGTGGAGTAAAAATAGTTCCCTGGTTACATATTGAGAATGATACTAAGTGAAGCTATTAGAGAACAGAATATCTAGGAGGTGTTCCTGGTTGTCTTGCTTGCCTAATTTTATTTGAGAATTAAGGCCTTCCACCATCCACTATCTTATTTTCAATAACGCAGCCAGGTAAGAATCTTGGGCTGTTCTAGGTAGAATGACATTACCTCTTAGCTGTAAACAGCTGGCCACACATTACTATTATGTAGATTAAATGGAAGTATTTAGGTCTGGGACTCCTCGTACGTTTTCCAAAGCATGCACAGTACAGTTGATGGAAATGTGCCACAGCTAGATTTAGCGTGTACGGGAACTACTCAAAGTTAGATGATTCTTTACAGAGTACTTGTCATGGTGATGCTTCTAAGTCAAACCAGATTTTTTAAATATCTGTCTGGTGAATATGTGATCAGAAAGTGTTATAATTAGAAAACCCTTACTGAGTTTTTCTCACCACACAAAAGTAATATAGCAATCTGGAGTGTGAGATGACTTGGGGGAATTTCGGGGCAGGAGGGTGAAGGAGAACAAAGTTAAGTGTAGTAACAGAAATTCAGTGCCAAACTCCACCGTGGAAAAGTAGCAGCACTTGTGTAATATGCATTACAGTGGTAATTTCCAAGCTTCTTGAGCTTTGGATCACTGTTAACACTCAGCACCGTGAACTTTTATGAAACTTGGCAGACGACATTTTAACATCTACAGACATTTTGCATGTTTTTCCTCCTTCTTTTTTTTTTTAATCAATAAGTTGCTAGGATCTCTAGAGTTACTTAATAATTACCTTTCCTTCCCTTTCAGCTGATCATTTTTATGGCGCTAGCAAAGGGGGTATCTAGAGTGAAAAGTGGACCAATTACACTTCATACTCAAACAGCTATACACTTTGCAGAGCAGCTAACAAAGGTGAGTCCAAAACTTCAGGAAGTTCTACCTGTCAGTTGTCATCCAGTAACTAGGAATGTTCGCAATGCAGTTTAGCAGGCATTGTGAACTGAACTTGATCATGGAGGACAAGCACTGACAAAATAATTACTACGATATTTATATGGGAGTTTACCTGTAGACAGTGAATGTACTTTAAGAGTTAAATGCCTTTAGAATGGTTACCACCTTTATTTAAATGTGTTTTCATTAAATCAGTCAAAGCTATAATATATATAAACACATATCAATATGATTATTGGACATGGGACATTGAATATTTAAACTTACGTATGTTATAACTTATTTAGTGATGTATTTCTAATCCTGTTTTAGGCCAAATTTACTGTGACAAAATCAGAAGAGGAAGATCCCAGTAAAGATACCTACATCATTGAGTGCCAAGGAATGGGGATGATAAACCCAAATGTATAGTGTTAAAAACAAAACAAAACAAAAAAAGCAGCAAGCTGACAAAAGCAAACCTCAACATACCTCAGTGATGTACTGCACTACATTTCAATGGATGTATAGTACGCATGTGAACAGGAGGAGCCTTCTGCCACATCTGAGTGATTTAACTTCAAGGATGATGTTGAGTTTTTCCTTGGTGTGCTGAGAATCTGTGGTGTGAAAAATGGAAACTTTTCTTTCCTTTTTTTTTTTTTTTTTTTTTTTACTATTAGCAGCAAAATGAGCACAGACAGGACAGCAAAGAGAATACATTGTACGTATGTGAGGGCTTCAATTTAGAAGCTTTGAAAATTCAGATTCACCAAAGTAGAAAATAACTATTTCAGTTTTGAAAAAATATTGATACATTCTTTTCCCTTTAAAAAAATTAAGTTTTATTCTTTGAGAACCTTTATGGTATGAGGTATATGGAATGAAGTGCACTGTCAAATCTGTATTGCTGTTCTTCCTTAACCGTTTTGCTTAAATTGTGCGTGAGGAAATAATAAAGCAATATCACAATATGAAAGCCTGTTATTTGTATTTGCTGTTACCTCAGCAGGTTGTGTTAGTGGGAGATGGATACAAAGTAACTTTTCAGAAGCATAATTTCTTTCCTGCAGAAAGAACACTCAATGCATAAAATAATCTTCTTTTAAATGCTTTCTTTTCGTCTATTTTAGAAAAACCTTCTCAGGCAAGCTAAAAAAATGTACCTCATTACATCCGAAACACAAATTATTAACTTTATGAGATGATAGGATTTTCTGTCTACGGTTGTCCTTGTTAGCATACTAACTGGGTCTACGTTTTCACCAAGCTGTTGTTGTTTGTTCTTTTTAAAGGGAGTACTTAATTTCAGCTAAGATCAGGTAGCTGTTGAGCAGGCATATACACATATACATACATATATTTACACAATGTTGCATACACGCACAGGTATATTTAGGCATATAAAATCCAGTTGCGTTACGCCCCATCTGTGGCTTAAGTAAGGAAGACCTTCTGCCAGTCTGGCCTTAGTAGTGCTACAAAAGCTTTTCCTGTTGTAAAAGAAGGAATATAAAAGGAGAGATAGGGCGTAATTTGTTTTGTATATGAAGAACTGAGTCACAGAGTTGGAATCACTTAACCGAAACTATATAAATGCACTCTGGATGCTTGAACTGATTTCCAGGTTTTCCATAGCCCAGTGTTCAGCCCTTGCTTTAAGATCTTTTTTTCTTCAGTTGTGACTATTGAATCTAACAGCTAAAGATGTAACTTGAAGTATGATTTGTCTTACTCATTAAGATAATTGCATTACTGTGCATTTCAAACAAGACAGAAATCCTTTACTGATATACAAAAACGTCCACCAAATATCTACTTAACAGTATCTTTCCTCTTAGGGTTCTTCCCCTCTTCCCACCTGAAAAGTAGTGCAAAGGAATGGGATGCTGTTAATGTCTTTCTCTCTAATACTGGGAATGGTCTGAAGGCGGCAGCAGATACCTGCGAAACACGTTTGTGACACTGATACTTGACTGCCGTTGAAAAGCACCTCTCTGAATTGCTAGTCTGTGCTGCTAATGATTTTTAGTGGCTGTTTTTGGAAGAACTCAAGAGTGTATTTTTCAAATAAACGGAAAGAAAGCCCCCAAGGAGTTGTTGCCTGTGCTTAAGAAAGCAACCTCTTCTAAGACACATTTCAATGGATCTTACCTGTTTCCACAATTCAAAAAATTAATATACTTGACTAATTTTATTTCTAATGGACAGATTCCTGCTGAAGGGATGGCTGGGTGTAATTTAATTCAACCTCCTGATCAAAACACCACTAATTTAAAAGTTGTATCAGTTTGCTCAGAGCCTTGTCCAGTCAAGTTTTGAAAGTTTTCAAAAATGGAGGTTCTACAATTTTTCTGTGCAACCTGTTAACAGAGCTTAACCCCTCCCAGAGCTGGCATCTAATGTGAGCAGGCAAAAGGGTTATGCTTTGTGTTTGTTTAGTTTTTGTGGAGTTTTTTGTTTGTTTCTTAAGCTGAGAGTCTGCTTCTTAAATGGAAGTTACTTTCTGCTACAGGAAACATATTGCGAAGGTGAGCTTAGCAGTATACCAGTTCTGCAGTATTTCTTCAGAAGAAAATTAAATAGTCAATTCTACCTTACTCAGAAGATTTCCAGTACGTGGGGAATCCTCAGGTTGCTCTGGCAGCTGAGAACAAGGAATCTTCAGTAAGCCCTAGAACTAAAATGATAAAACCAAGAATTAATTACAAATAGTTACATAGCATTGCTTAAAGTAAATACAGAAAAGCATACTGAATACAGTTTGTAACTAACAAAGTATTCCTTTTTATTAGTTTTGAATTCAATCATTGGATTCTCTATTTTAATATCTTTTTACCAATATCCAATCAAGTAACTTTCACAGAGTGCAGGCAATTAGATTTATTTTTTATTATGCAATTCAAGCATTTGTAGAAATTATGCTAATTGAGAGACATTCTTTGTACTATTATTCAAAGTAAGCCAACATTGCGTACATCTTTATAAATTACAGTCCAGCAACTAACTCTTTAGGGGTTTAAAACCCTTTAGGCTTTAAAATCTCTAGCGAGTGCCTTACACGCTCGGCCTTCTTGCCCTGTAATCACAGCTGCACTTTAGCAATCAAATAAGAATGACCTGCTTTCTTGCCTAATAGATTCTTTGTGGACTATAAGCATACTTAGATGTTAATGCCTAGATGGTTTAAAGACTAAGTAAATCAGCGTAACTAGCTCCTGTCATACTAAGAAAACCTTATGAATAAAAGCATGGCCAAATTACATCTTTTAGATTAGGCAGGCTTTTACATTTTTGTGCACGTGTACATACTGTGTTATGCATGAAAAGTAGGATAAGCTTCAGCATGATTTTATATCTGCTCAAAGGCTGGCTGGAGTACCTTGTCATAGCTTTTTCATCGCTTCTCTTTGCTTCTGAAAAACTATGCCAGTTTGCATTCCTGAGGTGTTCTCTGCAGTGCTACCAAAATTTTTCCTACATTCACAAATGCCCAAGACTGTCTTGGAACAATTGCAGCAAAAAAGAAGAGCTAGTGAAACCTTGAGAGAACTATCTCACATTGCAATTCCTAGCTCTATCCAACACTTCCTGAAGTCGGGTCTATCTAACTAAAAATTTATTTTGGAAAGAAGTTCAAAAAGTGCAGGCTTTGTTTCTAAGGAGAAGAGAAAACAAATAATCAACAAAACAGAGCAAAATTCAGCTGAACAAAAAATTCCCATTGAAAAATTAAAATGCAATTCCTGTCTTCCAGAGAGACATACAAAAGCATATAAATGCTCAGCCAACATACTTAACAAATATTATGAAAACCCAGGCTATCAAAAAAAGTTTCTTCAACTTCCTCTTAGTAAATGTACAATAAATAGCAGCTCGGCAATACTGACAACTATTACTGCACCTCCCCACTCTCCGCAAGCCTGTTAAAAAGAGCAGCTGGTCATTAATAATTAGCAGTCCTTGGTAGCTTCCTTGCAAGCCCATCAAGTGTCCAGCCTTCTTTTGTGACATGACCACTGGGCCACCACTGCATATATACCTTAACGAATTTTAACTGAGGTAATAAAATTCATAAAATTAATTTGGAACTACTAGTGTCATTCATATTCTACTGAGTTGCTACTTTCCCTTTTCAATGGGGTTCTGCATCGTAAAACTTAATTCCTCTGAGTTTAAGTTTACTTTCAATTCACTTAGATTTTAAATCTACAAGTCAAAACATGAGCTGCAGATCTTGTTACACCACACTGCTAGGTAGCGCATGATGTATGTACTCAAGCTTAAATTTTACAGCATAATTAATTCTTAAAATTAATGCACTGTGTGCAAATTAGTTATTGTTAGTTAGCGGTGTAACATTTCTTTTTTAAAACTTCCTGCCCTTCTTGAATATTAACTAATAATTACAGTGCATTACTTGAAGCTTTTTAACTTTCATTTATATCCATTTACAATCATATCATTTTTAGCGATAAGGTTGGATTAAGTCACTTGTGGGAATGTATTAACCTTTTGTTCAGGAAGAGATGAGACATTGCTTGCACCTGCTCTACAAATACGCACCAGGTTTTCTTATGTTAATCAGGCACATTTGAATCTTACATAAAAACTTCAGTGTGGGTGTATAGATGCAACTAAGATGCTTACATTTAATACTGCTCAAACAAGTAGTGGCGATGACTCACAAGTTCTATACACCAAGGAAATGGGATTAATCCTCTCAAACCACGTGTCCCTACTGTACTTTGATGAGAGAGAATTGTGTTTGGATGAACGCGATGATCAGGGAAAGGCATTGCACTGAGACATGCAGGGACTGAAGTCTCAAGGCAAATAATAAGGACATTATATGCAGCCAGTTATAAAAAGTTTCCCAGGAAATACTGCACTCTGGTTACTGAAACTAAATACTGAACTCTGGTACTCAAAAAGAGTAACTTTGAGCCTTTCCTCCTCTCGTGCCCTTAAATGTACTTCAGCTGGGAACTGTTTCTCTTCTGAGCCTATGCATCTCATTCTGGTCACTAAAATATAGTAAAACATTTACTATTTTCTAGGCCTTATTGAGAATGCTGCATTCTGTTATGGACCCCTCCATTCAAGAAAGACACCAACGGTCAGGTTGGTCAGGGGCTGGAGCCCTGTGGGGAGAGGCTGAGGGAAGGGGGTTTGCTCAGCCTGGGGAGGGGATGGATTTGGGCATCTCCCAGCAACCTGCCAGTGCCCGTGAAGAGGTTATGGAGGGGACGGAGCCATGCCATTCATGCTGGTGCATGGCGGGAGGGCGAGAGGCAGCGGTGGCACACTGAGACATGAGATGCTCAGGCTACACAAAGCCCTGACCAGCCTGAACTCATGGCAGATCCTGCATCGAGCAGGGGTTTGGACCAGAGCCCTCCCACGGTCCCTTCCCATCTCAGTTATCCTGGCATCCTGAATGCCCTATCCAGCAACTAATGATCACCCGAACATAGTGCGGAAGAATTCTCTAAAATATTCCAGCATAGCTTATTTATAACTGACATTGTTGAAATGAGCCATAGGTTAAATAAAACACTAGACCAAATAAAGGTGAATATTGGGAAAATAATCCAAATTAAATTCTTTACAATGGAAACAGTGGAGAAGCTTTTTTTAAAATTAGAGCTATGTATTCTTGAATTAAAAACAACAGAAATGCAAGTGAATGCAAACACAGAGATTCAATCTGTTGGTGATTGGAGACAATAGAAAGTAATATCAGTATCTAAAAATCAAGTAAGATAGGTCAACTGGAAAGTGCTTCTCTAATATTTGGCTGCAGAAAAGTCTGTAAAGACTGAGGTAAAACAAGTGGGAACACAGTCCTGTGTAAACTTAGGCAGAACCAGATGTTTTCCTTTAATCCCACATTTACTAGAGCATTGCAGACCAAAGTTCAAGGCTTAGGAAATCCTCTGATAAATTCACTTAAAAGCTAAAAGCTCTTACGGAGTACACATATGGAGAAGCTCACACTATAAACTGTGTGATTTTGAGTATTTTGTAACACCCAGCTGCCTCTTAGGTGTTTCACAGTCTCTCCTCGGCCCAGGATGCTTTCCAAATCCAATACCATAATTCCATAATGATAGGGTATCTGCTAGAACAAGGATCCCTGATTTGAAAAGCCCACTTTCAAATAATAACTGAATCTTTTGCTTCACATACAAGTATTTTAGGATGAAATTTTGGGCAAATTTTCTGCTACACCATGCACTTTTTCAAAGATCCGTAAAAACAACAAATTTTTTAGCTAGGAAAACATCCAGAACTATTTCTACTTCTCTCCTTCCGAATATATTTGTCTAGCCACTTAAGATTTCCATTACCAGATGAATGATTCCTGTGTAAAATGACAATTTGTGAAAGGGTTTAATGATTTTTCCACATGGAAACCTCTCTATAAACAGAGAATTTTACATGCACTGCACTGTTCTAGCTTATACAACTTCAGCTGACCTGAAGTTCATGCAGCTCTTGTAATCCAGGAATGCGCTAGTAGATTGTATGTTTTCTCAGCCTTTAACACTTGTAGTAGAACAAAGTCAGGCTTTTTATCCCATACTCCTTTTGTATACCGGTATTACATTCCATTAAAAAAAAAAAAAAGAAAAAGCGATGAATAAAGCATTCACATTTTATCAGAATGGGGTCTTATACAAAAAGGCTGTGCAGACTAAGACAAATTCCAGTATACTGCATTTTAGAAACAGTGGTCAAGACTTTGCTGTTATAATACAACAGCAAACCTTTGCTTATAATATGATGAAACCATGACTAAGGGAATTTACATTTGCATAACTGAAGGTGTAATTTGGGCTATATGCATAATTGAAAAAGATTATCAGATTATAGCATTTGGCAAAGAAAGGAAGGGAGAGTAAGCAGTGAGTCTAAACAGCATTTCCATCACTTTTATTCTACTATCATCCCCCCAAACTTAGCCACAGACTACTCTGACTTTGAATTATACTTTGCTGTAATAGCTTGCTAGTGAGTACTCCACAGCAATTGAATTATGCTCGCTCAATTATCTGTCAGTTATGCAAATTTACCAACTATATTGCTTTGTATGAAAGTTAGTCCTTTCTTCCCTAGCCCCGTTTTCCAGGATTCTTTAGACTTTTTCCTTTGATCAAGTATAGGTTAAAAGTTAGGTCCTCTATCAGTACCATTTTAACATGGGAGTGTAAAGAAAGATTCTCAACTTATAGCAACTAAATTCACAGAATATCCAAGTAAGTCAAAGAAGTTACTCTGCAGTAGCACTGGGGAGCACCGGCCCCAACTGAACAGGGAATATCAACACGTGCTGACAAATCTTAGATAGCTACAGTGGGCTCGTCATCAGAAATGAGGGTAAGCACATGGCTCCCTTGTGTTTAAGTGTTTTGATGGTGCTGTATAAATATCTCTTATCACAACAAGATTGCTAGCATTCTCTTCTGTGTGGGAGAGGTCATTTTCATAGTCAAATTATCAGATGTAAAACTGTAAAGGAAAACTCTACGAGTTAAGCTAAACTGTATGAGCTCAAAATAAGGGCTTAAAAATTAATTACATTCCATATAGACCAACAAATCTTGGGCCTTGTATCCGTTCAAACCTTTCATCTTTTTATTACCCCCCACATCATAGCTCTGGACTTTAAACTTCAGTTCCTCAGCTTTACCAGGGATTTTGCTACACATAATTACCTTCTCAGCTGAACATACTTAATAGTACCACTAACTGTTTTTTCTCTTTCCATTCCAAAGTGTAAAAGCCTCTTGTCTCAAAAGCCTTTGAAAATAACTCTTAATTCTATATTTTTTCTTTCTCTAATTTTCAGTGCTAAAAAAGGAACAATTAAAAAACAACAAACAATAAAAAATCAGTCTAAGCTGCTGCTTTTGCTGGAGAGCTAAGAAAAGACCTTTGCAGCTGATTTCCTTCACCTTATTAATTACAACTGGAACGAAATTTTCAAACTTGATGGACTGCTGGAGCAAAATTTTAAAAGCAACTAACTGATTTAGAAGTTTATATCTTTCAATAGGACACAGCCTGCTCCTCGGTCAAGCGGTGTTTGCATATAAATATGTGTACAAAGTCTTATTTCCAGAAGTGGCTACTTGAGCTCCCACCAAAGTTTACAAGTGTTGCAGTGTGCTCAGCTCCTCTGAAGCTGAGGTTATATTTAAATTTTTTCTTTCTTTCCTTCCTTCCTTCTTTTTTTTTTTAAATCAATTGTAAAATGTGCACCGCTGAAGACAGATTTGGTTAGTACTAACAAAACTGAATATTTAGAATTCGTTATTATAGTCCAAAAAGCCATATACTAAATAAAAATACTTTATATATTAACCCTTTTTACTTGCAGAAAGGAATTAAGGTAACTGAATGAATTGAGATAACCACCATCAGGGAGAAAAGGTCGATGTGACTTGCTTGTAACGTATTTTGGTCAGTCAGCACAAATAATTTTGAAACTGCGCTTTTAGATAGATTTGTTTGCTTCCCTCTTAGAAGATGGTGACCTCCAGGACCACAAGATTTATGTCCTCTGGCTGCAAGCCAAATTCCTGTATCCTGTAAAATAAACACAATGCAAATGCTTTGCCACTCAATCAAGAGTCAAGCTCAAGCCCACATTTAGACAGAATTTAGACGTGTTTTATCCAACGACTGTTTAATGATCCTGAAACAGAACAAATGAAAACTTCTTCCATATGAACTCCCCAGCCACTCTGGTTATCACGCAGGAAAAGAGGCAAGGCTCTCTCCCACAGCAGCCTGGATAGCTAGTGATTCCTGCAATTTGGAGGGAAAACTATTTAAATCCTTTCTAGCAGAGGAAGAAGTTGAACCTGCATCTCTTACTTCCTGAATGTTGCTTTAACTCACACATTGTGAAAAGGAGGAAACCCTACCACCTCTTGTCCAGACTTTTAAATGACTCATGCAGTCTTTCTGTTGAAAAGATTGCTGGTCTCTTGCACTAAAATATCACAAACGGATGGGAAGGTGTCCCTGCAGGAAGAACTGGGTTTCGAACATACGCACGTACCACTTAGGTCTTGGCAGCAATGGCCAAGAATTTGGATGGTTCCCTGCTCCACTCCTCATGGGCTGCACAGTGAGCCTGGGGGCAAACCAGGCTCCCACTGTCCAGGAATTTGAGTCTCAGAGCCAGCCACCGCAATCTAATCTTTTTTCCTTATTGCTGCTTCTCCTACCACGTGACTGCATGAAACTCAAATCCCCAGTAAATCATAGGCAGGCTCTTTCCAGGAGCCACTACTACCCTGCACATGTCAGTAGCATGGGTAAGATAAATAAGGTAAAAATTCATCAGAATAAGGAAATCTCAGCAAAAACCACCCAATTTTCCGTATGATCTCATGGCATACGACAAAATCTCTGACACTTCGCAGGTTTAAATTACACAGTGTCACCCTATTGATCTAAACCTTTCTTTTGCCTTCTTTCTCATTCTCTCTCCCTAGTCACTATTCACTTTCTTTGTGTCACTGGCTGTAGCGTGTGAATCTGTGAAGAAGTGAGCAAGCTAATGCCCATCTTCTGCACTGCAGACTATCAGCATCTCCAGATTGCAGACTCGGTTGCAGTGGAACCAAGAACTTATGACAAATAGGATCAAATTAAAAAAAAAAAAAGTCTTTTTTACTTCTTGTTGTTTTTTTACTTCCTCTTCTGCTTCAATTTTTATTTTGTGCTCTGCTTTCAAGTTAATTTCTTTCCTGCTTTATGTGCGTTTCCTCATCTTCCCTCCAAATTTATATTTATTTCCCTTCTCCTCCCTCTTCTCATATTCACATCTACTTACAGAAGCATTAAAATATCACAGTATTGTTAAACTACAGAATTAGAAGTACAGTCTGGCTCCAGCTAACCTTGGTCCTTGCAGAATCATTTTACTTCCTGCAAACTACAACAATTGGAGATGCAGAAAGCGTCCAAGGACATCTCTGCAAGCCCCTCCTATGGTTTAACTGGAGAGAGGCTCAGTTCCCATGAGTGCAGCGCTAGCTTCTGTCTGCAGAGACAGCTACAGTAAATGGTGGTTCATGATATCTCATGAAATAGAAGGAATACCGGAATATGGGATTCACTTCACTTCTGCAGGTATAGGGGAGAGACACATCCTCCTACAGAGTTTGGCTGGGTTTTCTTGCATCAAAAATTTGTTCTTCAAACCACATGAAACTGAAGGAAATTAAGCTCACGTATATAATGCTGTAGCTGTGCTTGAGTTTATGCTTAAGTTCCTGGAGCCAGCTGCACCCACAGAGCCTGGAGGGGTAGGACTTTCATGTGAACCTATCCCCATGCCTGACTCTCCTCTTGGAGAGGCTTGGCACAACCGACTTAGACAAAGTTATGTGTAGGCAGCATGGATTACCTGGGAGTTCCAGCTCAAGCAAGCTAAAAAATAAAGTCTAGACAAACATGTAGTCAAATACCACTTGAGCAAAAATGGACTCCTGTTGTATACATGGAGATTTGTGAAGGCTCACAGCTACCTCCCGGTCCTTAGCAAAATAACAGTTGTTGGCCCATAGACAACAGACATCTTTGAAAGAAAGACGTTTTTCTTTTCATTCTTTTTGTTTAGGTGACAGAGTGTTGTTCAGAGTACACCTAAGACTACATCCAAACTGCTGGGAAGCTGTGATGGAAATTTCACAAAATTACTTGCATGAGATTCCTGAGGTTTCCCAACTTCATCCAGGAAAAGAACAAGACTGGCTTTTCTCACATAAATGTAAGACTGACATTCAGTTAAACCAAGATATGCAAAATCCACAAAAGCCCAGAAACAAAGCAGATTAAAGAAAACTTGATCAAATTTTAGAAAAGTCTCTTTCCCAGCATTTTACTCCTACATATGCTTTATCTACCCTGCACTCAAATCACCACCATATGAGGAAGAGCAGTCTTCTGCCCCAGCCTCTTTCTCCTAGTAGCTACAAAGTTATTTACAGGAATTAAGCTTCACAATATGCCTGTAAGATAAATCAGTGTTACAAGGCAAGGTACAGGACAGACGGACAAAGTGAAATCAATTGCTAAAAGGCATATCAGAAAAGACTGAGTCAAAAAGTAGGTTTCAGGGTCCCTGGTTCTCAGTTCCAAGTCGCACTGCCTGACTGCTCTTACTATTTTGTAATGACTGTGAAATTTATAACTATTTTGAAGATTTCTGCACATCGCTGATGGTAACGATATTTTAAATCCCTCTAGTATAGGGCTAAAAAAAATATAGGGCTATTTTCGTGGTAACAGATCTCTCAGAAGTCCAAAAGTGCCTGATATACTGTTCAAATTCTGCACAATTTTCTTCTCTGGAACAGAATCTAGCACCCAGCTTGTGCACCGTACCACAGCTGTCCCAGTAGCGCATTAACACTCCTAAGCACACAGAACATATTCAATGCCTCTTTACAAATAAGAATGCAGCATGAAAACGGGATGAGAGTACTTCAGAAACAACATTCATTTATGAGTCTGGTGGGTCTCAGCTTAGAATCAAGTGCAATTTTGTGGCAATTTTTAGGATTTTATGTACAAAATCCAGAGGAAAACCTTTGCAGGGAAACCGCTGCATCCAGGAATCTTTTTGAGAACCTGGGTCACCGTGTTTCATGACTCCTGGCACTTTCATGGCCATCCTTCCACTGTCTCACAAGCTGCTGCCCTGTCTCCTCTCCACATTTCTGCAATTACAGCCCCACAGCTCTACGGTCGCATACCCTGTATGTGGCATAGGGTTGGGTCACAGTCCTGAAAAGACTTAATGAACCCTCAATAAAGTGCACTGAATTTACTTACCCATTTAAAAAGCATTGTGTTTTGTTAATCCACGATTTTCTGGCTCAGATTCTCACTTCATATGAGCATCATGGTAATTTCAAAAGACTAACAAAATGTATCTTTAGCCTTTTGGATGACTTATGTCTGGTGCAAAAAGATAGGGATCAACTTATTCAGTTACTTCTTACCTTGTCAATACAATTGCAACTTAACCATTCAGAAAGGAGACAAATTTGTTAACAAAGTTAAATTAAAGGTCCACCAAATTAAATTGCAGCTATTAGTAATATTAAAAATAATGTCTTCTACTATCAAAAAAAAGACATCATAAACAGCACCAGCTTTTACTTAAACAGTTTATGGATTTTAGTAATTAACAGAGTAAAAGCTGCTCTGGCACAGCTTTACAACTGTATGCAGGCAGAGACATTTTTCCCCCTTTAATCTTACAAGCAGATAGTAGTAATGGTGGTGGTGGTGACAGACACCCAAGTTTAGGTCAGGGGACTAAACAGCTGCAAGGACGGCTGTCAGTTCACACTATATTTATACTTTTCTAAAAAGACACAGCTGTTGGTTCACATGAGTTTTGATGTTACACAGATACGTGTCTAAACCAGCTGACTCTACATTATCACAGAAAAATTATTTCCTAAGCAATTTCTTTATGAGAAGACAGTAGGAAGACAAACAGCAGCAATTTGTAGATTTATGTTCTTGACTCATGGATTTTGACACAAAGTTTTGGGGTTTTTTTTTGGTTTTGCTGTTGTTGTTAAGCAAATCGGTGATAATAAAAGATGACAGGAACAGCATGTGCTCTTAACGAACTTGCTGTTTCAAAACAATGCTGGGAAGCTGCTGACATACCAATATGTATCACTTGCATGGCTAAACCGCTGAAAGTAACCCAGAGCGCACATGCATCTACAGCTTTAGGTCTGCTCACCAAGTTCCTTAGGGAAAACACCTGGCTCCAGGCTGCAGGCTTTCTCCAGGGTCACTGAACACTGAACCACCCTGATGCAGCTCACAGCCCTGGGTTTTTCCTGTGCACCACGTGTCCCACCATTCCACCCAGCGTGGCTCTTGATTAATGCCTTCGCTGAGGTGGAAGACACCGAAGAGGTGTTATCTCAGTAACAGTGAAGCACATACTGGAGTTCATGGATGCACTTGGGATGTGGCTGAGGGGGTCATAAGACAGGTAATCCAGAGTAGATGTACAAGTGAGCACTTTCAAAGAGGAGAGGAGCAGAAGAGGTGTTCTCTGTAACTAATACTAATGAGAAGTGAAAGCTTCTCTTTTACTCAATGCTGATTCATTAAAAACAGAACATGCTGACCTTCCCCCACACGAAGAGGGGGAAAGTTCTTATAACTTTCCATGGTGAGGAAATCTATATTTTAATTGGCTTCTGATGATATTGGTGATTTATGGATGGTTGATCCTAAATGACATTTGCAACAATTTGAAAAGGAAAGGGATATGGCTGCAAAGCACTGCAGGGCCCTGGTAGGAGAGATACAGCCCATCATCACATTTTCCTTTGTAAGGGCTGAATCCTATATCCTGTGAAATCTCTGACAAGTCCCATTTATTTCGACAGTACGGGTCTTTACATTTGAAAGAATGTTAAGACAACCTTAAATTCTTTCTGGGAATAAAGATTTACTTGAATACACTTTTCCGTCAAGGATACTTTAAAGGAAGTCCTGAATGTGGTTATCAAATACACTTCAAATGTTCAAGGAAATGAAAAATATCTTTCAGTCAACTTACTTGGAAAATCCAGGTCAGGCTTTATAAATATCAAAGACTTCCAAGGAGAAGCTAACTGCTTTTGACTTCCTACAGGAAAGTTTTGCTGTGTGACACGCTGAACAATGCCCATTTAGATGAAGTTATTAAATCCACTATAAGTTTATTGTGCATGTTTCTAAGTAGGCAATTAGAAATCACTGTTCTATGTCCAGCAAACATCTCTGCTGAGTGTGCATCTATGGCTAAAAAAAGGTCAGCTATCAGAAGTAACTGGTTTCACAGACACTTTCAGTCGATGCAAGTGTGGGAGAGATGGCTCTGTCATCATGCTGATGATCACCACCACTAGCTTGGCTGCACTAGCCTAAATGTGAGTAAGACCTACAGCAATTTAGGTTCAGGACCTGGTCCAGCCAAAAATTAACCCAAAGAAAAGGGGTGGGTGGATGAGAAATTAGTTTTCAGTAAGGAGCAGACAATTCACATTAGAAATTTTGAAATATCTTCTTTTAATACCAGCCAGACTTTGTCAGATTAAGACAGCAATATCCCAAAATATTAGGATCTGCAAAGAATGAGATACAGAATAGTATAAGAAACATTATAATTCCTTTAAGGTAACTAAATGATAGAGCTTCATCTGGAATAGAAAGTACCAGACTCATCCCTGTCTATGAAAAGCGTCATCGCACTAGAGGTTTTGGAGAGGGTGAGAGAGATTATTGCCACGTGAAAAGTGTTTCTAAATATAAACACTTAAGAAAGTGATATTTTGGTGATTTTATTTTATTTAGAAAAGATAAGAGTAAGACAGAATTGCACACATTAATGATTAGTAGAAAAATGGTAGATGCTAAAATTTTAGTCTTCCCACATTGTAATACAAAAACAAGGGGACAAAAAGGAGAAGTATTTCAAACCAAGTAAAGGAAATACTTTTTATAAAGTGTCTAATTAAACTGTGCAACTCTTTTCCACAGGAAGTAATTTGGGACAGCATTTTAAAGGGAGTCATGAAATGACTGGACGTTTAGACTTATGACTAATACCATTAGTTATGAAAAGAGACTAAGTCTCATGCCTGCAGACTTACATTTAAGCAATTTATATAATATATCAAAAAAAGCTCAATACTGTAGAAGCAGCAATTCCTAAATCTTTCTCCATGTGTGTTTCTTACATTGTCCTGCAAAACTTTGGTTGCTGCTCATTGCCAAAGACCAGTGTACTGAACTGTTTGAATATTTTTCATTTGATCTTGTACGGGAATCACATTGCTCTTACAAAACAAAAAATGGTATCTTGTGGAAGCCTCTATCATGCATAGTTATAGAAAAATTTAGGGGGGGATGATCACAGGAGATGATCAAGTCCAACATCCCACTCAAAGCAAGGCTAACTTTACAGTTAGATTACGTTGATCTGGGTCTTTTCCAGCTGAATTGCAAAAATCCTCAAGGACAGAGGTTCTACTGCTGCTGAGCAACCAGTTTTGAGTGATGGACCACCCTCAGCATGCGTTTTTTTCTCACATACAACTGGAATTTCCCTCATCACATCTTTTGACCGTATCCCCTTGTCTTTTTATTGCACACCTCTGAGAAAATACTTGCTCTGTGTTCCCTCTAACCCCTGCTAAGTGGAGGGGTATTGAAAGACTACAATCAGTCCAGAAATACACTGTGGCCTTCTAAGATGCACTTCTTACCTGGCAATCATATTTAGACATATCTGCAGATTACAAACTTCAAATTGCAAAACAGATTAAATAAGATCGAAAAGTAGGCTTATATTTGCCACAAAAATTCTCATACTTTGTCTTTTAAACCTGCCATCAGTAGGTTTTCAAAAAGTCTATGCTTTTAATTCAATCTAATTGTGATCTCTTCAAAGTTAAGAAATCAAATTATGAAGAATTAAATTGATCAAGCATATTATTAGGTGAAATTTAAGGCGCTTCTTTGTACAACTTGTGTGTGGATCATTCTAGGGTGACCTAGAAGATGCACTGTACTACATTCCTTTATCTAGACTGCAGACTTCTGTCTCTTTCCATAAAAAAACAGGAGCCTGAGGATGGCTCTTTTAAGACACTCAAAAAACATGCTTTCAAGATGTCTGTGCTTGACAGTTCAACTGCAGGAAAGATACGACTAAAAAGAGGTATTCATCTTTTAAGTACAGGCAGGGATGTTAATCTTGTGGTTCAGAACTGACAGTTTTTCTTTTCAAGTGTCATAGGCTTGAGCTCTGATTACACACTCTTCACAGGCTCCAACAAAAGAAGCTCTTGTTTCATCTGTGCTTCATGCTGTTGGTCTATTGTTTCACATATTCATTTTGATAAATCATACAAAATGCTACCTTGAAATTAAGTTTTTGTCATTAACAGCGGAAACAATACCTATGTAAACAATCTTCTATAAAATTTTATGAGATTTTAAAAACATTCTACCAATTCAGTTAGATTCTCAATATTTATCTCTCGTCTGCTTTATTACTACTCTCTACCCTGTTTTATTATTACTCTTACTTTACAGTTTAGGACATTTAACAATGTATCAGCCATTCTTCTTTAACACTCTCTGGTCAAGATTTCTACATACCGAAAACATTAGACTCTCTTACACTCCAAATAACTTACCTCAAAATTTTTCCCAGGGTTGTTGTGAAAAGCATAGTGAAGGCTTTCATTTTATTTGCAATGAAAATGAGAAGGTGTGGTGGCTAGTCTTGCTCCTGCCAGCCCTGAACCTGACTGTCACAGCCATCCCTTGCTTCATTGTGTACTCTGCAAAAGGAACAGGGTAGCACAGCATAATAGAAAAACAAAAACAAAACCAGAAGTCAAATAATCCCTCAGCAACAACCCCAAGGAGACTCTTCTTCAGTCCTTCAAGGATTCAAAAAAAGCCTCTTCCCCCACCTCAAAACTGTCCTCCTTTACCTTGATTTCAGTTCCTCAGAAAGGCCTACATCTCACCAAAGGAGCAATGTTCTAAATTACTGTACAGATTCTGGACAAGAAACCTTTTTATTTTTGCTAGGTGAAAAGCAGTTTTGTGAACTGACATAACCAGTCCAAAAAGTGACCAAGCTTGGGTTTTAAAGATAAGCATTCATTTAATGTCATTGCAACACTCTTCCAATGAAATAACCTCAGTTTTTATTTCAAAGAGATACAGCATGAAAAACCTGTTTTGAAAGTTATTAACATTATACTCTTTTTCAAATATAAACCCTTAATAGAAACAGTATTACATCAGTAGATCAGTAGACATCAGTCCTCAAAAATAAAAACTCGGGTTTTCTTCCAATCCTAATTCTATAGAAAACACTTGACCTAATTTTTAAAGTAATTATCCACTCTGCTTACAATTGCTTTAAAAATAATAATTTGAATGTTAAATATCTAAGTGAGAGTTCTTCAAATGTGAATGTAGTTGATTACTCAATTGTACTGTGTAAAATACAGCAATTGGCAATACAGATTGTACGCAGAATTATTCCTCAAGAGATTTTGCACACTCAGTCCTCCAACTATAATCTGTGGGATCACTGCCAAATCCATCCCTCCTGCTGCTGACAGCTTGTGGCAATGCTGTGCAGAGTTCTTCACACTATATTCTCCTGTGTCCCAGACATTATCTAGAAATCTAGGTAGCTTGGCGTTGACAGATTGCTCAAACTTTCTCCCACTTTGTTCCATTTTTAAAAGAACACAAACCAGAAGAGTATAAAACAGAGATTTCAAAAGCTCCCAGACATACCACCACAACATATCGAACTCGGCAAAACAGTAAGTCATTGCTTGCAAACAAGAATGTTGTGCATGGTATGAGTTTACATAATTTCAAGTGACAAAACAAAACAGAAAACAATCCATTGCAAGTTACTAAATGCAGTGAAGCAAACTCTGACTCCGGGAACTCCCAAGTTTCAAACCTGTTGGAGGCTGGGAGTGCATTTGGAGAAGATATTAAAATACTTGTTGGTTGTACAGCATTTTTTGGACATTAAGTTTTACCTACTGCTGATTAAAAAAACTTGCTCTGACCTAGTGTGGTTATTCTTATGTTCTACATCATAGTGAACCTCATTTTGCTTTCACTGGGTCTTTCTACAATTATCTTGTTACCTCCTTACCTGGGTCTGGTTCCAAAGTTACATGTGTGCACTCATAAAAGACTGCAGAAACCTTGGGGGTGAGTCAGCATTAATCTCACCCAGTATTTACTTTTGCTTCCCTATCCAATCAAGCCCAAGGCTAAACAGGTGCCTCAACCATAACTCATATCTGCTCACCTGTCTCTCATCTCTGCAACAAGAGGGCTTTGCTAACAAAAACCACAACAGCTTTTAGGAGGTGGACTTTCATGTCCAAAGAAGTGCAGATCTTGGAGGTTTATGCAGCCTCATTCTATTGAATTAACAGTGAACTAGACACAGGAAAGAAGAAGGAATAATCATACATGCAGGCTGCTGGTAAAGTGTGCTCTTCAAGTGCTTGCTACTACAGATAGTTGCTACCAAAAAAAAAAAGGGAACAAAACAAAGAAGAATACAGTTCTGTCAATAAGTTTATAGATACTATAAACAGGATATTTCAGTACATTTATATTTTGAACACAGAGTTTTCAGCCTATGAATTTACCTTTAGATGTGGAAATAAATTCTCCTATATCCTATACATTTCTTGAGCTGCTTCTACAGATACACTACTTTTTTGGCTAGCAGACAAAGTAGAGCACTATTCTGCCCCGTTCTTGCTTTCTACTTCAACTCAGACTTGGGAAGAGTGGTTTATGCTAACATTGTCACAATTTCTCAAAAGAAGTGACGTTCTTTAATCAATAGAAACAAAATCTTGCTTTCTGCTCCATCCCTGCTCTGTTATCGGCACCAAGGCCATTGTGACTATGAACTAGAACAAAAGACTCAACAACAATGTGGCGCTGAAATTGCATTTTGTTTGTGAGAAGGAATTTTTCTTTCCTTTTTCTCAGAGCTTATCTACAAGCCCTAAATTACCTCCCTAAGATGTTTATTTCTGTATGCTTTTCAGATAAGAGTGCCTGAATGAATTATTCAATGGTAAAGAATCATGCTGTCTTGCCTCACTCTACTGTTATGGTGCTTGGATATATATGGAGGGACAAAATGTTCCTGAATTTTAGTCAAACAGGGAATCAATAGAAACAATAGCAGATAGATTTTCGATGTCATTTTAAAAACTGTAGGCAGTCAGATTTTAACTCTATTTTATACATATTTCTGATATTGAAACAAGCGAACAAATGCACCATTTGTGCTAAGATTTTGTTGCTTAAGACCATTAGCTGGAGGTCAAGATACAATGTCAGTAAATAACCCAACCCCATTGTCTGAAGTTCTCTCTTCATCTGCATGTTAGAAGTAGTGCTAAAGGATGTAGTGCGGGTTTTTTTCATGCACACCAAATGCATGGGAATGTAAAAACCTAGTTTAATTTACTAGGTTTAACTAGCCAAAGCAAAGAGGCTCTGTGGCTCAACTGGTGGCAGTGTCTTAAAGTTACACCACTGTTGAAACTGATAGTCTCCATCACTGTAAGTCTCTGAGCCTTTAAATATGAAAGCACAACATAAAATATAACAGCCTGAAATAGGTGGGAGTGTTCAAGACATGACATCTGTGTTGGGAACATGAATCAATTCAATGTCTATGGCACCATTTCCTTCAACTGCTGAGAACAGATGTCCCATATCTGCCTCTCATTCAAAGGAAAGGTAAAATATTTAAGAGAAAAAATCAATGGCATTAGGTCACAACATTCTGGTTTTTACAATTAAGCACAGCAAAGAGCAGTAAAGCCATTCTGTTTTCCTCATATGCTTCTTTCTGGTTCAGTTAACATATACAGGTATAGTTTTCATTATTGCAATATAAAAAAATCCAAACAAAAAAAAGTCCTTGTCCTACTTCAAGTCATATAAGCACAGAATCACAGACCCTCTGTCACATCTGCTTATAAAATATGTATTTGCCTTTTTTAAAAATAAATCTTCAGTTAGCCCCGGCACAAATCTTAGGATTTAAATGCCTACATTTCTTCACATTGCAAAAAGCAAAAGGCACCCTTGTAAGTGTAAATTTTCAACCTGTCAAAAAACTGTTCCCTTTGTTTCATCCGCAACAAACCTTAAACATAGCAGAATCACTGAGAGGAACCACGACACAGCAAATGAGGGGAACTTGACACCCCTGTGTCTCATAGACACACATCTGGCCACTCTGTGTACTTCAACAGCATCAGAAGGACTGTCATGTGGGAAGGGGAGAAGAACAGACAGTACCTGGTGACTACCCAAGCCCTCAGAACAACACATTTTAACTACTAAGATGCCTGGTAGCTAACAGCAAAGCACATCACTCTTTCCACAAGCATTTGCATATTTCTGCTAGCATAACTTGCATCACTTTGGTGGCAGGATACGTTGCATATGAACTCCAAAAGATTTTGAGGCTTAAAGGCTGTTGAGATGCACAACAGACAACAGAACAAGAGAGGTTGTTTCCCCAATATAACCGCTTCTCTCTTTTCTTTTTTAAATGTGAAATGGCCTTCAAACTGAGTATAGAGTAGTGTCAAAAACTGTCAGTTTTTGATTGGTAAATCTGGGTAAAATTCAGACTGGTTGGTATGACTAAGTTTTAAATAACGGGAAAAGCTGATACAGGGATTAAAGCACAGAAAACATAATTAGTGCCAGTCAGCATGGTTTTATGGAACGTAGGCATTATCAGACAGATTTAAGGTACTTGGACTCATGAGGCATTTGACTCTGTATCGCATAGCTTTCTGTTTCAAAAAAACGTACTAAGAACAGCTCTGATGGACTGTATCCTACAAAGGACTGAGGAACCATAATGGGAATAAGGAATTGACTTACTCTTTATTCCCTGCAGCAAGTCTCTTACCAAAAAAATGGCAAATGTGGAAAAGGCTGGTTATGGAAGCAGAGCTGCACAGAGGAGTACAGAAGCAAAATCACCTCTGTCACTGTCAGAAACAGCGCTGGGGGATCATATACAGATCTTTTGCCACATGTTAAAGAGTACGTTGAAGTGCTAGAGGGGATTTAGAAAAGACCACAATGAGTGTTTACTGCTGTAGAAAATGCCTTATAGAGAAAGGTAGCCTTACAATAGCTTAATGTGTTTAGTTTATCAAAGAAATGAGATGGCTTGATTACAGCATGCAATTATCTTGTGAGGAGAAAGGCGTGGAAGGTCAGACCAATTGGACTAGGAAGTAGGCCGTGTATATACAACAGAAAGGGCACTGCTAATTATCAAGGACAATGATATATTCTCCATTTGTGAGAAACTCCCACTCAAAATCAGATTCCTTACAGGGGGACATGTTCTGTTCAGAGAAGTTACCTGGTGGGTGAAGCTGAACGGGCTGCCGCAGGCAGAGACACCAGGCCGTGGTTCAGCCTTAAACACCACGATCGGGCCCTGTTAGTCCCTGCAAACACAGGGCCTCCAGCGTTATCTCCAGCAGGTAACGTCACGGCATATATTAACTGTTCAGCATACCCACAAAATAATTTGAAAGCCTTCTTGGAGAAGTTTAAAAAGCATATTTTGTTCTGTTTGAGCTTTACATTTTAAGGAAGAGCACATCCTGAACTAGCTGTGGGGAGCGAGATTTCGCGATCACCTTTTAAAATCCAGGCTCATTTTAGCACGAGCATTTAGCTTTTCCCCATGGTATTGCTGGGATGAACCCCCTCTCTGAGGACAGACACAAGGGCAACTGGTGTGCTTGAGCACAGGCCCAGGCAGGGGAAAATGGAACTCTACAGCCTGCGAGGTGACTTTGTGGAGAAAACCTCGGCGGAGCTGCCACAGCCCTTTCCTCTACACACCACTTTCTTGGTCATAAAGACAGGCCCTATGTCAGGGACTCTTACCTAGACCTCCAGGTGGCCCTGACTCCTTCTGGAAGAGCTGCTGTTCATGCGTTTTGGCCAGGGCAGAGGCTCTGTATTTTGCTTGATGAGAAAGAGTGCAAGGAGAAACAATATTTCTTCTGTAATTTTCAATAAAAAGAGAAGTTATTTGACTGTGAACTTTTAACTTCTGTAGGACAAGCTTCTACCCAAATCATTAAGTGTCCTTGAAAATACTGAGAATCAGGCAATAGGGGAGGAGATCCCCTGGCAACGTCCTTCTTTGTGATTTCACCGAGAGGAATCTTGCTGCCCACACAAGAGCAGCCTCTTCTAAAATGAGCACTACAAGCTCTATCTATCCACTTAGTATTTCTAGGTGAAAAACTGGCCCTGTTGAAATCACAGACCAACTCCTATTGACTTAAATGACTTAATACAAGGGTAGACATTAAGGTCTGCATCTGTATCACAAACACTGGTGAAACCAGCAGGGGAGAGCATACCGGGAACCCGTGGAGGAATTTCCAGGAAAGGCCACGCAAGCACCAAAGTGCTGTTGCAATATTACTCCTATTTCTCTCCCACTCATCTTTCTTCTTTTTATTCCTTTTAAGGGATGACGGGAGACGGAAAAACAGCACAGGAACTGCTAGGCTCCTTCTTCAAGTATATCTGGTCCAAGACCACTCGGAAAAGGCAAGACATACCTTACTGGGTCTTACCAGTGATCCCGCCACCCCAGCGTCTCCAGCAGTGGGAGACACTATTTCAGGAGAGCATGCAAACCTGGCCGATTTCTGCAGTATATTCCCTGGGGATTGCTCTGCATCAATGGCCATTGGATTAGGGATGTTATATAGTACATCATTTCTGCCTATTCCCTTTAGCATTTTTTTTATGGACCTTTAGTCCATTATTTTTTCCATTCCCCTTTTGAGCCCATTGTTACTGTTATCCTCCACAACCTTCTGCAGCAGCTTCCCGTAGTTTACCATTCACTGTGTAAAGAAGTGCTTTCTATTATTTTCATGAAACTGCTCTCTCCTTAGTTTGCGTGGCCTGCAGTTCTGGCATCGCATGATTTTACAAACAGCAGTTCTACATCTGTTGTTTGCTAGCGACTGCCTTCACAATTTGGAAAATGTCAGTCACATCCCCTCCTCCTTCAGAATTCTCTCTCCAAAATGGAAAGCCCCCGGCATTTTCATTTTTCCTGTTTTCCAGTCCTCCTTCATTGTATCTTTTCTAACTACTCTTCTTGCAATGCAGATACCAGAACAATACCCAGTAGGTAAAATGTGTGTGTACCAAAGTTTTGCACAGTGGAAAAATCATGCTTTATGGTTTGTTCACAAGACAGCATTGAGACAGGCCTGACATTATTCTGAATAAATCTGCCTAGCACCACCTCCAAGAAATTTATGTCATGGGCCTGTCAAAGCTCTCCTCCTCCTCTGCCTTCAGTCTTTTCTTCACCCTCCTACTGCATGCTCACATTCCTCCAAGCCAAGTCCACATTCCTCTCCCATTTTTCTGCTACACCCCCAACTTTCCAAGCCTCCCTTTCCAACTGTGGATAAGCACAGGATCCTGCATGCATTGATTTACCATGCACAAAACACTGCTGAATACACTATGAGAAATATATGGGAGATCTGCACCACTGCCTTATCCTGCAGCCAGCTACCAAGAGACATCTGCATTTGTACTATATTGGGGCAGTTGTTACCATTGCTGTAATGTAAAGAAAATCTTTTCACATATCTCTGCTTGACCTTGTGTGTGCAGGTTTGGGGGAGCCAAGCCCACGTTCCTGTGCCTAACACAGTGGCTCAGGGACACTGAGACTAGATGCACTTCAACATCTCAGCCACAGTGCCCACATCTCTCACAGCCTTGCCTTCAGTGCTGAACATCACCAACCAGATGAGTCAAAGCAGCACTGCTAGCCAGGAGGAGGGATGTAAGGGAGGATGCCATCAAACTCCGCTTCTCCTTCCCCCTCATCTTTGCCTCTGCACAGAAAGCCCACCATTTTCACAGCGATTTTGCCAACACTAGAGAGAGTGTGCGGTGAAAAAAGGCACTAACCAGGGTGAAGCATGCAGGCACCAATTGTCTATTAAAAGGAAAGTCGTCAGGCAAGTGGTTTAGTTTTCCACAGTTGGCAGCTTCGAAAGAGCATTTTTTCAGGAAATGACTCAACCACCATTGCTGAGGCTGCATAGATTTTGCCTCTCCCCCTTGCCTATGCCTTTAGGTCACTGCCTGCCTTGCTTGTGCCTTTACAGCTAGGGCTTCCTACGACACTTGAACTTGAGAGTGCCAGAGCACTGGAACAGGCTGCCCAGAGAGGTGGTGGAATCTCCTTCTCTGGAGATATTAAAAACCTGCCTGGACGCAGTCGTGTCCAACCTGCTCTAGGTGACCCTGCTCTGGCAGGAGGGTTAGACTAGATGACCTCCAAAGGTCCCTTCCAACCCCTACCACTCTGTGATTCTGCTGTTGCTAAGGATAACAGTTTTCAGTAGTTCCTTCCATAGGAATGCGTATTCTGACATAATCTTAAGCAAGAATCACTAGGGGGTTCTAGTCAAAGAAACCTACTGGTAGTTCTATTTTGCAGTAGAAATCTGTAAAGCATATTTATTGCCAGCTTATATTCTAAATGAAGGGTCTGATATGTCTCATCACAAAGTAAGAGATTTCTGACATTGATTTGAGAATGATTAAACCCTACAAAAATACCTCAGCTGTCCTAAAACTAACTAGACTATAATCCCAGACGCTGTATGAATAGTATCTAAAATAAAATGTTTCACAAATGAGCCTTGTGCTCTTAAATTAATTTAAATTAATTAGAAATGCATAGCCCAGTGATTGTGTAACTTCATTGAAGGTAGAGTTTATGGCAATATGAATGAAGATAATATTTTCCAAACATCACCACAAGCAGACAAATTATATTAAAAACATTCACTCTGTAGAGTAATACAAAATAAAATATTATCATCTGATCAGCTCAAATAATGCTGATTTATATCTTTGAATTAACAACATTTTTCTGTACAGTTGCAGTAAGACTGCAATTTTACAAACTGATATTCAGTTGAACATATTTATAACACAAATTATACACTATGTACAAACCTAGTTCTCCAAGAAACTCTTTGTTCAGCATGCTTCAACATGGAAGTGATTTATCAATTTTTAGGACAGGAAGCTAGCCTTCCCTTTAATTTAAATACTGAAATACTTCTCAAAACATGAAAAAAAATCCATTTGCTATCAGATGGCAGTCTTCAGTCACTTGTTTGTTACCATGTATTACAGAAGAGCAGAACCAGTCACAACAATAAATAACATTGCTTATGATGAACTTAGACTTAGATTCATGCGATCACACTTTCAGCCTGAGTGCTTTTACAAGACTGTAGGATCCATTTATTTTTGCTTTTCTTGACACGTAGATCAAAATTGCAACTACAGGTACTGCTACGGCTGCTACACAGGAGAATGCAATAATTAGTGGTATCATTTGATCTGGTTTTTCCAATCTTCCTGAAAACGGAGACAAAAGAAGAAGAAAGAAATTGTGTAAAAACTGATTGAAACAGATACATGCATATTACTGTAAAGGCAGCATTATTAATGACCTTCATTTGGAACACTATTTCTGTTTTCATGCATAAAGCACATTGCAATACCTTTTCCCTATGCTTTTTTCTTTAGTAACTCCATATTACACACTTCAATTTCTAGCCACTATCTTGGTCTCAAATTTGCTGTGCAAGTTCAAACCCATCTGATAACATCTACAATTAAGTTCCTGAAGCACCACGGAGTTCATGAAGAATACAAGAAAAATATCACATATTTTACCCAGGAAACATCTGGGGACTTTTCTACCTCCTGGAAACAATGCTTCAGGAGAAGACCATGTTTAAAAAGCCCAATCTTCAGATTTTTTTGTGAAACAGAACTTTCTCTGGATTAGTCTTACTGTTCATGCCTGTGGACAGAAATGCAGCCAGGATCCAGCTTTTTCTGGCCCTATCCTTAAAGCTACTGCACCAGCTCAGGTAAGAGAGACAATAATATTCACACTGAAAGGAGGTTAAATACAGCTTGTTCTCACTAGCTGTTCTATTATTTGGTTTGATTTGGGTTTTTTTTATAGGTTAACTGCAGTATTGTTGTGCAAGGATGAGCCATGAACGAGTTGTGCTCACTTTGACAAAAAATTCATTAGAAAGTACAAGCAAAATAAGTTTAAGGCAATAGATCCACCTACCTACAACAGCTATCTCAATCACTTTGATGTTGTTTCCAACCTCATTGAAAACATCAAGCAAATATCTGCCTGTATCATTTTTGGTGACATTGTAGAGTATAAAGGTTCCATTCACTGATGGCAGAATAATTTCTTTCTCCTGATGGACTTTTTTCAGGACCATCTGTGATGGTGGGTTACTGTATGTGCTACATGTAATAGTGACATTTTCTCCTTCTTTAACATTTTCTGACGGATATACTAACACAGTAATATTTTGGGGAGGAACTGAAAAGAAAAGAAATGCAAGGTAGGATTTAGCAACAAAGAGAAGCAAAATCTCATGAGGTATTAGCAGTGTGTGCACACAAAATGTGCACACAAAATTAATGGATTCACTAGAATATTCAAGCACATAGCCTTAGATACTACTCTGTCACTAGCTATCCTTCACACACTGCAGTCAACAGCAGATGACAGAAAAAACATTTTATCAATTGATGGAGAATGTTGTGTATCTTTTACCTTATATGAAGTCTTTTCTTCATTTCTTATTTTAAATTCACCGTTTGTTCATTTCAGTTCATGAAAGGGCACAGGCCAACAGACCCAGAGGTTAATGCCCTCTTTCAACAGAAGAGAAACAGAAAAGGCAAAGGAAGGAGTCCTAGAATAGTATTTTTTTCACTAGGTTCCACAATTTTACATCCTGTTTTCAAAGGTGGAAGTGGAACTATGAAAAATTTTGAAGAAGCAATTATTTTGTGCATCTGTCATTCTGGACGGAAGTTTTCATTAGCACTAAGATCCTACGACTTATGGTAAGAACCTGTGCAACTCATCTCAGTTTTTTAAAAGACAATTCATTCTTAAAGGAATTGAAGTGAAGATGTCTTTCTAAAAAAAAATAGTAATACTAACTCTCTACAGTAGCTATTTTAACTAACCTTTGATGTAAAGTACCATGTGCTGAGACTGCTCTCCCAGTTCATTAATGATATGCATTCATATGTTCCTGCGTCCTCTAGCTGAGCCCTGTCTATGGTATGTGGTATATTTGCCATCTATTGTTTCAAGGATTGTGATCCCATCACCTATTTTCTTTCACAGAGTACTCTGAACAGATGTAACATCCGCAGATGTGCAAGAGATGGTTAACACTTTCTTCTGGTATCACTGCACTTGAAGGGAAAAAGTGTATTTTTTGGTGCAGCTACAAAAATAGGAAGAGAGAAGCAGCAGGGCTAAAGCAGAGAAGTCACTTACTACTGAAAACGAAACTTTACTATGACCGCATGTAGGTTGAGGAATCAGCATTTGGTATAGCTTAAATGCAGCTTGCGAGAACAGGATACAAAGTTGTAACTTAAAGGAGAGCCAAGGGGCTGTAATACAGTCCCTCCACAGAAAGGTTTCAACATGTACTTTCTCTGAATCCTCCACCGAGACCTATTTGGAAGAAAGTATAGACACTGCATAGCTTCTTTGCCTCATGCATACGTTTGCCAATTGTGGAAGGAGTGATGAAAGCTCAACTGACATGACAACTTTGCATGAGCTATCTGTATTAAGGCAGATTTCACCCTTCATTGTTTAAAGCTTCCTAAATGACTTAATGACATGAGGGCCAGCTTTTAAATCCACGGACATTAAAGACAGAAGTGCTCTGTCCTCCACAGAACGAGATCTGGACCCAAAATATAAACCAAAAAACTTGTGCTCTGTCTTGTTCTACTAACCTTGAACAAGTAAATTCACAACTTTTTCTTCTTTGCCAAATTGGTTATAAGCTTCACATTCATAAAGCCCCAGATCTTGACTTTTTACGTTCTGTATAGTTAAAGTTGAATCTTTAAAAATTTTCTCATATTCCCCGGTGGCCTTCTTTTTCTTCCAAGAGATCACTGGAGCTGGATTACCAGAACTAGTACATTTCATTGTCACAGTTTCTCCTTCTTTAACAGCAGTAGCAGGGATAACAGAGATCATTGTATTCTTCGGTCCGTCTGAAGGGAAGAATTTTGTAGTTAATCATTGTTGGATTATTTAGAGATGGATCCAAAATGTCCTACTGGATGCCAGGTTGTCAGCCTCACAAAGTTAATTTCTTTTTCATTCCCAGAATAAGCAAAGCACACAGTATCAGAGCTTCCATACAAACTCTCTATAGCCTAAATGTACTAACCAAATACGTCTAATCAAGAATGTTAAGAAGGTAGACTAGTTTCTCGCTCATTCAGATCCTGACTTAAGGCTGCCATTACATTAAAGATTTCATGTCTTTGTTTTGCTCATCAACACTGTTCCTTTCCTTGGGGAAGAGCAGAGTACTGTGCTGATTTTTTTTGTACTCACAAGGCTTTGTTTAGTTTGATGGTTATATTTATCACTGAAGTAAGTGGAGAATTAACTAATTATTTTTAAATGACTGGGAAAACATTATATATACTTACATTCCACATTAAGTGTTATATCACTTTTACTTTCCCCAAAACTATTTTCTGCTATGCATTCATAGTTTCCTCCATGTAGGAACGTCACAGATGAAAGAACGAGAACTCTCCCTTCACTGTATGGCCCCATGTCTGTGCTATCAGCTTTTCTCCTTAAAATAATCTTGGGAGGAGGGTTACTCTCAGCAGAACATTGTATGGAAACATTTTCTCCTTCTTGAACTGTTGCTGAAGGCTCAATGGAGAGTTCTGCAATGTTTGGAGCACCTGTATGACAAAAGAAAAGGCTGTTATACTAATGCAAAAGTACTGAGGATGGAGAAGCGTTTAAGAAAGCAGGAACTGCTTGCCCAAGGATCTGTTCATTTTGGTTTTGGTCCTAGGCTCCATCTGAGACTTTTGGCTCTATTGAAACAGTAGTAGTTGTAATAATAATAATAATTATGTACCAAATACTTTGACTATTAAATGACTACTAAATTTACTGCTAAAGACTAAACCTACTAGTTCAAAGAAAGAGACTGTGATGTCCCTGCAAAACAGATATGTACATTAGCATTTCGAGGAAATAACCGTGTCCCCCACACCACCACTTCTCAGATTATTTTATCACTTTGAGTGTTTCATTGCAGGAAACATATAGAGGCATGCGTGTACAACAGCAGTACAGAGAGAAATTGTTGAAAATAAAGCATAGAAATGAAAAGGGCAGCCCATAAAGTGCAGCAGTAAATTGAAAGCTAAATCCTGAATACATAAAAAGGAAGGCCCCACAATTTCCTAATTTTCAGCTTTTCCACATCCTCCAACCTACAACGCAGTTGCCAATTGGGTACTAGATAATACAAGTTAAATTCAAGCAGACTTGTACCTTGTATAACAATGTCCACAGTTGCTTTCTCTGTTTTGTTAGTTACCAGATTAATTACTTCACAGATGTACAGTCCTGAATCATTGAAACGGGCATCGGGAATAGAAAGGACATTGTTTTCTATCAGATGCTGAATGCTTTCATCAGCCAGATGTTTTCTCCAAATTATTTGTGGTGATGGATTACTCTCAGTCACACAAGTGAGGTTTAGAGAGTCTCCTTCCATTGGTGGGTTGTCTGGAGATACAGTAATGATAGTATTTTGTGGACCAACTAGAAGAGAACAAAAGAGAGAGAAGGTCAGTAAGTTAATGGAGAATGACATGCACATCTTTAGCTTCTCTAGAGGCGCATTTCACACTATACTGAGAAAAAAATAATGTGTATTCCAGTAACACAATGGAACAATTTTTCCAGGCTTGATAAGACATTTAGCTTGCAGCTTTGAAAGCTAAGCTAGACAAAATGTGTAGAAATTTATTTTTTTTTTACTCTTACATTTGTCTCCCTATTGTTTAGGATTATAAACTTGGAACTGCTAAGCATACAATGGCAATTTTAAAAACAATTGTTTTTAAACAGGCTGACATTTTTCTTCTGGTCTTTCTGACCGAGCACCAGTGCCCAAGGTAAGAGAGTTACTAAAGCATTGCCTAACTTCTGTCATGAACAACAGTGAATGTTTAATGACTCAGTGACTGTCATTGAATACAACAGAATTCAACCAAATACGATAGATTATCTACATAAATAATATAGATAAGCAGTGCAGATTATAAATGATTTACAGTACACACTTTGTAAACCCATTCCATGAAACTCAACATTAAACAGTACCTGGTGTGAAGGCCCTAGAATAAAAATACTTACAGTTTGCATTCAGCTTCTGAGAAGTTACTCTTTCTTTGGGTTCAAAGTCCATATTAGCAATTGGTAACTTGGCCACACAGGTAATCTCTTTCCCAATATCTTCAGACGTGTATTTAAATGAATATGTCACAGTTTTAGTTTCTGTATTTGTGCTGTCATCTTCATAAAAATTTTCCTCATGAAGAACAAGTTCATCTTTCTTTAGGATTACTTCCAGGTGATCAGAAGGATACACATCTGGGATTTTACAGATGACAGTGACTCGTTCTCCATAAACTAAGGATGATGGTCTGATCTCAATGATAGGATCACTGGGGAAAGCTAAAAGAATAAAATCCATTTCTTTAGTCTAGCAGAGATGAGCTCTGGGGTCAACATAAGAGCAAGATCCAGACATCAAACATCTTGAGTTTAGAGGCGTTCAGAACATGATGTTATATCATCTTTATGACAGTACATATCTTGATATGAAGACATACAGGTCTTTTATAAGCAGTTCATACACTAAAAGGAATTCTATCTGTACAATTGTTGAAATATGATCACAAATTAATAAGATCCAGCAAGGCACCTAGGCAGTGATACAGCTGCCTAAATATAGGCATCCAGAGCAATCCATACACTGGTGTTATCCTGTTTTCTGTGCTGGTAGGTTTAGACATCTGAATCATACCCCTGCAAACTGCAAAGGCTTTGATTAGGTGCTCTGCACTTGCAGGTTTCCCAGATACGTTCATCTCAACCAAATTGGTTATTGTTTTTTTTTTCCAGTTCTATGAATGTTTTGGGGAGTCTATGTTTTGGCTTTCAAGTATGAACACGACTAAGAATAAATAAGACCAGTAAGTACTACCTTCAGTGCAGAAAGCTAAGCAGAAAGAGGGTGAGAACGAGTCCCAAACAGATAAAGGAATCTTACAAGGAAATATATGTTGAGCTATAGCAGACTCATTATCCTAGCACTATCAGTTAACTACCAACCACAATATCTAAAAACGACTGCTTTTTACGAATGTGTACTTAAAGAGAATATTACATGTTTACTTACAGTAAAGTTCAACTTTGATACTCTTCTCTTTTTTCTCTTGCTCACCGCAGAAGACAGTACACAGATAATCATGAGAATTGACAACGCTAACTGGATTCATAGTCAAGGTAGAGTATGTCCTATGGTTGTTCACTGTTCCTCCAAGGGGGTTGTCCATCTGGGTTCTCCAGGAAAAACTTGGTGATGCACAGCCAGTAGTATTGCATGTGAGTATCAGTGTTTCTCCAATCTGTGCAACAATTCTGTTAGCAGGTATAATCTCCATTTCGAAAGCTTTAACTACAATAGGGAGAACATACATAAACTCAGTAGCATTCTCAACATTTATTTTCCCATTTTTTCTCATGTTCTGCTGTGGCAGGCTGCCCAGAGAGGTGGTGAAGTCTCCGTCTCTGGAGACATTCAGAACCCGCCTGGACGCGATCCTGTCCAACCAGCTCCAGGTGACCCTGCTCTGGCAGGGGCATTGGACTAGATGATCTCCAGAGGTCCCTTCCAACCCCTACCATTCTCTGATTCTGTGACACAAGGTCATTACCTTGCAAGGTTACTTTACAGTTGTGTGGAGGTTAAACTAATAAAGCTCATACAGTGGTTTACATCTCCAAAATACCCCATAAACTGCTATTTTTGTCAAAGATAACACAGACTCAGATGACTCTAATAGACAGATCTCATGTATAAAATGGCATAAACCCAATGCTCTCAGGGAAAATAAATGCATTGGCAAAATATTTTTTTTTTTTGGCAGGTGGATCTAGTTCTAAAACTTTTTAATATTTGAGGGGAGGAGTGCTAAGTAAGATAGCAAGGACAACTGCAGAATCACTTTCAACAGGACATTTAGTACCAAACTTGACTGATACTGTCAGGGATGACGGTAAAAATCAAACATGCAGGGATAAACTGCAGTTGTCTCCTAGACTGTCTTTTAGCAAATTCAATAAGAAAATGACTGTGTCGTTGCAGAGCACAGCAAAGCTCAAAGTAAATGTCAAAAAAAAAAAATTTCCTGACATTTTGACAGAACAACTTAATTGACAGTTGTATTCACTGAAATGTAAAAGCAAGTGGAACAAAGAGAAATAATGATCAAACAGTAAATTGTAAGTCAGTTTACACTTAACAAAATTAAAAACAAATAAAGCAAACACCCCCCCACCCCAACTTACCAGTCATTAATATACACAAAGTTATTAGCACAGCTTGCCTTGTTCTTCCCATCGGTTTTAACATTTCTAATTGCTGTTACTAAGTAAAGAAAGTAAATTAAAAAGCCTTGCTTTCTATTTTCTGTGAAGCAGACAGCGAGATCCTGCTGCTCTGCAACAGTTTATTAGAACAGCTCCAGCGTGCTCTTTATAAAGGCTCTCCTCGAGGTGGAGTTGGAAATCCCTGGACGGGGAAATCCAGAGCAGGGAGGAAGAGACCCGTATCGGGCTGTGCCGGTGGGCTCAGCGCCCTCTGCTGACTTTTGTTATACAGGGTTTAAAGCCCAGGAAAACAATACTAACACTCGTAATACAGTGTCTACCAGACTTAAAAAGATAAAGTCAAGACTTGATCCTGCAAACAACTGATAAAATGAAAGAATGAGGGTAATTCCAAGTAACTGAATGGTACAATATCTCAGATGGAAAAGTTATTTGAGTTTGCAAATATTTTTGTAGGGCTGAGTCTTGAGAATGCTTCTAACAACACTCATTTCTGTACATAACTTTACTTAAATCAGTATTCCCTTTGAAAACTGTGCTACCAGTTTAAGAGGTGGCGTTACCCAGATCCTAAGTATTTTTGATCCCTAAAAATGAAGAAATAAGTCAGAAAACAGAAGTCTGAATATCCGACTCTATCAGCTTGAATCAGGCTCATCCTGTATGGATTAATTCAGTGAACTAATTTTCCCAATTCCACTTTAAAAATTACTCCACAGTGTCCCTTGTTCAAGATGCTGCTGGTATGCACCACATTACTGATACGTCTCTCAGATCTCTTATGTCCTGTTTATGTATAATTGAGGTATAACTGTTGATAATACAACTCTGGGATTATTTTCAGTGTTTGGTTTCCAGTGGGTATATGAATCCAGTTTGCAATATTTCTGAGGAGAACTATTACTGGCTAATATATGACTATGTTATGAAAAAAGTAAAATAACATTTTTACTTACAATTTTAAAATAAACATTTCAGTATTTAATTTTCAATTGGGAAATGCTATGAATGAAAAGAAGGGATAAAGGTTTCCAAATTTCAATTGTTGATTTATTCAACTACTTGAGTAGTTCATATTGGTCAATTATGAATCACTAAATAAATGTGGTAAGAAATTCAAAACAAAACATATATGTTTTTAAAATGTCTCTGGAAAATCGTTTGGTATATAATAGCTTGGTCATTTGATGTCTATAAGATCTTGTCATCATATAGTATATTTTATAAACAGCACAGATTCAAATATCTAGTAAATGAGTAATAACTTAGAAAAATAAAGGCTGATGTAACGATGCTGTAAATGCTAAAGAAATTTAATTGCTGAAAAGTGGGCACTACATCAACCTAATATTTTTTGAGTCAGGCAGACTTTACGGTTAATAAGCTAATGCTAGCTCCAAAATACCATATTCAGGTGAGAGTAGTACCAGAGGATATAAGACTCCCACTGGCCTACTGGCAGTGTGTCTTCTTCAGGCACTATTTTTTTCTGCTTTTCCCTAACTGCAGCTGCCCCTACGTTTGCATCCTCATCAAAGGATAGCTGAACAGTACAAGCTGTTACACAAACACCAAAGCACATTGTAATAAATACACCTCTGACTCTGTCAAAGATCTTACACCAGGTAGAATAAGAAGCACCAGCCACTTTTTTCATATGCTTATCATAAACTCATAAATACAAAATGATTGTGGGAAGATAAAATTGAGATCTAAGGCAGAAAGTATGTCTTAAAAATAATAACAATATTCAGAAACACGGAAAAACTGAACAAGACAACCCAAGAATTACCCAGAAAACAATAAAACAGGGAAATCTGAAGAACCTAGCAATGCCTAGCCAAAAGTCACGAAGCTGAAATTCATTGACACCGCCACAATGGATTCTCCCATAATATAATATTTTTATTATCATCATCATTGTTTTTATTAGAGGAGGAGGAGGAAGAAAAAAAAAATCTTGTAAGTCTCAGGACTTACGAGTACTATTCTGGAAGTATTGTTATCAAATCCAGAAACCCAAAATCTATACAGAGTAGGTAACAACATCTACAGAATGTGATTTTACTTCACAGAAAAGGGTTTTGTTGAAGAAAAGTATACTCTCTTAGTAAAGTTGCAAATAAATAATTTTTAATCATAGGCAGAGAGAAGTAAGAAATGAAACTCTTCTGCTTTGACTGCTTAAATAATCATAGGCTAAGCTGAAGGAGAAAAGGGAAAATTTCCCTATTTCTGGGAAGTCAGTTTCTAGACACAAAAAGATATAAACACAGGAGGCCATATCCGCATGCTGGAGAAATTGTAATCAAGTCCTTCATCAGATAACAAGAAATAGGAAATAACTCTGATCCAGCTCTCAGTAAATTAAACTGGACAGCTGCCATTAACTTTACTGGAGTTGGATCCTTACCAGAGGGACTACTATACTGAGTGACCAGACAAATTTAACTCAGACAGTATAGGTAAGAGCAGGGTTAGCCAACAAATAGTATTAAAGGAAGCACAGATCTGCCAAGAGATTTAAAAAATTCTTAAAACTTGCTTTTTACCCAACTTCAAATGTAAGCCCTCTATGTATGTTAAAAAGAACATGTACTTTACTTTTGTTCCTACTCTCCTGCAAATAGGAAAATGGGTATCAAGTTTGCTTATTTTCAGAACTGGCTGTTCTGTCTGAAAACAAGCAGAGATCAGTTGACAAGTTTTAGCAGTTGACCTCAAGAGTTCAGATAATTTAGCTTTTTATTTAAATGGCACAGAGGAGGATGCTGGGGATAAAAATGGAGGATGCATCTAGATTCACAGTGGGATCAAGTATTATAGGATCATCTGGAAGATATTCTGACACATGCAGAGCATAATGAAGACTGGAATGTAACAAATATTACAAAAATATTACTAAAGGCAAAAGAGATTAAAAGAATTAAGCACTGGCATGTAAATATATGTTTTCCAATACATCTAGTAATCAAAAGAGACTTTTCTCAGGCTTTGATGGACAAAGATAAAATAATTGTGTGTTTCAGAAAGGAGTTTGGAAAAACCAAACACATCATTTTTGGCCTGGCATCAAAAAATACAAATGTCCTTCAGGAAACCGAAACTTACTTCAGACTTTTCTGGAACGTAGGAAAAGAAAACCATTTTAGAACTGTGCAAAGCATTTGCTTTAATTCATACTTCTACAACCGCGCTAAATAGCTGTATGATGAAGTTCAATTCATTTCCTCCAGACAAAACAGATAACAAGTTCTTGGTACCCTAATGAATTATTTGAACAAAACACACTTTATGCAACATGTTAGTTATCCAACATTTCTAATCCTCTTCCTGCATTTTTAATGTGTCATGGAGGCTATCAGAGGAAAGCTGAAAGGCTAAACCTCACACAGAATTTGGTCTCTCAAAACCTTCACCATTGGTTTTGTGATTTATGGTCAAGGAATTATGGAGAAGAGGGTAATCCTTCTCTTTTGGCAGAGATTTTTTTAAAAAAAGGTAGACGGAAACTCATCTAATTTGACATTCTGTTTCCTCTGTCAGTAATAAAATGCTTCATGGCATTTCATCCCCGTACCTGCATCTAAAGTCACCACTTGGGATTTCTGCTAAAAATACCCAGTGCTGGAATAATAACTGCTATACAGGGCCCCAACACAGAAACATAGGCAACATGTTTATTACTAAGCAACTTTGTGTCCCATGAGCGTGAGAGGGCAGAATCCTTCTGTGGAAGGCATGGCATTCAGGTGAGAAGGTGTAGCTAAGTCTGACTCAACAACAGAGGTATTAAGCAAGTTCTTAATGCTTAGGTCCCCCATTCATACTGTAGCCCTCACCCATCTCATGAAAGATCTCCTTGGGATGTGCACTGGACGTCTGAGTATAAGAAAGCCTCTTACAGAGTTTCCGATGCTTTATGGAAGCAGCTGGGATGAAGAGCTTTCACCCTATGCAAAGAGTGTCTGATACCTCCACAGTGTGATCATGCGTAAAGAATAAAACCGAGAGGAATGTGCTGTAACTCAAGATGAGAACTATTCTCAGAAGGAAAACATATCTGCATCAACAAAGAGGAATGCCCTTTAGGCACCACATCCAAGGTAACACCTTTAATATGGTCATACTTGATCAAGTAACTGAAAATGCATGAACCTGGAGGACATGTACGAATCCTACTGACTATATGGCTTATATAGCAGATAATGATCTGCCAGCCTCAAAATTCTCAGTTCTCAGTGACCTCAATAGCCTGCTATTGGGGTTATATACTGTCTTTCCTTCCTCAGTGCCTACTGGCTTTTGGTTCCAGAGCTCCCTGGCCCTTTGCTTTCCCTAACTCCCTCCACCTGCTTTCTTATCACCTGACAATAATACAGCCTCTGTATAGCCCCCAAGAGGGGGAGGAGAGCATCATTGACTCCCTATAATTTTCATCTCTGGATGGGAAGGATGAGATCTACATGCAGATCTATTTAAAGGGTTGTGTCTGTTTCAGGAATTGTAACTTTGTTCCTAGCTACAAAAAGAACACCAACGCATTACCCTGTAACCCACATCGCACCTTACAATTGTACTCCACATCTAGCTTGTCATCTATTGAAAAAAGGGAAAAAAGAAACAACTTAAGAAAGTTTTATAATCTGCTTCTTTCCCTTTTCTGGAATTTCTGAAATACTGTATATAAAAAATAAATTAATCTGCTTCCTTCATTATTTTTCTCGCGCACCAGCTCCCCAGCTATGACACTTCCTGTTTGGTTAGTCTGAAGGCATCCAGAATCCACAAAATCTGCCAGATAAAATAATACAGAAGTATGATAACTTGCATAGACTACAAAATAGCCAATTTCTTATTTTATTCTATTCAGAGGCATTGTCTATTTCACTTCACAGAAGGAACAAGAAGTTCACCTAAAAAATAAATAGAATCCGATAGAGAAAAAAGTCCCTACTTTTTATCTTAGTCTCTTGTTGCTGGCAAAAAACAAGCTGTGGAAATTCCAAATCTTATTCCTAAAAAAAAAGAAAGTATGATTTCATGTGGGTCTAAAAGTGAAACTGTTGAATAGCCTTTAAATCCACATAGTTAGAGTGCCAAGTACTGTACTGTAAGTCAAACTTTGTTAGTTTGGGTAGCTGAGCTTCTATTGTCTTCGTAGTGACATATGTAATAAAAAGCTTCCCTTTTGAAATATTCTCCAGTGTATACCAAGAGCCAAATTCAAATACAAGCCTTGGAGTAACCAAAATCTCTTTGGGAATTTTGAAGTGAGAGCTCAGATCTACTTTTATTTTAAGCCAAATATACTGAGACACGCCAAAGTCTTTCATTCTCACTGGAAATATAGCTTTTCAGACAAAACTAATTCAAAATGGTTAGAGTAAAAAAATTAAGCGTGATTTGGGTCAAAGCATGGATGCTGGCTAGGACCTGGGATATGGCAAGATAAAGTCAACGGAAAATATTTAACAAGGAATATGAACAAGTCACTTCATTCCCCCAACGCTCCACATGAAATTACAATACCAACTAAATATTGTTGTGTAGCTCATTAAGGCCAGCATTTCACATGATCAGATGAGGTTAATCAAGAAAAGGGTGGAGAACTTTTTGACTAAGCTTTGTTATTACTCACCAGCAGCTGGTCTCCAAGGCCCTTTTGTAGATCCTTGGCTGTGGGGAAAGGGAGACCAGTCACTTCCCTGTTTCCCACCTCCTTCCTGTTCTTCAATCATCAGGTACATGTATGTCCCTATGGGCCCAGAAAGACAAAGGGGAGCGATGACAGCAAGGTCTCTGAGAGACGATTCTAGCTGGAACAAATGCAGAACTTGGATTCTCCTAGACAGGCTACTGGTAACTGCACTGCTACTAATTGATTATCCTTCAACTTGTCTATCACAGACTATAGCCTTTATTCTCTTACAGTGATTCATATTCCAAAGAGCTGTGTTCAGCTGTATAGATGTTATTTTTGCTGCACTGCGTTATATAAATGTTATCTTTGTAGTCCCACAGTGGACTGGTTCACTAACAGATAGAAATATTACACAGATATCAGAAAGGAATTAAATGACTTAACATTCATCAAATGAATTAACACTCAAGAATCATAATTTTTAAGTCTTTCATACGGGTGAGGATTACAAGGATTGCTCAATTTTTAAAATCTTTTTTTAAAAAGACACATAAGGAAATCTTTCTTTTATCTAAATATTGTCACTTTTCCCTCTCTGGAAATAGACTGAAATTTCTAAAGAAAATGACCCTCCAAATAGAAACATGAAGGAAGGAACTGACTCTTACTTCCATCAAGCCAAAATGACAAGTGTACAAGAGAAAGCATTTTGCAGTAGCAAAATATGTGTGTTTGTGTGTGTACATATACTAAAAAAACGAGTGACACTTAATCCATCTGCAAGTCTGTTAAGGACCCGGCACTTTTCCTTTATCTCTTGAACGTGCTCTACCCTAAATCAACAACATGCTGTTTTGGTACTTAGACTAGTTCTCTCTTTCATTTTTTTTTCCCCACGGAGTCAAATACCATCTTAACTACTTGGTTTTTTAACACTTTCATGGAAGAAATATGCCAATGTAGGAATAGCTAAGTGACAAAAACCATGAGCCGCTGAGTTTTTCTAGACAAGCACGGGTAAGAAAGATGGAAGTTGCTGGGATTTATTTCTCCTTTCAAGACAATTACTTGGCTAGGCATCAAAGGCCCCGTCCTTGTTGTCTGATATATACAACTGAGGAAGAATGACTTTCATAGTTGTGTCACCCTCTATCATAGACCATGTTACTCTCTAGTGATAAGAGAGGCAACTTGAGAAATGTGACACGTGTTTGAAATTGCTGTCAGGCAGGATAAAGGTCTGTGTCTGTGCCGAATTAGGTTGAGAAATGTCTGACTTTCAACATTCCCATGCTTCTTAACCAAGGATCCCCCACAAAATTTCCCAGAATTATATGTGAATACCAATTCATAAGGAACTGATGGTTTAATGACCCTTTTGGTTGGACAAATTTTCCCTCTGTTGACTACAGTTCTGACTTTAATTAGCTCCACAGCATGAGGAGCAGGTATTAGCACCTCTCTTCCAACAGCTCAGCCCCAGAGAAATGCTCTACCTATATGGTTTTCTGGCCGAGGTTCTCTTCCTGCTGAATGAAATCACTACTGACTGGGTTGGACGACCATGCAGCTACTGCTAGGGTTTTTACTTGGAAGCCAGGATACCCTAATGGGAAACAAAACATTTCTGTGCAGCCCACAGTTTCTAAAAGATAAAGAAAACATGTAAATGCTGTCTATGCTGTACTGAATCTTTCTGTGGATCAAGGACCAAAGCCAGTTAAGTTCTGAGAGGCTCATTAGCTCGAGATTAGTCTTACCTCTGTGATATCTTTCTGTATTCATGATATCAATAAGCATGGTGACTTGGTATCCGCAAGACCATCAGGATCAAGGTGCAGGAATTTCCAGGGACATGTTCAAGGCTGAATTCATTAAGATTTTGAGCAAATTATCTTACACTCAGTTTCTCAGATTATTTGAACAAATACAATACAATTATCTCACACTGAAAAGAAATCCTCTCTAGTAATTCTGTATTCTTGATCTAAAGTGTTTGATATAAAACTATCAGCCTTTAAATGATTTATTATTACATTTTATTACACTGATTCATCTGCTACAGTGCAAAGATCCAGTTGCTGACTTTGCTTTTCTTGCACTTTCAGGTATCTTGTGCCATGACTGTATTGAACTTTGTGGCATGAAGAGATGTTCATTCTACCTCTGAGGGCAGCATATGGATCCTGCTGTAGTTTATGGATTCAGAAAATGTATTTGTACATAGCAAATACATTCTATTAACAATTTAGGATCCCAGACAATTTAAGAAAAAATTGTTTTCCTTTATCCTGCAAATTGGATTTATTAATTGGAATGCTTACTTTTAATTTATTTTTGTATGCAATTTATTAATTGGAAAATTAGTAAATAAAATGTATTTTAAAAGTGGCTAGAAGGTTTTCACATTTAACATAAAGGAGGAAAAATTTTCAGGTGGAGTCTATAGTACAAGAATGAACAGAAACTTATCACAAGGTTGAAAAATAAGGGGAGGGAAAGCAATTACTAAATTAATCTGCACTATTTACTAGTGCCCACTAGATCATCATATTACTATTCTAATGCAAGTGATAACAGTGCTTTCTAAATTATCAAAAGGACTGGAGAGTACCGTTGAAAAAGACCATTAATCTAGACTAAAGCCGCAAATTATTTAAAGATGAATAAATGATGAGTTGACAATTTTGCATAACATTCTTTGTAAAGTTAGTTTCATTTTTGTGAATTATCTTGTAAACTTACCTTGATCTTTTATCTTCTTACTCTTCTTTACAAAATTTAATGTTTTAATTAATGCATTTCATACTATAGTGTTTGTCTATTTTTGTCAGGATTTGTATTGTGCATTATGCCATTTAAGATTCACTTTATCCTTCCCATCCCTTTTTAGAAGGCCAAACCTCAGGCAACCAAGTTCAGTGATTTGACTGACAGATACAGTTCTCTACGGGACTTGACTGGGACTAGCACTTTTCTGGCACATAGCTATAAAGCAAACCATTGTGAATAACTGGAAATCCTGACAGGATCTAATTAGGAGAAATAGGACATAAAACCAAGCAAGAAATCATCTGTAATTTCTTGGTAATCTCATAATAACCGAGTTATATCAGTTGTAACAATTTTGTAGCTACTCTTTAAGGTCACTGAAGGTGAAATGCTATGGAAGCCTAACTAGATATGCGATAGAGAACTTCCAGTTTTATCTTGGCTGTAATTGCTTGCTGTCTCTCAAAAGAGAAATGTCTACATTATTCAGAGAGCTCTCTCAAGTACATGGAATTTCAAGGGCCTGGAGTGAAAGCGAGTATAGCCTGCATTGTCACATCTGGGTTTACAACACACAGAAGTGTTCAGTAACGGTGAGAGCAGCTTTGCACTTCCCAAGCGAGGATGAAGTAAGTTCCCAGGAGCCCAAGGCAGCTTTAAAATCTTGTTGTTAAAGAGGAATGAAATCTACCATTCCTGCCAATGTAACAGTGCTTTCCACAGAGGTAAACTTCACAGGATCTTCTCTGAGAAATTTACTACTCAGCTGAGAAATTTACTACTCAACATATGCATGAATGCCACACGCTGCCATGAACTTCATAAAATTTCCAGGATCCACATAATGGAAGGCTATTTGAAAAAGTAGTGAAACAAATCCTTACAAACACCTTAAGTTCTTCTTACTCTAAAACTTAAAATCTTTCCTGACGAATCCCAGCTTTCTGCTCAGGAATCATTTACAAAACACAATAAATAATGCAAATAGCTAAAAGAACAAAAAACAGAGAAAAAATGTAAATCAGAAAACAAATATTAAGGAAAAAGCTCTTCCGGAAACATTATTAAACAGTCTTAAGTACTTCACATATTTTAGGAAAAGCGTTTTGTCTTTTCAAAGAGTTCAAATGGAAAGACAAATTATGCTATCACGTGCAGTTCAAATAACAGAAAATATTATATAGATGTTCTTATTCTCTTATTCTTATTTTCATGTATTATAAAACATATGATGTGTTTTGGGTTGGAGGTTACACTTTTCATCTTCTACACCAAAAGGAACCTTTTTCATCCACAAATTCTGCTTCTGCTGCTTCTTCCTTACATTTAGAACTACATGCTTGTGATCTTCTCCATAATATATTAAAAGAAATGCAACTCTGCACCAAAACTTCTGACATAAACATCTCCTTATCTAAAAGAAAGATGTTTTTTCCAGTTAATTCAGTACTCCTCTGAATCTTTGTAAGAATCACGGAAAGTAGGCCAGGTAGCACCCCATTTACAATATTTCTGAATTCAGACCCTGTTTGAACGTGCTCATCTGTGTAGTTTTTATTAGGAGAGAGAGATGGCATTATCCAGACTTTGACACACCACTGAGCTTTTGGTTTATGAAACCTAGATTTTTATCAGAATATATAAACACCTGCAGTGGATCAGTCAGAATTTTATCAAGGCAGAACCCCATCTCTAAGACTGGTCAAAAGCAGATGAAGGGAGAAAAGCTTGAGAATGGGGGAAGGACAAGTGATAGTTGCTTACACAGGAACTCAGAGAGAGATGGTTTCTATGCATTTAGTCTGTGTTTTTGAGAGCATAATTCAATACAAGAAAAATCCTATGAGCAAATGGAAAGAAATTTGAGAAACGTCTAACAGATTTGGAAATACAAGCCTACTGACATATGTTCCTAAAGCTTGTAGCCTTTGAAAATCTTATCCTAAACAGTGTAGAAAAATAGAAATTAATAGTACTAATTAATACGAGTTCATTTCGAACTCGGGTATCACCTGCTCCCTGCTGCTACTACTGCAAAATCTCTTTTTCTTCATGCGTCTACAAAACAATCTCAGTCATTCCCGAATCTAGAATGCCACTGAACTTCATCAAATGAGCTCTTTTGAGCATGCCAATTTTGCACAGACTCTGCCAAAATTTTGCATTGCAAAACAGCCGTTGCTGTCGGCCAAATGCTGCTAATGCATTACTCCTGGGCCATCCCACAGTCCTCTTACCATGTTTTGGATGTCTCTACTGTGTAGCAGCTTCTCCATCCGCTGACTTTGCACTACATGCTGTTACAAAGCTGCCTGTTGGCATCCGCCTCTAAAGGTATGTTTTCCATAAATTAAGTATGTCACCTTTTTACTTAGGTCTTCATTCTGGCTTAATCTAAACCCCAATGGATTCAAATAGCTAATCTTTTAGAGATGCTAATAGACTGCGTTGTCCCCTTCAGCTGTGTAATGACTTATTAATTGATTTCTTAAAATTGAAAGCATCACATTTACTACCAGCAGAAACTAGAATAACTGAAAAACTAAAGAGCTACTTTGCTGCCAAGGATAATGAGTCATGAGGAACAAGATTTGTAAGTACTTTACAGGCTCTGATGGGCCACTCAGCCCAGGGCTCAAGCACAAAGCATGGCCGCAGTTCAGAAGGCTGTCTTTTCCACAGTACAAAAGTTGGCAAACTTTATCACAAAGAACCTTTTGATAAAGGGTGAAAGCTGGCTTTGCAACACAACTGGAAAACTTAGGTCAAAACTGATTTCAAAATACAAAGAGGTTCCAAAGGAAACATACGAAATAGTAAATCTCTACCACTTATAGTAAAATCACTTTTTTTTTCTGATGTGTTTCTTTCCATTCTCCTCTTGGGAAAAAATTGGCATTTAGCATTTTAGTAGCATCTATCATCACTCTTTAAACATTTCTCAATTTTAGCAGACAGATCTTCACCTTCTCCAAATACACCATAGATGAAACCTTTCTATGGCTTTGGTCCTTGTCAAAATCCCAATGTCACACAGGGGATAAAGAAAGAAACAGGATATCCAAGTAAAATATACAAAAATAGGAAGAAGTTTGTTTATGAAATGGCAACCAGAGTCCTGACATATACAATATTCTCGGTGTTTTTTCCTTTGCCATAAGTTTTCTGACCCATCTGTTTTGCTTTTCTGGTTGATTTATTCATCAGCTTTTTCTATCACTATGGCAAAGGCAAATATCCTTTGGAAGGAAGACCATCTTCCCTTCTCCACACTTCCTCCGGGACAGAGAAGAAAGAACATCGATTTATTGTCCTGACAATGTTGGCCACCTGGACTGAGAGACCCATCGTTCTCAGACCAGAAGTGCAAGACTGCCTGAGGAACAGATCATTTGCCACATCAGCAGCATTTACTGTTGGTCCACTGTCTCATTTACAGTGATAGTCAACAGCGGGTGCTTCAGCGGAAGAGGAAGACTGCACATAACAGGCCAAGTTCATCATGCAGTGCTTTAAATAATTTCCTTATTAGCACGGAATATTATGTCCCTTTACTTGAGGTATGACTTCTTTCTTTAGCTTGGCTTACTTCACTGCAAATATTATTCATTCAACAGTGAAAACCCACATTTGTTTTAAAAGGCAAAATCCATGCAGAATGAAAAATACACACAAATAGTTGTAAATACTGGAGCGTACAAATTTGTATAAAACTCCAGCATTTTATATCTGAAAACAGCAAGAAACTTCCTGAAAGTTTCCCAAAAAAAATTACTGCATAATCAGACAGTATCATTATCTGAAATCAAAACCTACTTAATTCAAGGAAATGTGAAACATTTGACTGGAAATGAGAGGAATTCTCACTTATCAAAGCACAGTGCTTGCTGTTCTTCAGATAAGAAAAGTAATCTTCCTCATTTCATCTACACTGTGATATTTTTAACACTGGAACTGCGTTTATCTAGGCTGTGAGCTTAATATTTGACCTTTAATCAAAATAATTTATAGAAAGACAGAAGAAAAAATGTAGGGAAAAAAAAAGCAACTTATGGCTTACGATGGTCTAGAAGTTAAAATCATTGCCACGAAAAACTGATTTTTTTATTTTTATTTTTTATGTATTCCACCTAGCTGTAGGACTTAAATCGGTTTTACTGAACTTCAGTAACTGTGCAAGTTGACATATGAACACCTACAATAACCTGCAGATATCCTGTATTTAGGTGTTTATGGCTTCAGTTTAATCCCATCCTGTTATGTCCCTTTGAAAGGATATTCTTTCTCAGTTACAGTTTAAAATTCCATACAACACAAAACTTTATGGCCTATACTAATACTATAAAAATGTTCTGTGTTATGTGAAACATATACAGATATATCAATATAATACGGTATTAATGTCTAAGTGGCATATATACTAAATAATTATATGCAAAAGAGAAAATACACATCTCTTTCCATATTCTAAAATAAATGATAAGGTTTTACTTAGTGATTTATGTATATGCTATAGATTACTATTAAAATGCCTCCTATAGCCTGTCTTTTAGTAAAGCTACATAAAATACAAATAATTTGTTTCCTAGTGCCATGAGGAGCACTATATCTGCCTTTATTTTTTTAGTATTAAGAAACTCCATACCAAAAAGAGAAGCTCATTTCAACTAGTCCCACTCTCCGTAAGACAAGGAATTTATAGTTGAAATTATCTCAGATTTATGGAAATTTAAGTTCATTTATAAACATTTTTCTCACTTTGCTGGTGAAAGCCATCATCACCAAGTTGTTTGTATGTGTACAAGTGGAGACCATGGACTGCCGTTTTTGATGGAAACCGCCATTTGACTTTGTCTAACAAGCTCACAGGAAATGTGTGCTGCTATTCAAGCTGGGATGGAAAGTACTCACAGTGAATGAATTACACAGGAAAGTTAAAGACCTAACTGTAGTATTAAAGGGAGAGAAAATAATACACCATTCCAAGTTCTATTGGAATCCTTCCAGACAACTCAAATATTGAACCAATATCTCTACATGCTGCATTACGTCAATCTTCAGAAGTACTGTATTCTCTATAGGGCACATATGCAAACAAATAGGTAACTCAGTCTCAATTTTAGTTTTCTTTAAAAAATGGTTGAAAAACATTTTCAGTTACAGAAAATAATAATTCACCCATAATTGCTTTCAATATCCTGACTGACTTTCCTTTTTTCCCCCCTTTTTTCCTTTTTTTCCCCTATGTAATACATTATATTTCTTATCACATTATTATAGATTTTTTGAGTTGACATTCTAGTCATATTTTTATAAATGTCCATCGAACACTGTTACGTAGTAAAGCCGAGTTATTAATATTATTATTGTTAATAATAACAATAGAAATAGTACTCATTTGGAAAAAAATAAGGCCATTGAGGGAACTATTATTTTTTTATTTGCTTCACTACAGAGAAATATGTGACCAGAGTGATTTGGCCATACAACATTCATGAGAGTTTCTTCATGTGGGCCCTGTAAATCTTGCCACTAATCAGGTACCGCAAGTTCTTGATTTGAAATAACTTCAGAAAGTTATTGGCAAGGATTTGTTGTTCAATTTTGATTCTTTTGGACCAATTCAAAGAGAATGGAGCCTCATCTTTCCTTGGAAGGACTTCAAAATTATGAATGACTGCCAAGACAAGCAGCCTTTGCTAGGAAAAGTAATGTTTAAACAATGCAATAGGTCACTGGAAGTTTCCCTCTACATTTTTTTATACTTGACCTTTTGGGGACCAGAGGGAGGTAGGGTCTTTCATTTGAAACAATAAACCCCAACTAAATACAATTTAAAATATCTTTTTAAAGGAAAAATATTCTTAGGACAGTTGGAAACTAACTACTCTTAGTAGCACTGGGCTGCTACAGTCTGTTCTCTTAATTCACAAACAATGTTACTCTAATCAGCCCTGTTGTGTGTCCCTAATTGAATAAAAATCTTCCAGGACCAACACACCTGGAAGAACAGTAGCGAAGAATGGCTTTTTCTTCAGTTATTGAGGGCAATATTTGGGGCAGCTCTAAGTGCATGCACTGTGGCTTGTGCCATACCCCTGGAAGAGCTCTACATGATTCAGGATGAGCTGTTCCATATGAAATACAAACAAAAAAATGGTTTGGGTAAAATGCATGGCACATGGTAACAGGTAGGACACATTTTGACAAAACATATGGTAACATTTAGGTACACTGCAAGACCATATAGCTTCCAGTATATGTCATGCTACGCCATGGCATATGGAACGGAGAAGAATTTTTTTAAGTTTTTTCTAAGAATTTTTCAGTTAGGAAAGAAGACACTTACATTTTGTGACAAGTCAACCTGCTGTAATGCTACTTTTGCAATTAGGTTGGTTTTGCATTCCTTCTTTTTGCTGGGTGCGGATACACATCAAGCTAACATACAGCCAGTTCACAGATGCTGAAAAATTTTAATCTTGGTTTTCAGTACAGCTTTTAGGACCAATCATTTCTAAATTTCTTTCTTAAGTCAGTCTTGCTTTGTACTGGCTGTACAGAGAATGTGATGGGAGCATGACAAAATTCCTCCCCTCTGCTGTGGCCACATTTTTTCCAAATGTTTTGCTAAAGGTAATTTCCAACCTTTTGTTTCATTTTTGGTGTCTATTTGAAAGACGGTAAGAGACAATTAGTTGCTAACATCAGCAGAAGCTTAAAAATATTGAGGAAGAAAGGGAAGAAAAATAAGAAAACCCAGATGCCCATGTAGCTGTTACAGAAACATAGGCATTTCACACGATTATATTGAAGAACAGTAGGTGCTTTAGCAGTCTCCACCCTAAAAGAGTTTCCTGTTTTCTTCAAAACCTCAGCTACTGATGCTAAATGCTAAAAGATCCACCTTAATGCCATTTTTCTCATTATAGCCCCTATGCCCTATTTGTAAATCTTCGCAAAACACACAAAAAAAAGAAAACTGAACCACTGAACCGAACTAATTTCCTAGTTCTTGATGAGTTTTTTCATTCAGCTATAGGGTTAGCTTTAGACTTTGAAAAGGCTCATTAAAACCATAAAGATACATTTACAGAAACACAGCTTCACAGGATAAAAGCAATTAGTCATGGATCAAATACTGTTAATAAAATGGAAGTGCTTTGTACTTCCAAACTTGTTCTAGTGAAGATGACTATTGATCAAAACACTTTCTTAGAAACTCCCACATGAATAGCTATATGTAGAAACAAAAAAAATTACATAGTCAAATTCTGTATTGACATCATTTGATAAAACAAAATCTGTCTCAGGGTCCCTTTCAAAGTGTATCTACTGTTTCAGTCCATTTTCTCTCTTTGATGAAAAGTGAATGAGTCATGGTTTTAAGAAACCTGGAGGGTAGACACTTTTCCACTTATTTAGGAAGTACTGCACTTCCCAAGTTGTGTCTAAGTTCTTAAGATACTTTTTAATCATCTCAGAAATTTGTTCTGGTAAAGTATGAATACTGCTTAAGAGAACTGCTCTAGAATATCTCAATTTGATCAATGTATTTTTTTTTATTATATTTTTTTTTTGGTGCTGATACCTCAAGCAATGGTTTTCAAAGTACAGGCTGCAACAGCATGAAATCTGATTAGACCTGTGCTGCTTTATTGCACTACTCTGGCTCTCAGACTTCAATGACAAGATCAAAAAAAAAAAAATTAAATTTGATCCAGACATACAAAGCCTCACCAGTCCCCTCTCATTGTCTTTACAGTACATGAGTTAAAGCAGGTTGATGGCAATGACTGCATTTTTCCTATAACAGCTTTTTGGCTTTGAGATATTGTCTAGCAATTAAGACTATTTTGAAAATGTCTGCACCCCTCACAATATCCACTGAATTGTGTAAATTTTCTGTACTACCAACATCCTTAAAAATCGCTACAGATTCATTTCCTAGGTAAAATCTCAAAATGCTCAACATCACTTTTGATCTTTTATGAAATTTTTTGATCTGTTAAGCTTTTAAGCACGAACCTTCCCTATGCATATGAATGCCTATGTACATACATATTTTACAAATACAGTAGAAAACACATTTTCAGGTTTTTGCTTATTCAACCATATTAGAGTTTAAAACACGTCACCAGTATTTTAGCAACTTCCATATAAAACAGACTGGTCATAGCAAAGTCTCCACTGGATTTCATGGTATATATGCTGCTCTTATGATATAATTTTTAACATCCTGCACCCTAAAACATATAGTTGGTCACATTACTCATTTTAAGGTGTTCCTTAAAACACTTACAACTTTGCAAAAATATTAACATATTTTTTTTAGATTTTTTGACAAAAAAGTTCAGTTATTTCCAAATGGAGATATTATCCCCTCATAACTGTTGTTTATGACCATACCATACACATACCATCCCTTCAGAGCAAATAACCGTGTTTCAGTTCTTCCTTGCATGCACCCAGGATAGTCCTAAACAGACATACCTCATAGCTCAACAGCACAGCTGATCTGTTGGAGCTGTAAGTTTAAGGCGTTCCCATGGTCTCTGTCAGTATGACCCACTATGATGGAATTTCTGCAATAAGATACTATGTTTAAAAATGCTATTAAGGTTGCAAATCCACATGCTATAACATGCGAAAGAAGAGAATTAAAGTTTACTTACATGCTCACACACTTTTTTTTTGCCAGGAAACCTTCAGTTCCTTTACTGTAGGAGATAGATTGACTGTGGGAAGGAATGAGGAGTTGGAGGACAAGGGATACTCTTTGTACCAGAACTTTGCCTCATTTAGCCACAATTAAAGTTAGTGAGAACCATCTTTTGCCTAATTAAAGTAGTAAGGAATGCTTATTACTCTGAAAACTCAGGTGCTCAAACTAGGCATTCAAAGTTAATGGAGTCAAGGAGGTCCAGAGAAGTGGGTGGAAAAAACCAATAAATTAATCAGTGGCAGTTATCTTCCATGTTTTGGTAACCTACATCAACTATGTGGCATAGGTACAATAAAAACACATGTGTTCATTTCAGTACATCTACTATCCTCTGAATAAGCTGCAAGGGAAGGGAAAGCTTTTAAATCCTGTTACTAATGGAAATTGCCGTAATATCCTCATGATTATGAGGAAATGCTTTGAGATTACAGACAAAAACAAGAAGGCATCATAACTGAGCAACAGAAAAAAACAGCTTTAGGCTATATCCAGCTTCTAGATAGTTTTTACATGGGAAGTGACACCCATTTGTCCCATTTCCTACAAACACATCCACTTCTACAAGGAAAGAACACCAAGCAAGACCCAGATCCTCACAGCAGTTTCTCTTACCAGAAGTTCACATTTTTCTGTACTATGTGAATGACTCCATTCCAGAGAACGCAAGGGAAATAACACCTCTGAGCAGAGACTGAGATTTTAGTCCCTGCAGTCCTTCGGTTACACCAGTGGAACACTTCTTTTCTAGAAACGGGCCTGATAGAGAACTTGCTCTGTGACAGTCTGGCTTATAAAACACAATGATAAATCAGATTAGTAAAATTTGGAGGAGAAGCAACTCACAGATAACAGTCCAGCACTTGTGGAGAACCCAGGTGCCTGATCCCAAGCCGCCAGAGGTGTCTGCTGCAAGTCCCTCCACAGCACAGGCTCCTCTGGGCTCCTACAAGAAAGTCTTCAAGTTGACCATGATGAATCTATCCAGAGAGCTCATCAACCAAAGAACAACATTCGGACTATGGAGAGAATTACCTCATGCAGAATTTAGATTCAACAGTGATTCCCAAAACTGGGGGATTTTGTGTGACGTAACACTTGTAGTAGGGAGTTACAATGGAAAAAATGAGTGGAACTGAGCTTGATTAATATCAGATAACTTTATCTTATTTGTAACCTTAAAAAGATTTATTTACAACAAACATAAAAAAGTGTATGCTCTGGAGGTCTCAAAAGCTTCGGAACATTACTATTATCAATCACCTCCATTTTCAAATGCGGATGGGTCTATGCTGTGAGGGAAAACCTTTGCTCAGGTTAAAATCTTATGCTTCAACTACGGTGCTATGGTACAAATCATTCCCAGCTAGATGTCCCACGCACAATAGCCTATATTATACAATGGCAAAAATACTAACCTACCTTTTAATACGTTCACAACATACACAATTTGCTGCTCTTCCTAAATTTTCTGCGTAATAGCATACTTTGTCAATAGTGTGCAGAAGTTTCTAAATTTCCTTTTTCTTTAAATGTTCTAACTACATCTAGAAAAAGTAATATAACAGACAGTACATTTACTAACAACTTGTTGACAGATTGATGTACATTAATAGAGCTCCTTCCTGATAAAAATACCAATGGCTGATGGCCAATGACTTCTTTGTCATTGTGTGAATAAGTACATAGTTTTTCTTATTCAGACATACAGACACCTGCAAGTCATGTTCTCACAGTAATTTCCTCTTTCTTCTTTTCCTTTTGGACAGTCAAAAGCCATGCAAACTCCTTCCAAGTATGTTGATGGCCTTAGGCAGTGGGGAATAGGAAGTCATGACCTAAAAATCCAATGATCATTAAAAAAATCTAATAAGAACAAGTATCTTATGAAAAGATAGCTACAAAGAGAAATTCATCCTTGGGAAGAAAGCTGCCTCTATGCCAAGCAGTTTTGCAGTACTGCAATGGCAAATGCCCCAAGTTATTTTGGTGAGTTCAAGATCGGGGAAGTCCCAATGCACAAAGCACTGAATCACTTTAAATACTACTGTTTGAAAAGTACCTGGAAGATCTACTTCTCACAAGCATATAGTTTTCCATGTACACAAAATTGTTCTCAGACCCAAAGGAACTTTAAATATTTCCTTCTTCGCTACCACATGCCTATACTTCCTTCTTGATTATCACATGCCTCACTTAGTAGCCTCTGGTTCCCTGTAACCGCTCAGCACTTTTCTCCAAAGAAACAGCAATAATCAAGAATGATAAAGACCATCTGCTGACAAAGGTAACCTTCTCTGTCATACTATCCTTACAAGTCTGTACAATACCAAACCTTGGCTATTCTTTTGTGACAAAACAGTTGCAAGTGTTAGCATTTAAATTCACACCACGCATATGAAACGTCTTTTGAATCTTTCTTGCAGCTATGTCTCTCTAAGTACCTGGGCTCTCCTCTTTCAATTTCTTTGCAGTTATCAGTGACTTAAGAGTTATTTTGAAACTCTTCTTGCTGGTAACTAATTTTTAATCTTATTTCAGGATTTCAGTTTTACTATCTTTCTCCTTAATTATGAAATCATTTGCAACTTTATAAATTACTTTCAGCATATTCAGTTTCCCTTTGCATATTATTTTTTCCCAATTCTGCAGAGAGTAACTTCAAAAACCTGTTGTTATTTTATTTAAAGATTCTCTTCTACACTGACAGTTCTCACATTTTTTATCACCATAACTGTTCTTTTGCCTTTTTCCAGTCCTGTCGAGATCACAGGCTAAATGTTCTCAATTCTTTTCCGATATGCTTTACCAAAAGTCAGTTTCTAACATTTTGAATTACAGCTAATCGATTACTCAGTATGCTGGACATCTGTCTTGCTTCTTTGTAAAGATTTACTCACTTGTATCTGAAAAAAGTTAACAAGACTACTCAGGTGATTACTTTTCACAAGCCATTAATGGTTCAAGCAGCTAATGAACATAGCCTGCAATTACTCTGATAGCTAGAACTAACGGAACTGTAAGATATTTTGTAGCATAATATTTGCAGGCATTTAACCTGCTTACATTTCTTATAACTTCCAATACTAGCTGAATTCTCAAAATCCTTCCTTCCAAATCCTTCCCAAAACTAGCCCCCATATTACTTGCTAGTATTGTGTAAACATGCTATTGTTCTTTTCCCACCTAGTTCCTGCTCTGTCATTCCAGCTAGTTCGTTTGTACAAAAATAGTAGAATAAAAATGATTAAGATTTCCTACTATTCTTTCTTTCAGTTATCTTGTTGGAGATGCCCCACCCACTTAGAAATTTGAAAAAAAAATTCTAAGATATTGTAACCTTCTACAGAAGAATATAAAAGAAAAAAAAAAGAAAAAATGGATAAAAAATCCTCTTATTTGTGAAACAAAACAAGAGGATTTTAAAAAAATTCTTTTAATACTCTTCACACTAGTTCAGTGTAGGCTCTCAGTACATTGTAGACTCTCAAAACTGAAAAAAATAATATTTAGATGTTACTCTGCAGGTAAGTCTTTTTCGTTATTAGGTCTCCAAAATACTGAAATATATACACATCAGTGAAGGCATTAGCTCCAGTTAACTTGTAACTGAAGTCTCATATCTACTTAAGAGTTTTGCTAAAAGGGCCCTTACTATCATTAAATAAGAGGTGTAAATGAAGGTGCGTGAAAATGCTAGATGATGCTCCCCTTAGCTGGTAGAACATTAACCAATGACCTCAGACTCACAGGCCTTGTGTAAAAAAACTTTTAAAACTTTTACTAGAGCAATGACATCTTAATAGCTCTGAACACGTTTTGTACATGTGTACTAAGAGCAGACAGCTGTTTAATGAGGGTTTGAAAGCTGTGGAAATACCCTTGTAAAAGAGAGGAAATGGAAATCCCCCCTTATCCCATTATTACTTCAAAAATTTATTTATATAAAATTAATATCAGTCATGGATGAAGTTGAATGTTTAGGAATATGGAAAAATCTTCCTGCATTCCCGATATTTTGTGGAGATCCACAGGGGCCCACGTTGTTCCGAGAATCTCCTGGTCATGACTACTCTTTCCCAGTAAAAACCTCACCTCTGTTACATATTGGTCACTTCTTTCTTTATTTTTTTTTAATCACTCTTGTATTTCACAAGACTAGACTAGAACAGAAAGAAAAGGAAAAAGAACATACATGGTCAAACCAGCACCCGCTTCACCCAAATGCTGCAGATAGCAGAGCAGACACATGGAGGCAAGGCTCTTTTCTCTGGCTTGTTCCTCTGGTTATGAACGTTCACGTCTTTTTTTCTTCAGACCCCACCTGCACTGGAGCAAGTTGCTTTTAGACATTCCTGCTCATAAGAGAAGTATTCTAATTTAGAGGTGCATTACTGCTCAAAGGTTACACTCAGAGAGAAAACAGAGAAAGAAGGGAAGCAAAAAAGAATGATGCACAAGTGAGAAGGAAGCAGGAATCTCTGTCCTTCCCCTGTGCAGTGGGCCCTGGAAGGAAGGCTCCTGCTCCTGGGAAGGTCTCTTCTGGGTGGGAAGCAATTGTGGAAGCTGCAGCCAATTTCAAAGCTGTAAAGGAAAGAGATGCCTGGACAGACAGACTGGAGTCACCTGCATATAAGCTATTACCGCAGCCAGCACAATTAAGTTTCAACGGGAGATGAAAAGAAAGATGCATGGCTTTCCACAAGCTGTCTCTTTCTCTGCAAATGCAGCAGCAGGCTTGGGGTTTGCATCCTAAACTGGGGCAAGCAGAGAAAAGGTCTGAAAGACCATTGAAAACCTCAGCTCTTACTCTGTTCTCCAGCCTGCCTTCTTCAGCAGGGAGCCTGGAACACCCATTTTATCTAAATTACTGCAACCAAATCAGGGTATCTCTGGGAATACTGGGGCAGGTTTGGGAATTTGTCCTGTAATTTGCAATAGGATATTGCAGCAAATATTCACAGAGGACTGAAATAAACAAACATAAATAATTTGGCACCTTCCAAGAATGTTAAACAAATTAATTTACCAGAAATAGTTTTTTAGCAGAAGAGTGATTTTCAAGTGACTACTGCATATATAAATGGATTTATAATAATTAAATTGTAATCTGCTCTTCAAATCAGTATGGTGCAAAATGCTACATCAATGAAGAGACTATTCAACATCCCATTATAATGTCGTATATTTCTAATACATTCCTAGTATTGCTCAGAAACTATTTTCATGGTAACAAGGAATTGAGCATTAATTCAGAGCAATTAACACCTTTAAGAAATGTTAATATTTTCACATGCTGTCTGCGTCTTCTGCTAGAAGACTCACGATGCCCTAGGCCTGTTTGACAGGCCCTGTTTGGACTTCTGTGAACACTCACCAGACAAAATTATGTTGTTACTTTTAGTATTTTACAGATAAGTTGCAGTTTTCCCTTAAAATACACCGTTTTGATGAACCATCTTGTGGATAAATTCATCCAAGGATAGTGAAGTAAAATGAGTGGTTTCAGTGTGTGGTAAGCAATTAAAAAAAAAATAAATTAGAACAATTAATTTTAAACATTTTCACAGATTTAAAGTACATTGAATGTATCAACTCATGCTTTCTTAAGTTCACCTATGACACTAAATCCAAAAAATAGTCATGTTGGACTTCTTGCTGAGTGTGCTCATTTTAGGGCAGTCGCTGCAATCCAAAATTAGTACTTTATTTAGCATCAGCACTTTCTTGAAAACAAATACAAAGTTGATGGTTATTTTTAAGAATTTGCTGCATCACACATTTGTAAAATACAAATGATGCTAGCAAACATGAAGGAGATGTACCAGGAAACAGAAATCTGATAGAACAAGGAGATCTTCCTATCACCAATAACTAGAAATTGGACTTGCTATTGTTTACTTAAAACATAGGGAAAAGTCTGCTTCCTGTCACTATACATGTATTTTGCTCCATATACAACACGACCCTTGACTTGTAACAGACATGAGAGAACTTCTTGGCTTTCATTCAGTTTAGCCATTACAGACTGAACCTGCAGAAGGTTCAGCCAACATCCACACTACTTTAAAAGGATTTGACACATCATCAGAAAAAAAGAAAATGTGAGTTTCCTTGAATTCTAGGGGGGAAAGTACTTGAATGGCAAAAAAAAGAAAAGAACAGAAATATTGTTAGGTCAGACACTACTCTGTGGACAGTCTGCCTCCTTGTTGCTGAGGTGGCACAAAGCGAAACTGACAGCTATACAAGTACTGTATCAGCACAACAGTATTTTTTAGGGCTTTTGAAGGCTGAAACCTGCAGTCAGTTCTCAGAAGTCCAGAGCCATCCCCAGAGAGGAAAAAACTGTATGTGATTCCCATAAGGTTAAAAACAAATTACAAAATAAAGACTGGTGTTTAATAAAGCAGCAGTAATCCATGGTTAATAAAGGACAAGGCTCACAATCTGCCATGTCTTAATGTAAATTGGAGGAACAATACTACTTACAGGATGGTGCTCGTTTTTCTGGGTAACCTACGGCAGCTGAGCTTTCAATGCAAACAGGGGCACATCAGCAAGTAGGTGGTGTTTTTAAAAGGTGTTGACAGGAACTAGAGTTTTTCACATGTTGATAGAAGGAAAATATTTTGTAATTTGTTATAATTTATTCTGAATTTTGTTCCTAAATTCCTCCACGTAGCCATTGTGGTCATGGAGGGCTTTTATGTTTTCCATCTCTTGGGAAGCTTAGTTTTTCCCATTTAAACCTGATGTCCTCCTAGCATACTGATACTTAACATAGGAGCTAAAAAGGACTCCTGAGTCATCAAACACACAATAAAGCAGGAGCTGACAAATTCAGTGTATTGTATCTTGAAAAGGGAGGAAGATCTCAGAAACAATTGCTGTGAAATTCATTTCACTTTTTTCTTATTTTTAAACAAAGTGCCATGTTAAAAGCAATTGATTTTTTGCTCTTTTCTAGCCGAAGGGAAATTTGTTTTGCTACTCCAGTGCATGGTTGTTCTAATAGCCTGATTCTTCAAATTTCCAATCCTGCTGCCAATTAATATGGACCTGCTTCTCTGCAGATTTTCTACAATTCTTTTGACCTTCTTCTTCCGCTATGTCTTCTGTCTACAGATTCCCTCTTTTCTAGCCTCTCTTGAAGCATCTTTGATAAACTTCCTAGCTCCTTGCCAGTATTCCATCTTGGGTATGTCTGTTGTATCATTTTTACTTCCAAGGAGGTGTCTTGTTCTCCCATTCCTTCCAACACCATTTTCTCAACTGCATTCCTACACATCAGCTCTATTTCTTTTCCAGCTGGTGGCCCCTTAGCTGTCCTTGTAGACAAATTCAGTGTATTGTATCTTGAAAAGGGAGGAAGATCTCAGAAATAATTGCTGTGAAATTCATTTCACTTTTTTCTTATTTTTAAACAAAGTGCCATGTTAAAAGTAATTGATTTTTTGCTCTTTCCTGCATTCCTACACATCAGCTCTATTTCTTTTCCAGCTGGTAGCCCCTTAGCTGTCCTTGTAGGATTGCAGTTCTATGAATTTGCCTCACTGACCTTCTTCATATGCAATTTTGCAATTGTGTAAGCATAAAAATTTTGCAATTATATTACGCTTTTCATTTCATCTCACTAGCCCTTTTTTGCAGGTTCTCCAGAAGTGCCTCAAGCACTTCCCTATCAGCCACTAACCTTGAAGCTTTTCTAGCATTTCCAGATTAGTTACATGCCCTTCCATAACCCTTACTGTCACATTAATGACATACTGAACCCCAAAGGAATAGTATGGTATCCCATGGTTACCTCCTGCCATGATAAAACACTACAAAATCAGTCATTTATTGCATCTGTTTTGTGACAGATGCATGTTTCTGTAACTTGCCAATTTGCATAGCAACACCTTACCTCTAAACCAACAACGGTTGAACTCCTCTATAAAAGAGACTCTTCCTTTAGCAAAAGACTTTTGGTTCAAACACAGAATGCCGCAATGCAGGCCCCTTTGTTGCACGAGCAAAGTATACTAATTAAAAAGCCTAGAGGCTGGCTTCACTAGAGGCACCAAGTTGTTTGGCTGCCTGGATTTTATTTACTTTCAAATGCTGAGACCTTCTTTAAACTCATTATTAAATAAGACCTCCCCAGACTTCCAAAGCTTAGGGATATTTTTGTTCATTTGTTTTGCGTTTGAATTTTTGCGTAAGAATCACATTCTTCTAATGAATTCTTAAGCTTAAAATGCCTACTTGTACTCTTAAATACTAATTATAGGTGAGGTAAAGGCTTTGGTTGGCCTTATAATTTTAATAAAAACTATACCAATATATTATTTTCTGACTTTCATTTCTGATAAAAATAAAAACGGATGAATTACATATATTAGTTAACTAAAACCTAGTATAGCTGAGTAAAAAAAATATTTTCTAAAAATAGAGATTAGGAAAACTGACATATGAAAGTTGAAATACATGTATATAAAGATAACTTAATGAGTATCATACAATAACTCCCCCAAGTATTTGCTTGTACAAGATTTATACCTTGGCAGTGCAGATCCCTTTATCTTGATCCTAAAAAATCAGCAAAGAAAAGTTTAGTGAGTGGATCAGGGTGGAACTTTTTCCTCTCTACCTTCCTGAACCAAATAAAATGAATGTATTGGTTTTCTTAAATTGCACAGGTGTGGTGCATTGCTTATCTACTTCCATATATATTATCATATTTGAGCAGAAGTATCTAAGCGTATGTTTAAAAAACACAAATATGTTTAAGTTATGTTGAGGCAATGATGCACAGCCTATTTCTTACAGTTTTATCTGCGTAGGCAATCTTAAAGCCATTTTACGTCTGTAATCTCATATCTATATGCTTAAATTTAAGTCTGCTAATGTTAAAAAAACCAAAAGCTAAATAATTGTATCAGTGGAAACCCTGTTCTCTCTGTAATTCCACTTCAGGAATTCTGACCCTGGTTTTGCTGATATCTATTAAATTCTAGAGGCTTTTTAGATCAGATGACTTGCACAGCTTCATCTGGTTCACCAGCAGCACATGATATCTTTGGACCATAGTGCCATCTAGCTTCTCTTTTCCTGACCTCAGTAATTCTGTGTGCTGAACACAATCGTGTGATGTAGCAAAAGGAGGCCCAGGGAGCTATTGTTAATATAATTGTCAAGATAGTCTTGGCTATTTATCTAGATGTACAGCTGAATAAGGGAAAGAAATTACTCACCAAGCCTCTCAGTAAACTCCTCTTCGATCATCCCTTCAAAAATGGGAGATAAAAGTATGTATTTTCCTTTGGTATTGGTCTTACTGCTTCCCTCCAAAATGGAAAATCAAGATCCATACTGATGCTCTAGGCAAGCTACCTGTGCCTTTGCGAAAGCTCTGGCACCATACCAATACTAATACACACCTCACAGGACATCATGGGCAACATGGCTAAATCCTCTCATACTGCTGAAGGCATTTGTCTCCTAACAAAAAACCCTGCTCTCAAAGAAGGGATATTTGAAAAGATATTTGAGGTGATAAGAAAGGAAAAAAACTAGAGAAAGATACTTTTCGTTCACATGAGGCGGGGAGATGTGTCTTCTTCCTTTAGTAACAAATACTTTTTTATGAGAATGGCAGATCAGACACGAAATGGTCCATCATAACTCCTTGTAACAGGCTGTGTGAAATGAGAACTCTTTTTGAGTAATGGATTTCCTTGTATATACCTGGAATCTGAGACCCACTCAAAGATGCCTGGATTTCATCTCCTTTTCCAATATATGCAGGACCTACCTATAGGGAAGTATACAACCAATCCAGTCCCCCTAACAAAGGTGATAACCTCATCACAAATGCTGCAGTAGAAGAGGAGATAAAGACCCTTCCACATCTGGGTCTGGCTCACATCCTTGGCAGCTTCTGGTGAGCCAGGACTATACAAGACCAAATCTAGTTTCCTTAATTTTTCTTTCTAATTCGCTGATATGGTCTTTACTGTTACAAGGGGTATTTCCTGCTGTGTCTCAGGAGCATGGTTCACTTCCATCAACTGTCATCATGATACAAAATTCTTGCTGCTAATGCCCAGAAGCAAAACAGCCAAGTTTTCAAACTCTCACTTCAGACTTAGTAAAGATTTTCCATGAAATTCTACTAACCAACCAACCTTCTTAAATGATTAGGACATAATAAAGCCTTAATCCCTAAATAATTAACAAACTAATTGAGATTCCACTGCCCTTATTCCTTTTCACATAAACCACTTTAAGTCTGTGAAGATACAAAGACAAATGTGCTACAGAGTAAGCTGCAGGCTAGCAGCCTGAAGAGTTCCTAAAGAGCATACAGACTATCCTCACCGCTGACAGCATCCACTAGCATCAGACACCCTTGCTTAACGTCTAGACAACCTTGTGATCACTGAACATTTAAATGGACTTTCTTGGCAATAGTTTCTTCATAGACTATCTGAATAAAAGTACCTATGCCACCCTAGGAATGGCTGGCACATAAGCAGCTTTGTACACGTGTGCTTGAAACCCAATATTGATGTCAAAATATTAACAAAAATATATTGCAACAACTCACCAACTTTGTTCTCAAAATCAATTAATAAAAAGCAGTATTTCAATATAGTACTGTGTAAGTGATGAGAACAGGAAACAAAACAACACCGCAGTATTTCTACAGGTATCTCATTTAAAGATAAAAACTTGTACGTGCCATTCTATCCTGATTATGGTGATCATAATTATTTTTAAAGTACAAATAAGGCTAATATATAATAAGCTATTTTATTCCTTAGGTTAACATAATATTTATAGTGTCAGATGTTACTAGATGAGGTAATAGTTACAAGACCCTTCGTTTTATATGTAGTGGGTTTTTATTCTGAACTATTTGCTCCCCAGGTTGCATCCACAGATTCCTCAATATGGTTGCCCTATAACTTTTTTACATTTGGGAAAAGAATTGCTTTACACATTTGCATACTTACGAGACTTTTTTTTTTCTTTAGAATTAAATGAACAATTTGCTCCCAAATCCAAAAGAAAACAGACCAATGATAGTAACAAAATCTGAAGAAGATACCAGATAACGACTTAAAATTTGTTCTCAGAGTTCCGTCCTTACATTCTACAGAAATCAGATAATTCTCTGAAAGCATGTATTTTATTTTCTGGGAAGTCACCTTCTACCTGCCACCCACATTCTGCAGTCTCGTAAACACGCATCTCTGGTTCCCAAGACCAGCTTTTGGGCATTAGAAGTCACCAGCCTCTGCCACGAGAGAGACCTTGGAAGGCATAGCCAGAACGCCTGGGGCACCACGCGCTGAACTGCAAAATAGCATGAGCTTATCTACCCCACTGACACATGCTGCCTAACAAGCTTTCACATGATTTCTTTGATGTCTGAGTAATAACTGCATTTTTTTATATTCTTAAATTCCCAAATTCAGCTGAAGGGATGTTTGGCAAGGCATAAGAAGTTCTGACAAGTTTTGTTTATCTCATATGAAGTAAAGCCATTGTTCAAAAGGCTAGGTATTTTTTAATTATATACACGTATATGTACATATAAGTATATACTTTTCCTTGAATGTTACTAACTCATAAACAAAATATTTTTCCCCTCAAAAATTTCAAAAAGTATTCATGTTTGGGCTGAGACCAAGCATGGGACACTACCATCTCAAAGATACATTTTTTAGCATAGCATGACTACATTGCAGAAGGGACTATAATTATAATCTTGACATTACCATAACGACCGTGGTTGCTATCAGGTGACAGGTATAATATAGATAATCAGTAGACAGTACAATAGCAATATTTAATGATGCATGAGATAGAAGAAAATTAATTCATGCCTTTAATTCAGCTCAGAGCCATCATTTGTTATATTTGTGTGTGACTTTCCTGTACATAACAGTTACAATGAACAGCAAAGAGTCAAGCAAGATATCTACTGCAGAATCCAGAGAGCTCACATTTACTCATCATATACAACGAATAATTTTTGTGTTCCTATTTATCTTTTTTTTAGCACGATAAGATAGTTCTACTGTCTTGTTTTATTACCATACAAAAAAAAAAAAAGCTGATAGCCACAGTGAGAGCTGTGAAAAGTGCCTTTGCCTTGAAATCAAACAGAAGTAGTAATGAGGCTGTTCTTTTGTTTTCCCATGTTGCAGTCTACCAACTCTCTCATTTAATCAGCCTGAGAGAAATAATGCCACAAATTGGAAAAAAACCCCAACTGATCTAGAGTAAAGGAAGATGCTCTATTGCATGAAAGAGGGACAAATATGCTCTATGGAGGAGCTAACATGGCTACACATTTCAAAACCTTCAAGATTTTACCACTACATTTATAAAAAAGCATTAATTGAAAGAGATTTTCTTATGGAAGAGGGCACTCCTGCAATGAAGCTATTCCAATAAATAGCAACCGATGAAATGCAACAGAAGAGAAAGGAGTAATACTCAAACATAGATATGAAGAAGTACTACTGATATCTTCACAATATTTCTGGTTATTACCTCTGTTCAAACCTTGCTGCTCCTGTCTCCACAGGTACAACACTGCTACAGCCATTTCACCGAGCCTTAGAATGAAAGATGCAAAGTTTATAAAGAATCACAGAAACAGTGTTTTACCAAATGACATCAAAGTCAGTGTCAGAGGCTCCAGGGTGAGAAGAAAGTGCCAGCACTACAGTACACTGAGGCAAGGCAGACAAAGGGGGCAGAAGGAAACAGAGAGGACATTTCACTGACACCTCAGCAGAACAAACATGAAGCAAAATTTGTGTAACTCTTTGCTATTGTTCAGTTCAACTTTGTCTCTCAAGAGCTCTCTTTCATAGTTTTCTCCTGCTGCTAATGCTCACTTTGTTGCTTTCAGACTAACATTGCACCTCCATCACATCATTAGCTTCAGAACAGATCGGGATGGATGCAGCTCTTGCCTGATGCATACCTGCATTTTTAATTCTGCCCTGAGACTGTCACAGGACAGGCAAAGGCTCCAGACAGCCTGAAGACATCCATTGGAAATTTACATCTGAGATGGCAGATACATAAAGCTATGAATAAAATAACAAAATATTGAAGATATCTCTTCCAGGTATGGTAGTTCCTGTTGTTTCTCCCCAAAGGACTGCACTTCTACTTTCCTCACCCAGCTGCTCTCTGAACTCTCAGGAAGAGAGGGAACAGAAAGCCCAAGTCCTGCTGCAGTAACAAAAATTTGGCCTTACTGAGAGGCCCAAGCTGCACAGATATTTTTCACAAATACTAATACCTTCTCTAAAGGCAACATCACAGGCAAACACCACCAGCGTGTCCATTCAGAAAGCGGCAAATGTGACAATAACCTACTGTATGGCTCTATGATGGCATTTTTCACCAGCAGCTGTTTCACTTTGTAGGGCTGCTCCTGAACACAAGGTGTCTTTGGTCTTAAGTAAAGCTTTTCCATAATAGCAGCTCTGTCTTTGTTCCTTGTACCTTGGTCCTTGAACCACGGGAGCTGGTTCTGCCCAGTGAGAATGAGAATATTTCTTTCTTCCTTTGTGTTTCTTTTATTATTAATACTAAATACAGGTTTCATCTGCTAACACTTCTAAAGCAGCAGGAAAACTTTTGAAGCAGAATCCTACAGAAGTATAGAAAAGAATGCTGAAAAATTTTGGCAGAGGCACATTTTTGTTATTCATTGTTTCAACCTGTCGTCTCACGAAGGCATAGTTCAGCATGCTGAAGCCTATGGTGCTACCCAGCTCCCTTGTTTAGCTTGAGCTCCCCCTCCAACGGGCAGTTTGCTTTCCTTAGGAACAACTCGCAAAAGCTTGGCTCTATACTTGTGATAAGCTTGCCGTGGGGTTGCAGGTTAGATATCCTATAGTTTGCCCTAAACACCAAACAGTTAACCTTCCTGGAGTGGTCATTATGTTTCTTCAGAAACCCAAAGCTTCAGGCCAGAAAGCAGCCACAAGTGGTTTTTCTTCAGGATTATTTTGTTTCCAGTTCTTTAATTTCATGAACACCTGTCTGGACTAGGTGTAGGGCAAAGACTGCACAGGAAGCCTTGCCATATTGAACTCATCACCAACAAACAAACGAGGTGGCCCACGCTCCTAAAGCAAAGCTATTTTCCATTAAGGTCATGTTTTCCAAGCCACGTTTTCCAAAAGAGATCATTAGATCACCTTGTATGGTAACAGATTGGTTTGAATACTTGCATTAGGGTGTGTATTCTGTAATGAGGTCACTTTTGATATTAATCATAATGAGCTCTACAGCTGCAGAGTTTTTTTTTCTCCAGCCTTCAAACTATTTGTGACTTTTTTCTATATTGCCCCTGGTTTTTACATAGCCTTAATCAAATGCAAGTATCTGTAAAGATAGACACAGCACTTGTCCGCTACTCTACACAGGAAAAAACCCACCTTCAAAACCTACTCAGTCTGGAGTAGAAATTTAACTATATGGGATTTCTCCCTCAGTTCTTTAGACTTAGTTTACATTTGTCTCCCAAAACTTACACTGCTCAAGGAGTCATGCCCTGATTAGCAGGATCAAGTACTTTTCCCTTAGTGAAGGAAATTACAGAAAATACTGAAGAAAGGGAAAAAGAAAGAAAGAAAATAGACTATTACCCTGGTAAAATGATGACAGTGCATGGGAAGGATTGACATAAAAGAGCAAAAAAAAGGTAGCTTTCTTAGAATTTAAACAGTCACGAGAAAAGCTATTTTCGCTGCCATTTGGGAAAGGGACTTCTGAATTTAAAGAATACTGCAATAATCTAGTTATGTGATTTAAGATGAAATAGAAAGCTAAAGTATATGTTGTCACTTTTTTCTTTAATGAAATGCTACACTTAAACGTCTTCATTTGAAAATAATCTGTATGTGGGTTTTTTTAAAAATAGCATCAATTTGGTAGTTAGAAAAAAAAGGTTCACAGCGTGCTTATGGCTGACTGAATCTGGAGGTTAGCTAAAATGCTATCCCTGCTTGTAAGTCCAGCAATGCTGTTGAATGCAGTCTCCATAAAGAACACTGATGCAACTCATTCCTTTAGTCTTTTTTGATTCCAAATGTTAAAAGAAAATTTGCTGGTGTATGGAAAGCTTTGTTAAAAGAAGAAGTTGAGAATTGCATCGTTTTATTTATTAAGAAAAGCATAGAATTCTGTTTCCTTACATATATAAAGAACCAAATAACTTGAGATGGTTTATTTCATCATAATCCCAGCCCTGCTTTGGCCTTCACACTTTTCCCTGTGTTGTTTCTCAGGATGTCACTGAAAGTGCCCCTGCCCTGCTATCTTTATCTCCTCGTGTCGTATTTTCCCAGCTTCGGTTTGCTGACTCTATGTTTTCACACACTTTTGTTTAGGGCAATGATTGTTCAGTTTTGGTGGAGGCCCGTATTATTGTAGACACCTGATTCCACAAAGCAGCTCAATGGCTTTGTACAACTATCTTAAATTAAGGGTAACTTCAAAAGATTTAATCCAAACTATAACTTCACATACACCTCTCCAAGCAATTCTCACAAATAACCATATTTTTGCCTTAGGGCGTTATTTGGAGGCATCACGATTTTACCTTCAAAAGGCAGGTCCCACATGTGTTTCAGCATGGGCAAACCACAAACTGAGTGGCAGATTTAGTTAGGCCATAATAAACCAAACGTCTGTTTTCAAGCCACACCAGTATAACTGGCCACAATTCATCCAGCCTATTACTAACTCCTAGCTGCTCTTGCTTCCAGAAGCCCTGAGAAAATAGCAAAGGAACCTATTGCACATGAACAACATGGCTGATCTGCACTACTGTATAATAAATCCAACGTTTTAATGAGATCAGACCCTCATCTAATAGATGGAAGCCAGCTGACCAGCCATTCCAGGAAGGGCAGCTTTAGGCCGTGCTCAGACAACTTGCTTGGCACAACACCAGAGCAACAGAGAACCTCGCCTGAATTGCTGACAGGATTTCCCACCATCTTCATTTACACCTCCTGAAAGATGGTTTGGTTGAGACGTTTTAAAGGACAATTGGCAACACATCCCTTCCATCTGTAAATTAGTTGAGCGTGACAGAAATTCATCATGAAGAAAAGTCACCATTAAACTAGCAGTGGACACATTTGAATCAGCTCTAAAAGTAAAGCACAGATGCCAAAAAACTCAGAGTCAGATCAGTTTTCTTAACCAAGAAGCAGTACCACAGAAGTTGAGCTAAGCTGAGCTTTCATCGCAACTTACCAAGAAGTATTTACAATGTGGAAATACAAAGAATATGGCTGTAGAACAAGGCATAAAGGACTTTTCTGAGCAGTAATTTCTCAGAGAAACTAATCTTAAGTTGAGACAATTACTCTTTCTTAATTACTTTAAATTAAAATTATTTTCTGCGTAATGCTATTTAGGTCACCTGAGTATATTAAAACAGTCAAAGATTTACAGTCAGATGTAATTACATCAAGGGATTCCAAGGGATTTCCAGCTGTTCTCTGGAATTAATGCATAGCATAAGGATAGCTGACTGGAGTTTTGTACATGATAGCATTTTTTATACATGTTTGCTTTTAAAACATAGTCCATATAAAATACAGGCATTTCAGATTTAACTTGCATGCTATTTTACAGGGGAAGAAGCCCAGAAGTTCCAGTTATCTGGTGTTTGGACACTGAATTCTGAAACAGGTTATTGCTTTAATTCCAGACTAATAAGTTCCATAGCCAAAACGAGGGTCGGATGTAGTCTAATTTTTTATTTTAAAGTTTGTTCTTTTGCTTATGGCCCCAGTACTGAGCTTTACCAACTGCCTTCAGTTCCTTTAGCCATGATGGGAAGTGGCGATGTGCATCCTTTTGTGGGTTCCAGCCTAAGGATTACTTTATAGCAGAACAGGGTCTTACCCCTGGGTGGCCCTTGGTTTAGCTTTATTTTGGCAGTGATCCAGAATATTTTCCAGAATTGGTACAGGTGTGGTTGGAACAGTTTTCCTTCTCCATTTGCTGCGCAAAGCTAGCAAAAGCACAGTTGCTGTGATTAGGATGAGAGATTACAACAAGGATATAGCGGCTTCTCCACTCTCCAAGATACGTGCACAGTGTTGATAAAATAAATCTTGCATATCTTGTATCTTCATGTTTCCTTGACAGCCCTCCCCATCCTTCTGATGCTGTCTCACAGTGGCACACTGTCTCTCACACTGCCTCCAAGATGGAAGAAGAAGCTCTCTGTAAGCCTCAAACTCTAGGAAACTTCTCTTACTTCTCCACAGGTCCTTGTAAGTGGCTAAAGTTGTTTTCAAAATGTTGATACATTTTCAGAATGTCAAGGTATTATTTTTTTTCCTTTTGAGGTCTTCGTTCCTTGTCTTTGCCAAATCCTGACCTCAAGAAAAATCTTTTCAGTAATGATGGTGAATTTTTTTATTTAGAAAAATAAAATATTGGTATGGGGATTTTAGATACATCATTGTACCACAGATGCCTAACAGCTCTTAGACTTGGGCAAAAATGAAATTCTGCCCTTCCTCTTAAAGCAATTTCTGTTGAAACTCAAACCCCATCAAATAAGGCAAGAGAAGTGTGGAGCATTACAAAATGTGGCCATAGGGCTTTTTATGTTATACGCATCGTGCTTGTCTCTTCCTTGTTATTGTCCCATCGTTCAAATATCCTCATAAGAGCTTCCAAGCTCGTATTAATTACCTGTCACCCAATGCAACAAACTATTCTTGTGAAGATCTTTCCTATGTTCTCATGTGTCCATTCTTCTTCTCAAGATAGCATATTTTAGGTGGTACTGCTAGTGGATGCCCACGGATTCAGAAAACAGCTACCTTCTTCCAGTCTTTTCTGCCAAAAGGCAAACAGAGCCCTAAGTATCGTCACCACAAGAACAACAGCAACTGCATTGGAAACAAGGCAGGAGGTGGTCAAGTAACAGAGTGGGAAACACAGGGATTTTAGGTCCATTTCTGGGAGGAATGAGGCTGCAGCACCCACCACCACAGTTTGTTTCCCTCGCCACCCTCCGTGCGAGGAGCTGTCGCCTTCCCAAATGCCACACAGAATCTGTCATTTTATATTTAGCAGAGGCTGTGAAATCGCACTTCAGCAATAACGTATTTAATAGAAACACAATAAACTGGTAACTGAACAGGTGACAGGTTAGATGGACAACACTGGTCTCCATATTGCATTGTATTGTATCAAGTGCATCACCACAGGCAGAGGCCTTTGTCTAAACAGGCCTTATATAAAGAGCTTTCAAAACAAAATACCTGAACCAGATCTCCACAAAGCTGTATGCGTTTTTAACAGTTTCCTCAGACAGCAACATCCAGAAGTTTGCCAGGGTAGAGCTGAAGGAGGGTCTTGTATGGAGCACAGAGATTAGGTAACCTGCGGGAAAGGAAGCCGTTCCTGGTGGATGTGTGTGTGTGCGTGTGTAATGAGACACTTGTCAGTTCTTCACGAGCAAACCTTGTGTTCAGAGAGCTTACTTCAAAGAATTACTTCAAATGCTGAAAGAATTACAAAGATTTTATACAAACAAACTTGCAGTAAGTCTCGAAAAGAGCTGTCTAGGTGCCTGACTCATATTGAAATCTTTAAAGCACAACAACAGTTACGTACGTTGCCATATTTACCAGTTATCCCAGATTTCTGGATTTGGCTGGAGTCCTGGCCGGCAGCCGGAGGCGGGCAGCTGCCGTGAGGGGAGCGGGGCTGAGGGAGGAGGGGGGGGGCCGCGCTGCGGATGAGCAGGAGACTCCCCACCCCAGCGCCCGTCCCGCCGCCCCGGGGAAGCCGCCGGGGCTGCCTGTCGGTGCGCTGAGAGAGGCAAAGAGCTGCGCGGGGTCAGTAAGGGGCAACAGGAGAATGTATAAAGGGGGGACCGGGCCTTGCGAAGGGGCGCGGCGGGCGGCTCGGCTCACCTCCCCGACGTGAGGTGGCCTGAGGGGACGCGGGTCTTCCCGCCCGCCTGCCGCGGGACGGGCCCGCGGGCGCCCCCAAGCGGCGGGGCGGATGGCCGCGGGCTGCGCGGGGGCCCTCGCCCGGCCGCGGCCCCTCAGCGCGGCACGGCGGCAACGCTGGCGCTGCCCACCGTCCCCCGGCGCCGCGGCAGCTGCGGGCAGGGCGGGGCGGCAGCGGCGGGGCCGGCGGCGGTGGCCGGGCGCGGGGCGGCGGCGGGGCCCTCGCCGCGGGGCAGGACGGAGCGTGCCGCCCGACGGAACTCCTCGCTGCGCCATGTGTAGAGCAAGGGGTTGAGGGCCGAGAGGGAGCAGAGCAGCAGCCAGCTGGCGGCCTGCAGCGCCGGCGGCGCCGGGCGCAGGAAGAAGCCCAGAAGGCTGACCCACACCAGGGGCTGGGTGCCCAGGAGGAAGACGCAGCAGAGCAGGAGGACGGAGACGCTGCTGAGGCGGCGCTGGGCCCGGCGCGGCGGCGGCGGGGCGGCGGGGAAGGGCAGCTGGTGGAGGAGGTGGAAGTTGAGGACGCTGACCCGCTTGGCGCTGCCCCGCACCCGCCGCACGATGCCGAGGTAGCAGTGGAGCAGCAGCGCGGTCTGGCCCAGCACGGCTAGGGCCAGGAGCAGGGCGGTGTAGCGAGAGCCGCCGTCCGTCTGCCGCGGGGGCGACTGCTGGGCAGAGCCCGGCGTCCAGAGCCCGGGCAGCAGCGGGACCAGGAGCAGGGCGAGGGCCCAGGAGAGCCCGATCATGCAGCCCGTGTGCCTCCGCTGGTAGAGGGCCTGGTACACGCTGGGCAGCTTGGTGATGAGCACGTACCTGTTGAAGGCCACCAGCAGGTGAGAGGCCAGGGAGACGGTGAGGCCGAGGCCGAGCAGCCCCCCTCGGAGCAGCCGGTACTCCGCCGAGCGCAGGGAGGAGGAGTTGGGAGGCAGCAGCCCCAGCACAGCCTCCTGGGGCATCCACAGGGCGCACACGCTGAGGTCCGCCGCACAGCCGTTCACAATGAAGGCATTGCTGGTTGTCTGCAGCTTCTTGAAGGAGAAGACTAAGTAGATGACCATCACATTGGATAAAGTCCCTGAGATAGCTAAGACCGCGTAGAGCAGCGACAGGAAGATGCGGGTCCCGGAGGAGTCCTCCCAGAGCAGCAGCAGAGGCGAGCTAGCACTCCAGGAAGAGGCGTTGGGCATCTCGCTGAATGCAGCTCAGTTTTGACTTCTCCCTGTAAATGCCATCCTTGTCCGGGTCAGAAGATCCTGCTGCAGGAGTCTCCCACCAAGCACAAGGGAGGACGTGCAGCTGAGAGACTCTAAGGCAGGTTTCAGTCATACAAGCTGCAAGGTCCGGGAAACGCAGTTGTCAGTAACAATGCAGAGAATGGCAATGTCCAAGGCAGGTAGGTGGCAAGAGATCCCACAGACTGTAGCTAGCGAAGGTGGGTCCATAGGGAGCAGATAGCTGTTGGCAGACCAGAGCGCAACTGAGGATTCTGTAGCTGTGAAAATGCCAAAAGCAGCAGCACCTTGCAATCAGCAGCAGAAACGGCAGCAACTGATACAAAGCTTTGCAGTTTCTCCTGTGCCACAGTACGTACACTGTATATCATTCCAGGAAGATTCAGCCCTTCCACTCTTCATGAATTATTCAGCAGATTTTCAACTTGTTAAATCCAGAAGAAGAAAAAAAAAAAAAAAACCCAAACCCTATCGTGCTCCAGGAATACTGCAACTACAGTCTGACTCTCTTCTCTTTGCCTTACCAGGTTCCTGCTTCTCACTCATTTACACAACTTTCATTTGCAGCAAGCTTTCAAACCAGTATCAGTCACTTCTGTCTGAAATACAATCCATTTACTGTAGAAACTCCTCTGCTAGGTACTCAAACTGATTTTTTTTTCTGATCTTATTTTTGTTAAGAGAAAGCGTACTATGCTTCTGCAATCTTGAAGTTAATTTTAGAACTGGTCTATAATAACAATATACTTTCCAAATTAAATTTTTCAAACATGATAGATACACAGATCCCTAGTAAGACAGTACTTCATATTTGAGGAAGCTGGTCTTCAATCTACATATTCTATGTTTCTTCATAAAAGTCAGCCTGTTTCAGCCTGCAGGAAATCCTGCATCACCAACCTGCCGGAGGTGAATATTGGTGTCAGTAAGTACACAGATAAAACAGAATCAGCATAGTGTTTGAAATGGTCTCGCACCAAAATTAATTCAGAGTTTCCGCAGAGGTGAATGACAGGTTCTTAGGCAGACTAAAAGCTGGTTGAAGATTAAGACTTAACAGTCCCTTCCCAAATGGAGAAGAGTTAGTGGGATTCTCCCAGGAACTCTACAGTGCTTTACTCAATCAGGGACAAAATATTAACTCTCCTTACCTGGAAAAGATTTAATAAGGAACTGAGAAAAAGAACTTATATTTCCTCTCAAAAGCTTTCCAGAAAAGGAATGCTGATTAATTTTGTGGTGACTTTAGGAGAAAAACTGCTTTTAAAGGTTGGTTATATGTGGGCTATAGAAGTAAGCAATCTCAGCTTGTAAGGTATGGCTTGTATATTGATCAGACACCTTTATACAGTGTTCTTAGATACTGTTAAACTCGCGATGCTAACAAATGACAATACCAAAACAATATATTAGGATGTAATTACAGTTACAATATAAATTGTTTAAGATAATGAAGTTAATTTGTGTGGCTCAATGGATTATTTTGTTGCAACATAGCACATCTTTTATTTGACAGAAGGGATGATGTTTGCAAATGACAGGACTATTGATCCAAATGTGGATTTGTTACAAATATGATTATCTATGTTCTTTTTTAATTAATTAGATTGCTCATGTACTTAAGGTTAAAGGCATACCTGAGTGATTTACTTGATCAGGCCCTTAATTACCATATTTTTTGCCTGCTGCACTTTACAGTGTAGATCTAATCAAGTGTCAAACCTTTTGAGGCCTTTCATTGTTTAGCTGTCAGTAGAGAACAGTTATTATAGAAACTAAAATCCTCCTCTTTCTGCAGTACTGTAATTGAAAAATATTCTCTAAATCTGTAACAAGAAATATCTCCCTCACCAAAAAGCTTCATAAAGAATACTTTAAAGAGATGATTAACAATTTCATAAGGCATTAGCCCCAGAATCACAGGCCCAGTAGAGACCTCTAGATCTATTTAATCCATCCTTACATGTTTATCAAACCGCTTTTTAAAGATCTCATGTGCTACAGCTTGTTCTTCCAAAACAAGGATATATACTTCTATATGAAGCAACAGAAATGGTAAAGTTCAAGGATAAATGAACAGAGAATATAAAACAAGTTTCAGAGTATTTCTTAAAAACTACAAGATTCTAAAGACCTCCCTGGTCTTTTCACTGTCCCCAGATTTGTTGTTGTTAAGAAACTGTTACTGAATACTGGCTACATTTATCATTCATTTTTAAGAACAATAAGTTGTACATTAGCTGGCATTTACTGTATTTCATATAATAAATCAAAATTAAGTCTAGAAAAAGGCTAAGGGAGAGGCTGATGCCTCCGTACTAGAAACTTTTTGATTAGCTGTTCTTCCTTTATATTTACTCCACACATCCAAATCAACATCCCTTAATTTTCTGAATCTAGTGGCAGAAGGCTTTTATTGTGTTTCTAGATTAGACTGGCACTAGAATTTGGGAAACTTCTAAAGCATCCACTCTATTCCTGGCTTTGCCATTCCTTTACAGTGGCTGTGTAACGGTTACGTACTGTCCTTATTGTCTTTTGCAGTACAGACTAATCTGACAGGAATATCAAGCACCGTGGATAAAAAATCATGCAACAGAACAAATTTGCTGAAAATCAGCAGCCGAGTTAGATAATGTTAGAACCATTTGTGACTAGTTTTTAATTGAAGGAAGGCTAAAAAGCTAAATGAAAGCATGATATTTTAGGTTCTTATGCACAAAGACCCTGCTGTTAATGAGATTAAGAAACCTGTTGCACATGCAAAAAAGTACAAGGAGGTTAGCTAGGAAGATCAGTTATAAAAGGTACCTGTCATACTAATGTCTTTTTGCAACGTCATCTTATTTATAAATACATTACGTGCTTTAGAAGTGAAGAGCTATTCTTCAGTTGGAGATCTAATCATATTAGTTTACATCAAAAGATCCAAGAAAGAAAAGCCAAGAACAAGGAAGCTGGTTGATACAAGCGTTTTATTATCAATTAGCTGTATGTATATGTGTATATATATATCTACATTTCAAAATTACAGAATATTTTATTAAGGAAAGCTATTTATAACAAAGTACATGACAAAATTCTTTATAAGAGGTAGAATTACCTTACCATTAATCTATAATTCATATACAGTATATTGTATATATGTGCACACACTTATGCTACTTCGTGTGTGTATATGTTACATATACACAGTTATGAAAAAAGTACAGTATTGCATGTAAATTTTATTCAGTGATTTATATAGCTGCTCTCAGTATTGCTTATTAACACTTTCAGTACAACTTTCCATAGCAATTTGTGATCCAATCTTCTAAAAAAATAGCGTGGCACTTTATCTTAAGTTGTAAAGCAAATACAGGGCATTCACAGGTCTTCAGGGACAAAGACTGACAATTCAACCAAATTTTATTTTCAAGTTTCCGTAGATATCGGAAAAACTCATAGGTAACAAATCTGTTTTGTTTTTGTCTTCTAAATTAGCGTCAAATTAAGTCCTCACAGCTGCTTACATTTTTTGCGGAGTTCTGGAAATTTTACACATCATCTCTAGTACTTCACTGTAATACCACTTCACTCCAAGTCTCATTCCTAACCACACCTGATTAAACTATACATTAAAGAGCATCCTTACTACTGACAAAAACATTCTGTGATACAGGAGGTTACCTTAGCTGTATGCTTAACAATAGTTTTCAAATTAAAAAGTTTATGAAGCATTCAATTCGTAAGTAAAATTTTAATATACTTCCAACATTTACTTTCATATGTTTTGCTAATGAAACTGTACACATGCTGCCAAATATAGGTTAAAAACATGTAAGTGTGCAGCACTGCCAAATTCATTGTACATACACATTCTTAAACGATCTGCCTTCATTTTTGCAGTATATATTGCATAGCAAAATTTAACATTCTACATTGAAAAAAGTTAAAACATTCCTTTAAGACAAGTTGAAAGAAAGCCTTAATTGTACAACTGAATCATTGGATAAATTACTTCATCTTTGCAATGGAAGATGTAAGTTACATTACATCTCAACAAATATTTTCCTTTTTTTTTTATTTTCATAGTGTTTCCGTATGAAACATTAGCAGCTGAAAGTGGAAAGCAGACTATGCATCAAGAGATTTCAGTTGATAGTGTGGTAACTAATCTCTCACTAGTTAGACTTCCATTAAGTTACCAGAAGACCAATTAGTGAAAAAGTAATTACATTAGGCTTTTAGCAATAATGATGGACCCATAAAACAAGAAAAACATCTTGTTCATAAAAAAATTTTCATCTTTAATAAACACGTAAAAATTCTTTAAAATACACATTTTTGTAGCAAAGAAGTGAACAGTACTAAATTAAAATATACTCTAATCTTTACATAATTTTTATATATATTGCTTACCAAAATATTCTCTTAATACATCTTTTAACACTGTACACAAGTTAATAAATGTCTTAATGAAACTCATTAGAAATATACTCAAGCTGTCTCAGCATTAAAAAGTTAAATCTGTATATAACATGGGGCAAAATAATTTCCATAAATTCAACATCAGTGCATCTGCAGTAGTCATTAACAAGAGATTTCTGCCTGTTAAGAAGTCTCCTCTTGATGTTAAGGTTTTCATATGTCTTGTATTGAAGATTCCTCCTCTGAGTGAGCAGCTTCCTTCCTTAAGTTCTCCTCCTTCATGAAGGACTTCAATTTTAAGATCTGAACAGGTTTCACCAAAGCAGCAAGGCTTTAGTACTGAACATGCTCAGATTGAAGGGACTGTGCAGAGAAGAAAAACTGATTAATCCCTGGGGAGGTTATACTTGTATATAATATGCATTTTGAACTTAAAGATAAGTTAGAGGAAGGACAGGAAGAAGAAAAATAAATAGAGAGTTGGATCTGAATCTCTACATAGGTAAAATCGAATAAAATAGAAGAAATTAAAAAAACTGGATACAGTGAAGTCCATCAACTTTCCTGTATCAACACTTACTTTTCCAAACCAAATTCTAGAGATTAGTGAAGAGAGCGTGTTGGGTTTGGGGTTTTTTTGGTAACAAGAAAATGTTCTGAGTTACAAACACCACCTTAAAACAATACCTTAAAAATGTGTTGGAAAAACATACAATTGCAGTTACTATAATTGAATTGTTTCCATTTATCCTGAATGAGAATCAAAGTGCTACTGTAAAAAATACAGCATACTTTAGACGTTGATTCAGGTAATGACAGAGGAAACATATATGGTGTAGCTAATTACTAAGAAAAAAGCTACAGCAATACAATTATGCACATGAATAAGTTTATGTATGATTACTAAAACCAGATGAAAATGAAGCACTGCAAATAGTTCATCTGGATTAGCAAGCAGTCAGTATAATTAAGAGGAAAGCATAACCCGGTCTAGTCTATTTATTTACATTTCTGGTTCTATGGAAGTCTACAGGTTTATTATGAAGTAATTAATCCATTTAGAGAGCATCCAAACATTTTTTTACCTCCTATACAGATGTAACGTATAGGAAGTCATCCTGATGAATAAAAAGCCTTAACTGAGAGCGCTCTTCGCTGTACTAGTATGGTTATAAACAAATAGCAAATAAAAAAGCCAAACCATATTTTAAAACTGCATGAATTCATCACAATTAGAACTACCGGAGAACAACGTGAATCCCAAGAAAGCTCAGAACTTTGGAATCTTCTCTTCCATTTTCCCACTATTCCTAACTACTCACTATAGAAATGCTCTTTGGCATCCACAGTGAAACCTATTAGTAGAAGTGCATAAAAGATCTATAAATCTTTAGAGCTGTAACTAATATCACAAACCCACTTTTTGTCTACGTCTTAACTCTCAGTGTGTATTTCCAAAGTTGTCTTTTAAATGCATTTTCGCATCCTGAAGATCTGAGACCATCTGGATACTCTTGCCAAGGTTAAAAAAGAAGTGCTGTCAGCGTATAAAGATTTGAATGCCACTGACTAAAAACGGTCTGGTTTTAGTAGTGAACAGATTCAACATAAAAAGTATCATTTAATAGAATATACTGTAAAACTAAACAGATGTAACAAGTATTTTTTCATTATAGGCTCAGAATCACCATGGAATAAACAATCAGAGAAGCTTATTTTTCCTCACTCCATTCTCTAATAATCATTCTGGATTATTAGCTTTGGTGAGAGCATTTGTCAAGCTATTTATTACATGTGTAAGAGTGAGGCAGAAGGATAGTCCTTCATTAACGAGCACTTGAAACTTCTGCTCTCTTAATGAATCTCAAAGCTTTGTCTTTTTCAGAAGTGTATTTTAACAATTAGAAAGATGGTTACACTTAACTAGAGCAGAATTTGAAATGGCTTCTTCAAAACTGAATTCCAAGTAAAGCTGATTAACAAACATAAAAAAAGTGCATGAAATTTAATTATATACTCTCATATGTGGTAAGTAGAATAGATTACTTTAAGCTTGGACAGATGAAAGATGACCAGAAAGCACCAAACGCTTTTGTTGATCTTGGGAACAGCATTAGTTGACAAAGAACTACAAACAGCAGCCCTTTACTTAGCAGACAGTAGTAACCAGGAATTGTACATCATAATTAAAATAAATAAACAAGCAAACCATAAATTAGAGATTCTGAAGTTAAAATTGTTAGGAATCCAAGTTACAAAAATACAGAAAAAAAATTAATGGCAACATATACAAAAGAACAAACATCCATGCTGCACAGATTGCTTGGAAACAAGATAACATGTTTTGCTAATTTTCATTACAGATGGGTCAGCAGGGTTTATTTTCTTTATTTTCAAATTGAGAAATATGTTTTTCCAGTATGTTCCCACCCTCACCATAGCTCTGCTTCACATAGCAATGATTTCTTCCTAACATTTCAAAGCCTTTTCTGAATACAGGGAACAATTAAATTAAGCAGCAATTTTTCCAGATTAAGATTAATTGCTGTGACTTCCCATAAAGTTCCTATTACTAAAAACATGGTAATAGCCATAACAACTGAACTGTTGTAAAGTTTACAGACTAATTTTTGAGTTTGAAAAATTAAATTTTAGCTGGGGATTGTTGAGGTTTGGTGTGGGTTTTTTTGGGTTTTTTTTTTTTTTTTTTTTTTTTTGCTTTTGCAGTTATTTGTGCCCTAAAATCTCTTCACATTGTCCAAAGTGATTGACTGTAATATTTCAAAGCCTGTAATTGTCATTTACTGTGGTGGTTTTTTTTTAATCTTTTGAAGAGTTTTCTATTTTAAAATTTACATTCCTACCTCCCATTTGTAGTGACTCAAAGTATGGCCTATGATTCTGAAAGCTTTATTAAAAACAAAAAGCCCCAATCCACCTTTACAAGTTATATGCTGGTATTTAACAAAATCTTATTTAAAATAGAGGTAAAAATAGAAGGAAAAAACCCAAAGAAAACTGACTGCTGAATTGCAGTGATGTGAGCATGAAATCAGTTAATTGAGTAGAATTCTCAATGTGTACTCCTACAGTGGTCCCATGCAGTGTCAAGCATGGCATTTTATACCCAGGTATCAGACATTTAAACAAAGAACTAAGATAGCTTCGCTACTGTTAATAACATCTAGTGAAGTTCATGCTGAAGCAACTGCTTAGATCACTATCATCTTTCTTCTTCAATAGGACTCGTATAAAGCCTCCTGGAAAAGAAAATAAGGCACAGATCCATCGAGGCACTAGAACCCCATTGATGTGCATTCAACTTCAGGACCAAATCCGCTGTGAGTTAACTTTTAAGAGGGAACAACCCTATAGCATTTAGGGATATTTCTTAGGACTTGAACATGTGCTTTTTCCAGATAACTGAAAAAAGTAATTTAAATTTTTTGAATTGTGCATCAGCTCTCCCAAAACGTTGTTGTAAGAGGAGGATTGCAGCAGGCAAGAATTACTGTGAATACACAAGATCCACTAAAATAAATCAGCATATAGAAAATGCATACGCACTTGAAGAGATCCTTTGAGTCCACTAAATTTACAGATCAGTAAGATGCACTAGTGTTTGTCTCTCTTTTGCAAAGGCTGTCCTATATTCATTAATGGTAAGTTCTTATTAAGAAGAACTATTCTACAAGCATAAAGATCATGTATATGAATTTTAAAATACTGCTACACTTCTCAATTTTTTGAAATTTTTCCATCTTGCCAGTTTCCATGACAGCTATAGAAGCAAAAGGTGACTCATCTTAAGACTACCCAGTTACATATTCTTCAATAAAAATACATTTTAAAGAGTGATATTTGGATTTATAACTACTGTAAGAACAAAGTAAAAATCTTATTGTGATACCTTCAATGTGATTATACTCAATAAGAATATTTCTGAAAATTATAATTGCAAAAGATTCTGTTTAATCAAAACATCAAATGTGTAACATTTGCAAATAAAATATTTATTCTATTTGGCTAGAATGGCAAGTTGTCTATTCCATGAAAATCAAGCTTTTCTTCTAGTTCATCAGCATGAACATGATAAAAAGGAAGTGGATGATAAGCTTACATTGATGAAGGACAAAAAACAGGGAAAAATATACGGGCTGATAACAACAGGAAGTCACAGTCATGGTTATTTTGGGTTTGTTTTAAATTGAATGTGGGACAATAGTATAAATAAATTATTTTTTAGATGTTTCATTACAAAACAGAAAAAAAAAAAAAGAGTATTGAATAACTCTCTTCCATACCGGGCAAAAAAAAAAATAAAAAAAAATGATGTACTTGCATTGCATAAAAATGAAGTTCCCAATTTCCTCACTAGTGAGATAAAAGAACATTAATTAGAACTGAAAATTTTCTGTCCTAACCATGTTAAAATGCTCCTGCACCACTCATGTTGATAGTTAACAAACGTAGAAAGTGAAATAAGAGTGATACGGTGATTTTCTAAAATAGAGTACCTATGCGATTACAGATGGTTAGCTCGGTACCTAACTCGGGTTAAGTGAGATTCTGCTAACAAAAAGAGGAGGAACGTAATTCCTATCATTTGAGTTCTTATAAGTTAAATGAATAAATGTAAAGACCAGTATATGTAATAGACTTCTGTCACTATCTGATGTGCTCCAATTAGAAAAAAGCGCAATGTAATATAAACACTAATTGCAACAAGACTAAGATTGGTCTGACAAGACTTGTAAGTAATTTCAGTATCTAAAGCAGTGAAGTAGCTTGATGCTACTCCATATTTTGCTCATCAGCTTAAGACCACTGATGAATATCACCAAAAGCAAAACAGCTGGACGTTAGTGGTTGAAGTGGTAAGATAAAAAGTCATTGGTTAACTGCCTTCTAAGAACATGGTCCTTAGTTTTTAACATGTTATATTTTCATTCAACCTTTTAAGTTGTTTGAGGAAATGTGCTGATTGTTTCTGTAATGGTTTGTATTATCATTTGGTACTCTTGTAACTTTTGGCCTATTGTGAACAATGTCACCTTATTTTCATGACTGAGTCACATTACAGTTATAAAGGCATTTCTCCCCTTAGGGCTCTGCATGTAGGTTTACATATTTATGCACAATATGCAGCTGTAACTAGAATATGGAAAAAACCTAAGAATTGCTGCTGGCAGCATATCCTTTACAGAGGGTACAATCGAAAAGAACGGGAATGGATTGACCTAAAGAATTATTGTTCAAATACGTTAAATATGAGACAATATTGAAGGTAAGAAATGAAAAAAAAAAATCAGACACTTTACCACTTAGTTATTCAGATGAGTGATTCCTCTCTACCATTGTTGGTGTATTAACTTTGGTTCCAGTATACTCAACTGGAGCCCCTGTCAGTCCTGCTGAGGACTGAACTTCTGTGAGCATGTTGGATAAAAGACTGGGAACACGTAAAAAGGCTGACTTTCCAGAACCATCAGAATTCATGAAAAAATGAAAGTCTCGTAGATGTGCCTCAAGTCAAACATCCTCAGCTTGCTATACAGCTCATCTCTACACCTGGAGGAATTAAACCAAATTAGTTACTTAAACTAAGCCAGTTCTCTTGTTCTAGAACTGGTTTCATCATAAGAAAACTGGGATGGTTTCTATATCCCACTTGAGAAAAATCTCAATTATATATAGTTTACCTCAATCCCATGTAGCAGGTAAACACACAGCCAAATTAAAGAGGTAAAACAACTTCAAAAAACTGAAAGGATGTGGCAATATTCAAGAAGCCTCTTGCAAATAAGTTACTGCTGATGTTTAAAGTATAGTTTAAACTCAAATTTAAACTCAATGGAGAACACTCAACGATCATGGAATATTAACATTTATTTCCAGGTAAGTTGTAGTGGGTAAGAAGCTAAATGTACTTTCAAACAGTCAGAAAGCATCAAGTATTTTTTGAAGAGTTGCTTTAGGTCAAGCACATCCCAGCACAGTTACTCTACTCCTTTTCCAGTTGAAGCATCCATTGAATTTATGAGAATACAGAATCAAACTCCTTCAACTAACTCAATTTTCAATGTACTTTGTATGCTAGTTAGGTTTCAGTCACATATACAATTTAATTCCACAATGGAACAATGAGAATTTATTTCCTACTGTCATCTGTCCTCAAGAAAGTGCAGTTCATACTCCCAAGCTATAAATGTGTGGCTTTTGAACTGTATGTGGTACAACCTGGTCTAGTGGAAGGTGTCCCTGCCTATGGCAGGGGGGTTGGAACTAGATGATCTTTAAGGTCCCTTCCAACCCTGACAATTCTATGACATACTAGCTGTTAAGGAGAGGCTAGATGCCCCACTTCTTGAGGAAACAGAGAACACAATGCATGAATCATCTTCTGGCTGACATCCTCGTTACATGCAATGTGGGTACTAGCTGTTTTCAGACAGGGGACTCGCCACACTCAAAGAGACAGTAGCACTTATAGCACTAAAACTTTCTTTATACTGAAACAATTTACCAGTGGAAGGCAACAGAAAAGAAAGGTGTCATGTTCTGCAGTTTATTTTATACAAAGCTAATTTTATTTCTAGCAACTATAAAAATAAATATCTGAAGTGTGAGTACTACTAAACAGAGGCTGACAAGTTCAATTAATTGTAGGCAATATATTCTATTAAGAACACTGCGCTAATTTTTATAATTAGTAGGATAGCAAATCTTGTTTTTATAGTGGTAGTATATATAGTTGGTTTTTTTCCCTAAAATAGCTGAAGTTATTTCTGATTTCATAACTGCAGTTTCTCTAGTCTCTCTTCTCTGCATATAGAATCACTTTCAAGTTAAATTAATTTATCTGTGCATCCTCTTTATACAGACTCTTTCATACAGAAAAAGGGCACAAAATAAGCCCAAGGCAGCAAAGTTGCTGAGGAATAACAGCTAAAATGTTGAGACCATCGGAAATATCTTGTTCTAAAATACTTTTCACATTTGGTGTTAGAAAAGGACTAGGTTTCAAGTCAAATGGACTCATCTTTCAAATTAGACCTATTTTTAAGACTATTGTATCTTCCATTTACTATGATACACACAAAGGCTTCTTTAATTCTGTTACTGCATGAACATTAAGATACATAATAAACTTATAAACTATGTTATGGATAATTTGAAATGAAAAAAACCTAAAGGGTAAGGTGGTCCATAAAAAAAGGTATCAGAAAAGGTGTTAATTCAAGTTCAGGAGTAATTTATTTTCATGAACCCTCCATGATCTAGATGCTTGAAAGGAAAAAAAAAAAAAAGCAGCTGAAATGAGAATTACTTAAAAAAGTAAGAGACAAAGGTGCTGTTCAGAAACATTAAAGGAAGTCAGAGAATCATGCTGGGTTAAGATTTTTTTTTGCGACAGCTTTGCTTGCAGAAGCAAGGAAGATATGCATTGGTCAGATGCCTGAAAGTGCTGTTGTGACTATGAACTTACAGGAATTGATTGACTCTGGTATCATGCTGGAGGAGTTGTAAGGCCCATAAAGGAAGTTTGATGCGTACTCATCTGTCACGGCGCTGTGAAAACTGGTTTGGCTGCTCAGGTTGTTGCCACTACTGCTGTTTCTGTTGTATAAGTTGTTGTTCAGTTCATGGTTATTTCTGTGAGGCAGCTGCAAGCTGCCATTCAAGTGGCTGGAGATTTGGCTTACAGAAAAACCTGTCCTAGAGGACAATGATGTCATTTTGCTCTCATCATCATCTGAAGCAGCATACAGGTTCCCTAGAGAACTGGCTAGTCTGGAGTTTATGGAAACGCTGAATAGAAAACACATGCGGGGGAAAAAAAAATACACACAAGGTATGTACAGATATATACAAAAAAATAACAGACAATTCAGAAGACATTAGGTGAATAATGTAGACCATTGTGAAATAATTTGTGTTTGCACACAGGTTCATATTCTAGCTCTCAAATAATGAAAACCAGAATTCTTTGTCAGGAGTTCACAAACTTGGTTTATTCAAAGCATTACCATGGCCAGCTTTCACCTCTGTCAAACCATATGCACGTGTAGGAGATTGTGTTAAAAGCTTTAGGCAGTGGCTGATATACATTGAAGTACTTTGTGTACATGTAGCAGTTTAAGAACTCCTCTTCTGTTTCTTGAAATCAGTAACATGATACAGAAGTCTTCAAGTAATCAAGAAGTAATATGATAAAATTTGAGAATAAAAATAGGGTGTCCTGAAATATCTCTTTAAATTAGTTATTTTCTTCAAGTAAATATTTATGCCCAGAAGTTATTAAAAATGCATCAATCAGTCTAAGTTTCATTTAACATCCATAATTACTTAGTACAGTAGTAATAATGGAATTAAATTGCAATAAATCAAGAGTTCATAAAAATCATATTCATTAGCACTTGGTATTCTTCTGAGATTAATCGTATATAGACTTGTGGGAATACTTGCAAAACTTCTATAAACTCAGATGAGTTTAAAAAAAACCCAAACCAACCTGAGCACTGTAGTACTGTTTCTGACTTGATACAATTCCACCAAAACTCGCATACCACTAGTATGGGTTTGGGGTTTTGTTTGTTGTTTGAATCTGCCAGCAACTACAGTTTGGCTAGTGGAACAGCAAATCACTTTGTAAGTAAATTTAAGCCTTACATCCAAGAACAGCAAGCACTTCATAGACTGCGTATGTGTTGAAAACCACTGTAGTCCATAGTAAGTATTTGTACCAAAATGAGAAGAAAAAAAACCCCAACCTTTTAAGATTAGAGCCTGAGGATGTGGCAATTCTGCTTATTCTTTCTGCAGATGGTGAGTTAACTGCCATCACTTTGGAGGCCTTCAGAGGAGACATGGATCCTTCTGTGCTGCCTGAAGTATTCAGTCTAAAAGGAGTGCAGAGTTTTAGTGAGAAGCAAGATTTTTATAATTGAAATATACATCTCAGAAACACATACAGTCTTTCAATACATACACATCTTTTAAAAAGTGGGAATTCTCAAGTCTGAGTACTGAGAACTCAAGAGGAAAAACTCAACAGTTTGCCTGTTTTCAAATATCTGTTCAAAAATCTTTTCAAATATCCCACTCCCAAGTTTTTCCCTTGCTGTACCATATTAGCAAGTTACAGGCTACTTTTTTCCTTGATAATTTGTGAAGACTAAGTGTCCATTTTGTATCAAATTTATTGTAAATTTGATTATAAATTTTAAATTTTGTAAATTTGACAAAGAATACTTTTTGCGCTTATAAAGCAAGTATGAGTAGGAAAAACCAACGCTGTAGCTTTCATGAGAACATCATCATAGTTTCCAAATGACAGCAAGAACATTTTTACCAAGTTGCACAAAACATACAGTTCTTTCTAGGGTGGGAATCTTAATGACCAAATTCTTCATATTTTGGTAGTGAGCTGTAAGTATGGTACACTGGACTACTCAAAAATGTTAGCATTATAGCTGTTCATATTAATTTATTAAAAATGAATAAATGAATGGCCTCACAGTAGTATGAAATTCTCTCCATCCTTAGACCAGAGGACATAATCATGATCAGCTCTTAAAGGATGAAAGACCTTGAGTACAAGCTACAGGCACAGAAGGAATGACATTAAGCAGAAATATTCCACACCAAGAAAGGGTAAACAGACATGCCCAAGGTTAGCCACCTGGAGTAATCCATCTCAAACATCCAGGTTGTCACAAAACTGAAGATAATGTGTTCTTTGCAATATTAATACTTTATAATGACAGATATTTTATCTTTCATGTTGTATTTTAGATGCAATGGGGTAAAGGATGCAATGGTTACAAAACCAAAAGACTCAATTCTGCCGTTCCTATAACTCTTAAAATTAAGTCAATTTTGATGCTGTGTTTTTATTTTCTTTTGAGGGGGTACTGTCAGTACTGATGTGAGATTAATACAGATCAGAAATGGAATAAACATTTAGAAAATGAGAAGAAACGACTGGCTTTGTTGGCTCCACAGAAAGTTCTGAATAAAGCATGTAGTAAAGTGTACAGTGAGGACCCAGTATTAAAATATGAAAGGTACTAAAACTCTGTATTTATCTGGTACCTCTTCCAAAAAAAAAAAAAAAAAATAAAGAGCACTGATTGCATCCACTAAGCAATACCTCTAGTTCATCTGCTAAAACACACAGGACAAAAATTGTGATACGCAGGCAATATGTGGCCAATTTAGACTTTTGAGACAAGTATTTAATTTTACAGAGATAAAGTGGTTATGCCTTAACTAGTCATCCTTCATTGCATAAGAGTTAACTAGTCATCCTTCATTGCATAATAGCACAGATATTAGAAAATGTCACTGAGGAAGTGACTTGTATGTGCTAATTATTTATTAAGAAGAATTCAAGGTATCCCTGAAGTAGAGCTGTAACCCTCTGTCCCTTAGATTTATTTTTTCCCCCTGTTTGAAGGTGTTTAGAAATGTTTTTCAGAAGTCTGAAATTGCTAATCAATTGATGTGATAAGTATAATTCAAAACACTGAAAATTTAAGACCCAAGTTTTATACATTTAGAACTATAATTTTAAAGTTAATACCTGAAAGGCTGTGATATTGACCTGGTGTGCAGTTTCGTGTCTTGCAGCCTAAAGAAAGCAAAGCAGTAATCTTTATCAAAGGATTAAAAGCCTTTCCCCTCCCCCAAAGCATACTTGCGTGTCTCACACAGGCTTTAAAGCACAAGACTAACAAGAGTTAAGAGTTATTGACAATCATTATTTTAATTAACAGTTAAACAACAGAGGACTACTTCAGGTTTATTTTCAAACTTCACATTTTTACTGGTTCTGAAAAATTCAAAATTTATATAAGGAGTGCAGAAGAGTAATTATAGAAAGATAACTAAGTTAATTGAATACTATTTTTTGAGACATAAGTTTTAAAGTGCTAGTTAGATATAAATTTGAAGGTTTTGAAATATTTTTTTACTTTGTCTTTTACTGCTACATAATCAGTAGGCATCCTGAACAGGGAGACAGAGGAAAAAAAAAAGAAGAAGAAATTAATAAACCAAATCTGCAACTGATAGATATATACTTACAGAAATTTCCAGCACAGAAGGTGGTACAACTAGTTCCACTGGCTTAAACAAGGTCATTTACTTGCCATAAAGATCTGATACCACAGACTGAATTTCTAATTGCAAATTACATCAGAATTAATTACCTCAGAGCTCCAGTTGTAGCAGAACATAGCCGTCTCCGACTTTTTAAGGCATTAAGCTTATCTCCCTGCGTCATGCCATTCTGAGTTTCCACACCTGCTTTGTCTTCCAAATCGTTCTGGGAAACACAAAGTATGCAAGCAAGGAACTATATCAAATCCTTAGGAGTAGTGTAGTTTCAAAGTTTGAACATCTAATTCACAAGGATTATAATTAAAAGGCTAATCTAGAGTCTTCTGCATACATGGGGCACTAGTCTTGTCTTTGCACAGTTCCAGCGAATTAAATGTGTTACTGTATAACACACATTCACGGAGGCCTTTTGCAGAATCTGATCTCAGAGTCAGTTCAAGATGCTTGAGTCTAACACCAGTATTTATTTACTTCAAAGCTGTCTGGTTTTATAGAACTTAAACTCCAACTCCTTCCTCCATAACTATTTTTAGAGTTATCATCAATGTGGAAGGGAAGCAGTAACGCACAATTTTGTGATATGCACGAGATGAAGAAGAAATTTAGATACAGTTGTGTGTCCTGCAAGAGGAGCTAAAAATCAGCTTTCCTAAATCGCTAATTTTTTTTTTTAAATAAAAAGTTCTCATGACCTCTAGAAAAATAGTTTGAAAAAAAATTTCCTATGAGAACTTAACAAGGATGAACAGATTTCAGAGCTTTATCCTTCTCTTCTAGCTTTAGAAAACATTATGAACTCTAAGAAATACTAAAAGTGTGTGCCAACACTGTTTAAATGCCTACTTATAATTTCCTACTGATCTCAAAATAGACTTTTCTAAAACCCAAATATGAAGTAGAAACAGTATCTTAAGTAGCAGAGATACATGACGTGACACAAAGCAGTAACAGAACTGGGATTGCTTTTTAAATTGCCAAATGAAAAAACTTATACCAATTATGCTTCAATTGACCTCAGATCAAGTATTTGTTTGTACTACTGCAGCTCCTACTGTGGCTACGTGATCTCACTACTCTGCATAAAACAGAGTAATAGTTTCTGCCATTAACCAACATGAAAGATTGACAGAAGTAGTAATACAACAGAAGTTAATCAAATGATGTGATGGTCCAAATGTTGCATTAATTATAGGAAAAGATAAATATTTTAGCCGGATTTAATTGAAGATTATATGCTAGGCCATTGTTACCTATCATTCAGCCTCAATGCTGATAAATTTTGTTGCACTGTCTTTACCTGCCCAACAGTTCATGCATGTAGCTGTTCTGTCCTCTGATCTTAGACCTTATGCATTTTTGGGACTGGGAACATTACTTCATTTAGAGCTTCTAGAGAACATAGTATAATAAGGTCTTGAAATATAACCAAATATCCAAAGAGATAAAGAGATAAGTTAAATATTTTGAAAACTGAATGTTAAACAGCTTTAGTACAATGTCTGTAAAAAACTGAAATATACATATTACAGAGAGGGTTACAGTGCATTTATATTGTGAATCTGTACATAAGCTGCTACACAGTATACAGGTAGTTGAGTTACCTGCAAGTTAGTTGCCTTGAATACTGAAAGCAGTAAAGTTGGTGTAGTAGCTCATATTCAAAACCCATTACTTTTCCCCATACGGCTACGTGCCAGCAGTCTTTATTTAGCATACAAGATCATCTCTACACAGCGTTACATTTCTCCAGTTAGCAATCTAGATATTTAACTTCACATATTCCAAGCCACAAATTGAACTTCAAAAAGGGAAATAGTACCTTTACAGAAATGCATTCAAGGTGCTCTTCCAGATTATGATAGATCACATGATAGCTGATTATTTTAATTTATGCTAATAACTATCTGAAGAAGGTGACCACTACATCCTTGGTCTTTTACACCAAGCAAAAGATTCCATCAGCAACATAAAAGCTCTTTAGTTATTACAGAGCTAAGACAGGACTAATCAAATGCATAGCTCCTCTAAACTGTTTCTCACAGATACTATAGGAAACTACAAGTTTAAGATTTTTAGTAGCCCCGAAGCAGAAGTATGTTCACTTTAGTTCACATTTCATGCCTATACTTCCAATAAACAATTGTAAGGTCCTTACCATAAATGTACATGTCACATCAGTAATCTGTAACACTGGGATAAGGGATGGACACCTACACACTCATGATTATTAGTCAGAAACTTGGATTAAATATATTTCCAGGATTAAATATATTCCATTCATTAATAAACAACTGAAAACTCTGAAAGAATGACTTCAAATAATGCAAACATTTTGAAGTTTGCAAAATGACCTATAAGTTTTAAATATAACCTAAGCTTTTCTTTTTTTGAAAAAGTGGAGATTTGTTCTAACTATGACCTATAAAAAAAGTTTAGCTGTGAAAAAGCAATCTAGTACCAATACAAGACGAAAAAAACATCTAAAAATTATCTATAGCTAGTTATTAAAAGGTCAGCTTCTTGTCTGCTTGTTTGAAAAATTTCCTATGAACTCTTACCTCCCTGTATTGATCCAAGTCTTGTACTTTATTCAAGCTGTCACTGATTGAAATGTCACTCAAGCCACAAAGAACCCTGTTAATGTTTCCATCAACTACTCGTCGTTTCTGCTTTGATCGGATGAGATCTCCCTCCAGCCATAACATTGCTTGCTTCCTTTAGGATACAAAACCAAATCAGTTCATATCAACAAATTTCATACACATAAAAAACAATATGAAAACATGCTACTCTTACACATTACCAACATTTGAATCTTTTGCACATCTTCTGGCAAAAAAAAATTTGAATGTCTATCACAAAAAAAAAACCCAACCAAAAAACCCCATCAGTTTCAATGGCTAAAAACAACCACAAAAAACCCACCCAGAATCACAAAACAGGTCTGCAGCCATCACAGAAATATTACGGGTACTAAAACTTCATTTTACAAAATCCTACTGGGAAAAGATATTAACTAAACAGAACTTGGCAATGGTATTTTAATGGCTTTTAAAACACAACTTAAAAATTTATATAAAATAATGCTTTTATATATGTAATGTGTAGAATAAATGATGATACAGCACTTTCCAACTTCTTATTAGCCTGAGTTTTGTCTATACAGGTATTGTGCGCTAAAAATACAGCTGACCTGCACATTGGAAGTGGTCGTAGTCATGTAAAGTTGAACAGGACTCTAGTATCAATTTTCAGAAAATGAAAGATTATATCTTTCAGACAGGTGGTAAAAAAAAAATAATTTAATTGCTACAACACACATGGGCTAAGCAGGCTTTTTTTGTTGAGACTGCATTATTCCTCAATAAGGAAGTTTGATGGGTAGGTACCTGTCACACTACTTCCATCCAAGAACTGAGATCCTATTGCATATTACTGTAACAAAATAAATTCCTACACTGAACAGAGAAAAAAAGAATGAGGAATTAAATCAGAATATACTTTCACTGGAAACTTTTCTGTGTTTGAAAGCAAAATATTATGGTAAAGCCTAAGAGCCAAGTAGCCTGCGCCAACTGCCTAAACTTCTCCATGCTAAATGGGAAAGCTAAGCACTTCCAGAAACTTCACTATGTCCCAAGAAAACATCAAGAGGAGAAGGAAGCTGGGGGAAGGGGAGCACCACTTATTCCACCTAACAGAAGTAGCCCAGAAAACATCTTGAATTTAAATTGCCTTGAAATCTTTCAAGATTAATTGCATTCACAGCAACAAACTGATTTGGTATGTACTTGGGTGGGAGGGTCTCTAAAAAAGCAACCCAAAAGTATTCAAATGTCCCTTATTAAACTCAAAGAACCTGAGAGATGAAGCTTTGACATCTCGGAAGGTAGGGAGATCAAAGCTGCAAGATTTTACCTTTTTGTCAGATGCAACTTTGCAGCCCTGAGGGCGAGATATTTTATATTAGAACGATGCAACTGCTGTTAGCTATTTCTTTCTCAATCCCATTTTGACACTACTGGTGACATTGCTTGAATTTTATCTGATTGCCAAAACAATACTACAGCACTTAGCTATGAACAATGTAGGTACAAATGAAAAAAATCTGAAGGATCTTTACGTATCTATAAAATCAAACCAAGTATTTACACCACTGCAGAAAAGACATGGGCCCTGTTTTTCCTGTCTTTTAAGTAAACAGCACTTACTAATCACACTACCTACTCTGTTTCTCTCTTAATGTTGCACTTTTGTGGAAGTTATTTTTAAGAGTGCATCATCCAAGCATCAGCATGGTGTGGAGAAGTTTAATCTGCCTTTAGTGAGCACTTGTGGTTTGTGAAAGTTTGTGATTCACGGTATTTTGAATAATGGTGGGCACCTCAAATAAAGGAGTGTCCATTCAGTTGCACTGGAAAATAAATAGATATTCTCAATCATGCTCACTTTCTCTTATGAATTACAGTAATACTCCTTCTTTCCCTCTGATATCATATGGATTTTAAGATGCAAGGTCAGTGCATGTTTTACTGTATTTACACAGTACCCAGCAGAGCTGTTGCATTCTCTTTTTTTCCAAAGAGAGACAAATTTGTGGTGGATTTTCTCAAAATGTTTCTTCTCATAACAGTGAGAATGCCTCCAACTAAATACCATCATGGTATCAACTCAAAAATATCAGCATAACCACTATAATAGTAAATGCACAATGTAGATACCAGTACGAAATTAAACTTAATGTGTACATCACTGAAACTAGTGCAACTTTGTCATTCATTTCCAGTCAGGATCAAACTTTGAATCACCCATTCAAATTATCTGTACATGAAATGTTCTCAACCCAAACTATACAGTCAATTTTAAGAAAGAGCTGTATTAAAACCATACATTTGTTTTGCCAGTGACTATTAGCTCCAAATCAGAAACGCTTCATACATTATGCTAGGAATCTGACAGAGATCATAAGCTGTCCACCACACACTTTATTTAATCCTTAGTTACAAAAAAGAAAAAAACCACATCAATTATACTATTGTAAGATTCATTTTAAGTGTCATCATAGACTATATGTAAAGTGTATAAACATCTATCCTTTCTGTGTTAATATTTTAATAAATCTTTATTGTTGATTTTATCTTTTGTCCACATCTGGACTTTACACTTCCGACAAATTGATCTAACCCCTAAATCCCCCAGACCACAAATGTGCAGAGTCTTGAGACCGTCTGCCTCTTAAGGTGACAAAACACATAGCACTCCAGGGAAGACGATTGCTACTGAGTAAGTTTGATTTCAATCTCAAATTAACTAACCTTAAATACATTGCAACAGGCAGTAATATACGACGTCAGTAGACAGAAAGTAGATCCTATAAATAGTGCAAGATGGATAAGGAGAAGCAGCTGATTCTTAGCAGCAAAGAAAGTATACATACTCTTCCAAGAAGTGTTGCTGGGGTCCTATAATAGAGCCTGGTCGACATATTCTTATCCAAGCAATGGCTTCAGCATGTGTGAACTTGTAGTGTTTCATTATGTAACAGGCAATTAGCGTTCCTGTTCTCCCCAGGCCGGCTACAGAAACAAAAATACCAATGTTCACATAGGAAGTCACGGGCATTTCATAATTATCAAAGTATGGGATATGAGAAGACTTCTTTGCAATGTTATTCACCACCTTTTGAAGAAAGAATTTTTGATTCAGTATCCTGTTTATCATATAATTGTACTTAAATGCTGTAGATATAAGCAGCATATATAACAAATATAAAAAAATCAAAGTATCTTTGAGAGGCCAACACAGATACTTTACTTCAAACTTAAAAAAAAAAAGCTGATATTTTAAAAAAGAACCATGACCAAACTGGATAGAAATTTCACATTTATGAAACCAGTAAAAAAACAAAATCAAAGTACCTTTGAGAGGCCAACACAGATACTTTACAAATCAAGATTCAAATACATGCAAATACACGTGCACATCACAGCAATGTGTCTTATCAGCCAGTGGCTTTTTCTTTTTAAACCAGTTTTGTTGTGAAACCAACCTATAAAACAGCAATGAATGTTGACCAGCATATAATTTTATATATAAATAGTTTAAAATAATTTAACCCTTTGCCCCCAAATCACAAACTAATCCTGGTTTTAAGGGGAGAATAGAGAGACAGAAAAATTAGCTTTTACTGTGAGACAAATCTCTAACTATACAGTAAGAATTAATCTCTTTCTAGCCCTGTGTCTCATCTACTAGTAAAGTGTCTCTCTATTTAAACCTTATTTTCACACAAATACAATATTTGTAATTTAGAGTCTCATGGTGGCCAGCTATTGTTTATGCACTAACAACTCTCTAAATAGAAACTCCCTAAGCAGCCAGACATCCTTGCTGACAATTCTATACTCAACTACAAGCTCTTAACATTTTACCAATAACTAAATCTTGCTGTGACTTTTTGGAAAGTTAAGATGATTCAGATAAAAGTTCACAAATAGTGAGATTCCATAACTGCATGCTAGAAGACTAGCTCTGAAGAATTGTTTAAAAAGGGGAAGTATTCTTAGAGGGAAAGTTTTAGGCTTGGATTTTTAGGTTTGGGGTTTTTTTAAATGCAAAAGGAAAGCAACTTGCAAATAGATAACTGAGAGCTGTACTATACTAAACATACATCTGAATAAGAAAATGGTCTCTGAAAATTGCAGGTAACATCTACCAACTGCATATATCACTAAGTGTTCAGTTTTTTTCTCGAAGATCCTGCTAATGTACAAACTTTCTATAGCAATCCTTTACATTAAACTATTTATAACTTCTGGGACAAGCAATTTCTAGTGTGGAAGCTGTGCTTGGAATACTTCTGCAGTAAGAATACAAGAAAACTACAGATAATACATTAACTCTGAGTTAACCACTGATTTAACTTTGTATAAGCTTACTTAAAAGGGTGTAAAAAAACCTAAAAAGAATGAGATTATTAGTTTGCTTATTAAACAGTCAGACAAAAGACCAAAAATACTTCAGTTTAGCAAGTGCATACCCGAGTCGCTAGCAAAGCGTATTGTATTCCTTTAGCAACTAAGCCTGGAGAATAACAATCTGCCCCTGCTAATCAATAATTTATACTCTCATTTAGTCAATTAGCAGATGCCCAGTTTATTAATGCCAGAATTTCTGGGTTCTAGCCACAGTATCAAGTTGTTAGCAAGTAAACTTATTTATCTTTGATATGCACGTTTATTGTTCCTGGAAAAATTATGAATGAATACCACTATTCTTGTTTGACATCAGCAAGACATTTGTCTCCACAATGTCCTTACACAATTCTAAACATAAATCAAGCTGTACCCTTCAAAGCCTTTGTTAATCCTTCTTTACTAAGCATGTTTTGTGTATTTTCTGGCTGATTTGCTGAAATAGGCTGGTTTGAAATGCTGGCATCACAATAACTCACATTAACTTGAAATGTGGAAGTCATGCTCCACAGAAAAATGTAGAACAGTCCAAAAGCACAAAGAAAACCTTTCAGTCTTTTGCATTTCCTAACCAATTATCATAATGCTGGGAAAGCATACCACGAAAGAGAAATCTCCATCAACTAAAATTCACGCCTTCAAATGATATTAAGAAAAAACAGAACAATGAACAACAGACTGTCAATTACTGTAAGCAGTAGTGTAGGATGAAAGAACTTAATATGCACATGAAAATAACAAATATTTGTCATATCATAAGCATGTATCATAAGGCAATATTACTTTCACAACCATAAAGTGCTACTTTTTAAATGCTTTATTTCTGGAATAAGCTCTATGGATTTATACCTATTTTGAACTTCAGTCTGAGAAATAACTAAATCCGCATACCTTTGCAATGTACAGCAATAGCACCGTCAGCATTTTCACAGATGTTCAGGAACCTCTGAACAATACTGTCACTTGGTGTGCTTCCATCTATGAAGAACAGGTCATAATGCTCAAAACCAGCATCAGTAAAGCGTTTTGCCTCATAAATTTTTTTGTTTAATCTTATGATTGATGTGACATTATGTTTCTTGAAATAGGGAAAGTAGGCTTCAGGTGCATGAAGAGGATAACCTATAAAAAAATAAAGAAACAATCATTTAATGTCACAGATTAAGTTCAAAGTCCTACTAATCAAAATAGCAGACAAAGCCTTTTTTGAATTATAAACATGCTAATACTGAAAATGCTTGAATATTTTATTCAGAATAAACATGGTAAATTATATAAAAGAATTGTCCACAAAATGCTCATGAAGGCCACTATATTTAAAAAAGGATCAGAAAAAAAACCCTAAAGCACAGCATATGTGAAACACTGTACTGTCTCCTGTCTAGCCTATTCCTAGCCTATTCCTCTCTACAAGTAGGGTTTTCTACATAATGCTAGGAGCATTTATGAATTCAGCATTTCAGAACAGCTGTTTATCTATAGTCAAGCTGCAGATCAAAGAATAAGAACGTGCTTTAAAAGGAAACACTGTGTTTATGAAGAAAAGAGATTGGTGATCTATACTATGGACAAGAGGAACAGTCAAAGGATAAACTGTAGTACCAGAAATATTCTTGCTCCACTGGGAAGTAAAAAAGCTTTAGTGCCTCGATGCAGTTGAGAGACAAAAGGATCCTCTAGATAAAGATGGGGGGCAAGGGGCAGGGAGGGTTCAAGACGAACCACACCACAACTGCATACGCTTTCACCAAACAGATGTTCCCTGTTGACGAGAACGTGAGGGAGGGTGTGCACATGCTCACGTCTTTAGGGTATACGTATGAAAAATGTAGTTTATTATTTTCCATTAACAATTAAGTCTTATAAACAAAACACGGGAACAACATAGCTACCACAAAAAACAGAAGGTCTGTCATTAACCAAATTCCCTGGTTTATCTCCAGAATTTTTATTTCTGTTCAAATAAAATTGAAAAGCTTCCTCACAAAACATGGGTCACTTCCACAAGTCATATATGCATTAGTAAATGCAATTAGAGTTAAAACATAATGAGAAAAATGTAGCTTTGTAACGTATACTTGCACTCAACTAGGTGAGGCTTATTTCTAGCCTCATAACTGGATTTTAAACATTAGTAATTAACTTAGTGATTTTTAGTTATATACATGTTAAAAATAAAACACAGGTTTTCCAAATTCCATGGAACAATTTAAATAATTTTAAAAAAAATTCTGCAAGAGGGGACTGTAACACTGATTGGGGAAGAAACTCAAACCAATCTAAATATTTTCCCTGGATTTTGTTTAAATCTTCAGTGGACACTATGCAATTAGCAGCATTCCAGCCATTAATAAAACATGTGAGAGCAGAAGGGGAAAAAAAACCCCACCAACAACAAAAAAACCACCCCAAAACCAAAAAACAAAACCCATGCTCACATAGAAAAAAAATTACATGGTACAAAGAATAAGGTGAAATTCAGCAAAAAAATCTGATTATAGTTTTTAAATGACTGATTCTCCTTTTAGCTGGAACAAATCTCTACTTTCCCTCTGTCGGTCAAGTTTCTCCTTTTTTTATTCCACTAGAATCACATAAGTTCTTCCCATTATCCCAAGAATCTTCAGTAGTAAAGGCAAGCTGCTTTTTAAAGTCTTTCCTGGCCTTTGTTACAAAACTCTTAATACGGTCTCCTTTGCTTTATGTAACTCACCTTTAATTCTGCATACTTATTGCATGCAGAGTTATGACACCTTAATGTAGCAGGTGTCAGGTTCCAGAAGAAAAGTAAGGGACCTGAATTTCTCAGGCACTTTGTCACTGAAAGCCACTGACTGTTGGAAGAATTAGAATTCCTCTAGCAAAAAAGAATTCTAAAACCTTTGGAATTAAGTTCTATTTCTGAAGATGAAAATTAATCTATATCTCTAACCTCTATTATCTTCTGCACATTTGCCGTGACTGTTTAACACGCTGGAAAAAAACAGGATCATAGAACAGTATTAAAATATACACCATACCATTTTCAAGTTTGCTTTTTGGATGTGGTCCACTAAATGCCAAAAATTTTCCTGGAACAATCCAGTTAAAGTCACCATTTTCCACTCGCTATAAAAATTTCAGAAGAGAAAGAGAAAGGCATTTTATAACTGCACATACAAAGTTAAAAAAATTACTCAAGATTTTATTTTACTTTTTACTATGTTCTTTCTGCATTAAAATGAAACACTTCAAATGTAATTATCTAGTTTACCTATATGGGACAAGCTAACTAATCATTCGCTGCTTCTCAGAAGTCTCTTAATAAAGTGAAACGCAAAAAATTTTGCTTAATTTTCAAAAAAAAGCAGAAAGATCCTATACCTCAGATATTTCTCCCGTAGAGGGTTCAGCATTTTAAGATACCTACTTATAACAACACTAACAAACACCAACATTCTTGTATGTTTTAATCAAAGAATATGGAAACACACTTCCCCGTAAGGCACTGGTTAAAAAACCCAATTCACAGAAAACAAATTAAAAACCAATTAGCCTTCAAAAACAATTATTCTTTCCCTGTAGAAACTGAAATTTACATATTGGCATAAACTCTGATGAGCCAGTAATCACAGAAGCAAAGTATAAATCAAATAAAAAGACTAAATGAAAAAAAAAAAACCCCAACTTTCAAACTGTAATGTTTTGCATGTAAAACTTCAAAAAGGCTCTGCAGATTTTGTCAGTGCCAAAACTAGAAGTTTCTTTGGAAATACTTAGCTAAAGTTCAAAACTGCCTTTTTTTTTTTTTTTTTTTTTTTTTTTTTTAAAAATTGAGGAGTGCTCATTCTTCATTTGGCAATGCAGTTATTCAGTTATTCTCAGCGTGACTTTTAAGGACACGGCACTCAGTCCAACTGCATTATTAAGCTTGTGGTTTTAGCTCTCAAGCAAATCAAAACATCCTAATGAGCGAAAGATTCTGGTAATAGACGTTACTGTTATCAATTCACCAAGTGTTTGCTTAGCTAAGCCCATTAGGCTTGCTCCAAATGTCCTCACACAGTGAAAACTCCTGGAAGTTAACAAGGTTGCATAAGGACTAGTGAACCCAAGTTCTGCCAAGTCAGGACCCCTCGCCCCCCCAGTTTGTATCACAGGCTGAAATGTCAACATTGTAGCACCTCTACCCCCTTCACGTCCACAGAAGTATTTTTATATCTGTATTACCAGTTTTATTTTTGAATTAAATAGTTCTTTATAGTTACATAGGCTATTGTGAATAATTAAAACTTTAACCCATCTGAACTACAGATATATATGTATGTGTGTATATATACTCAACATTACATGCAAACAACATTTTTTTTTTTTAAAAAGAGAACTTGAGTATTTTACATCTAGTCCAACAAAAGGGGAATTAGCTGCCTTGATAGTGTAGTAAGCTGAAAGAACTATTAATGTGAAATAGCATTTCCTTTAGCCTGCCCCCTTTAAGTCTTATGCAACTTTTCTCCACATAACTACACATTTGAAGACCTAACATAGCAAAAACTTGGAACATTTAAAGTTTTAGAAATATAGCACAGGACATATTGAAACATACAAAGCTGACCATGCATAAAATAATAGAAGACAGACCAAAAAATGGACAAAAAATTAAAGATGATTCCAAGTTCTTGGTTCTTAAACTCAGACAGTGGGCAGCATACTTAAAACATTATTCACACATATATACTTTTCACAAGCTAAAATAATGTCAAGCATTAAACAAGATAATGGGATAGCTTTAGACTAGACAATTATTTTACCACTTTTTTCAGGCAGATTAACACCTATATATACAGATTCCTATGAATTCCCAACCATCATCATTTTTTTTTTTTTTTTTTTAGAACAAACGTTTTCCTTTTGTACATAGATTAAGCAAAAAATAAGAAATGTTGCATTTTAAATTTTAGTTACTGTTCATTTAATTTTAGTAATTCAGCAAAGGCTATACCGATTTCTCAATCTAATCATTATGGAACATTATGGTACACAGACATCCTTCTACAAATGCTTTTAAATTTTGTGAATAGCTACGTTATAGTGTGCCTACTGCAGCCACCATAGATTTGTATAATTTATTTTGTAAATTAAGTTTTTCCACTGTTTATTCCTCCCCTGACTTCACCCTTTCTTGAATATTTGTGACGCATTTCCTATAGCTGTATGTATTTCAGATATGCTCTCTCACCTCTATCTTCTTGCTTGTAAAACAGTTATTTATCAAATGTTACAGAAATTTAAGAAAAGCAATTATCCCTAAAACTTGCCTGATATTAGAAATATTCAACTTAAGAGAATAAATTTTTAAATAGACATTTTCAGCAAGTTTATTCTCATTATTTCCAAGTTCTCTGAAAATTGCAATAGAGAGGCTGAGGGGATGAATACTGGCTTCAATAAAGTAACACAACTCTTAAGAAGAGAGTTTAATGTATATTCAAATGTTTAGTACACCTCTATTTCATATATCTTTCTCCTTAACTAATGCAACTGCAGGAACTTCAGGGCGTTCCAAAGACAAGGTCCAATACAACTACATGGTTGTCACTGATTTCGATAAAAGCCCTTTCCCTTCCTTTGAGGGTGGGAAATACTAGACAAAGATCACGTAACTTTTCTAGACCAGATTGATGCAAACCTTCTGTGCCTGCCATTTCCTCTGTACACAGCCCAGTTCACAAGGGCAGCAGAGATATTTTAAAGGTTCTTGGTAGCAATATAGTTTGAGGTAACTGTCTACTACTAGCAGATAAAGCTGTGTATGTTACAGAACAAAGTCCTAGAAGCATCTAAAGTCATTCAGAGTATCTATTCTTAAGTTGTAAGAAGGCTGGCAGAATAACGAATGGCATCTGTTAGCTTTCATTAGGGAAATATTTTGGATGTATTTTTATTACTGCAATCCCCATGTAATGCATCCTTACTAAAAAAGCTCAAAATGTGCTTAATCTATGTGGCTATAAAAATTTATCATGTATTTGTGACTAACAGCATCTCGAGAAGCAGCTCAAGTGTTGAAAGAAAACACAGATTCTGTGGGTCAGCTGAGAGACCTTGGATCATGTCCTGGGGGAAGGTTGGGAAAGCATGAAAGAGGTCCCAGAAGCCAGAAAGGTTATGAGAAAACAGTAGACTTATTATGTGATGCACTGAAATTGCAAGGATATTCATCCTGCATGTTTTTCACATACAGTACACAGCTTGGGATGTACATACCTTGCATATGAACACTGGGTTTTACTTGAATTAAAATGTGTTTCCAGTATGTTTTAAGTTGTGGGATACTGTATATTCTAACTCATTTTAGGTAAACCAAACACATTCAACTCATTAAATGTACAAACCTCATAGTGTTCATACTCATCCACATCAAATGTCTTAAAGTCAAAAAATCCATGCTGCAAGGCCTAAAAGGCAACAAGGTGTCAGTTTATTCTGAAATATGATATTTAAGCTAATTTTATAACACTGTTTTTGAGAATCAAAACTAAATCACTAAGTGTACTTTTGGCTTACTGAAGCCTCTATGTTAAGACAACATTACATTTTGCACAGGTTAACAACACAGACAACAAAAACTCCAACAATGTCACGAGAGCACGTCAGGCTCATTATTTCCCCTTCAAAGACATTACGATGGGACATAAGTTTGTTGCATATCACTTAAATCATAAAACTGATTCTCCCCACCCCACTATTTGTGTTTTTTTCTGTAAGGCAGATGACATATTAAAAAGCAATTCCCTTTTTGTCATACAGTCATTCAATTATTTCTATGCTGAATATGTTTTCATGCAGTTGGACATAACAAAATATAGAACATTAAGAGTTTATTGATTTTATCACCACAATACTCGGGGAAAATGGCATATACAGAATACAGTACTGTGTATAGCATGTATTTTATTATTTGTTTTTAATACACATTCCACTGATAGAATGACGTTCACTACGTTAGACAGTATTTATTACAGGGCTGAAAGAAGTCATATTTTGTATTTGATTACTGTACTATTATTAAATATGCCGATTTTGTACTAAAGATTTGTGTATAATATGATACTAAAAACAATTCTTTGAATATGGAATTCATAGCCCGATTTTTTTCCAGGAATAGGTGGAAGACAGTTCTGCAGCATATGTTTATACTGAATCTACTACATTCTGAGAAGTATAGCTATTATACAACATCGTGGGATTAAGGTGTCATAAAAAAACCACACCACAGATCTATGATTTAGAAACCAATAATCATCAGTCTGCCATTATTTGCTACATTTAGAGCACCTTTTTTAAGACAAAACAAAAATAACTTTGTTACAGACAACATAGGCTCAATGATTGGATCCATCATGAAACCTAAGATACTGAGAGGTTTGGCTGAACAGCTGGTTTTGAAAAATGTATTTCATTTAAGCATGGCTGGCTGGCTGCACTCCAGAATTTGTAGCCCCCCTGAATTACATGTATATGATATATGGGCATGCAAACACCAAATTTACCCATGTAGACTAAGATTTTACTTTATATTAAAGCATGGTTTCTGCTCAAAGTATTTTTACCTCTGTAGGTGAACTGGACAAAAATTCAGTAACAAATTTTATGGGAACAAAGGAGGAAAAACTGATTCTTAAAGTCCTTTTGACGTGCTTGTTGCAGATAAATTACAGTGACTGCACCAACTGCTTCACAGAGCTTCAGGATCTGTAGAATGCCACACAAATTAGAGTCTTGGTGTTAACTGACAGCTCCTTTCCCACCCCCACAGAACTAAAAATATTAAGCTTGTTCTCTTTTTTTTCAATTTTTAAGAAACATTTGTTTTGCCATACTTTTAAGAATTACAAATAGTCTATAAAGTATCTGTACAGAACTGCTCATATAGCTTGCTCCATACACCAAGATCACCAGGAAATGCTGAATAAAATTTAATCTTTGCTTATATAGTATGCAGGATATCCTATAATACAAGGTTGCCAATTAAGATGTAACGTAACATTTTTAAAAAAGCAATATTGGAGCTTTTTTAATGTCCAGGACCAGGACTGTTGACAGTTACTAACACTAGTAAAATACACTAGTTTTCATTCTTCTTAAAAAATTCTGAACAGACTAGTGTCAAACACTGAATCAAGTGTTTTGGGGGAAAGTTGGGGTCAAGTACATGCAAAAACTGCGTAGAATAAATCACAGTATACCAAGATGTCTGTCTCACTTGACTTTATCAACCTACGTTATTCCCTTTTACCAGTGATTATAAATGATCTACTAGCAGATCTAGTGCACTGCCTTCCACTGTTGAGTCAAGAAGTGCCCCCAGCCAGGCCTGGTGCATTTGCACATTCCAATTCAGAAGGTGCAGTTCAGAAAGCTGTCAAAGGCCAGGCAGAAGTGTCACCTTCCATTGTCACTACTCAAACACAGTCCTCAGCACCTCGGGCTTCATGACAGCATACTACTCGTTCACACATTTTGCTTTGAAATCAGATTTTCTAATGTTTTTTAACAGTATTTTCCTTCATGTTTTAAAAGTCAATTTAAATATGTTTTGCTAAGGAAAATTGTTATTACCTTATTTATTCCCTGTAAACAGTCCAAGATCGTAAGATTGTACGTGCAGTTCCCAAATGAAGCATCCCTACAGATTTAATGCAAATAAATTTAATACATACAGAATTACTTTAAGAACCCAGGGAAAGGTAGCACACAACAGAGTATATTCAAGTAATTCAATCACCTCTGAGAAACCTGAATTAAAGTTCAAAGATGACATCTTTTTAGAAGCTTGTTCATGCTAAAGCTCTCCCCTACCAAAGATGTAGCTCAGTGTAAACGCAGTTAGGTACTGCAAATTATTTTAAGTGCAAATTTTACTTCATCTAACTACACGCCCTTTACAAAATTATTTATGTTGTCCTGGAACAGGAAGCTTTGCATCATCTCTCAATTGTGTTAGGATAGTATCAAACAAAGTAAAACTTGCTTTAACCATTATTCAAGTCTTGATAGAGTAGCACTGTCTAAAAAGGAAAGGCAAATAGACTACTAGTGTGGATTTCATTCACAGGCTCTTAATTATATATCCAGATGCAATTAAATTTAAAACTACTTGACCTTAGTTCTGCCACTACGAAAATAATAATTTCTCTTTAAAAGATGACAGGATACCCCAAGGCAAAACATACAAGTAGTAAGAGACATCAACATAAAAATAAATAATACCACTAAAAAATAACAGCAACAAATGTATTGTGGAAAAAAGAAAAAGTATTTTTCAAAGTCTGCTTCAGACAAGTTTGAATTTTAACAAAATTCTGCCTGGGCAAATTATTTCCTAATTACTCATTAAAAAAGTCTTTTATAGTTTTGCTCTAAGCTATCTTATCCAGAATGCTAAGAACTGCAATTTATCAGAATAGCAAAATCTTAGGTTTCAGCCAGATGCATCTTTAATCTACAAGTGATTCAAAATGTTAATCTTTCATTGAAAACTTCTATTTTTTGATAGTCTACTTGCTGTAAGTAGATGGGAATTTGTTATATTGATATGCTCCTTCAATCCCAAGTACTTTAAGAGTAAAATATTCTCAACCATTCTTTAAGGGCAGAAAAAGTATAGCAGTTTTGAGCAAGCAGTGTTCATAGAAAATGTATTTAAGAAAATTAAAAGCTACAATTTTGGTAGTGTCATTTTACAGGAAGGCTACTCTAGAAAAGTTTTCAAGCTACTAGATTATTAAAAAATACTTAGTCACAGTGTTTTAGAATGGGAACTTCAAAGTGTGAATAAACCTTCAAATATTCAAATCCAACAAGAAAGTTTTTCAAAATTAAAAGCCATAAAGTATTTTCATTACATTAGATAAGCAGAACATAACCAAAGCTGTAAAATACAAACTTTACAGACAATGAAGTTTTGACTGGGGAAAGTTGGATAACAGATGATTTTAGCACAAAAGCATTTTAGCAAACAAAAAGGCCTTCTGAGCAAAAAAATCCAAAGGCCCCCACGGGAGCACATACACAGCAGACAATTTTCAAAAGCTGTAGCAGTTTTCTGAGGGGGCTGACAGAAAAAAACAAAACCTAAACCAACGTAAACCACAAAACTAAGTATTTAGAGAAATATAAATAGAAGATATGATTGCAGCAGACATGTTCTAGATTACCTGTTATTTTGCTATAACAAAATAAAATTTTTATTTTACCTACATGTATACAACTACTTCTTCAACTGATAAGGCATTTGATAATGCAGTACATAAAAACAATACTGGGAAAAAAGCCATGTCATCTCTAATATATTAGTAAGAAGTGCTGTGAGAGCGAGAGGGAGAAGGGAGAGGAGAGAGGGAGGGAGGACATTGAACTTGACCTAGATGCACAAGATAAGCCTATCACAATTCCAGGTGTACAGTATTCTTAGCTACAGTTCCCACAGACGGCTATTACCAGTGGAATGCACGCGCATGCTGGCAGCTAACATGTGTTGCCTACACCATCCGTGCCTCAAACGTCTCATTTCTGTTGCTGTGCACCTAAATCATTAAAGTAGGTGTGCTCTGACTGGAGAGGACAGCTCTGCTGAGACTTACCATCCATGCACCGTGAAATAACAGAAAGACAGGAAAATTCCAAATAGGCAAAGTTTTGGAATGAACAAGTAAAAAGCTGTTTAATCTAACCCTAATTTCCCAGAAACTCAAAGAATAGCAGTATTCTAATGGTTTTTTTTTAAAGAATGCAACACACTGAGTTACCATCTGAAAAACTCACACCCCCATCTATCTTTTGTGGCAGAATGGATAATGTAATGAAACAATCAACAAACACTAGATACGAATGACAGTACAGCATGGTAGTGAAATAACACCTGAAGTGGTGGCTTAATATTACCTAATGCTTCAAGGGAAAGCATGATTTTTGATGAGCCATGGCATATACTAAGTGTATTATATCAGACCTTGCCATAATCTCTTTTTCTCTCTCTGCCCCTCAAGTATCTTCTGGTAAGAAAACACAAGCAAATCATAAAATTTCCTTCTACAGTGATTCAAAAAATGAGAAAACAGAACAAAATCTATGCATGTTTTTTTCCTTCAAGCCATAGACATTTTTATTTTAGCACTCCCGGTCCTTTTCAGGGTAAATCCAGGAATATGCATATTTTCTTTTCTAGTTTCCAGAAGTAAAACCGCCTGATTAGAATCAATTCCAGATAAAAACCTCTTTCTGAAACTTTACTGTTACGCTTCAGAATTTTAAGCCAAGGTATCCACAGGTATTGAATTTTAGGTGTAAGAACAAAGAAATTCATCTGGCAGAAGTTTTACGTATAATCCATGAGGGCTCTGCGTGCCGGACCCATTGACACAGTAGAGAGATATCTGAAGTACAGCTAAGGCAAGCGCTCGTGGACTCGGTATTAGATGAAACCCAAGTTTCAGAACACACAGCAAGCAACAAAAAGCACTTCACAGAGGTGTTTTAAACATTAAACCTGTATAAAAAACTAGTTTATTTATGAAACAAAGTCACAGTGTACTTATGAAGTGACATTTTTTATATTCCATCTTGCTATCAAACAGATGATTTTATATTATTCCAGAGAAGTATTAGTATTCCTTTAGAGTATAGTCAAAGAGCATTTTGCAGAAGTATTAGAGAGGACAGATGCTTAATACAAATCTTACTGCCAACTACATGTCTAGAAAGACCTTGAATACTCAAAAAGCAAAGATTAAAGAGTTTATCATGACCTGATTTCCTGAATGTTTTAGATAAATTACTCGAGTAAAATATCTTTTTGTTTAGAGGGAGTTGTCTAAGTTATTTTAAGTCACTAACTATTTTGATTCTTTCTTTGTTAAAAGCAAACCCAAAACAAATCTCCCTCCCAGTTACCTAGAGGACTGCCTCCAGGCTGAGTTATCAAGTTCTTTTTCTAGCCCAGAGAAATCAGTCAGAAGTCATGTAAAATCATTAAGTGGCTTTGTAAATATTAAAAAAAAAAAAAAAAAAAAATTTCCTCTTATTTTCTGAATCTTCCTGAATTAATACATTTACTGGAGAAAACTAAATAATTAAAAACTAATGCAAAACTGCTAGTTCAATTTCACCGTTCCTTGGGTCAACCCATCTTCCTCCCTACTGATGTATAAATTTCCAGACCATAGATAAAAATATCAGATACTGTCAGAACTAGTACTAACGTTACACAAAAATCCTGTTAGAAATACAGCTATTCTCATACCACATTGACTTCAGATGTCAATTATATAGCACTAGATCCACCAGCACGCATTTTCTTTCTACCAATGACAGATACATTTCAAAGTTTTAGAGCAATAATTAATAATACCAATTTTAGCTTGTATAAAATGCAATAGATTCTGAATGGGACACACTTTGTACCACAGTTAAAACTAAATGCAAGCACTAACAGTTATGAGAAAGCACTGTAAAGAAAAAAAACCTTTATTAACCTTGATGAAGCCTATAATTTTAGATTAAAATTAATTCTGGACATTCTTCCTATGTAAACTTATTCTTCTTTGTCCATTGTACACAGTCAGCATCCTATCCTACAGACAACTAATGCATGTGCTTACGTTTAAGACAGTAGTAATTTTTAACTTACTGGGACTATTTATGAATATACAAAAATATTTAGGTGTTTTTACTAGTGGAAACCAAGCTATTTGGATTTCAAGCGTTATTACTTTCTGCTCAACTCAGAAATCTGTGTTTAAAAAAGCACAGAAGAGAAGGGAAGACCTCATTTCGTAATAGAACAGAGTACATACAGACATCTGCACGGTTTTACAGTGTGGGTGCTCTGATTTCTGTTGCTGATCACATTTCATTACAGTATTCTTCCAGTCTTTTATGGTGAAATGTATAACCACCTTGACTTTTAAACAGTGTTTTACCAACTATTACCTGATAGTACCCTCTTTGCTTTCAAAATGAGAAAAACGTGAGTATTTCTATGAGATACAGAGGTAGTACGAATCTGAGCCAGCATTACAGAGCTGCAAATCCCACATCCAATTTCACAGTTATTGCAGCCGACCTCAATACTGCATACGGCTTTCCCTTTCACCAAACCTCCAAGCACTGTCAATAGCAAAATAGTTTGTTTCCCCAGCACTTGCCAATAAATAAACAAACCCCAAAAGCTACAAATTAAAATCTAGCTCTGAAATTCATGTCATATCTAGAGGCTGAACACAATAACACTAATATGTATCTATATATTTTTTAATATAAAGTCAACACAGAGTAGTTCGAGGTAAAAATCTAAATCTTAGCTTCACAATAGGAAACTGGTATTTATGATGATTTAAAATGCTGTTAGCACCATTTTCTGAAATGGAAATGAGAGGACACAGTACAAGATCTACAAGAGACTACAGCATCACCCAGTGACAGTGAATCAGCCAGAAATAAGATGGAAGTGTCTCAAAGACAGTAGTGCCCTATCCTCCTGCTTTGCCTTTAGTTCTTCTATTATAAAAACAAACCAAAAAATTTTCCACGTATCTTGTGAGACGGCTATTCTGGTTTCCTTCCAGCCCTGAACAATATTTTCTGAAGCTGTCTTTAAATGAAATACCAGCTGAAGATCTAAGCCGATTAAGGGTTTTTTGAGGTCATTGAGCTAGATGAAAGTAGATCAGTTTCCCAGTGATCACTTCATGTAAACATACCTCAGTACTCCATAAAGAATCTGACAATCCTGCAGCTTCTACCTATTGCAAGTTGTCGATTTTTTTTTCTAAATAGAAGACACTTCAGATATCAAATTAAAAAAACTTGTTAAATAGTCTAGCTGTAACACTCAACTGATCATTGCTCACTGATAAACTCTTGCACTTCAATATACTCCAGAAGTTATATAATATCTAAGTTCCAGGCTCCAAGAATAAATTCAGGTCAATTAAGTACTGAATACCGATGATTATTATCTTAAATTACTTCCTTCCTAGACCTTAGAATAGGAGGGAAGAGGTAAGACATTTGGGTTATGTTTTTCATCGTACATAAGAGTCATTTTAGTCCTTTTCAAGACATTTAAGATGTGGAATGAGTGCAAACTTTCTCACAGCACCAATTGTTTCTTCACAGCACAGCTCGATGCTAAGCAGATATACTACCTAAGGCAGCGCTACTGCTTCCAGCTCAGGTTCATTTGCTTGACCCTCTGTATCATGCTGTATTTTGTACCAGAGATGTCCCCAATGTCTTGGAATGGACACAGGGCGAAAATAATCTCAAAGGCCTTGCAAAACCAGGGAAGGAGGAATAAATTATTTCTTCCCCATTCCCAGCTAATCTAGATTGTCCCACTGCAGGCCCTCACCAGATCCCACTTGAGCCACAGCAATTCTTAAGCTCCTTATGTATCTATTCCAGCCTTGTCCTATGAATGCAACTCCCAAATATCCCCTCTCTATCAGACTCCTCATTTCTTACCTAGCCTCCTATCTTGTCAGAATCTTTCAGTTCATTTCCTCACTCCTCTGTTTCACCTCTCATACAGCTAGATTACACAGCCTTCTTTCCCAGCAGGACAAACTATGCTGCAGGTAACAGAATCTGTTTAGGCTCTAATCCAGCGCCAAGACCTGACACAGTCCAAAGCAGCTCCAAAAGAAACTTAAGTGCTTTTCAGCCCCACGCCATATAAGACAGAACGCTCAAGAAATCAAGATGTTTAATTCTTCTAGCAAAATCTTGTAACCTTATATTCCTTCTAGAAACAGCAATGCTTTACTCAAGAAGATTGCCTCGCTCCCATCCTCTAAAATACCCAAAGCTTTGCGTTAAAAAAAACAACCACCAACCAAACACACACCAAACCCCAACCACACCACAGAAAAACTACCACAAAAAACCTACCACCTCCCAAAAAAGATTTTGTTTTAGCCAATCATTTATCCCCCAGCGCTTGAAACACGCTGACAAAGACTGCAGAGGAGTTATGTTTCAGAAGGCTGCCTAATCCATACATTTATTGCCCTCTTGTCTTGAAGCTGAAAACAGAATGAAATAATTATACTTTTGTAATCATTGTGACAACCCAGACTGAAAAAACTGAGGAGTCCCTTTGCTGAACATTGCCTACTTCAATATTTTCAGTTTGCATTCTCTCGCCTGGGAAACATGAAATGCGCTTTGTATATAATATAAAGCTATCTTCAGAAAATCTTGCTGTTTCTTGTCTTTTTTGACCCTTTCTTTGCTGATCCCAGAGTAGCTAACTATTGTATTTTGTAACAGAATTTTATGAATTCAAACTCACAAGGATTTGCTTTGAATAATTATTTAACTTGAAATTTTTTCATGTCATTAAATTTGTTACTGTGGTACCGGCCAAGCAGAAATAGCATTTTTAATTGTTATTACTATTGCTATCATCATCATTATTATAAGGAATTAATTGCAAGGTAAAGGTCTGCAGCCTTTGGTTTGAGCAAATAGGGTCATATGAGACTGTTCTGTAAACACACTATTCCTCCCAAGTCTTCCGTCTTACAATTTTGGGATCTGACAATTAAGGTTCTTTGCTTTGTCAGAACCTCTTTTCTACATACCCTAAATCTTTATGTTGGCAGGTTAGAAAGGAACCTAAAGACATAACAATTTACTAAAATTCCAAACAGTAATTTTTTTTCATTGCTGAACAAGATACAGCTATTCTGAGGTAGCACGCATCCCCCACTACTAAGAGTTTTGCTTTTTAAGCAAGTTTTGAATAAACTAAGCTTAAGATTCTGAAAAATTTAAGTCACTTATTAAAAGCTCTTATATGTAAGAAATACTCCTACCAAAGCTGGACCACTGATAATTTGATATGAAAGGGACAATCGGGGCTTTTTTAGACTCTGCTAAAATACTACATAGTAATCCCGAGAAAGAGGGGAAATATTGCAGGGAAATATTTCACTTGTTGCTTCCCCAAAATGACAGAGAGACAGAAGAATGTATTGACACCGTTTCTGTGCTCAGAATAACAGAGTCTGCATCAAAGAATTTCTTGTAGCAATTTTCCAATAGCTGAACCTTCTGCAAATGGAAAGTACCAATGTAATTACTTCAAACTGTGAGAAAATCAGGAACCAAAGAATCTAAAAGGTGGAGAAAACTATATATTATTATTTGTTTAACTTAGATCAACAAGCCTGCATTTTATATAAAATTTGGAGATGACATGTTTAAAATAACTGCTTTTTTTATGCATTGTACCAAGTATCTTTTACAATTAGCTGAAAAAAATATGGATATTAACAGCTCAGTAAACTTCTTGGGCTTTGGAGAGCTATTGATGACCAGATGAATGTATAAACTCTCTGCCAATAAAAGCTGTCACTAATTTGATACCTTTTTTTTAAATGTGTTTGAAGGTCTAAGATTTCAAAGTCAAACTGGTTGTCACATACAAATCTACCACCCCAACAATTTATACTGTATCTGGCTCCTATACAAGCTGTGAGAAAAGAGACAATCTGATCTTCCTTTCGTGAGTGGCTGTAGAATGAGATGAATTTGATATACACAAGGTCAGTCTACATTTACAAGTACATCAGCTAACAGTGAACGCTACTTGTAAAACACTGACTCCCCTAAAAAAGAGGACATTGACCTTCTTGAAGTTGTCTTTTATTGACAGTGTTTGCATAAGAATAGCGTAAGGTATTTTCATTCTCAAAGTCCAAGGGCATTTCATCGTCCACACCATGAAAAAATCTGGAAGTCTCTTTATTAGATAGACGTGACAGCTAAAACTCCTCAGATTCAAGTCTCAATATGGCCTTAGTACAGAGAATACAGACAGATTGATAGGAATTATGTATGATTCATTGAAAACAGAAAGGCAAAGCAATCTAATAACCGGAACATTAGTACTTGTTCTGTAAAATAGAGAAAATGTAACAGCATAAAACTCCATTCATGTAAGTCTAGCTGGTTAGGTACTAGGTAATTTAAAAGATTTGAATGACTTCCAAATAGCAAAGCATCATATAGAAAAGTTTTAATTGCTAAATCACCAGCATGCTAAGAACTATTTTCTAAACTTGACAGCTTGCAAGACTGTGAGTGTTACTTAAAACTTTAAATCAATTGAAATGGCTTTATTGTTCCAACACAGAGCATGTAATTCCACCAGAAGTAAAAAAATATTTTTTCTGGAGATCAGTCATTCTGATACAACATCTGTATCAGGTATGAAACCCTTTTCTGTGAAGGCAATCTGAAAAATGTGTGTTAAGCAAATTTCCGAACACAAAAGTTAGGCCCGTTTTTCATGTTCACATACCTAAATGGAAGATATGGTGGATTAGATCCAGACAAAAGTGTTCTGTAAGCTTCTTCTGGTGTTTTCTTCAAGTATATTACCTAAAGGGGGTAGGGGGGAGAGGAAAAAAAAAAAAAATAAGCCCTGAGCCTGAAAAGTCATTAACTACATGTACCCTTCCCCCAGCCCACTAAACCCTTACAAATGTATATTATACTCCTTTATGACCAACTCCTACGACATTTATAGGTCAGAAAAGACATACGTACACAAAGTAAAAGATTCAGAAATCAACAGAAACTGAGATTTCTGGTTTGTGTCATTCCCCCCTTTAAATAAAATTTTTAAAATTACATATTGCTGCAACTGAGAGACTTTAAGACAGACTGAACATTGTGCTAAAATGAAAAATAGGCATCTACGCTAGGAGTTCTCTGTCCAGCTTCAGATGAGTCAAAATATTATCACAGTAGCTGACAAAGGAAACGTTTCTCCACCACAGCTCAATGGAAGATTTTCCAAGACAAATATTTTTTAATTCCTAATTGTCAACATCAAACTACTAATTAACAAAAATATCCAATTCAACAAGCTGAACCTGTTACTATGAGACCAACCTATAGTTAATGTAACACCCTAAGCCAAGGCTCATTCTGCTATCGCTGAACAGTATCAGCTCAGCTTACTTAAGTAAGAAATTAGAATACAACCACATCTTGTTGCATTTAAATTCCTATTTGTACAGTAAAACTGATCCTAAAATAAATTTAACTCAGAATACATATTAAGCAAGTGCATTATTTACAAAGTAAGATTTCATCCAGTTTGCAGTGGTATATTCCACATGCAAAAACATGTTTTGTAAACAAAGCCACACAACTTTCGTAGCCATTTCCCCCCAACTCACCTTACAACCAGCACCTACCTGGCTACTTTTTAGCTCTACGCACATTTAACTGTTAAATATACAGTATTCTAATAATTATTTTCTTAACCAAGACATAGGCCAGTTCCTGATCTAGAAGCTTTATTCAACTTTTAACCTTGAACACATTAGAATATAGGTGAGTCATGGTCACTCCCAGAGTATTTACAATTTGCTTTGTATCTGGAATCATATCTCAAGTTAATGGGGTTCTTAGTATTCTGTAAGATGTCAACATGGTAGGTAGATTTTTTTGCATTTCTTTCTCAAGCATGGGCAAGGCAGGCACAAAAGACAAGATAAAGATAAAAGAACAAAAAAAATTGACTCAAATAAAACAGTCTGAAAAACTCTTTGCCATCTTACAATGAAAAGAGGGTCCAGAATTATCTCTCTTTTTCAACTACCACCTATTTCACTGTTTTCAACAACTGGTCTAATTTTGGACCAAAACTCCCTACACAAACCGATTTGCCTTCAAAAGATAAATTCCCTGATACAGAGCTGTATTTCAGTCTCAGGCTCCAATGTTGCTGCTCCACTTATCATGGTCACACTGATAGGATAGACCAGTATAATCAGTACTCAAGATGAGGAACAAACCCCACTCATCTTCAAATGTTAAATCTCAATACTGCAGCAGTGTCAATATTGCTTTCATTCAGTGCCCAAATTACATGTTTCTCAAAATTAATGTCCCTGTATTTGCCTGAACTTCCATACACCCCCCTCCTTAACTTCTGAAAGCAAAGGTTTCCTGAAACCTTCCACCACCAAAACAGACCACAATTTCTGGATGAAAACCATTCCATTTATTCTGTGTTGTCAGAACAATTGTTTCTAATTCAATTATTTCTAACTCCTTGTTTTTGGGACAAACCAGTAATTACCAACATTGAAACAGATTCAGAGATTTCTCTGAGATATCTCCTTTATATTTCCTTTATAGTCCCCCTTCACCGTAAAGGTTCTGAATTTAAGAAGAATGCATTCTGTGCAATAGACTTCAGTGAGGGGTGTATTTCAGAGAAAAATACTGATTTTATTCACGTCAGTATCAATAATCACATCAATTAGCTTACATTTAAAGCCTAAATTCCTGCTTATAGTCAAAAGGTCCTTAGAAGGCAGTTCAGAGGACTTCAAGGAAAGATGAGTTTCCATCTTACACAGCAAAGAGTCAGAAATCTGAAGCAGGGGCAAATTAGTACTATATGAATGTCTTCCCAATGCCACAGCTTTTATTTCACAGATATTTTGAACCAAACAATGCTTGTTGTTGGTCCACAGAGCTTGTATAAGCTCATAATAAAGATACCGGGATGGAAACAGGAAAAAGATATTAAGAACACAAAAGGAAGGAGGAGAGGGGAAGAAACACTAAACAGAGCTCCTGAAAAAACAAAAGTATCACAGATGTCAAGAATAACGCAATAACTGAAGGAAGAAGGATAATGAAATGGAGAAGGAAACACTACAGTACATGTCTTTCGTCCTTAAAAAGTAACATTATCCATTAAGAAAAACCCAGGAGACCATTTTCTGACTCATCTTCATCAATGAAAACTCAGCAACTGAAACTTAGCTTCATTTTTTAATCTAATATATGAATCTTCGGAGTGCTTTCATTCTGCAACACATACCCAAAAAAACCCCAACACAAGGAGCCTGTAGTGAATAGTTTGTCTAAATTGAACCTGTATCTAAGAAATAATGCGAGTAAAAGCCTTAAAAAAAACCGCTCACTTTACAGATAGTAACTATCCTCTTACAAGAGTTGTTTTATAAGGGACAAGGTTCTTGTCCCTTTCCCCACTGTCACTATTCTAACTCATAACATGTGGCACTGCTACCTGTAAAAAACAGAGTTAATAGATATTGAAAATTTTCAAATATTTTTTCCTCTGACATTTCCATTCTTATGTTCCTGACTTCCTGTGGTTGAAAGATAAAGCCTTCCACAGTTGGGACACTATGCAGGAACAAGACATGTATCAATACTGGCCAGGTACACACCGCCAAGAAAATTCATAGCATATGTCCTACAAAGTTTACAGAACAAAACAGGAATCAGTATTTTGCAAGTCCACCTTCATTCATCTTGTACCCACTGGCACGTGCTATTTTTCAATTAGAAGTATATGGAACACATCCACTCTAGAGCTGCTAAATTATCGCAAGAATTCTGTGAAGCCAATCTAAGGCAATCTGAAGAAAAGCGTTGCTTGAAACAGCAAAGTGGCTGTACACGCAGCAGTAACTGAAAGGCCTTTGTACTTGCCGACCCTCCAAGGGAGGGATTACAGATTTGAGCAGTAGTATGATATGCTTAGGTTACAAGAGAATAAACTCGTAAAAGTTCAGGTAGGGCTAAGAAGTCTAATTAATATTTTTAAATTAGGGAAAAACACTTCAGCAGCCAAATGACTGAACATGCCATAGTAGTTCGCTATTATCCAGTCGTTTGCTGTGATAAAATTACAAACTTAAGAACTCAACAGCTCTTCTCCCTTATTGGCATTACAGAAGTCTAATAAAAGCTACTACTACCAAAATACACACTTAAAGTAATTGTAAGAAGGAAATATGACCAGCCCACCTGCTAGCTACAAGGAAAAGGAAAAAGAGCTCACTGGATCTCTTTTCAGAGTTTGCCACTAAAAAAGCATTATGTTTCACCAGGACTGCTCAAAAGTCACAATTTTGGTCCGCTAATCAAGTTTTTATCTTTGAAGAACTGCAAGACGTAACTACTACTTGTCTGCTACAAGGGTAAAATTAAAGTTCTAGGTTTACCAGGAGAAGCGAGTGTCACACATATATGTTCTATCTTCCCCCTGCCCCATTTCTCTAGAACTACAAACAGGCTAATATTCATCCTGCTGTTCTCCCCTGGTGAATTCAAACCTTACTAGATAGCAGAGCACACAACCAGGTAGGCGTTCCTTAGTTTCCAACCAGAAAAGAAACATAACAAATACCTTAAGAATAAGGAAAGAGGGAGCCAGCCCCCAATTCATCCATATCTTATCAGACAGGAGAAAATGCTGTCTGATTTTGCTGTCTGAAAGAAGACACTCCTTCACGATTTCTCCAAGAATGAATTCTTTAATGACAAATAGGCAGTTCAGATAATCACTTCAGTATATTTCAGTTAAACCTACTGCCTTCTCACCTGTCTTCCCCCTAAAAACTACTATGGACAAATTGAGTCAAATCAGGCTACTTTCGTTTTGGTATGCACGAAAGTACTTCCGTTTTAAAACAATTTTTAAATACTTTTTTTTTAACCATTGGGGAAGACTGCATAAAAACCCCTAACAACTAAAATAAGTCTCCAAACAGATGAAGGGGAAAAGCAAAGCAATACTAGCTTCAAAATATTCTCTGTGGCACCTGGTAAGACTTTGCAAAACCTAGTAGCACCCTGTTTCTCATATCAGTGAAACAGTCTGTTGCAGTCTTGGCCGCTTAGGAGGAACCCTAAACTTCTCTGTAAGATCAGAGAAGTCGGCATGTTCTTCTGTTCTTGTAACACTTTAAATATTTTTTTTTCTTCTTAATCTGAATTTTATGACAGAGGTAATCTTTGCAGAATTCTTAAGAGCAAGGACAATAATTTAGCAGCTGGACATGATTAGTCCAAATGTATTGAAAGTCCATTGTAAAAATGAAATTTAGAAAACATATCTTCCCGAGATGCAATTTACAAACATACAAAATAGGGTATTTCAGTTCAACTTGTCTAAGAAGCTGTTTAAATCTAAATTGCATAATCACCACTGGAAACCCATTCCTAGAACCTGATCCACTGTTTTCCACGTTTCATTTGACACTTAATGTTTTAACACCAAGACGAATAAAACAAGCCTTCTCCATTAACTGTCACACATTGGCAATGTGGAAGATCTTTAAAATTTGAACTTATCCCCATTTTTTCCCCATCTTTAAATTTACACAGATCTTCTTTCTCAAGAGCATTTACACGCTATCCCCATTCTTGTAGTAAAACATTTTATTTAATTACAAGAATCTGCAACCTAATTTTTTCAAGATTATCATCTGCATTTATTGAGCTTTGCTTTCAGCATGACCTCAGGCCTTAAAGACATAGATCAACTTTCACACAGTATAAAGCCTGACTTAACAGAGACTTCCAGAACCCAGCTGACCATGTGGATGTCAGCTCAGGACCAGCGGCTTGTTAGTTTCAATACTTTGTCAGTGTCTTTACTGCAAATACTCTTTTGAGTTTTCTGCAACTGTGCTCCAATTCTGGACAGCAGAGCACAAAGGTAAAATTGAAGTTTGAGCTACACTGCTGTGAAGACACACAAGCGGCTGTGCAAGTGTCAGCTCGGAACTATCAAAACTTAAGTGATATCATAACAAATCAGGCCTGTGTAACTAAGACAGCCCTGCATATTATCTCTAATATTAAGAGGGTGAAATACCTTAGTTTTTCCATTATTCTGGGTAGGCTATGAAAATTAACTCAGAAAAGAGATCCATCCAATAATCACTATGCCTCTGGTCTACTAACTTTAAGAAAGGCTGTGAGGAAAAGCTTTCTCCTCCCTGTATGAATCTCACTACAGCCATGAGCAGCAATTGATCTTAAGACAGCCAAGTTTGGAGGTTAGTTTGTGGTTTGCATTTTTGACATTCAAGAAAATGGTACCCAATGGGAAACATGTGCATGATCCACCAAAGCCGCTCCCTCTGTAGTAAAGTAAATGGACTTTAGCGCTAAAGACAGGTGTCCCTAAAATGCATGCAGCAGAATTTTCAAAGACAGCTTAGAGAAGAATCAAATGAGAATCTGCCTACCTTCCTAAAGGACCATCCCTTGAGATGCTATTTTACCCATAGCAGATGTCTCTTAAGGAAGGTTAGAAATATCCATGTGATAAATAATACTTACAGCATATGCACCTATTAAAAACGCTGCATTTGCTCGTTTCCGCTGGTCAAAACTGGTATAGTACACTATCTTCTTTCTTGATAGACTGAAATACTGTTTAAATAAAACCAAAACAAACAGCATATTTACTGAGAGAAGAATATACTTTAAAAATACCTTTAAAAGTAACTTTTCCAAAACTGAAAAATAAATCAGAAAAAATTCTTCCAGAGATTCTTAAAATTAAAGGAGAAAAAGTTACTTATACCATGAACAATCTTCTTACTTTATAGATAACAGTGCAAGGAAACAGTCACTGTATCGGGGCAGATCTCTTAGTTTGCTGTACAAAAATACCCTATAAAATGCAGTTAAACCAAAATGTTCAATATAAAATACTGGATTTTTTTTTCAAGTTTAAATATTTGAACAATAGCTTATGAACATTGATTAAAGACATTGAAATATTCAGACTAAAACACCCTCCTATGCGTTAAATCTCTTTAGCACATAATTCTGTGGCAAAGACAAGAGAAAAACTGAAGCAATCAATCTTACAGGTATTTTATAAGTTAAACATCACTCTTCCATCTATACTACCTAAAAATGGGGTGACAGATATCTTTAAAAAGCTTCAACAGCAAGATTTTAAAAAAAAAAAAAAAAAAAAAAGATTGCACAAGTGAAAAGCCTGAAAAAAAGGCTAGGCAGAGACAAAATTACTAACACTTGCAATTCTTCTTTCTTTAGGAAGAAAAGAAGCCTCTGTCAGAATCCTGCGGACAAAACTCCCATTGAAAACAAGACCAACAAGCACCAGAACAGAACAAAAATAACAAAAACTGCAGCAAAACTATTTAAAGCCAGAGAGATATAAAATTGTAACTTTAAAAAGACGAGTTGGACAATTTATTGAATTATCATTTTTTCAGCTTCTTGAATTGCTCCACTTTCATTATATTCTGCAACACTATCACTTGTGTTTTTCCCGACAGATTTCTACACTACTACTACAGTTTTGAGGAAGTCATCAACAGACATACTGGATTTTGTTTCTAAATATTTGAAGCGTATTTTGCACATTTTATAAATTGCCTTTATACCAGTGCTACTGTTACCCAATTTCAGGTTTTTAACTCCAATTTGACAATTTTAATTTACTTTACTTTTCTACTCTGGCCACTGATAACGCTTGGGGGTGCGAGAAAAGGTACCTGCTGCAAAATTGTGTTCTATTTACTTAAGTAGTGCCAAGTATATTTCATTTCCACAAATCTGTAAACATCAACTCTCACCTTAAATCTTGTTGCAAATTTTAGGACAGCTTTAACCATAGAATCAAATTTCGCAATAAACCAAGTGGCTGAAAAACTGAGGAGAAAATCGATGTACGTACCACAGTGAGCATCCTACTCCCTCCCCCCACAGGAATAGCACCTTTAACACTAGTTCTAAGCGTACATTCCAGTCTGCTCTTATGACCCACAACTTCCAGAGGTGGAAGGAGTGAGAGTTAATGCAACCGAGTCTATTTAAATAGGACCATAATCCCTGAGATAGCTGCTTGCTGTTGATTGGAAGCAGTTGTAATTTGAGACCAACAGCATCATCTCCCTCAGTGTATATGCAAACATACAAAGCACAGCTAGTTATTTAATTAGTGAAGCATTCAATTATTATTAAAAATTGACAAAATTAATCCCAGTATTTTAAGATCCCTCCTTTTTCTTCCCCCTCCTCAATTTTTTAATTTTAGTGTTCTCTAACTGCAATTCCACCCATGATGTGTAGGTGGGATAAGATTACAGCAGTTATGCAACAGTGACAGAACTTCAATTATAACTTGTTGACTACTACTTATTTTAAACCAAAGTTCTTTGCAACAGTTTACAGTTCACCTGAAATCCTATTTTAAACTGCAAAAAGCACATTCTGCTAGCTAGCCAGAAGTTCTAAGTAATAAGATCATATTTCTTGTTTTATTTTACAGAATGGACTTTTTTAATCATATGGGTATATCAAGTCATTCCATTTTGAGATGCTTTTGTACCTGAAGTAGCCAAAAACTGACAGCTCACCTTAAAAGTTCCCAGAACATTTAAATGAAAGCAATGTATCGTTTTCATTGCTTCATTTTCAAAATGTAAGGGTTTAAACCTCATGAGCCGTATTGCTGTATGAAATACTTAAATGTTTTTTGAATCCTGACTAAAATTTTAACACAAAATTAAAACCTGACATTAATGGCTTATAGCATAGCAACCAGAGGAACACTGCATCAAGATTTTTCTTTTCAGAAGCCTATAAAAACCCCCACTGTTTTTATTTGCACAAGTTACAGAAAATCAAGTTTTACAGTAAGTGTTTGATGAAGTGTCAATGCAATGCCTCTGTTAACATTAACACACAAATTCTTAACTGGATACACTTTCAATATCAATACTAAGCCATATGATCTATATTTAAAAAAAAAAATACTGATTTTTCTGACCACATTTAATAAGCTAAGTCTATTCCTTTGGCTAGGTTCAATGAGAGCAAGTGTTAAAGATGGTCCTTTAAGACAGCTCCAGAGCTCCGCGTGAATGGATTAGGGCTTTAGTTCCTTTAGATACTGCGCAGCTCCTGAAGAACCAAAAATGTTTCAACAAGGAATTTTTTAATACAAGTTGTCTACAGAATAGCTGTAGTTAATATAGTTGCAAATACTATTTTTTTCCTAAATACTATTTTTCCTAAGGCAAAACACAAGCACTACGAAGCACTATAGATTATTTTACTTAGCAGTTTCACACATTGTTAGAAGACAAAATGTCTAATGACATAACAGAACAGTATCTGTCAAGATATATCCCAGAGGAATGTACTCCAGGACAATCTTTTGAACTAAAAGCAGAGGTTACGTGAAAAGCCTAGCAGGTTTTGTTTTAGGTGATAACACTAATTGAGTGTATGAGAGGGTTCCAGAACACATTATTGTCACGGTGAGATTACTTATTTTCCTTTTAATAATACATTAGTTCTTGTTTCTTGAAGACCTCAAGAGACATTTACTTGCACAGAAATTCATGACAGGCTTAGAAGATGCCATTGTGGATAATTACTAGATTGATAGCTGTTTAGAATTACCAAACTATTTGACAATATTTTATTTAATGGATATGGCTTAATATATTTGCACTGTTCAAGCAAGAAACTACTGCAATGTGTTTCATAAGCCTGGACTAATGCAAATACTATTTACATATTTTTATATATATATACACACACACACGTGTATGTACATAATATGTACATACAAATAGCAGTGAAAACAAGGCTGGCAAACTATTACTAGAAGATGATGTATTAGAACATGCACACATAGCCTGCCTCGAAGTTTAAGCTGTCCTAAAGGAGATGCTTACAATCATTATAGTTCCATGTGTATGCCCAGCAGTTTATTTATACTAAAACAAAACAAAAAAAACAACCAAAAAAACCCAAAACCCAACCAACAAAGCAAATCCCTCTGTGATTCAGTGGCAATACAGTTAGCATACAGGAAGTGTTAACCCCATAGTTCATAAGCCTGCCAGAAACTTCCCTCTCTTGCCTTTGATCTTCCAAACTTGTATCATTTATCTCGGCAACACGCCCTCTCTGATTACCCCTGCTTCTGAATTTATTGAGATTGTGTAAGGCTATACACACACAAAACACAGCAGGTTTTTAAAAGCAGTTTTGAATAAATCAGATTTATTTAAACAGAAGAAAAAAATGTTTCTTTCATAAATGAATCACAATTGCTTAGTCAAGCACTTTTTCCCCAAACAGATTTCACAGAACAAGTAGGAAGATGGCATGGACAAGCATTTTTTTTCTTGCTGTTGACTTCGCTTGTCAAGCTCATCTCCATAGCAATCAGCAATCAAAACATTACAAACATAACAAGGTCAGAAAGGTTTTCGTGTAAAGCAAAACCAGGACTTTAGCAAAAACTTTCTCAGCAAACAGATATATGAATAAATTGTTCAGCTCTTCAGAAGAGAACTATTTACCATTTTAAAATCAGTCAGCATAAAGTTACAATTGTTTACTTAAAGGTGTTGGTCTGCCATTAGCACACTTCAGACTGGTACCCTTCTCCTTCCCCACCTGCACCCCAAGAAAGGAAAGAGAAAGCAGAAAAATGCCTCCATGTCTAATTCCTCTCCCAAAACACAAATAGAGCTGAAAGGCTTGAAAAGGAAGTTTGTGGAGTCTGTTTGTTTTAATGACATCTCATACTCTCATTTCTCCTGTTCCTATTCATAGAAGTTTTAAACTTAATAAAAGTCTAAGTCTCAAATTCCTTTTGAGACACCATATCTATGCAAAAACTATCATGTTTTACAAACACTTTTTTTTTTTTGTGCCACCCTTCTTTTAAAGACTGTTGTAAAAGTACATGAAGTGCATACCAGACCAGTTATATACCAAATCATGGCAGGACTCATCTGGTCTTAAGCACCGTGATTACCTCAGGGTTCCCGAAGTGTTGCAGCATGGCAACAGCAACCATCCCATAGTAGAAGCTGGACTTCCAGAGAATGATAATCTGCAGTGCCTTTTACTTCCTACAATTAGCAACTCCTGCTGTTGGTCACAGGGCACGGTTACCCTTAATGCAAGGGTATGCAAGCAGCAGGTTGCCCAACAAGACTCTTTCTCCACGTCATTAGTCTAATCGGCACTTCCCATCTCTGGAACACTGATCACAGCCTACCTACGTGTCGCCCTGGTGCCACGTGAGAATTACCATACTTTTGCTGCTGCAGTTGCTCATTGCATTAACGCCTTGCTGGCAGGTTAAGTCACAGGTCATGAACTTGTCTTACACACACTAGTTCAAGCCTCAGAAATCCTCTCGGGGACATTTCTGAAGGACAGACATGAGAAGGTGAGTGGCAAAAGGGCAGAAACTGTGAATCCATAATTCTCAATGAATGAAGCTGAGCAGTAGTCTTTTGTAGCTAGGCCTACGGTACATATCAGATGCCTGCTTTCAGCCCTGGGATTTGGTCTTACAGGCGTGCTCACCCATGGCAGATAGTATCTAAATTAGGACATAGTTGGGTGTTTATTTTAACTATTAGAAGAACCTGCTTACGTTAGCAGGTACTGGCCTACCTCAGTGGTAGTGCCACTCAGCCAGACTGGAATCTATTCATGTGCCAGTTTCTATACCACTCAGGTGGTATCCCAAGCTCTATCTGTTTGATTCCAGGTATTACTTTCAAGTGGTTGCACTATCAGGTTACCCTTCTCTGTTACACACTAGTAGTTTAAATTAACCTACTTGGTATTAGCCTCTGGTAAAGTAGCAGCGACAAACAGCATCTCCTCCCAGCTGAGACTGCTGCTGATCTGCAAGAGATTTCTGTCCTGTTCCTGACCATCTGTACTCTTCACCTCATACTGCAAGTGTTTGCTTTTTTCAAAAAGTATAAAAGTTACATTAAAATGACATCACAGTTTGCTAAGTCAACCCTGCAAGTGTCAGAGTTACTAATTCGGTTTCAATTTGGCTCCCTTGTGTATTTTTTCCATTATAATATACAATCCTTTTAATTACAAGCCATTTATGACGAGCAACTTGCCTCCTTCAATACAGACGACGGTCTTATAACAAGTATAAAGACTGTAGAGACATTCCTGTTTAGTACTAAATCATTCAAAAAAAACCAAAAAACCAAACACACACAAGTCCTGAGGTATATATTAATTGTGCTCTTATTTTCTGGGTGAAACTCTTCATACCTAGGGTCCAGTTTGAAGGTGTTCTAGTTCAGCTATAAAACTATGCAGGTACATTTCAAAAGTGATACACGAGACTGCATTCAGGTCCCAGAACGATCATAGTCTCAATTTGAATCTGGAAAAAACAGAACTAATCTCTCTCATTCTCATAGTTTAAATAGTGGATTTATTATTGGTTCTTCTCTGGAGTAACCACTTCACAAAGCAAGCATTCCTCTCCATTTTTAATAATACAAATATAAGGTCACAAACAGCAGAATTATGGTGAAAAAGATAGTTTCCTAGTGAGTGAGCATCATTGGTCACGTGTTTGAATGAGGCAGTGGCACTGCAAAATAGGGTGATAATGTATTTATAAGCTCTATTTAGTGCTAACACCGAAACAGTAAATCCAATGTTTTCCCTAATATGAACATTGGCATTTAAAATCAGAAATACTAGAGGGGCTTTTTTTTTATTTGTAACTAACTTTCTGTATTAAGAAACAATGTAAATTTTCACAGGAAGCACTTTTTTTTTTTCTCTTTTTTCTTTTTTTTGCGAAAAGCTTACAGCAACTCTACAAACCCCTCAATTTGCAGAGCCTCCTCTTAAGACTACCTGACTTTAAATCAGCATGCCCCTGGAAGCAGCAGATAGTGTCAATAAACTTGCATACTGATTTCATTAGTACGGCAAACATGAGTCCCAAAACGTAATGTAATTTTTGAAGAGGAATCCTCTTAACAGTGGCCAACATTATCACATCTGTTGTCCCATTTTCCCCTTCTGTCAGTAACAGGTCTAATAATCTATAATATAAAGATTTAAAATCTTTAATATTTAGTGAAGGGTCTCCTTGCTGTTTGCACACAAGTGATATTAATTAGTACTTTGGAATTAAAACATCCATTTCATTTCTTGCAGTTGATAAATTTTATATACATGCTGCAAATTGCTTTTTCATAGGCATTTGGGGACAAGGTTAAATGAACAGCTATGTGCTCAGTGTACTGGGTCTGGCTGGGATGGAGTTCAGTTTTCTTCATAGCAGCCTGCATAATGCCGTGTTGTGACTAAAACTGTGCTGATAACACACCAATGTTTTAAGCTACTGCCAACAAACCGCGCTCGCACAACATCAAAGCTGCCTGTTTCTCTCTCTCTCTGCCCCCACAGCAAGTAGGCTGGGGTGGGCAAGATGCTAGGAGGGTACATAGCCAGGGCAGCTGACCCTACCTGGCCAGGGGGATATTCCATACCATATAACATCAAGCTCACCAATACATCTGAGTAGCAGTCTTTCCAATGTAGCAGTTGCTCGGAGACTGGCCAGGCACTGGTCAGCTGGTGGAAGGTGGTGAGTGATTGCCTTTGCAGCGCTAGTTTTGTTCCCCCCAACCATCTCTCCTTACTTCTTACTCCCCCACTTAAACTGTCTTTATCTCAACCCACAAGCTTTTCTTGGTTTTTTTAGCTCTTCTGATTCTCTCCCCTGTCCCACACTGGGGCTGGAGTTGGAGTGAGTGACCAGCTGCCATGTGTTTTGGTTTCTGGCAAGGGTCAACCCACATTAGGCTTGTAGTTTTATGACAGGATTGTGCTGTTAGAACAAAACTCAGTCATGGTGATCTTCAGAATTAACTGTTGCATTTACAGGTTCTAGACAACTTTATAAAGAAAGGACCAACACTTTGCAGTCAAAAGAAAAAGCTACTGTGGTACAAATACCAAAACTTTCTATCTTTAGTGAAAAGCAACTCAAAATTGCCATGAATCAACAACCATTATATGGAAGCAAGAAAATAAGAAAGCTTCTACAAATTAGTTGATAGGGAGTGACACTTCTACAAGTACGACAGAAAAAAGAACCATTTTTATATGTGTAAAAATACATTTCCGTAACACTTATTAGAAGCAACAATTTATTAAATTGAATGAGACTTAGAAGTTTCAACTTTTCCACTGAGTAAGATTTAGTTTAAATAGTGTGATTCTGGGGTCGTTTTGTTCTTGTTCATGGGTGGGGGGGTGGGGGGTAGTTTGGTTCGGTTTTTTTTAATATCTGGTTTTCCAGTTATTTATACTGGCACACCCACTTTATTAGCTGCAAACCCATTAAATATCCAGAAGGATTTTTGTTACTACTGTCTTGAAACTGTAAGGTTGTGAAAAAAGGTGAACACATTCTTCAGTGCCTCACCTGCTGAGCAACAATGAGAGCATACTCATTTTTTCCCATTCTTCAGAGGGAATTCAGAAAAAAGAATAACCTTAAAGTTTAGTAGTAACCATCTAGATAATGAGCACCTAACAACCACTTTCAAACTGGATAATACATTTTAGTTGAATTTCAAAACAGAAAACCAGAAACATTGTTTTTAAACAAAGCTTACCTTTAATTTCTTGTTTAGTTTACAGCAGTATCTGTATAACATAGCCAAATTTAAAGGTCCAAAATCTCCATAGAAACTATGAGAAAAAGAACAACAAAAAAAGTTATTTACACAAAAAAGCTAAGCAAATTTCAACATGCACATTATTGACAGTTAAAGCTGCAAATCAGTAACTTTTGGAAGATACTGAGTAACCAATACATATGGTGCAACAGATAAGCCCTTTATTGATTTATTTAAGAGGATAATAGTAACAATTAATTTGAAAACATCTGTAGCTTCAGTTTAAGATGCTCCAGTAATTACCTTTTCCATTATATACACACACTGACTACAGAATTTTTTTCTTTATCCCACAACATCTAGTCTGGTTTTGGCCAAAACTAGAGTTAAGAACTTCAAGACATGATCTATTCCCCTTTTAGCCATGCTGATGTCATCCTAGATAAAGATTCTACAACTGCTTAAGATGACAATATATCATTACATACTATGAAGAATAAGCTAAATATTAATTTCTTATGGGTAGTAAAATTTATTTAATCATGTTCCTGTCTTGACCTGTCTGGAATTTAAGCTTGTTTCTTTTTATCCCATCCTCCACTATTCCAGAGAGTACATATTACATATACACTTTACATATAGTTGTGTTTCCCTTTGTCCCCCCCCCAGTCCTCTTATCTCTAGGCTGCTCTTCCCATTTATTGTTTATTTAATGTCCTATGATTGTTCTTGTTTCTGTCTTCTAGATTCTTCTTAAACATCCATATTACCTTTGAAGCAGCAATCACCTCCCTTAGGATAAGAGCTAGTAGCAGTAGTCTGTACAGATAAATCATTGCACAATAAAAGTAAGTTCCTGGTAGGTATTCACAGCACTTTTCCTAGCTAACCCTTCACGAGGCACCTTTACAAGCAATAGCAGCCTTTATACCAGCAACTTACAGTGACACCCTCTAGAGGCTTCTCCTTATCTCCAATATTCTTATATATATTGGAATATCTCCAATATTCTTCTTTTTGGGGTATAGAAGTCTTTATCTTGATGGTCCATTAAAATTTGCTGACACACACGTTATAAATTACAGTGACGATGGACTATTACTCAAACTGTTTCAATCTGCTCTGCCTTAAGTCTTTTGATAAAAGAAACAGGACACTTCTTGCCTATTGACAAACAAAACAGGCCATCAGCATCTGAATGCGCTTTTGGGAGGGAATGACAAAAGAGAAAGGTAACTATGTTCTACAACTTCTTGGCTTTGAAGTAGTGAAAACTTCCTGAAATCAGATGACAGATTAGGTGATAGTACCTTTCAAGCTTTCTTCCCCATGGCAGGGGGTTTATTTTTCAGGAAAATTGTGTTCCAGTTAAACATAAGAAGAAAGCTTTTACTCTGAGAGCACTCAAACATTGGGAAGAGGTTGCTCAGTGAGGCTGTGGAGTCACAACCCACCTGTACAAGGCTGAGCAACCTGCTCTTGTGGACCTTGCTTTAAGCCCGGCGGTGGGGTTAAACGATCTATGGAGATGCCTTCCAGCTTCAGCCATTCCGCTATTCTAAGTGGATACAACAACGAAGTAGGAGTGGTCTATCTTTTTGGTGCTTACAACTTTATTATTTATTCATTTATACAACTCCTCCCCACATTCTCTAACAAAAAAGTCAAGCCCATGCAAAAAGAGACAGTTATATTAGTCTGATCACTGTCCAGGACAGTGCCTGCCGCACCAATGCTATTTCAATATCATCTGCTTTACAATACCAGATAACAACGTGTTTGTTAAGATTCAGTTCAACCCTTCAGTAAAAATGTTATGACATAATGCTTTAATTGAAGAAGCTTATTAGCTGGGCCAGAGACTAAGATGTCCAGCTCTTCAGACTTTATTTGTAGGTTGCACATAAGTTAACTAACTCAAAATTGCAATTGCAGTAGCAGTAAAGCAGGGTTTAACTTTAGAATTCCTCATCTTTTCTTAAATAAGTCTGACAGATATGGTCAACAGTTATTGTTATTTTTAAAACAAAACCCCCCCATACAATTTTTAATAGAGATTAAATTTAAAAAAATTGTTCTAAGAAGGACAATACATGGCAAATAGGAAGTTATAATTGGAGCTCTAACAACACTAGAGTTAGGACAAATAGGAAGTTAGAAATGGAACTCTTACTAGAGTGAACGTAGCTTCTAGGAAAGCTATATAGAAGGCTTAATAACATCTCTTCCCATTCTGCTGCATTAACATCTTCTCTGAATCAAAAAAAACCCCACCCTATCGCGTTCCATGAACTTTAGCATATCCATTCACTTAAATATATAATGGAAGAGTAGAATTTAGGATTAAGATTATTTTGTGAAAAATACTTTTTAAAGTATTGTGAAAAAGTGTGGGATATGATAATTACTAGACTACAGAATACTTTTTTTTTTTAAACCAGTGTGAGCAAAGTAGCTTTGATCAGCTCAAATATATAACTGAATACATGGTTCATCTAAAGCACTGAATAAGTACAGCCATGCTTTAGGATAATAAGTTTTTATTTGCTAGAAGTACATCAATATAAAGTAATATATCCACTTCTACTTTTCCACATGATTAAACTCAAAGAGAAGTGTAGGAAAAACACATTAAAATGAATTTACAAATCATTTTATCTAAAATTGACAAATTACTCACGATTTTGGTAGGGATAAGGATAAAATACATTTATTGAGTCTACCCATGAAGTAATTATATTCCTACAAAATAGAGCTATTCGGATTCTCTCAGCTGCCAAGCTAAAGATGTCACAATCTTAGATTGACTATTTCTCCATCACTTATTACCATTAAGTATGCTGTGCCTCTCTTAATCTCTTAATATGGGGGGGGAGGTAAGTATCAGCTTTTAAGACTCTGGTACTACTACTGCTTGCCTATGCTGCAGGAACAAGGTATTTCTCAGAATCCAAATACAATCATAAAGGAAAGGCACTTTCGGTCACTGTTGCACCTGTGTTATTACCCATACACCAAACACTGGCAATTCCTAAGTGATCTGCGTAACACCATGTAGGCAATATAAACCAGCCATTGGCTTTGTTGATAAGATATTGTGGTGGGGAGGGTTATTTACTACATGTACAATTTTAACTTTCTCCACTTAATACCTCTAAACTGGAAGAAGCTTGAATGTCCTTTTTTAATGGGGCTAAGTGAAACAAGTGATTTACAAGCCTGCAAATCAAAGAGTTCTCTGAAAGACAATACAAGGCTCTGTACTGAAGTCAATAGACTTCTATCTACAAAACCCTTTTTCAATTTATATCCTTAGAACTAAATACAGTTTCTGAAATGTTTAAACAGCAGGGTTTAATCTTATGCACCCTCATTACTTTTAGTATAACAGACCATTTTTGTTGTTGAATTAGAAACACTTGATCCTGACTCACCCAGAGGATTTTCTTCTTAAGAACAGAATTTTGACATAGAGTTAAATATAAGTGGAAGATGGGAAATGGGGACTAAGGGGAATGGGGAAGAAAGGACACACCAAGCCTTTATCTGAATAAAGAATTTTATCTGGCAAAAAGTTGAAGATAAAAAACATTAAAAATATCAAATTTTATTATATATTAGTCACTGATAACAATCTACCCAATATTATTTTACTTACATCTCTTTTACAGGTAAAATACTTTCTTTCTAAATAGAGGTTTTAATCAGCATTTATACACAATAAGAAATCAGGATGCCTCTGAAGCTAAAGCCAGTTAAGAGAGACAGTCATTTACAACAGAGGTGGGAACCAGATATGAGAACAGAAGGCAAGTATGGTATTAATCTACATTTAATTATATTTTGTTTTAATCAAGTACTTAGATGATAGCTTAAATTATTCTTCCCCCTCATCCCATGGAAACTTGCTATCCTTATGCTTCTCAAACTAAGAAGTAGCAAACCCCCAGAATATACTACATGAATATTTAAATACTCTACTTCAAAAATACTATCATAACGCTACCTGGAAGCGGTAGCATAGGTTTCTTGTGTCTGTATTCTCCTTATAATAGACTCCTAGAACCACTCCTTCCTCTCAGTTCTTACAGCATAAAGTCTGACGTATTTGCTGTATTGTATCATAGGAATGGTCATGCACCTAGAAAGGCCAGCCCATAAAGTGCTCGTTGGTCTATTCTGTCATGCAAGCAGTTACTGCACATTCTTCCAGGGAATTTAATGGTGAAAGAAATGTAGTCCACAACTCTTTAAGATAGCAACTCAAGTTGTTTCTGACTGCAGTTCCAAGGGAGGCCACGTGAAGGTGCCATGAGTCAGGCTCAAGCCTTGGGCACCTCTTCTGAATGCTGAAGTCACTTTTTAGTAAGCAGTTGGATACCACGAACACTAGTACAGCAGAAGAATGATAAACAGCTTTCATATCTTAAACTACCGGCTGGAGCCTGTTTATGGTCAATGAAGGAATACTGTAGCCTGGCGGACTTGGAAATTAATTGATAACCTTCATATTAACATCACAGTTAGATTTTATAGCCAAGATATCAAGTTATCTTTCAAAGATAAATTGCACTACTTATACTTTACCCAGAAGCCTGATACTTTTCCCCTCACAGATGAATACACCAGAGCAGTAGTTTTATACAGCCATTCATTTACAATTTTGTGACACAAAACCAAAGGATATTCAGAGATTCCTATCTGAAAAGCTATTTCAGGATTCTTTTCTTCATGACAGACCAGTTTAAGTTCAATGTCATTGCTACACATGAGGAACATGAGGGTGTGCATCCATTCTTACCAGGCTGTTGGCATTTCCAGTAGTTTGAATAGGGTCCAAAGCCTAATTACTATATTGGGGGGAAAAAATAGGACAGATCCACCAAGTCAGTTCAAACAATGCAATAATGCACGGAGGGATAACATTACTTGTGTGGCAGCTTACTCAACTATTGGTTTTGTATTGAAAACTTGAAAACAGAGGCGTAGTTTAACAATTGCAATCATTTTCTGGAGTATGTACACCAGAATTGGAGTACAACTATTCTTTAGGTAGGAAGCTTGCCTTCTTGGAGATGAGCAACCATATAAACTCATTTTTCCGCCAAAAGAGGAGCAACACAAACTCGCAATTACTCAAACCACAAGAACTTACTGTGTCAAGCTCTGGAGTCCTCAAGACAAGAAGGACATGGACCTGTTGGAACAGGTCCAACGGAGGGCCACAAAGATGATCCGAGGGCTGGAGCACCTATGCTATGAAGACAGGCTGAGAGAGTTGGGGTTATCCAGCCTGGGGAAGAGAAGGCTCCGAGGAGACCTTATAGCAGTTTATACAGGTTGCCCAGGGAAGTTGTCAATGCCCCATCCCTGGAAGTGTTCAAGGCCAGGCTGGATGAGGCTTTGAGGAACCTGGTCTAGTGGGAGATATGCCTGCCCAGGGCAGGAGGATTGGAACTAGATGATCTTTAAGGTCCCTTCCAACCCGATTCATTCTGTGATTCTGTGTGTAACTTCAGGAACTAGCAGAAATACAGCTTCTGAACTGCAAAACTATGCTAATTTTACAGCATTTTACACAGATCCAGATTACTATTTAAATTAAGCAATGTGACTGAATTAGAATAAGAAAAACATTCTCCACTTGCTTTTCTCTTCCCCTTTCCTAGGCTGGATTACCAGAACATCCAGGTCACTGCACTGTCAGGCCCTTGCTGCATGTGCTCTGAATCTAGCCATTAAGCAGTACAAAACCAGCTACTGCAGAAGCAGCCAACTGGCTACTACAGAAAAACACTTCAAATCATAAGGGGAACACATCAACAAAGTTTCTGGACAAAAGCCAAGAGGATCAATCTACTCATTTATTACAACCTGACTGCTGGTCAGGAAATCTTGCCTATTCAGTCTTCTTTCTCCAACCCCTGTTTATCCTAAAGTGTGCTCCTCCTTCCTACTTCTCAAGCACATGAACAGAGGTGGGATGCTCAATGGCACTGTCTCGCTGCTCTAGCCCCACCAATTCCAGTAACATGTGAATTGCTAGGAGCTTTCTTATCTGGGATGAGACAAAATCCCTAACACTTAATACTACTTAGGGATTGCACACTTCTGACTAGACAAAGGGTGATAAAGCAAATATAACCCTAGAAATTACATATCACCCCACTGCTTACATCTGAAGGTAAGAATAATGCAGAGGCTCTGGATTATGCAAAACACCAGGTACTCACTCCATTTCCCCTTCAAGGTTCCAAAGCCTCCTCAAGATCCCGATTCTTCAGAATCCAAAAGGAACTCATAGGAACAAATTAGAGATGATTAAATAGCTATTCCAGATATATGCATTTTTGATACAATGCTCCTTGATGTCAAGAACAAAGTATCAGTGGAGAGGTTCTCCCCTAAAAAGTTTCCCTATAGAAGAATCTTCAGGTCATGTTAAAAACCTACTCTCAACAGAAAAAAAAAAAAAAAGAGTCATTTTAACAGAGTCTAAGTTCCTCATAAGGGCTTTCCCATAACAAGCTATGCTCCTGTCCAATATAAAATTGGAGCCTAGAAAACAGATCTGTCTTATCCTGTTACCCTTTCACAGCAAACAAACAAAAAAACCACTCAATACTTTTGGCAATTGCTTTTATCTTTTCCATACAAAGAAATGAAGGCAGATATGGTAAAGCAATGTGTGGGTATAAAATTTATGAAACTGTTGGACTGGAGAGACCACCACAGGTATAAAGGGATAGCACTCTACAAGTTTCAAATATAAAATTATATCAGCAGTTGATGTCTGAAGGAAAAGCTGACACTCCCGCTCCTAGATCTTCTGATTTTCTTGTTTGCAGTGAATTTAAACTCATTAAGATGGAAAACAAAATAAAGCTGTAGTACTACTCTTTAATACTCATGCATAAGAATTAGACATACAAAAGCTAGTATTAGTAAATGAAGTTTTTCTGCTCTGTATTTACATTCACATTGATAGAAGTCAGTCAATTTCCTAATTTTTTTTTTATGGACTTCAGCTTACTAAGTTATCTTGGTCATCTGACAGTCAAATTCAAGTCTTCAAAAGCTACTGATGTGAACAAGGAACTCCCTGTTCTGTGTGAAGTGACATCTCTGTTTGTTGTAACAAGGCTAAGTTTAAGTTTTCTTTTTCCTTTCAAATAATATAAGCTGCAGAATGATGGAGAAGTTCAGGTTTCCTATGCAAGTTCTGCTACTGGGTAGTCACAGAAAAGAAGCATTTGGCCAAGCTAAAAACAAACAAGTTAACCCTTACTCTTCTCACAGGAAAGAAAAACTGCTTCTCTGCATACACACATGCAGTGAAGGAAACTAGTCCTACAAATCAAAGTCCAAACAGTACCCATTTAATATTGTTGTAGCTAAGTATTTGAGAGTCTTATTCTACTCACTGCTGCTTGAACTCAAAGTAGCAGCTAACGTTAAGACTGCTGTGAAATGAGCAAGTAACGTACCATGGCTGAAAGCAAGTTTTAGTGTAAAACATAGGATGTACGGAGAATATCATATTAACTACTTCTACAGCTGTTCACAAGATGTCAGAGACTAGATCTGCAAATGCTGTTTATATAAGAGAGCCAAAGTCAGAACAAATGACTGAAAAAAAACATTATGCTTTATGAAAGCTGACATAATTTATCAGTAAGAGACGACTGTTTCTCATTATCTAAATTTTTTTTTTTTTTGAGAAAACTACTCAACAATGGAAAGGACATTAAAAGTTGCTTTGATAAAAATACATGAAAGCCAAGTTAACCAGTCAAGTGTAGTATTCTCAACCCAGATCTGTTTACTGAAAGGTGAAACATGAAGGACGCTATTCTTAGAGAATAAAAAGCTTCTTACTAGTGCCTAACTCATTAATTGAGGCCTTGCCAAGGCAAGGCTTGTCTATTTGCCAAATGACAGTCTTCATCAAGCTGGATTATTTCTCATTAACTCCATTTTCCTGAAGTAATAGTAACCTGCGCTACATTACCCTGAAAGACTGTTTTCCTTTATAAGCAGCAGTGCAGAATCTCTCAGGAGGGACTTCAGAGAGTTTCAGAAGGACTGACAACATCTTACAGAAACAGAACAATCCAAAAAGAGAATTCAGAATTAGATAAATTCATTCAGGTTTCTTGTTCCCTCAACTGAGGAATTTACATGCCATTTCCCCAGTATAATAGGCTCAGGTTAAATTGCAGCGCACTTAACTAAAATAATGACAGTGCTAGTAGCGAGTTCCTAGTCAACTAGCATTTGAGATGTTCTTAAAAGCATTTAAGCCTATCTTTATTATTTTTAAAAGAGTGAATGTTTAAATAAGTGAAGACAGTGTTATGCATTCATTAGAAGAGTTGACAACTTCAAGTGAAAACTGAAGAGTACTCAAGATTACATAACCACACCTAATGTGCAATTTAGTGATAAATCACATGACAAACTGCAAGAATAAGTCAGTGTTTATCAGACCTAAACTTCCAAAACCATTAGATCTATCACTACAGTTGTTTTGTTTAATAAATGGGTATACTATTAATGCATATTATTACTTCCTTATGTCTCTTCAAGTATGGGGAAAAAAAGGGAAGCAAGGCAGTGAGATTAAGTACTATGTGATCCAATAATATGCTTTCTGTAATCAGACAACCCCAAACCTATGTATTCATGAGGCTTTCAGATTATGTATTGCTTCAGTGAAAGCAAACTGACACCTCAGTAAAGTCAGCTAAATATACTTCTGCAACACTTCATACTTAAGAGTTATCACTGAAGTTCACAGAGTAACAGCCCAAAGAAAAGCATTCTACTTCCATGCACAATGAAGTATCTTTGTCTTCTCACTAGAACGACGCATGTAAGCCAAATTAAGTCCATCAACAGTTGCATTAACAAGATTACTTGTGTACCTCATAGGTGCCAAGGATTTGTGCTTGGGTGGACACCATCTTCTATCCCCCTCCTCATAACAATCTGAGCAAGTCATTCGATTAAAAAGCAGAAGTGGCCAGGAAATTCTGATCAGCAAGAACAGCACAGGCAAGCCATTCGAATGAAGGCTCTGGAAACCACTGTTCTGAGCTATAGCACTTGCAAACTAACTTCCAAATGTTTATTTTGCTATCATGTAATAATTATTTCTAGTCACCTTCTCAGTAAGAATGCTGCATTTTGGGGAAAATGAGCAGAAGATCTGACCTGGTTTATTAAAATCATGCTCCACTATTACTTATAGACAACCCCTGATGTCAGGCCCCTCACTTTGCTATACAGCTTGTGAAACAGAAAAAACTGATGTCAAGCTTGCTGATGAGCATAAAGAAAAGGAAAGCTAGTGAGATCAGTATTTCCCCAAGAACCAAGAGACTTGCATTCTATTCCTCATTTTAGCTCTAGCTTTTCCATTTCAGAAAGACATTGAAATAAAATATAAAATGGTAACCCTACTGACATCTGCTTTTAGTGCCGTGAGACAATATAAACTTCCTTGGAGATAAGAGGGAAGAGAGAGGAAAAAAAAAAAACAAAAAAAATCAGGCATGGTTTTACTACCAAATATTGCATGTAGTGATGAGTGCTGCAATACAAGTAACAGGGGAAAGTTTAGCACTGTTACGTAAAAGAGTTAGGTTATTACACAAAATTCATTGATACTACCTGATAACTGTCACTTAATTTCTACCTCATATGATGTTTTAGTAATTTAATTTGAAAGTACAAACGGGAGGGTACTATCACAACATCAAATATAGGATGATATCTTTAAAAAGGCCAAATAGATTAGGAACTATCAAGTCCAAAAATAAACCATGAGTTACATGTCCAAAGTCTTTAGATGTGCCCTAGAAGATAAAGGAAACTTCTCTTCCTTTCATTATCTTGTAATTATATCTGGTATCAAGTCACACCCTGGTATGTGGTTAACAGGTAATTGGGTTAAGGAGTATACTTACTGAATTTCCTTTATACATGTTAAAGAAAATTACTCCCCCCACCCCCCCCACTTTCTCAGTACTTTTTAAAATATGATACTGTCCTTGCACAAAATACCCCAGTTACAGCACTTGGTTAGTACAGTCATCTGTAATTGACAGAGTACAGAACTGCTCCCCCTTCCCACTCCCAAGATCAAATTCCACCCTTCCTAGAAGCATATTAAGAATTAGAAACAAAACACCTCAGGACAAGCATAATACAGAAGTCTTAGAAAAGATAAAAGATCAAATTTTTCTTTCATTAAACTTATTCATATAACACAAATTGCTCAGGATCTTCTCCGGTTGAATTCTGCTTTTACTATTAGGTCAACCTTGCCTTAGGGTACTTCTGAGGTCCCTTCCAACCTAAATTAGTTAATGATCATTACAGAACCTACTCCCAACACAAGCAGTTAATTAGAAGAGTCAGCTTTAGGAACGAATCATTAGTAACTCCAGTAGAGGATACATAGCTTAAGATAATGAAGACTTGAAAACATACGTAGAAAAGAAACCCTAAAACTGTAAGCTGTGCACAGAAAGAAGCTAGAAACCAAGGAAAATTGGTTTACACCTTCACAGAAGCAGTAGTGAAGTCACTGGAGAAGGGAATGAAGCATGGTTGATACTGACAAGTTCTTCAACTCACATGGAAAGAAAGTTATATTTAACATAGAACCACGTTTTTTGTTTTGTTTATGCTGCAGCAAACTCTTGTCAAATGGCTAGATATATCACCACACAGGAAACAGTTGATCTGGGAACGCAGGGTAGAGCAACTATTTTTTAACCACAGCATAGAATGATTACTTTATTTGTTTAGTGTATTTTACGTCCTTTAATGTATTCACAACTATAATCAATTTTACTGTTGACCTTTTATGTACTGTCAGTGTCTTCCAAACACGTGAAGCTTTTACTTCACAGAAAACAGTTTTTCTGCTGTTCTAAAGCTACAAAAGCCAACAGGAAGTACTATCTCAAAACATTCTGCAGACTTATAAAAAAAGGTGCAGATGTTCTTCAAAAGCACGTTTAAGCTTTGCATTCTTATGATTCTGTATGAGGTGATGGCTTCATACTCTCTATACAGAAAAATAAAACAAACTATTGTTTCATCTATTCATACCAAACAACAGTCTTCTATTTAAGACACCATTTAATAAGATGTAATTAGTCTTGATCTTCTCCACCTTATAAACAAATCTTACAAAGCTCAGATATCCTTCCCCTAGCTCAACCACAATTTAAGACATATAACTGGTTTGTAGTTGTTTTTGTGTTTTTTAAAATAGCAATCTTGTCAAACTAGTTTCAGCTAGTGTATAAGTATATCCAGGCTAACTTTATACTCATGCGTTGTGCAAGTAGCTAAATGGGGCAAAAATATCCTATATAGTATTAAAGCGTGTTGGGAAGAGTCTCGGGTGATCACTTTTGAGTATGCAAAACACAGTAGATCGCGACACTTACTTTTCATAGACCAGCTCCTCATCAGTACAGAAGTAGTGGGTATTTACGGTACTCTTCGGTTTATTTCGCAAAGTTGCGAAGTACAGCCGATCTGAAAGACAGATTAGGACAACAGCGTCGGACGGATAAAGCAGACCGGCGCTTCCCCACGGCGACGCCTGTCGCCCCACTGCCTCGTCCTGCCCCGCCGCGGCCCGGCGGCGGAAGAGGCACACGGCAAAGCCTGAGCCTTTTTCTGCTGCGTGGGAGCCAGCGGCGGCGCCGGTACCCGCTCCGCCTGCGGGCCCTACCCACGGGGACCCCCCAGACACCCCTCGGCAGGGACTCGAGCGAGGCGGGGGGAGATTTCTGACCCAGAACGCAGCAGCACATAGCAACAGGTGCTGGCCCCGCTGATTACCGGAAAGAGAGAGGAGGAAGGAACGGCTTAGGCGTGCCCCGCGGCAGCCGAGGGGCAGGCGGCCCGCGAAAACCGCAAGGCGATGGGGGCCGCAAGCCGAGCCGGGCACGCAGCAAAGCCCACGGAGCCGGGGGAGGGAGGTGAGGAGGCCGGGAAAGAAGCGAGCGGGCTTCCTTTTCTGAGGGAGGCTCCGGCCAGCGGGACCCCCCGCGGCCAGGGGATGGGGAGGGTTCCCCGGCCCGTTCTCACCTTTCACGAACTCCGAGGCTCCCCCCAGCACTTCGGAGGCGGCTGCCGCCGGCTCCATCTTAAACAGGGCGCGGAGGAGCGAGGCGCGGGGCGGCTCCGAACTCATGGTGCTCCCGAGCAACCCCGGCGGGGCCGGGGCGTGCTCGCTGGGAAGCGATCCGTTGCCCGGAGGGGCCGCCCCCCAGGGGCCAGGCTGCGGGGAGCGCCGCTGCCGCAGCCCGCATAGGAATGGCAGCGGAGACGAGAACTAGCTCCGGGACACGGCGAGCCGCCGAGCGGGCGAACGCCCGCAGGGACTTTCAGCTCCACCCCGCCCCCAGCCAGGAGACGCCCCCGGATAAAGAAGCAGCAGACGGTTACCAAGCGACCGGCGGCGCTGTGGCAACTGCCTCACCGAGCCTTTGTTTCGCCCGGCCCGGGGCCGAGGCGTGCGACTGACCGCCCCCGGTCCGGCAGCCCCGCCCCCCGCCTCACAGCGCCTCACCACCGGGCGGGCAGCTCGCCAGCGCCCCTGCTCCGCCCCGCCCTCCGCCTCGGCCGCGCTCGCACGCCCACCTGCTGGCGGAGCGCGGCCCTCTCCGGGCCCGGGCAGTGCCTCCTCTACCCCCGCCCGAGGCAAAACGCCCCACGGAGGCAGAGCGGGGTCCTGAGGTACAGCTGGCCGGGAGGCAGAGCCGAGCCGCAGCCGGTACCTCAACAGTGCAGGTGCAGGTCGGCGCGGAGGTGGGCGGGACGCCGCCTCAGGGGAAGCGCCGCGCCGGCGGAGTTCTCTCTCCCCTACGCGGGACACTTCCTCGCGGGGGTCCCGGCCCGTACGGGTTTGGCACCACCGTTTCGCCTGATAGACAAGCTGACCCACCAATCAAAAGCCGCTTCCAAGGTCTCCAGCCAATGAGCGAGTGGTGCCTGGTGAAGAGCGAGTTGTCGCCGGGCGCACCTCTCGAGCGCGGCTGTCCTCGGCTCAGCCCCAGCCGCAGGCAGCCGCCTCATTTCCCGCCCGGCGGGGTTCCTGTCACCCGCTGGGCCTTCCTTCTCTCCCTCCCTGAGGCAAGGAGGAGTTCCATCTGCCGGGCAGCGTCGTCTGCTGTGGAGAACTGAGGGGAAGATCTCGGGGAAGCCGGAACGACGCGGGCCCCTATCGTATGGAGCCCTCTTCACGCACCGGTTCGAGCTGCGGGCTCTCGCTTTTCCCGAGAAGTCATCCGGCGATGAGGAGGTTCACCTATGCTTCTAAGACTGTCCTAAAACTACACCAAATCACTTGTAGCTTGATGTTTTAAAAAAGTGAAAGGTTGACCTTCTGGCGTTTCATTTGCAAAAGCTGAATTAGCCTGTAGCCTGCAATTAACTTACTGCCAAAGAAATGAAAACATTAAAAGCATTCGAAATGCCTTTCTTATGTGACCCTCCCCTTCAGAAAGAATTGCTAAAAGCGGACGGTCCATCTCGTTTTTACAACTAAACAAGCAAAAGGTTGCAAAGGAGAGGTACCTTGAGGAGAAAAAAAAAAAAGGATGCTATTCTTCCCCAAAACAAAAAACGTCACACCCTTGAAACCCCTTAATAAGACATTGTAATACAATGCAATATGCAGCCCCGAGGTCCACATTATTATCACCATGTTTTCCTAACACTATAAATAACCTACTGTAACTATCAGTTCACATAATTAATTCTAGTGAGCCTGCAGATGAGGTTAAACATGAGTGTAAAACACTTTCGACTCTTCAATTTTTAATCTAGTGTCATAAGCACTGGATAACCTTATGAATATGCTGAAGTACTACAGAAAATACTTCTCGTGCAATTGTTTTATAGTTGCTTATTTTTGGTATTGGTTCTAACAATTTGTACCTGTGTTCTTACATTCCTCTTTTTTCCTTTTTTTTTCATAGCTCCAGAGCTACTATTTCTAAATATGACTCTCTTTGGGCCTGGTCCTGTGAAGTCAGGTAAGAAATCTCATTTTCAGTAGTAAGTACTATTCCATACAAGATGCTTGGCAAGACTGAGACCATAGTCTTCTGTAACAGCAAATTAAATAACGGTTGTTGGAGGGTACTTGCTTTTCATGTAAATCAATGTGTTTTATCTTTCTCTGTATTGTTCTATATGACTTTCACTTGTATTTAACCCTTAATTAAATATTCCATTTTTTATTTACAAGCAATTCTAAGGGATAGCCTGTGTAAGAAAAGTGATATCAATCTATTTTATTCAGAACCATAGTTATTTTAACACACTTTTTTACTCAAAACTTTCACTACAGTTCAATGTTACATAGATTTCTAAGTCTGTGCTGCACTCGAGGGTAGCTAGTATGAGCATACTCACATTAGCTTTAACTAAGGTATCTTAGGCAACAAAATCAAAGATGGAGCAGCGTAACAGGATAGTTATCCAGCATCTAGAATCCCTAGATACATAGTTTGTGTTAAAGCCTATTATTTGTAAATCCATCTAGCTAGGCTGGTGAATCTAGGAGGCAAACACGATTAGAAACAAGCCCCACTGACAAGTGTTGTTTGTATGCTGCTTATATACCTTTTGCAAAATTACAAGCATTGCTTTGGTTGCATGCAAGTTCTCATTTGTGGGAATTAGGTAGAGCCTCTGAAAGCATAGAAAATACTTAAAATAATCTCTCTCTTCTTCCCTGTAAAAATAGGTACAAAATAACCTCCACAATTTTTCAGTTCCAGTATTGTGTCTCATAGCTTTTAGTGTGATTACCTAATGAATTTCACCTTCTAAAAACACTAACTTTAAGAATGTTTTCACCTCATACAATTTTGTTATTATAATCAATTCCATTTACTATTTTTAACATTTGATGATATCAAATATCAAGACTACAGTGACATCTTGTGGCATTTTTTTAACCATAGGTAAAGCAGCAATTTTCTTATAGTCCTGTTGCATCATTTTAAGACTATATCCTGTTTTTTTCAACAAGGACTTTTTAAATATATCTTTTGGATACCATTTCTAAAATCCTGTGTTGCATAATTTCTACAGAACAGTCAGAGGCGATGATAAATCTGTTTAGACTCCAAAATATTTCAAATGACATCTAGATATCTTAGGAAGAGCTCATCACATGCATATTTTGTTCACAATATGAACTCCCAGTAGTATATCTCATTAAAGAATCTTAAGGAACTTTTATAACCATCAAGGGATAAAAAGCTACCAGCTGTTAAAAAATACAAATGAAACCCTTTTGGTTCCTAAGCCCAATGAATTATGGCTAGAGACGAAGTCTTATCTGAATTTTCTTTGCTATCTAAGCCTGACTGCTTAAGCGGTGTTGTTTTGATGGCTTTTTTGCCTCATAAGTGAGCCATACCTAATTTAAGTGAACATACATGCCAACAAGTACACGTGTTTTTTTTAAGAAATGAAATCTTGGTGCTGCTCATCTGTATGCAAACTGTGAGCTTACTTTAGACATCTAGCACTGAAAAACTTCATCAATAATCTGAAAATAAATACATCCTAAATCTTTTTTATGTATTTTATTTGACAACGGTACAAATTAAATTTACCAGTATAATAAAAGCTTGTTCTATTAATTCTTTCACTGATACAGAAGAATGACAACAACAAAAAAAACCAAACAATCACCCAACCCAGAACAACTCCTTCCCCCCAACAAAAAAAAAAAAAAACAAAACAAAACAAAAAAAACAGTACTAAGATTTGGCTGAGTTGACAGTTCATTTCACATTTTAAAAGTAAGGTAAACAACACCTGTGAGTCTTCACAATTCTAGCTGATACTGCACAGAACAGAAATTACAGAAGACCAGTAAATAAATGAAATGCAGTAAACTACCACTAGGGAAGTTGCATTTCTGGAAAGATCACAGACCTGTTTGTATACTAATCATCACTACAGCACAATAATTAAAAGTTACTTTCACTATTACAACAAAATTAAGCAGACTTTACATTGCTGTTTTACGATTTTGCCCTTGAAATTTTGCAAAAGTACTAGGAAGACTTCACTGAACAGAAACCAAATCCTTTAACACTGATAGAACAAGAGAAAAGAATTCTCCATTCTCCCAAAGAAACCCAAAGACTCACACCCAGAATCAGCCCTGCCATAAAGAACTTGTCACATTTTTCAACCACTTCTGTTCAGCTTACTACAAAAAATGATACAAGTATACACCACTTGTGCAGACACTATTTGTGTACTAGGTATTAGCTGTTATTGATTACCCATAGATACCTTTGAACTGATACTAAAACCCAATTAAAAGCTGATGGAGATGAAACTAAATCTACTTTGGATGCTGGATTTGATTCCTCTCTCTGATCCAAGAAAAGATTTTGTTCTTTCCTCCGTACCACAAAAATGTTCTGTAACTGCAATGGAAAAGGTCTGTCCTGTCTATGTTAACACGTTTCCAGAACTACAGATTCCCAACATAATAAAAGCTGTTAATAGCAGCTCTGTTTCTTGCTATAGAGAAAGCCAGGGAATCCAGAGACTGATAATAGTCCAGCTCTGTCAAACATCACTGTACCTTTTTTTTTTTAATAATGCTCTACCCATTCATTGCACAATTTAAGTCCGTTGTCATAGCCACCAAAAACAGAGATGAATGGAAGCAAAAAGTAAAGTAAATAATCATTTGAAAGAGTAGTTAAAAAAACCAGTAAACCTGTAATATTACAAAATGTGCACTCTAATAAATGTAGCACAGCTTGCTCTTGCTAGGAATTGTAAATAAGACATTTTTAAAAAGTGAGGATTTTCTTGGGTACATTTTTGTTACAATGTACATGCAAAATATCAAAATAAAACTGCGTACTAAAGAGAGTATTAATAAGTAACATCCCAACCATTTCTTCTGGCTGCTTCTGCAAATTTCATATTTGATGTATTCATGTTTCTTACATTTCCAGCTGCTAGGTTTTACTTTTCAGCTGCTTGCAGTGTTTCAGCAACTCTAGGCAAATTCACAACAGGAAAAAAAGCCACACCAGAGATCATTTTCCACTATCTCAGCCCTGGTAGATATCGTAGGCAATGGTTTTAGGACTATCTGAGATTAAGGTGAGGTACTCTTTTCTGGCTTGCTTTCATAGCAGCTTCAGGAACATCTCAGAATACAGAATAGCTTATATACAAACTTCAAAGGGGTTTTGTACAGGAGTCTAGAAGCCTGGCCAACAGTTTACTGTAGCCCTTTATAGTTTCACTGGGAACTAGGTAGGAGGTGGTGAGGAGCAGAAAGGCAAGGAAGCATCTCAACATATAACTATCAAAAATATGCCTAGACCTCATTTGACTAGATACATGTATTAAAAAAAAAAAAAAAGGTCAAAACATAAGCACTGAAGGGTAGGAGTGCATTTTTGCCTGCATGTTTCTGAAGAACTGGCCTAATTAACTGTAATAGCTCTTCAGGTTTTAAGGAAAAGGGATGATTTTATCACAGCTAAGCATTAGTATGTAATCTTTACATTTTCCTCAAAACTTACCTTGGAGAATTAGTAAGAAAGGGAAAAAAAAAAAAAACCAACATAAAAAGCCAAATGGAAAAAATTCAGAGGCTACAAATAAGGATGGACAAGATGCAGTAATTACACCACCTTCTCTCCTTAAACTCCGTACAATTCACTGAGTACTGTTTAACATCTAACCACTTAAATTCATTGGCTTACATTTTATTTTTGTGATTGGCATAATTAGGAAAACCAAACTGAGAAATCATGATATTAGAATATTTTAAAGGCATGCCATCATAAATATTTACCAGTTTATTTACACAGTAAGATCTCTGTAACAAATGCTCTGCTCGGTGCCACATTCCAGAATAGCCACTGTTAGTGTCTTTTTCTAAATTTCTTATATCAACAGGCTTCACAAACACTCCTGAAGGCTTTCCAGTATGCTTGGCCACCAGAAAATTCATGGCAATATCATCGCAATTTTGAGTTTCATCTATTAAGGCGTAAACAGCTTCTGGCTGTCTTTGAAAGTCTTCTAAATACCCACTATGAAAAAATGCTGCACCAATAAGAACCATAGAATACTGATCTCCGTTTCCAAATCCAGGGTTCTGCAATTCGAAGCTGCCATAACTGTATACACCTGAAGGAGTAGAAATGTGCTTTCTAGGAACAAATCCCACTATATGCTCTGGAAATTGCTGAAAGAAAAAAGAAATTTAAAAAATGAAATTGAAGCCCACACTGTGAAACATGTGTTAAGTATTTATGCTTTTTTTAAATGAGAGGCGCACAAGATTACTGCCAAGAAAGAAGGAAATTATTGGCATATGGTCCTTTGATCTGCATAAATGTTGCCATTAAATACAGTTTTGCAAAACTGACACAATATGCCTCATTCCACATCATGTAGTGCCAAGAAACATCTATCCACAATTTACAGCTGTATATTTGGCACTCAAGTAAGTTTACAGACTATTTCTCTTAGAGAGAAAAAACCCACATACTTTTGTTTTGCAGCCTACTATCAATTTAAATAGCTTCAGCAGTCAGCAACTTCAGTGTTCATGTACAAGAGGAGTTAAAAATTTGAAGTTTATAGACTACAGGTATAGCTACCATTGAAGAATATTTTTACAATTTCTTCAGTCCTAAAATTTAACTTTATAGCTAGAAAATCAATGGTAAAACATTACAATATAGTATTACTATAATGAAAACCATTAATCTCAATTGTAACTCACAAATACTGCTGGCCAAGATGCAAAACATTACCTGCCAAACGGAAAAGGCAAAAGCAAGGTCATGAGCACTGACTAGTGTGTCATCATCCATCATTAAAACAGCTGACGGGAGGAAAAAAGAAAGAAGAAAAACTTTTAACTTATCAAAAGATTAAATACATGAGCACAGTATGCAGCACAGTATTAGACAAGTTAGCTGTGAAACTTCTATGACTCTTACACTGAATTGCAGAACTGAATTGTAACTCCTTGAAAGCAGACTGAGAAAACATTTAGATTTCAACACTAAAGCAAGGTTGCAGCTTTGTGGTAACCGCAAGCAAACCTAAATTTTAGATATTTGCCAGGCTGTAAAGAAACCTCAGCAACCTTTGATCATCTATAGTGCAGCTGGACAGATATGCATTAAAAAACTTTGAGCGTTTGGCAAAGCAACTTAAAATTCTACTAACCTTGTGTAAAAATACAACTGAAATAAAGAGTTAGATACTGTTCTTTAGTGTATGAGATATATATGGGATTCTTAGTATAAAATTTTACCCATCTCCTCACTACTTGCAAGTTCTAAATAAGCAAGCTTAATAAATTGCACACATAACATTCAATATGATTAACTACAGAAGGAAGAATCTTTGCCTTAAATTTTATGGAAAAGACTATCTGGAGGTGGAAAAGGAAAGATATTCTTAGATCAGAACTCCAGATGCATTAAAGCTTTTTAAGTTTGTAGTCAGAATAAATCCTATTACAGTAAATAAAACACTTGGGAAGTTGACATTTCTAGTGTCTTCTTAGAAGTCATGGGTTTTGAGTAGCAAGGCATGTTAGGAAGGGGGCAGTAAAAAGAAATACCTTTACTAATCATGAGTAAGGTCAGGTCTGTAATGCAACATATGGGGGTTTTTTCCACTTGAAACAAACAGGGCTTATTGTTGCTCTCCTGGAAAGAGCTTAGGAAGAATATTTAGATGAATAGCCAAAAGAGCGGGGGAAATACTCTTAAAAAGGATGCATGATTTGAGACAGAAAGCCAGACAGCTAAGGAGGAAAGTTTCTCTGAAGAGCAGAAAATGCTTGAGAACTTAGTCTTAAAATTAATCGATTAAATCAAGTCTTTACCAGATGATTTAAGTCCAAATTAATGCAGAGACACAACAATATGCAGCATGAATTTCAATATACATGCAGGATATGTTTAAGTCTACACTATAAAGGGAAGAGCAGCTGAACTACCTATGTTTATCTGACAAAGGAAATGGAGAAGAGACACAGTTGCAAGAGCCCATGAAATGCATTTGACCTCCCTCTGTTCTTCCTTACTGTTAGCCTGCTGCTGGTGGTGGTGTGCATCTGATAACATAGTTTTCTTCTGTATTACGCACATTCTGTGAAGTAGCCCAACAGATCCATGGATTTATGGCATAGTATAACTCAAACCATCTCTCTTTCAGCATTCAGAATTTAAGTGTGAAAATAATATTAGTAGTAGCGATATGAACTGCTCATTACCTTTTGTTTCCAGCTCAGGGAAATTCTGGAGTCTGTTCCTCATGCGATTTAAAGTTTGAACTTTAAAGACAACAGGGACAGGATGAGGCCCCAAGGAATTCCACATTTCCTCCGGTACCTTCTCACCAATGTTGTTCCACACAACAATTACTTTATGTAGGTGGGGGATGGCTTGATAATGATTTAAAAGCTTCAGGAGTAAGTCCGTTCTGTTATATGTCTGCATAATAAGAGTAAATGCATCCAAGGCAGACTGACTCTGGGTTTTTGGTTCCCTTCTCAAATTGGGCATTTTGTCATCTTTGATATTGGGAAGCAAAGCTGTTAAAGCACCTGCCACAAGAAGCAAGACAAGGATCACCACAGAAGTGAAGCGTAGTAGGCGGATTCCCATAACTCTTCCTGGAAGCTTACAGAAGTGAAAATACCTTTAAAACAAGTAACAGGAAAGGAAAAGTCATTAGTCTCACATATAGTTATCTCCCTTACTTGAGCAAATCTCCTACAATATTAAGTAGACTTTTGTTTAAGTAAATAAATAAGGAGGATCTTAGGAGCCAGGCCAATTACTTTCAACTATCAAGACAGATGCTTCTGGTGCTCAGTTTCTACGTTTACTTGCTTTTCACTTTTTTTTTGGTTAACTTTCAATTTCTTTGTTCTGTGAAAACGAATCTAGAGTAACTCTTTAACTCTAGATTGTTCATCATCTCTTATTGTCTCAGTACTGCATCTTTGACTGAACAATTACACACCTCCCCAAACCCATCCAGCTGAAATTAGAGAATAAACTCGTACGGAGATTCAGTATTTTCAGCATTGCAGGAGCTCTGCCGTCGCTTGGAAACAAAAGGGAGAGAAGGTGCCTCCTCAAGAGCTCTGGCAGAAAGAAGGAAGTTAAATGGTCTTTCTTTTTCTGTTGCTCAGGCACCGCACACGGAAGGAATAATCTTTATCACTGATTTGCTGGACATTTTGTCAATAGTTTGTGTATCTGCTCAATAATGCTTATTAACGTGGAAAATATGATTCTGATCATACTGAGGCTATTAACACAGGGGAAGCAAAAGAAACATGCCAAATGGAGTAATGTAGGAATGCAGCAACATCAGTAACAGCTGGTCTGTGAAATACAGAACTCAGCAGAAACCAGCAGATGCTAGGTGCTATGTATCAGATAACCAGGGGAGCAGCCTCAGTATAAGGCAGGGGTTTCTGGATCTTCCTGGTTTTGGAACTAAACAGGAGCTCTTAAAAATGGCCCCTTAAAAGGTAGCCTCGACACTCATGCCTCTCAGGTAGCACTCCTGGCATTTAGTAGTCTCTAGGCATTTATAAATTGTCATCTCAGCAGGATCCAGCAACCACTGCATTCCATAGTTTGCACCTCAAACTTGTCACCACACGTGTTCTTCCTCCTTTACTCACAAGATTAGTATGAATTGAATACAAGATGAATATTCTAAGCTTACTGCTAAACAGTTACTCATCTAGGCTTTCAGTAGGGAATTCTGATCAAATTAAGTGATGCAGGACAGCCCCACCAATTACAATTTTGGAGAGAGTATCTGTGTGGTTTTTTCCACAGAAGTTTTGATCATTTTTTTTCCCCACAGTGCATATATCGCACTTGAAAAAATGAATTTAAATTACTTTAGTCTAAAAAACCTCTCAACTTACCTCATTGTTGCCAAGTAGGATTGTTTTTCCACCCTTGTTTTTACAGGAGAGTTGTTTGTGATCTTTGAATCTGCTGGAAATTAAAGGGACTCTATAACTGAAGATCAACAGTTATCCCATGTGCTACCCAGCATTCTTTTACAAGTAAACGTTCCTCTTAACTGCTGCTTGATGTATGCGTTCTTGGGCAATTATGCAATCCCTTTTCCTACTGCTCAGTTGAATAGTTGTCTCTGCCTTTCAATGAAGGCTCCAGAAAGAAGTTATTGCACCAGTTGGGTAGAAAGAAAAGCACAGCTATGTCTCTGCTTGTAAAATTGTTGCTTTGTACCAATGCAATACCTATGGCTTCCACCCTTAGGGGCAACTACAGGGATACAAGTAGGTCTCCAGAACCTCACAGTCTGTTGCTTTGTTCACCAGGCACCACTAAAATACCTATTTGGCTTCCACAGTCAGGTGAGCAGTCCCAATAAAATTATTTTCTCTTCTGGCTCATCCCTGTCACCTTGCACTAAGCTTAGCAGATGTGTTAGGGGTTTAAAACACAGCATGTTGTTCTTCCCATCCTGTGTCTGTTAAGGCTCCTAGGTTGTTGGAGGGATTTTTTTTCTTCTAGAACTAGTTGAACAAAGAAAGGGAGCTTTAATTTTAATTTAGGAATAGTACTACAAAAGTTTAGAGAGCAAGACCTTGCATTTAATAATTAAACCTATGGCAAATTTTGGAAGGGTAATTTGTTTAGGTTATACAAACTGAACTTCTTAGAAGTACAGAATTGCCAGTTTGTATGGATACCGTATGTATGAATATGCCCACACATACAGGTCTTCCCAAATCTGCGTTCCCATTTTACCACTGACTTATTTTGTGAGGCTGGAGAGCTCATTGAAACTATTTCCAGAAGTTAATCCCTTGTTTTGGTTGCTTCATTTTATAGGTGTAAACAATCATGCCCGAACCTCTAAAACTGATTAGCAGCAGCAGCTACTCAGTATTTCTTAGGACCACAATATCTTGGTCATACATGCTTTTAAAAAAGGTGAACCTTAGATTCTCTTTCCCCTGTTGCAACCTAGACACAATACTTGCCAATATTTCTGTAATGATTAATTAGTTAAAATTTAAAAGCATACTTAAGATGGAAGTATAAATATTTACGGTGGTACTGAGACTGCCTGGCTTGCCATACATTCTTGCGTTTAACTCAATTGCACACAATAGACTGCAGTGATAAGCAAGGATGACGTTGTTAAACATTATCCAATTGAAATAAGTGCCTGTATAATATCTTTAAGAGTTAGTGTCATCACACTTTCCAGTAAGAAAGCGCCAATCAGTTTTGCCAATTAAGTTATGAAATTGCAATGCGAAATTGACCTCCTTAAAAATGCTTACAATACCCCCTGTAGAGAGCACCTCTTCAAAACGAAAATTAAGAAAAACAAAAACCCTATGTCAAAATACAGTATTTTAATCCTCATTCCAAGAAAAAAGACATCTTGAAGGGATTCCCCTCTCTCTGCGGGCAGCAGCTCATCGCAGCGCTTCACCGTAACTACCGGCAGCAAGAACCGAACTGCTTCCCCTCCCCGGGCAGGGCGCTTGGCCGCCCCGCACGCCCCCGGCCCGCCCGTCGCTCACGCACGGTTCCGCTCACGTTCCGGAGGCCGCCGGTATCGCCGCCTACTCCCCCCCGCGGCGGGGCTGTGCGTCCCGGCCGTCCCCGGCGGCAGCAGGACAGCGGAGAGGAAGTGCCGGCCCGGCACCCCGCGGCTCGGCTGGGCTCTGCCCGCCCGCGCAGGCCGCTCCGGTGACTCAGGGGCGGCCCGGGCGGGACCGCCGCAGCACTACGGCGACGCCGCCGTACCCCGCTTCCTGCGGGGCGTCCCTCCGCTTCCTCCCGGCAGGCCCCGGTTTGTAGTTCGGGGTCCTGCCGCGGGCGGGGAGCTGCCCCCCCGCCCGGCTCCGGCAGCCCTGGCTGTCACGGCAGAGCGGCGTTTCGCCGCGACTCGGGCCGGGCCGCCGCCTCAGCCCCGTACCAAGGGCTGCCTCAGCAGTTCCTCCGGCAGCACCGGGCATCCTAAACGGGACGCGGGCGGGAATTCACGTTTTGGGTCCGGGTTGGGTTTTTCAGCCGGCAGCGCGCGCCCCGCTCCGTGTGACCGACAGCCACGGGGCCCAGCCGCCCGCGGCAGCCCCAGCCCCGCCCCCTGCGCGCCACGGGCCCGCGGCCACACGCCCCCCCTCCGCCCCCCGTGCGGCCGTGGCGGTGGCGCGCAGGCGCGCAGCGGCCGGCCGGAAGCGTGACTGGCGTGTGGGCCGGCGGTGGGGGGAGCGCTGCCGCCCCGCTCCGCCCCGCCTGCCTGCCCTGCCGGTCTGGCACGCCGCGGCCCCGGGAAGATGTTGCCCCTCTCCATCAAGGACGATGAGTACAAGCCGCCCAAGTTCAACCTGCTCAGGAAGGTGTCGGGCTGGTTCAGGTGAGCGGCCCGAGGCGGGATGGGGGACGGGCGTAGCGGGGGCCGGGCGTAGCGGGGGCCGGGGCCGCGGCCGACCCCCGGCGGAGGGGCTGGGGAAGGCTGATGCCGAGGGCGGCTGGGCCGCCCGGCGAGCGGGTCCGGCCTTCCGCCGCTGCTTCCCGCCGTGTGACCCGCTGTGTGCTCCGTGCGCAGGTCCATCCTGGCGGACAAGACCTCCCGCAACCTCTTCTTCTTCCTCTGCCTCAATCTCTCCTTCGCCTTCGTGGAGCTGCTCTACGGCATCTGGAGTAACAGGTACTGGCCGGCGGGGGGGCGCGAAGCGGGGCGGCCGGCGGGGCGGGAGCGGCCCCCGGCGCGCAGGAAGCGGCGCCTCCCGCTGCGGCCAGTGCCACGTCTCCCGCTCGGCGGGGCCGCGGCCGGGGCCGTGCGTCCGGGCCTGGCTTCCTGGTGGGCAGAGCGCTGGGGGCTGCTGCAGAGCTTTCCCCGGGCGGGAGCGACCGGCCCCGTCATCCCCTCAGCCGGGTCCCAGCGGCCCAAGGGGGAGGCGCTGCGGCCTGGCGGCGCGACCGGGCTTGTTATGGAGGAATGCTGCTCGGAACTGGGGTCTCGGCGGCCGTGCTGGTCGGCTCCTGGCTGAGGAGGAGGAGGCCCGGCCGTGGCGTGAGTTACAGGACCCGGGGGCCGTAACCGTTTCGCCCTGCCGCTTGGCACCGAGATCCTTTGTCTGGGAATGTGGCTTCGCTTGTGCGTTGGTAGCGGGGTGGCAAAACCCCAGCACTGCACCAAACATCCCGGTCACCGGGCGAGAAACCGGAATTAACGTGTCCTGGTATAGCTAAGTGGTACTTCGTGTAGCACAGAAATTCATAAAGGTGGAAAAGACAGGAAGGACTTGCCTAAATTGCTACTGAAAAATCTGTGGTGAAATATAGTCAGAAATGAAAAATAACTTTCATACTGCTGTATCGTGTGCAGGCAGAGAACAGACAATGGCAGTAGTATCTCCATCATGCTTCATTCTTTATAGAGTTGTTTTGTGATATTTCATTCTCGGTCAATGCTTCAGATTGAAGTGGGCAGGCATGGAAGTGTCATTTAACCCCGAGAGTGTGTCCTTCCATATGGAACTTAAAGTTGTCTTTGCCAAAAGCTGTAGTGTGGATGCAGATTACTGGGACTCTTAATTAAGACTCTTGAGTGAAAGCAGCAATGCGGATTTGGAAACAGTTGCATCCTACTGTTTACCATTTTTCTCTGAATGTCAAACTGTACTGTAAAATCCTCAACCTTGCTGACAGTAATTGCTGCTGTAGCACTAGTGAGAAAGCAGTGCCATCTTGGCAACCTGCAGACCGTCTTGGATGTGCTTGGTTTTCACTTTGGGGTTGACACTTTCACAGTGGGGTTCTCACACTTTGCAATTGCATGAGAATTATTGTATGCATAGCCTGTTTGTTCAAGTATGGATACTTTTTTAATAGCTCAGAAGATGCAAATATTTTTCTCAGTGGTTTGGGCATAAAGAGTTTTATGTTCATGTGAGTTTGTTCTGATGCCTTTCTTTTAAGTGTAATAATTTTTTTGGTAGTGTGACCAAAAATGAAATCTATACCAGCAAAAGTCCTGTATATGAGATAATTAAACTGAGAAACTAAAGTGACGCTTGCCAGAAATTTGTCACTGAATAATTGAGCTTACTGGAATTAAGAAGAATTTTACTTATTTTTGTTCATTACAGAGATTAAGAATTGGGATTTGCTGGGTAGTTATTAGTTGGACCTCTTGTTTATATTTCAAGTCACTAATCTCAGGTATCTTTCCATTAAGCCTAGATTTTGGGCTAGAACAGAAGAGTATCTTGCCACATATCTCTTTAGTAGAGAGGGGTATCAGAGAATATAAAGAGGAATGCCTCCAGTCAAAGCAGACGGTTCATGCCTTGGAAGAACAAAGAGATAACAAGCAAACAAGGAGCCCTATAGGGAAAATTATTTCTTGAGTGCGAAAAACACAGCTGCTTTGCTCTCCATGTTAGAGATGCAGAAATGGGACATTTGTAAAGGGTATTTTCTGTATCATCTTGGAGCACTTTATTCCACTGTGTCCTAGCTTTGGGTATGGCCAGTGCCTGATGCTGCAAGTGTTAGAAGCATGATCTTGAATTCTGTTCTCTCTAGTGTCCTTGACAATGCCAGTGAGCGTAAGATAGCAAGGCTGACAGGCTGCCATGATAATTCAGATGATTCTTCCCTTGGCTTCCAGACTAAGAAATTTCTTTTTAATTGTGATTCAGAAAACTACACTTTTATCCATTTAAATTTAGCAGACTGCTGCAAGTTCTTTGACTAGGATATTCTTATTTCAAGATCAAATCTATGATTTCAGCACCCCAAGTTTTTGTTGGCAAGCTCTAAAAGTCTTCAATTTAATTTTTTTTTTTTTAATTTTTTCTTCTTACATTTTCCTTATTTTTTGTTTGCGAAGTAAGTTGTTTCCTGAACTCACATAGCTGTAGTACCTGGGTGCTTGTTCTTCAGTTTGCAAGAACTGAGTTGTGTACATAATTGTTCTTAGACAACCAAAGGATTGGGAAAATGGAACTTTTGGGACAACTGTAATAACAAATGCTCATCAGTACCTCTGTATCAAATGTCTTTTCAAATAGGAATCAATTTTTGTGTTTGGATGCACATACTTCCTTGCAGACTTACAGAACCTGTTTATGATTAGTAATTTAGTAATATTTGGCAACTGTTGAGTGTGGTGTTAAATCCAGTTTACATACAAACTGGTGCAAGTTCTCCTGACTGGGTAACTCGTGAACTAAGTTAAGTTGCTTTGAAGTCTGTAGGGTAAAACAGCATGCTAAACTTTTCCTGTGTTTATCAATCAAGATTGTAGTTGTGCATTGGTCATTGAAATAAACCATTTAAGAAGTGGTCTTTCAGCCTCTTCTTCCTTCAGCTTCTCGGTCAAAGGGGAGCGTGTCTTCTAGTCAGTGCCTTGCAGCTGATAAGGCAAAGATTTGAGGATTGATAAAGTTTACAAGCAGTGGCTCATCATCAATCTAATGTCACTCTATAATTTTTGAACTGGAATTAGCTTGGTTCCATTCAGCTAAAAGCACAAATGGACCAAGTGTTTGTTTGCTTTTATTTCTGTGTGGACATAGTCCAGTCAAACTAGAAGAGTAATGGTGATCACCAGCAAAAGGAGCAAATAATTGCTATCTTTACACTTAGCAAAATGAAGAAGCAACCATCCATGGCAATTTAGCACTCTTGTCTGCACTTTTATTTTTTAAAATCGTTGATAGAGCTCTGTGCTCTCAGGAGTACCATTGTTGCTTCCCTTGATTTAGTGTAGCTTCACCACAGCGTTTTAACCTTGGATTTGTGTGATCCCAGTAGAGATCTGGATGCTGGAAACCTTGCTTTTTGCTGTGAAGTAACGTTACTTATCCCTCTCTCATCATAGTCTGTTATAGTGAGAAGAACTAGATGCATCTTGGATAAATTCTATGCTTGTTTATGATTCAGGCTAAAACACTGTCTGAAGGTTTGCGATTGGAAATTTGGAGACTGAGCAGCAATAAATTAAAAAGAATGCAGATCTGGTGCTTTGGCAATGCCACCAGGGACTGGCTCCTCTGCTCAGGTAAAATGTAAAAACAGACGTAAACATAAAAGATGGTTATTTAGGAAAGGTATGTAGTAGTCAAAATACTTAACAAGTATATTGTTTGCTGTCCTGCTTTTATTTCAGACAAAAGAGAATATGATCTTAGAATCCCCTGTGTACTGAAATTCCATTTTTTTGGCCTGCCCAATTCATAGAAAGCGTCGAGTTGCTGCAGTGTGAATGCTCATCTGGTGATGTGTTAGTTCTGAAATAAGATGCTTGAGAGGAAAACTGCTATGCTGAAGTAGACTTTATGGTGTTGGAATGTTTGTCAAAATTATAACTGGAAGACTTCAGTCTTTACAGGCCTAAAATATTTTGTCACAGGCATACGTTTGTCAACATTTTATGAATCTTTATTTTGATTGATACATTGGGGTTTTTTTACAGCAAACATTAAAGTATCACAGAATGACAGAATGGTAGGGATTGGAAAGGACCTTTGGAGGTCAAGTAGTCCAACCCCCCTGCCAGAGCAGGGTCACCTGGAGCAGGCTGCACAGGATCACGTCCAGGTGGGTTTTGAGTATCTCCAGAGACGGAGACTCCACAGCCTCTCTGGGCAGCCGGTTCCAGTGCTCTGGCACCCTCAAAGTAAAGAAGTTTTTCCTCATGTTGAGATGGAATTTCCTGTGTTCCAGTTTGTGCCCGTTGGCCCTTGTCCTGTCGCAGGGCACCACTGTAAACACCAGTTTTCCCTGTGTGTGAAAACTCTTCCAAAGTATCAAGTTTGAAAATGGATTTGAGAATATTGCTTTTGCAAGTGCTTAGTGCCATCACTGTGGTGGTGTTGGTAGCCTTCAGCAGGACGGTTTTAGTATTATTGCGCTAGTTAGCCTATGTATACAATGCATATAATAGATACTCAAAAGCATTATCTTTAAACCCATTTTTTTTTACTTTTACAAATTTATGTGGGGTCAGTATTTAAATGCAACTTGTGTGTATACACTTTTCTAGCCGAATTTGCTTATGTAGTCAAACTGTTAAATAGAAATATAAGAGCAAATACCTGCCACTAGAATTATGTTGGTGAGAGATGTGGCTGTGGGTGTATCTGCTCCAGGGGCTTTGGTTTGTGTCAGTGGAAACCACCCCCCTCTACCACCAAAATCATATGCCAGGAGGACTTTTCGCCAAGTGCTTTTCCAAAGTGCCTTCCCTAAGCTGACAAAAGCAGTTTTTGTCAGCAGTTTTGGGTTACTCCTCTGTGGGTTTCTCCTCTGTGCCGGCAAAACCATGTCTGAAAGCTTAGAATCACAGTGTATTCTGCTAATGTGTAAAAGTTTAAATGCTGGTTTTTTCATACTCAACATGTAGCATATGGAGCACAACATATTTTTTTTCTGTTCTTTTCCAGTTTAGGTCTAATATCAGATTCTTTTCATATGTTTTTTGACTGTACTGCTCTATTGGCTGGATTAGCAGCATCAGTTATTTCAAAATGGAGGTCGAACGATGCCTTCTCATATGGGTAAGAAACTTGAGGCTGTTACCTTAATGTATTTTAGTAAATGTCTAGGTGGTAATTTTTCACTGTATGAACAAAACCTTTTTTTGCAGAACATGGAAAAGCTATGTTGAAAGTGTGGGGTTTTAAGGTGAGTTGTGTAAACCTTTAAGTTAATACCCACCTGGAAATAGTAAAAATGTGAAGGCATTGCTTTTGGGGAGCAGGTTTATCACTTCTAAGATCTCTGTGATCTTAGAAGTAACTGGAAACAAGTTACACAGCAGAAAGTTGTCCTGCATTGTCGTGTGTTCATGGCCCCAGTGAAGTAAGAGCAGCTGCATCATGGGTTTGTCCCCACAGTGCAGTGAGGTGTGTTTACAGGGAATCTCAGGCTGCTGGTGCCCCATGCTTTCTTTGGAACAGAAAGTTACAACTGAGAGGAGCTAAATCTCCTGGGATGCTCCTGGGAGCCAGCAGGATTCAGCAGCTGTGGCTACTGCTAACACAGGTCCTTCAGGCTGGGGTATGTCATCCCATACCAGCCTTCACAGATGCAGCTGCTACAGCTGGTTCTGTTTCAGGGGCACTTGGTTCCACTGCACATTGCAGTTGTGCCCTGTAAAACAATGCCAGCAATACAATATTATTAATTGGTGATACTGATTAATTAACAACAAATGAGCTGTAACATGCGTTGCTGCATTCTCCATAGCATTACTGACCTGAATTTCAGCATTTAGCTTCAGCTGTCTTGCCTAAGCATGGATTATGTAGTTTGAAACTTAAAGCACTGTTTAATTAAGGTGGAAACTCCAGTGTGCCTAGAAATCAATTTAGGAAGAATTGATTGTGCCATGAACTAATTGCAATGAAAGCATGTTCTGTATTAATTACTGCTCTGCATTTAAACAGCTAGTGTTCCATTTCTTAGAGAACAGCCACAATTTATTAAGTCTGATGTTTGCTGTATTGGAATTACATGTTACTCTAACCTGGCTGGTTTTATTTGAAAACTTCAGCAGCTGAAATAATGAATTTCTATTTAAAACTTCTACTAAAAGTCCCCCTATTAGAGGGGGAGCAAATTCATGTATGGCTGTTTGATATTAAACAGAACTTTACATCAGCAGACTTTGATTACATCTCATGTGCTTATCTTACTTTGTGGCTTCCAAATACACATTTATACCATAACTTTCAGTAGAGATGATCTTAAATGGGAAGATTTTGACATAATGTAAGTCTTCTCTCATGTAGGTCAGATAATGGCTGATCTAGATCAGGTGATTTCTGTCAAAATACAACATAGTGAATTTCATATACTTACCTGTAGTTTATATACTGCATCTTCGGTTTGGTAAATCCCTGTCTGAGAACTAGAAGATTGTACTCCAGTCTCTAAGTTCTAATTTTAATTTTCCGTGTTTAAATGAAGGTGGTAATATCTGCTATTGCTTTTTCGTTTCTTGCAGATATGTTCGAGCAGAAGTACTTGCTGGTTTTGTAAATGGTTTATTCCTCATCTTTACAGCATTCTTTATTTTTTCTGAAGGTGTTGAGGTATGTTATGAAGTCAATTGCACTATCAGTTGTCACATTTCTATTTGTAGAGCATATTCAATGGTGATAAAATTATTGAAATCTATTATGTTTATAATTGGTTAAAAATGGAGAAAGCCTTCTGAAATTGCTGGTTTGTGACACAGAAACACAGATCTTTCAGTGTATCTGTACTAGCTTCTTAAATAGTTTATTTTGATTGTGTGTAAAGGTTCTGTGAGATTTACTCCATCCTTTTTTCAGCCAGCTAAGTATGTCATAGAAGGTTCTTTACTTCTCATTGTTAAAGGATAAATGAGACCAAGAAAGAAAGGCCAAAACTAGTCATTCAGAGAAGAGAAGTTAGTCATAAGAAATGGAAATACGTCCTGTTGGACTAACACATTAAAGAAAGAGCATTATCTTCCAAATCTTGAAGTGTGATATAAATGACAAACAGTAATACCTTTAACATTTACAAGGGCACTTTTCTTGTTTTGTTTTTTTGTGGGTTTTTTTTTTGCAAGATGGTTCAGGTGATAATTTCAATATTAAAATTTAGACACCCTTGATGTCTACACTGAAGTGAGGTAGGATTAAGAGTAAAATTGATAACTGATTCTGATCAGTTTGCATTAATGCTTGTCCTTTACAATGGCAGATGCACTGTAAATTTGTTTAGACTTCTAGTTCAGAATACATTCTAAATTAGTAGATAACTGAGAAGAGTTTCAGGAACATATCCTCCACATAGATAAGCCTGTAAATACTTCAAAATCAGAACGAACTGGGATGAAATTGCCTAAAAGCTTGGGAAAACTTTGCCTCAAGTCTAGAAACAGCAACAAAACTTATTAGAAAAATGAAAAACTACTACTGAAAGGGTCAAGGGTAATGTTGAAACATCCTTCTTTTCCTGCTGGTCTTGGCTCCCATGCTGAGTATTCCCTTTGCTTATGATGGTGACTCCTTTTCTCTCTGTTGCTCCAAAATTTTACAGCTGCTGAAGGTTTCATTGTCTTGCTATTGTCTGTACCTTTCACCCCTGTGGACAGATGGTGAATGTTTCTCTCCCCAGTCAATAGTAATTTACACTCTTCAACACTTAACTTCAGATGCAAATTGTATTAGGTCTATAATGTTTCATTGGAAAAAAAAAAAAAACTTCCAAAGAAAGTAGGGTTAAAAGAAAAAAAAATCAAGATTTAAAAAGTTTTTTAAAATGCCACAATTTGTTCTCAGTCTTCATTTAATTCCCCTCGTCCCCTCACCCTTCTAAGAAGAAAGGAAGAAATGTCATTCTAGAAGTCGTTTGGATGACCTGGGCAATCCACGTACTGCAACAAACTTGACTGTTTTCACGTGATGTTAAGCCACATCCCACGGTATAATGAAATCTTATGATAAAAGTTAGGTAGACTATCAGAACATTCTATTATACTTCCCCAGCTTTAATAATAAAACTTTGTACCATCCCAAAAAATGAAAGTCCCAAGTAATTTCTCATTATGTCTTTATATATGCCTGTTTGTATTAGAATGCTCCTGTACCTAAGCAGTTTTTTCAGTGCCTTTTAATAATGTAAAGAGATTGTAAAACTCTACATTTGCTTCTTCATTTGTTTTGTTGTTTTTTTCAGAGAGCACTTGAGCCTCCTGACGTGCATCATGAGAGACTTCTTCCTGTTTCTATACTAGGATTCATTGTAAATCTTATAGGAATATTTGTTTTTCAACATGGAGGTCATGGGCATTCGCATGGCTCTGGTAGGATATCTATAATTTTCAGGGCTTTTTCCTTTCTTGGCACTCTGTGTTCCAGGACCTTATAATCCTCCAATGAGAACTGCAGTATTAAATTTTTAATGTCTTTTTTATTGTCAATTCTAGACAAATGTGTATGTGACTTGTTACAGTATTGACTTTTATGTTTTACTGCTAGCTCTAGTATGTCACTACCGTACTTCTCATGTTAATATCCATTAAATGGAAGACGTAGAACTCCAGAATCTGCTTTCTGGAACATGCACTCTTCTGCACCTGATTGGAAGAGATATGCAGAGTGTCTTCTGGACAAAATTAAGCTGGAGTTAAGCAAGGTCTTGGCTGGAAAATTTACAAAACAGTGTCTGAACCAAATTTTAAGTATGGGATGATTCAGCTTCAGGTGCTTCTCAACGTAGCGTCTTTTTAATTTAAATGGAGAATTTATTTGCCTAAATATATATGGTAAATATTTTGGATTGTTTGGGTTTTTTTCTGCAAAGCTAATTGATATCTCTTTCAGATTAACATATAAACTGATATAGACTGGTGGAAGAAAATAGTCTTTCATTTGTAAGCAGCAACTGAAGCTTGAATTTTTAATGTGTGAACGGTAGCGAATTTCTGGTTTCTTTAAAACAACTATTTTTAATGTGCTTGTATCTAATTATGTGTACATTTTTCAAATTATACTCAGTGTAGCACAGTGTGTCTCAGAAGTGGGAATGTATAAAAGCAATTGACTTCCTAAATCAGCTATATATTTTATACAGCTGCATCACATAGATTTAGATGACAAACAGCTCGTGTTAATTTTCTTAACTTATTTAAAGCCATATCTTAAGTTGACCTAAAAGATGAATAGGTTTTGAGTCACTTAGATACAAATGTAAGCATACTTTTATTCAATACTTAAATTTATACTCTGATGGTAATATTTGTTTATAGGGCATGAACACAGCCATTCTCTATTTAATGGTGGTCTCAGCCATGGACACAGTCACGGAGGTCATGGTCACAGCCATGAACATAAACATGGCCATGGACACAGTCATGATCATGGCCATAGCCATGGGCACTCTCATGGTCAGGATTATTGTCATGGTAAGTACTTGGTTAATGTCATAGACCATCTTGACTCAATTTAAATTTGCTGTTAATGATTTACTGAAAAAAAAAAAAAAAAAGAGAGGGGGTGCTGGCAGCTTGTTGCGAGCATACATGGAAGGAGTTTCACTAAATGTGTGGTATGGTATGCCACCACCACGTTTTGTGGCCCATTTTGGTAAATGCACTTGCAGTAAGTTCAGTGTTAGTTTTTAAAGGTTTTGCTTTACCTACGTTTTCTCGATGTTCACAATAATGTTATGTGTTGGCAAAAGATACGTGTATGCTGTAGCAATGTAATGAAATTAGTTATGAAGTGCTCTGTTTCAATTTTTTATTAAAATCAATAGACAAAGTTAAGCTGCTTTGGTAGTGTTCTCCATTTGAAGAATTGTACAGATCACAATATTAGGAGAGGTGAACAAACAATTTTACTTTGGGTACTTAGGGATTGATATGTCGTACTTGGTTTGTGGTCTCAAATATAAGGTTTTCCCCGTATGTGTAGTTGTAATCTGGTTTAAAGCTGGTTATAAAAAAGGTACTTGGTAGCTTATCTATGCTTAAGCCTTTTCTATAAAGGCAAACAGTCCATGAAGAGGCATCCATACAACGTGTGATCAGTAGCCTTCACTACAGGAGCGGGGACAGTGTGGTTACTACCTGTTTGAAACAATGCAGATTCCTGTAATATAGGGTTGTCAGTCTTTCCTGCTTAAGCCATAAACTAGAATCCGATGTGACTGAAAATGTGCACATTCAGAGCAGGGAATAGTGTGGTAACTTGCAGACAGGAGGTGACAAAGAGTATAAAAATATTTACTTGTCCCTTATTTGCTATTTTTAGTAGAAAATTGGTTCTTGTTGGTGTTCTCCTGGAGTTTGGCTGGAAAGCAGGAGCTCCCCCCTCCTGCCTCTTCCTTGCTCTCCCCATGCCCCCCACCCCAGTGGAACAGTGAATGTAGCTATCTGTTTTGTGCCATTTGATATTTCAATCAACTTTAGCGCAAATTGCTGTATATCTTCACTAGAAGTCATTCAATACCCTTTAACAAGTTTTTCTTAAAATATTTTTCTGATGTGTTCCATGGAGGCATTAATCTGCTTGGATGAGAGGATTTTTTTACTTAATTCTGCCTTCTCCATGTTTTATCCCCGTTGTTTTACATTAGGTGTGAATGCTTGCTTAAGTGAAATACTTCTGGTTAGCAAGTTTATTTGACCTTACTCTTCTTGCTTGTGTGTGTGGCTTGTATACTTGGGAGGGCCTTATTTTGCTAAATACTAGAAAGGTCTTATTTCATTAAAAAACTTGATCTTCTTATTTTTATATATACATATCTAAAATCTATTGTGTAAAATGTTATTTTCTTTTAAAAAACATGTGTTTTAGGAAGTGAATTGCTGCATTAAAAAACAGTAGCTAGAGTAAAAGCTAGTCATTGTGAGCAGCTTGTCTGTTCAAGAAATTTCAGAAAGCAAGACTGTAACAGAATATACCACTAGAGAGAACCTTTGCGTAGGTTAACATGCCAATAATTGTCTTCACAGATGACCATTCTCTTGAAGGGATGGCTGGATCCAGCAAACAGATTTTACAAGGTATGACGATAAGTGTTGTGGTTTAATCGTTTGATCATGGTCTGCCTGCCTCTGACTGTTTGTCACCCATCTGTTTTAGAGGGAACCTCTGGGTAAATGCCACATTTTTCTTAGAGGAGCTATTTTATGAAGTCCTCTTCCACCTGCAAACAGAGCAGTGTCGTATCCTGTGCATGGCTGGGGATTCATGCATGGGGGACATTCATTGAAGTCTGAATGTAACTTGGGGTCAACTCCATTTAGAAAAGCAGATCCCAAAAGCTGGGAATCATCTTCTGTTACTAATGCCGAAAAATGATGAAAACCTAGGAGCATGGTTAAAAGAAGAAACCCGAGGAGCCTGATTGCAATGTATGCTCTGGAAAGTGAAAAACTGTATTATTCAGAGAGAAAGTATTTGAAAAATGCAGGTTGATGTAATTGTTAAAGGGTACCTGAGCTTAAAACTTGCATTTCGTTGAGCTATTACAGTTGCTTTAGACAAGATGGTAATTCAGTCTTAAATTGCTTGAAGGAGTATTGGAGTCCATGATCTCCTGAGCATTAGTGTAAATAAATTACTGATAATTTAGATGCCATTTTTGAGCTTTGATTAATTATTTTTTGAAGTGTTCAAAAGTTAGAGGGAGAAAGTTATGTAATGTAAGAGGTAGTAATTATTTGGCATACCCAGATGTACATACTGTCTTCTCTTATTGGATGATTTTCTGGCTTGTTTGTAATCCTTGAAAAGGAACGTTTTCAACCTCTTTGAGAATTTATAATATACTGTATTATGTATATGTATACTCATAACTTCAGTAGAAGATATTTGAAAGTCAGTCTTTTCATGAAAGGCACATAGTAATTGAAGCATATTAAAAAGACTCAATTTTATATTCAGTACTGTGGTGGGTTGGCTCTGGCCAGCAGCTAAGCACCCAGCAGCTGCTCCCTCACTCCTGCAGTGGGGCAGGGAAGAGAATTAGAAGAGTAAAAGTGAGAACTGATCTTGGATTGAGATAAAGACAGTTTAGTAAGTGAAGGGGAAAAGAACAAAAGAAAACCAAACCAAACTGAACTGAAAACCAACCAACCAACCACCCCCCACCCCCCCAAAAAAAAACAAACCCCAAAACCCCAGCCAAGCAAACAAAAAACCCCAAGTGATGCAGAGATAATCACTCACCGCCTCCCACCAGCAGATCAATGCCCAGGAAATCTCTGAGCAACAGCTATTTTGGAAAGGAACCCCCCCCAGTTTTATTGGTGAGCTTGCTGTTATATGGTATGGAATATCCCCCTGGCCAGGTAGGGTCAGCTGCCCTGGCTATGTACCCTCCCAGCATCTTGCCCACCCCAGCCTACTTGCTGTGGGGGCAGAGAGAGAAACAGGCGGCCTCCATGCTGTGTGAGCGCGGTTTGTTTGGCGATAGCTAAAACACTGGTGTGTTATCAGCACAGTTTTAGTCACAACACAGCATCGTGCAGGCTGCTAAGAAGGAAACTGAACTCCATCCCAGCCAGACCCAGTACAAATGTAGACTTGGAAAAAGCACTAAAGAGCTGATTTATAGTTGTGTGCTGTTTTTGTGAGGAGGGATTATCAGAGTCTGGAGAATTGTATTCAAAATGCCGATTCTGAGTGACTGTTCCCATCATGGCCACCAGAGAGCTCCAAAGGCTAAATTTTAGCTAACTGCAAAGTGCTTGTTTCTTTGTCTTTTAAGGTAATATGTTATTCTTCAAAATAAGAGTGAAGTTGTTCATGTCTGCAGTGTTGTTTACTTTTCGAAATTATTTGTCTTGGATTTCTTTGCCAAATAACTTCTACAAGATGTTGTCAATGAAACATTAGCATCTTTCAAAGCTTTACAGAGCTGTTTCACTTCAGAGTCTTTCCATCTTCTACAGTACTTACCATTGTCTGTAGGCATCAGGGAACATGAGTTTCCTTACTGTAATATGGGTGGGTATTGAATGAAAAAGTTAGCTATATCTGTTAATCACTGCTTAATTTGACAGCCATGCTATGAAATACCCCTTTCTGCTAAATGCAGAAAATAATGGAAATTCTTCAAATGCTCTGTTTTCTACAAATACGTTGAAATCTTTTGATCACTTTCTTTGTGTTTGACCAAAAACTGACCATAAATGTAACAAGCATAAATCATGTTATCTAGTTCTTGCAACTCTTCTCTGTAAATTCTTTGACATACTCCATTAGCTTTAAGAATACCAAGTTGTAATGATATCGATTAATCTCTTACAGGTGTATTTCTACACATTGTTGCAGACACGCTTGGAAGTATTGGTGTAATCATATCTGCTATATTGATGCAGAACTATGGTCTAATGATAGCAGATCCTATTTGTTCAATGTTGATAGCACTACTTATAGGTGTAAGGTAAGCATTGCTATCACTGATATTTGGTAGTATTTTTGATGCTAGTTACAGCACCATTACAGCTCAGAAGAAAAGGTTTGTCTATTATGCTAATGACTTACGACGTTTGCTTTTCTTCCAAGAGAGATATGTTACCTCTGTGCTGCACAGCTCTTCTGGTGTGCTCTTACATGAGCTATCTTCCTTTACCTTTTCTGCAGCTGCAGCTTTTGCTCTTAAATCTGCATATTTTACCCCCGTTTGCATAATACTACAAAATGTTTTTCAGGTTCAAGCTGTAGAAAGCTTCCTCTCTGTATTTAGTACATGCTTATATAAACCAATGTACTCCAGTAAATGGAGCAGAATGGCTTCAGGGCAGCGGAGTTGAGCCTGCTGGCACAGGATGTGCCCTTGTCCTTGACAAATCAAGGCTGGCATATTTTATTTTTTTTTTATTCCCTGGCGAGAGATGTCTTTTCCTTTCTATTTGTGTTCTGAGACATCCTTATTCCTTTTAAGATCTGATGGTGCTTTCCTGGTTGTTGCTACCAAGATCACTGTAAATGTGAAACTGTTTGGATTAGGCTGGGGAAGCAAACATTTCCTTCAGCGATGCTCTTACTGAGGCTTTCTGGCAGCAGTTTCAATGGTGGCAGAGGGCGGAGTGCCACAACTCCAGTCACAACATCATAACTGAACACCTTTGTCTCTTCAGCAGTGGTGAATGTCATCTGATTTACTGCCAGCTGGTTATGCTTATACCGTATATGGCATGTTTATACCATATGCATGGCAGCTTTCACAGAATTATTGATGTGAATCTCCCTGTTTATCAAAGTAGGGCAACGTGTTTCAGGCACTAAATGCCCACAGAAATCGCTGTGCTAGAAATTGCGATTAAATTGCCACTTTAATATAAACTTAATATTTTGACTTAAACCTCCTGTAATTTCATAAAGGACAAATTATTACAAACTAATTCTATTACTGGAATCTCAAAAAATGGGAAAGAAAATGAGCGGGTTACCGAGGGGAAAAAAACTATTGCTGAGGTAATAGCTGAGTAAAACACAGGTTTCCATACACTTCCGACTTTAATGGTCTGGCTCTGTGTGCAGCGAAGCACAGGCGGAGTACCACGTGATACCACAGGAATGAGAACTTTTTTTTTCTTCCATTTGTACAGAGGTTGGAAGAAGACTGCCTTCCATAATAGAGGTTTCATAATAAAGCTGTTTGTAGGTCTTCCAGCACAGTTAGGAGGAACGTCTGAGGTCCATGTTCTATGCTGAAAATGCTGGAGAAGTTCACTGTTTGATGTGTCTTTTGACCTGATAGCAGATCTCAGCCTGTAGCATTATTTTGTTGGTCCACAGCACTATAAATGATGTCTAGAATCATTGTGCTAACTGAGTGCAGTCAGCTGCATCGTAGTCCGTAGAAGCAAGCCTGCATTTCTTGCAGACTGACACGTCTGGCACAGCAGTGGAGCAAACACTAATTGCAGGGTTGGGCTGTTTTTATTTATTTTTTTTTTAAGCAGTCCAACAGACTTAACTACTGATGGCTTTGCTTGAAATGCATTTAAATGAGATCATAAACAAGATGACTGTTAGTTTCAGATGGGTATTCTTTGGGAGCTTGAGTCCCCTTTTTCGTTGTTTGACTTTACTAATCTTCATTTACACTTCTGGACACAAAACCATTGTTTTATTCTGCCTTATTCTTCACTGTGCTGTGTGCGTGAAGTGCTGTTCTAGAATTAATGCAAAAGGTTTTTCAGATTTTCCCGTAAGGTCATCTTTTGTAACAGTAATGCAGGGGCCCAACTGCTGATTGCTAGGATATATAAAAGTTTTGTCCTTAATCTTTTCAAGTCACCTAAATCTAACCCAGAGAAAAAATGATACTGAAATTTTCTGAAATTTAAAATTTGAGTGGAAAAACATTGTTTGCAAAGACTTTAAACTGATAGTGGCAAGAGCTGTGTCTCGTTTTTTTTTAATTGTCTGTGTACTGATGGGGTGTGTGTGGGTGTGAGGTGGGGAGGAGGGGATGTTCAGTATCTAGTACAGCGATTCCTGGCCACTTCGGTGGACCTATTTGCAACCTTGATAAATAACTTGGGGTGGGGGGATTTGGCTTTAGATGAAATAGTTGTCTGCTGTTCAGAGGACTATTTGTCAGTTTTACTTGTGCAGAGTAGCCCACTTGTGTCCCTTTTACTAGTGAAACCAACTTTGATGGGGTGGGGTGGGATAAGAGTAAACGTGCACCCCAACAAGTGAACCCATGCACGTGTGTTTAAAACTCAGGATCTGTTCTTTGTGACTGTAATAAAGGAAGCATAGTTTTGAGTCAGAGATGCAAAGGCCAGTCTGATAAAGTTGTCCCAAAGTTTAAATGCTGTCGGGGGACTTTCCCCTAGTTGGGACTGTGAAGCTTTGCTTCTTCCAAATAAAGTTGTATAAAAGCCCCAAGGTGCTGCCTCTTCTTACAAGAGTACTTCAGCTGATTGGTTTAAATCTAAATATACACTGTATTTTATTGCTGATCTTCCAAAGCCATTTTGCATGACTCCACATTTTAGGTATATGAAATTGTCCATTTCCATTTTAATTAGCTGCTTAGACCTCTGGTTCTACATTAAATGTATTAATTATTAACTGATGAACTAGAGCAGGCAATATGCAAATGAGTATAGCAGTCCAGCAAAACTATCGCCAAGAACTTTCAGGTTCTCAACTCAAGCTGCTTCATTAACTGAGTATGTACTGAAATTATCTTGAAATTAAAAATAATTATCTCACTGAATTTTTGTTTCAAATTTTACAAAAATAAATACTTTGCAATTCAATTTTGTAATTTTCCTGAAACTGGTGTTTAAACATGGTTTAATTGAAAAATATATACCAGTAAATCTGCATTGGTATGTTACACTTTGCACGTCCAAGCAAATATTTAATCAAAATGTGGATATCAGTGCATTTACATTTTTAGTGTACTTTAAGGTGATTAATTAGCTGTTGCAGTTTATTTATGCAATTGCAGTAAGCTGTGGTTTTTTTGAAAGTCTGATGATACTGTGTTCATACAGGTCATTAGATTTTAAATACAAAATGCATACATTTTAGGAATGTGTATAGAACATTTTGCGTAGTCCAAATGTATTGGGCAATGGTGTAAGCTATGTAGAGTTTGGTTTAATTTCCTTAAACTGTAAGTGATGTTTTTGATTCTTCATGTATAGTTAACATTTGAGATAAAAAGTTGAATGAGGTGATGGTGATAAGATGCCTAGAGGTTCATGAGACACTGAGGTGCATTTTAATAGCTTACTTTTTAGCAAGGAAATCGTCAAGAAAATATTACATGAAAAATGAAAGACAAACTAAAATTAAGAAATTACCATGTAATTGGTGAATTTAGTGTTTAATACTTGGTACATTTTTAGTTGTTTGAGGGTTTAATGAAGTTTGGGGGTTTTTGCCTTTTTTTTTTTGTATCCCCCCGAATAAAATGTGTCTATACTACTTAACCTGGTAGTGATTTGGCTTCAATCATTATTGCTTAGTCTGATTTTGCCTTACAGGGTGTGCAGGGCATGGGTAGGGGAGAGGTTTGATCGAGGGCTCCTTCCCCCCCCCCCCTTTTTTCTTTTTTTTTAAACCTCTGTTCTTTCTGGGATACTCTCTGGGATACTCACGTATCCAAAGAGGGAATAAAGGTAGAACACAAATCCTTATTCCCTTCCATGGAAACTATGTCTAATAAGCCAGTAGAATATCAAAGCTGTTGCATGTAAGTGCAGAGGGGAATCGTTGCTCTTAATCCAAGATTGCTTGTGTCTGCATGAAATAACTGTTCATTTTACTTAGAGTGTTTGCTTGCTTCAGTGTTGGGCAGCTCACTCGCTCACTCTGATTTACTGGAGTCTTGCCTGCTCCTATTATTGGGTCTTCTGCTCTGTTCAGTTTTCTGAAATGATGGCAACATTTGCCAGAAGAAATCACAAAAATATCTGTATAGGATGACTAAAGAACTTACTGTTGCAATATAAAGCTGTGCAGCCTCTAATTTGTAAGCTATTTTGTCTTGTGCAGATGCACGAAGGGTTGAGCAACGCCTCTTCAGAGAAGTCAAGCAGTATTTTTTAATTCAGATGGTTGGGGCTTCCTGTAGACAACATCTCTAATTAGTGCAAATTGTCACCTACTGACATGGTTGCTCTGTGTTGCTCCTGTCATCCTTCACTAAGGCTTCTCTAAGGTGACATATTCTTTGCCTAACTCCTCGTGAGTTAGCACAGAACATTCTGGCTGCACAGTGAAAATGCGGTGCGAGATTCTTCTGAGATTGTTTTCACTGACAAATAAATACGCTTCTAAGCTTGGTGGAAGCAGAAATCGGGTAGTTTTTACTGGAGTATAGAGAGGTAAGATCAGCCATGTCCCTTTAGTATACTATGACTACATACATCCCAGTAAAAGCCTGTCTTCAGTAGGGTTGTATAGAAATATTGTTAATACCTATTAGATCTTATGCTTTAAAACTTAGCTTTTTGGAGGAAGAAAAATAGCCCACATATTGCTACTGTTCAGATATATAGAAGCAAGGGTATGAAGTCAGATACTTTCCACTTGGCAAATTTCATTATGCTTTTGCTTGCTATAGAGTTGTGTTTTCTCCAGTTACGTGTTTATGTGTTGAGCGTTGACAAGCAGAGGGCTTGGTAGTTTGTGGTTTCTCAATTGGAGGGTTATATCCTGTAATCTTTCAAAATCTCTGCACCATAAATCTATGGCCAGTTCTGAAGGGTGAAGCTGATGTGAGTGGGGGGTTGTAGCTCTTGGCTGTTCCTGGATGCTACCACTAATATCTGATGAATCTTCCTTTGGTTGCTTTCTGTACTATCTCAGGCAAGTGTCCATTTAATTATAAAGCATAAATAGGACATGCTTAAAATAGCCGAGTCTGGTTTACTAGCATTTTGTTTGAAGTCTTTTTTTTTTTTTTTTTTTTTAAAAAAAGCGTGTCTATTTTGTAGTTGTTCAGGCTGACACTCTTCAATTTTTTTCCAAGGTGTTTTCCTTGTAATTTAATGTGCCTGAATCAATAAAAATTTCTCAGGTCTCTAAACTGCTTTTAGTATTTAAAACTATATTTTCATTTATTTTTTTAGCCATAGGATTGTAAGCCTTTTTCTGAAATGTTGAAGCAATTTTAGTATTTTGATCAGCTACGTGAAATTAGTCATCAAGCAAAAGCCACAACTCCAGTAAAAAGCAAGAAGTTTGTCCGAAACCACTATTGGAGCCACATGTTTCTAGAAAGGCACCGTAGACTAAATATGATACTAGGTTGGATAGAGCATGCAGGCTACATATTAAGTGGTCAAGGAAATGAGGCAATTTACTTCAGTTATTTATTGAAGTTGTTTCCATGGGTTACATCATTTTAAATAAAGTCTAGAGCTGCTTGAGCATGGTATAATATGAAAGAGCTTTGGGGGAGAACATGCCTGTAACTTTGGGGTATATGCTTATAATGTTTGGGGCATAACAGTATAAAAATAATACTTTTTTAAATGAAGTGCTGCGCTCACTAAGATTCATAAGGAATGTTCTAAAGCATGCTAGTTTGGGGAAGTTTTGCTAGTCGTTGGTGGTGTTTTGAGCCATCATTGCTAAATGGCGTGCACTACCTTTATTTGCAGGGTAGTGGTACCTGCCAGCCTTGCTTGAGAATCAAAGTACTACGTTATTACAAGAACAGACAATCTAAAATTGGAAAAGTAAACATTAAACCTGTGATCCTTGTCTTGAGCAAAGCCTGCAGTGCGATTAAAATTGCAATTGCCTAATAGAAAAATTTTAGTCAAGTTAAACTTCTGAAATAGTCTGACAATCTTGGCACTGCAGATGTGGATGGTGGAAAAAAAGAGATTTTGAAATCTGGCTGTAGATTTTCAGCTATGGTATTTGAGGAACCAAAGCTGGCCTGGAGTCTTAGCAGTGTTCGTTTACCTTCCACAAAATCTATCATCACAACTATCCTCTGTTTTCCGTAGTGCTGAGAGCACAAAATGAAATTTCCTGCTGTGCTCTGGCTACAATGACTGTGTAAAGGGTTCTTCACTCCGGGGTTGTTTTCAGCCTTGCTGTCCGAGATCATGAAATGCCAGTCTTGCTAGCTATGCCTACAAAAACAGCGGCATATACAGGATGGACTGGAATGGGTACGAGGGTTATCTGAATGTGATGCAAGTTGATTAAGAGTCTGATGCTTTCACTTTTTATTGTTAATCAAGCCGTGTGTAGTAGCGGCAGGGTGGGTTTATCAGATTCATGTCAATGGCTTTTATCTGTTTGAACACCTTTCGCTTCCCTCAGTGTATGTGAAAGTGTGATATGCTAACTCATTTTGTGCTCCTTTTGCTATTACGGCTTTTGTAGAGGATATGTTTGTGTCCTGAGTCTTGCTGTGGGTTAGTGCCTCTCTCAGATTCCATTGTCTTGTAGAAGAGTGTGATGTTTTCAATTCAAGGCTTAGTAATCAGAGGCGATTTGTAATCAGTCTGCTGTAGCAGGGAAGCTTACCAGACTGCTTACGCATGAAAAAGCTCTCCACTTGGTGAGAATTCAGCATTATTTATTCTCAATAATCTTTTTGTAAATAAAGGGGGGGAAAAAAAAAAGAGGGAAGTACCAGTGCAATAGTTTCTGCAGAGACAACCACGTGTATTTTGCACTAATGACTAATCAAAAAAAAAAGGAAAGCTTGGTCAAATTCTCTAACCGCATTGTCAGCCTGCTTGGTATTGTCATCTTTCCTAGTGTTTTCTTCAGTCACATGAGATGGAACTAATATTTCTAGTGCCTCCTGGTGATTAAGTAATACTGGTTTATAGTTAGTGTTTGAGAAAAGAGGATACTGTGTGGAGTTTGGGTTTTTAATTGAAGGTTTTCTGCTTCAGTAGTATGCATGAAACAATGGAAAATCTGAGACGTAAGAAAACTGGATTCTATACTTCAACATGTTTGGCTTACAATGAAAGACTACCTTGTAAGATAGTGTCCCTTTGGATGCAGAGATGCATGCGTGGGCTTCTGTGCTCTGACAGCATCTGTGAGGGCACGTCGCATCGCTGCAGCTGTCTTTTGGCCTTTTCAGCTTTGCAAAAGATAAATTTGTTTCTGAACACTGTGTCTAAGTTAGGGGAGGGAGGTGGGACCTGGGATATGCTTCAACTTTATCACCTACAGTATCAAGCCACATCCTGATTTACCTTTATTCTTTGGACTTTAAAGATGTTGCTTTTTCAGTTAAACATGATGGCTTTAGCTTTTTTGTGAAGTCTGGATAAAAGCGTAACTTCTGCAGCATTACTGACAAAAACTTGCACAGGAGGTTTTTTTTCTTAAAGCTTTTATGTGGAGCTATTACGAAAACATGAATAGTAAAGTCTCGCCAGCAGGGAGCTGTACCACCTATACTGGGAGTGGAGTGTCTTTCCCATTCACCTTTTTGTATATGACTTACTTTTGAGCTAATGGTTCTAATATGTGCTGCTTAAAACTGTATCCCCTTTGGTGCCTGTACACACCCTGCTGATCCCATAGACTTCACCTTGGAAGATCAGTTTCTTAGACAACAAGGTTTTCAAAATAAATAATATCTTAATTGTAAATGCATCTTCAGCTGAAGAGCTCTCTAACGAGGTTTTAACTTCCTCTTTTCAATGTGTTTGTCCTGTTCGAGAATGAATCAACCAGTTTCACTGACCAGATCCTTTTTTGGGATGGCTTAACATGCGCAACCTGCCAGTCTTAAATTTCCATAGGCTGTCTCTCCAAATCTTGTACTTGCCATTCCATCAGAAAATGTACATCAGTTTTATCAAATAATGTAAACAAGTTGTGCAAATCAGACATTTTTTGGTTAGATTTCTTTCGTGGATTTTTTTTTTTTTTTCCTCTTCATGGTATGTTCCGATAAAAAGGCAAACTCCTACATTCTCCATTCCTTTAGTCCTTTCCCTGTGAAAAAATATGCAGCCTGTACGTGTGTGTGTGTGTGTTTTGAAGCCTTTGGATGCATGTGTTAGAGGGGCCTTGTTAAATTTATGGGGATGGAGTCGGTGTTCAAAAATCTTGTATTCAGTTTGCATCCTGAACTTGTCTATTGGTCTTTCAGGGTTCTTATTAAGAAGCCAACCTGCATTTTAAATAGTGAGTTAATCTGAAATCAATTCAGCAATGGAGTATTTTGGCAACTCCAGCTCCCTTTGATATAATGCTTGTGACATGGATATTATTTTTATTGAGATGGGTCCATTGATAAGAGAACCTTTTTCCCTAAACTTCCGTAATCCACTGTCTGTAGAATGTGACACTCTAATTAAGCTTCCTTTCGACAGATTGACAGTTATTGCATTGCTAAATGTTTAATTGTCTGCATGACGGGTCCAGTTCAGGCAGCTCCTGCCTGCTCCTAATCGCTTCTTCCTATTTCTGAAGTGGTTCCTTGGTAGCAGTGCAACTGCGTGAGGCCACTTCATCACTGCACCTGATGATGAAGTGCATCAGGCAGTGAATTTGGCTGAAATAACCAGTGTGCCTGCAAGTAGACTTCATTTTAGGGTGGTTGTTTTTCCAGAGGTTCATTAGAGAAGAGTCATGCACCCTCCAGCTCCCTCCCACCCCTGGCGACGGATTAGCCAAGGAGTGAGCTGAGCGGTCGATCAGCCAGCACTGCTTCTGTGTACAAATGGAACCATCTCTTTAAAAATGGAAAGGAATGGTTAGGTCGTGCTATTCACCAGCTGCAAATACACAGCTGGTCTATGCAGTGCGTTCTATATCACTTCATGAGACTTTAAACGAAGCTTCTGCAGTTTTCCTTTTAACAGACAGCCCAATTTATCTCTTGCAAATGTTTGCTGGTTGCTTTTAATGCCATCACTCTACGTACTCCAGCTGTGATGCCAGTGCTCAACGCTGAAATTCAGCTTACAGTTTCTGAAATATATCATCACTTTTGGTTGAGAGTGTTAGGTGACTCACATGCTCTCGAAATTAGATTGCTATTTAAGTTTCAGTATTGGGCTATAGATATTTGTCATCCTCTTGAAAATTTTAGGATGCTCTACTAAGGCAGACATGATGTACTACTCCTAAACAAAAAATCATCATACTGAATGCTTAATAAGAGTATAAATTTTTAGCGGTAGCTTCAGGGTATGGGCTTACTGGTCTCCTGGTTTTATTTAAAAAAAAAAAAGGGAAAGTAATAATAATAAAAAATATATTAAGTGTCATCTTAATTTGCTGATTAAACAAGACCATTTGGCCGGGAGGGAACCTCTGATTGCTTCCATATGTCTAGTCCCTGAGCTTGGATGAGACCCTACACTTAGTTCACTTCAAGAATATGTAAAGTTGTCTGTTTTGGACAAAATAACTTTGTTATAGCTGGACTGGTCCATACTAATTTTGTTTTATGATCTCCCCATTAGTTCATAAGAAAAATATGTCTCAAGCCAAACACAAAATCAAAAACATTTCAGTTGCATGTTTTTATGGTTGGTCATGAGGTGATTGCCATTGAAGCAGGTTTTGGTTTTGAGCTATACTTAATCAGCTGCTTTGTCATATAACTTTAAAGACACTGAGAGATTTCATCTCAAATCTCATGATTAAACTACTAATATTTTGCGATTGTCCGCCAGTTGTCTCTGTGGAAAATCTGGAGGAGAAGTAATCTTGCCTTTAGTAAGACACCATAGCAATTTTATCAATCCTTTTATTTTCTGTACCAGCTTTTCATGGCAACTTTCTCAGCTTCTCGTGAAACAACTAAAGAAAAATTCTTCAAGAGCGTTAAGGAATGTTATGTTGTTCTTTGTTCAACATCTTTTGCAAATGTAATAGTAGCTAACTTCCTTTTTTCTTTCCAGTATTGTTCCGCTTTTAAAAGAATCCATTGGAATTTTGATGCAGCGAACTCCTCCTTCCCTGGAGAACGCCCTGCCTCAGTGCTACCAGAGGGTGAGCTCTTGGGCCATTTTTGCTTCAAATCAAGGTGCTGACTGAGTGAGCCTCAGCTGTGTGTTTGAGGATATTTTATGATGTTTTCCCAGTAATGCCTCTGAAAGGTTCCTTAACTTGTGCAAATGGAGGTACTGGTTTGATTCTTAACTTTCTGAAGTCCTAAATTGCATGTAGCTTCAACTCGGTTTGTGTGTTAAAATGAGCTGTGTTGGTTTAGAAAAACAGATCCTGAAACTTTTCCTCTCAGAGGACTTTGTGCTGATACGAAGTACATAATGTTTTTCTGTTTTGTTCAGTTTTTGACTCCCTCAAAATTTAGTTCTGTCTTTAGTAAAATGAGGTGGAGTAACGCTGGAAGTGTATTTTTAAGACTACATAGAGTACTCTGGATTTGATCTCTCCTGGTACTCCTGTTTAACTTACCTATTACTGTGTCATGACCTGAACATTTGAAATGCCTTTGCAAAGTTCGTACAAAGCACTTGTAGAAGTGCCATCTTTCCTCAGGATTGTAACCGTCACGTGGAGGGTTTGCTAAAATTGGACAGAGGAAAAAGAAAGGTTTTGAAAGGACAAACCCAAGCCCTCACAAAATATTTACAGAAATATTAATATATTTCCATTAATAGTTAGAATCTCTCACAAATTATTTTATGGGAAAATTCCTGCATTTGCAAAAAGTGCTGTTTTAATTGAATGCCCTCTCAAATTTAATAACTGTGACTCTTCTGTCTTGGACACCACTGTTTTCAGAAATGGTTTCAGTAAAATATATAAAGACTGTAAATGCAGCAAAATACAAAATCATGACACATACATACAACCTGTATGTTTTCACCTTCCTTACAATTACTGAGATGGTAATAAGGAATTTAAAGGAAATATCACAAATTGCACAGTGAACTAGAAGTAAAAGGGTGCATCAGCTTTTATAATATTTTCTGTAAAAAAAACCCATAGTACAGATAAACATTTTCTGAAATATATTTTTTAAAATTTGCTTGTATTTTTAGGTGCAGCAGTTGCAAGGAGTTTACAGTTTACATGATCCACACTTCTGGACCCTCTGTACTGATGTTTACATAGGGACATTGAAATTATTAGTAGCTCCTGATGCTGATGGAAGGTGGATTCTAAGCCAGACTCACAATATTTTCACTCAGGTATGTCTCAGCAGTGGAAATCACGTACCAAAGCGTAAACTGCCCGTCACGTGATGTGACCTTGTCGTTCTTATCAAGAAAAATTAAATGTTTCTGGTTTTGGTATCAGTGTGTTTTGAAAAGCTTCTCTGCTCCAGCAGTTTAGAACAATTTCAAAATACTCAGTAGTGCAGATGGAATTGCTGTACCTCTCTGCCTTAGTTTTTGGTGCCGCTTAGTGGAAATAACAGCTGTAGTTGCCTGAGGTGCATCAAATTGAGTTGAAACTCTATGTTAACCTATGAGGAACCGAGAAAATGGATGAGGCTTCCCTCAAGATAGGGCTTCGACCACAGACTGGACCTATGTAAGTCTTTCACTGTGCTGATGCTGTATTTGTCATTCATTTCTATACCTCTAAGAATCCATAGTCTTTGCATATTTTGTTGTCTTTACTAATATCCATGCTGTGGTGATCACTAGTTAAAATGTAACCATCACCATCATGTCGTATACGACCAGTGTGTTCCCATTTATTTTAAGTTATATTCAGGTTATATTTCAGGGAATATTACAGGTTAGATTTTTTTATAAAGATAGTGACGTATTTGATAGCACTTGTAGCTGATAGGAAATGCTGGAGTTCTTGTGAACAACAGAAACTTTATTAGAAGTTGATATCTCTTGCCTTAAGATTAAAATCTTACAAATTTCAGAAAGATTTTTCTATTGCTTCCTTATACTTTCAACCACTAAACATGAAATTCAGTTTGGCTGCCTATTGCAGTATAGCTTCTGGATGTGAATGGTTTACAAGTAGAACCTACAGTCTATCGAGATAAAATAGAAAATTCTTGTCCAGCAAGAGAACTCCGTGAAGAATAAAGCTGGAAACTCTCTCTCTCCGATACCATCCAGAGCCAAACGTCCTGGTTTTATTCTTGACATTGGAGGACCGTATTTGAAAAAACCTGTTACATTTTTCCATAATATCCTTTCTCTGCTTTTGAGTAACGGAGAGTTCTGTAGCTGAAAAGGCGACAAATGTTCCTGTTTATAACCAACATTTTAGGTAACAAAATATTGTCAGCTAAAGGGTAATATTTTGGAGGTATGTAAATTACTGACTTCTCTAAGTCACTTGGACAGAGAAGAAGGGGAGCTTCTGATCAGGTGTATTTGATACTGAAAATAAAACCACTTCTGTAAACAGTTTAATTAGTGCTTGCATAAATGTTCTTTTAAAAGCTTTCTACAGTGGGGAAAGTCCTTGTGCGCTCACGTGCGTGTTTTTTCCCTTGTTCTAAGTGTCCTGTTGGCCTACTGCCTTGGCAGCTCCTGTATGTGATGGCTTGGTGAATTGTTTATGCATCTGATAAGCACCCCTTTTATTAACTCTTTTATAACATTTATCAAAAATTCCAGACTAGATTTTTGTGTTTATTTTGTTGTTGGTTTTTTTTTATGCATCTCACACACTCAGTTTCTGGTCTCTCAGGAGAAACACCACTGAAGCCAACCCTACAGTGTGCTGCCTGAGTGCATGAATTCTTTTGAACTCCTTGAAGTTTAAGGAATTTTAAAGTAGTCAGTCATGGGGAACCCAGTCAAAATAAACACACATACTTGTTTTTATGTTAGAGACTTAGGGAAGGAGAATTTATTCTTACAAATATTCTAAAATCAAACTTTATGAGTAAAGGTTGGTCCTTTTTGAGATGTTCCATCACATACAACTCTTGATTGAGTAGGTAGAAATCAGTCTGCATGGCTTATTCCTCAGATTGTGTAGTTTGAAACTAAGGGATGTTTCCTGTGAAGGACTGTGCAGAACATTCTGTTGCATTAAAACTAATTTTACATCTCAAGTCTCCAAAGGATTGCATTTTCCAAGTGAGTGATGAGCTCTTCGGCTGTTTTGTAGCTGTGCAGGTATCAAGAGCCATGTGTCTAGGAAGGGAATTGGGGAGAACAAGGTCTATCATTTTTCTTAACTAACCTATGGTAATAAGCGGACGAACAGTTGGAGCAAGTAGAGATTTATTTTTTTTTTCTCCTCAGTAATATTGGCCCTCATTATCTTAATGTAATTGACAGTTGGTTTTGCAACTCAACTGAGGTAAGAGCAAGTTGCTGATAGTTAAGACAGATCTGATCTTTAGCAGTGTTCAACCTAATGCTTCGAGATCATGTTGCATAACCAGTGACCATCACAGCAGTGGTGCTGGCCTGCCGCTGAGGTTAAAATGAATGACTAAATGATTTTCTTAATGCTGTTCTATTTTGAACGATGATAAAACTAAGCAAGTCCTTATAAGTCTGGTTTAATATGATTTCTGAGGAGAGAAATGCTTTCGTACAATTCACATGCCTTTACCAAAAGTGATTTTAGTGCGTCATGATGTAAATGCACTGCAGCCATTGTTCTTTCTTGCTAAAATCTTAGTGTAGAACTGGTTCGAATAACAAATCCCATGTTACGCACTTGTACTTAGCTCCATTTTAAACTGACAGCTCTTCAAGAAGCTTGCTTTTCAGGAAGTTAAACTTGTTCAAAAGAAAGAATCACTTCTGTGCAGCTTCATGTATGACAGTAATTTAGGCTGAATCAGAAAAGGTAATGTAGCAAAGCTCGTGTTAATATATAATTACATATGTGCACTTGACTGTGTGAAGTGCTATGTATTCGTACAGCACTCTCAAAGTTTGTAGGTTTCCAAATTGCCAGTATCTTAGTGAATGATATGCTAAATGTGGAAGATGAATTACAGAAAAATAAGACATGGAGTTGTTTTGCTGGTAACTTAACTGGCGTGGGCTGGTGTTCAGGACAGTTAAATTGCTTTGATGTTACAGGGTTTTTTTAACTCTCTTTCTCTTTTCCATAGGCAGGAGTAAGACAGCTTTACATACAGATTGATGTCGCAGCCATGTAGTGAATTTCTGAAATTGTGCTGTTGGACCAAAGTTTTCTGTACTGTATTGGTGTAAGAACATACTTCTCAAGACAGAGCCTGCCTCCGCCACTGTTCCGGAATTGACTGAGTAGATTTCTGCCCTTGGGCTATGGATGGAGTTCACTTCTAAGGAGTAAATATTGAATGAATGTTATGGACTTTGGGTCTTGTCTTTTTGTGGCCCCTAAGCTTAAAAATTTTTGAGGGTTTTTTACTTACTGATTGTGGTACTGGAAACCCTGTCATGTCTTCAGTAAAGCTGCTGAAACCACTGCTCATTCCCATAAAACCAGTGTTATCAACAATTGGAAACTTGTTTTGTAGATAATGTCACAGTGGCTGACATGCTTCAATATAATTGTATGTTTCTACAGTTGTTTGTACTTTGCAAACTTAATGAACCAAACCATATTGGGTTTTCAAAGTGCCTTTTATATCAGGAGGGGAATTTGCCAGCATAAATATGGAGCATCTAAGGGTTTTATTACTTTTACAAATATCTTGTTTGCAGTCTGATTATTTACTAGTGATGTATGTGGGGGGGGGCTGTGTACTTGCGTAACTGTAGATGTTAGACTTCCCTTGTACTTGCGTCTTACCAAACAGACAGAAAAATACTAAATGTAAAAGGCAAAGGTATTGTGAAGAGACTTCCTTCCAAAGCAAGCTGGATATTTTGTTGCACATATCTTGTGGAAGTTATTTTAGTCAAAATATTAGATTTCATTCCAACTAATTTGTCTCTTCATACTGTTAAGAGTAATGAGACATTACATGATGCTGCTCCTGTTCACAGTCACTGAAACAACAGGCAGCTGAGGGAAGATGCTGGTGGTGGAAGGAACGCTTGAGGTTTTTTATCTTCCAAAGTATGTGGAGGGAAAAATGAAATCCCTAAATTGTTTGTGAAAGCTTAAATCGCCTTGATTTTAATAGGTTGTAATAATTTTTATTAAAGTGATTGGTGAGATAACTTTTGGCTTTCCAAATATTGAAAATAGTAGTTTCTGGTGGTTACACCTGAAATGGAAATAAGGACCATGGTTCATGCTATTTAAAATTATGCTTTTTCCAGGTGGACAAGTCTAACATTTTTGACTGTCTTACCGTAGCCATGTGTGTTTTCGTGGGGGGAAAAAAAATAATCCCCAGTGCAGTAAGTTGTTTTTTCCAGAAACATCAGTCTGCCATATTTTTCTAGCATTTAAAATCATTTTACACTTTCAAGATCTGAGCCTTGTTTTCAAAGACAATCTGCTAGATTTGGTATTACAGATGATAATTCCACTATGCTTGTAGTAGTCAACTTAGTAATGGAACAGTTCATAAGAGGACATTTTACAAACAGAACATTGTGGAGTAAAAAAAAACCAAGACGGGGATTTTTCTGATAAATCATAGCTGTTACTAACTGATACAGATTTTAAGTATTCTTCTGGTACCTGGTACGTGGTAACACTGAAATCAAGGCCCTCTGAAGCTGACCATGTCTGCGTAGTAAGTGCTAGGCACTATGAAAGTACCGTAGATTTATTTGCAGAAGTGGTTTGTTTGCCACTGGCGCTGCTGAGTTCATGACAGAGATTAAGAACGTTTTGCATTCCTACTTCATGTCGTTCCTATATAGCACCTGAATTGTGATCTCTTTTGATGTGAAAGCACGATGGTTGCCAAATTGATAGGTGGTTCCTGAATTTTCCAGATGAGATATCGAAACATGAATGTTGATTTTGTACAAAGCTTGAGGTTGTACTCGTGCTTGGAAGTGAAAACTGAGTGTAAAGAAAAATAGCGGTAAAAAGCCACATACATATTGCTTTTAAGCTTTACAGACTGTTCCAGTCTTCAGATCCTTTATCCCTACTGCTGGTTCCTGCTGGTGCGTGGTTCTCCTGGGGACGTGGGTGCAGAGCGCGTGCCCTTCCAGCTGGCTGCACTGTTCCACGTCTCTCCTGGCCTCCTGCCGGCGCCCCATCGGCCTTCCACCGTCCCACCTCGCTGATGCTCTGCCAGGCCCGGAATTCCTGACTGGAGGGTGGGATCTGAAAGTTAGACGGCACGGGGTAAGGCGCAAGAATCTGTTGAGCAGATTTGAGTTTCGCAGTTGAAGATACCATTTGCATATATGTTCACAGAAAAGGTAATTAAAATACGGTTGTGATTATAGGGCGCAGATCCCTCATACTGTTTTGTAGTATGTTGCATATAGAGTGCTTTTTGTCGGCTGACAGCATGATTTCTTGATTTTTATTTTTTTTTAATAGTTAATATTACTACTGTTTGAGGCTAGAGACGATCAGCTGATATCACTTTAAAGGCAGGCACCAGCCAACTTCATTGCAATTGTGTCATGATCCAAGAGCAGGCTTTGGTTTATGTCATTTTTATACCAGCGTGTTTCGGGACTGAGTGTTCCTGAACTTGCTGAAGTACCGTAGTACTGCCCAACATGCTGGGCTTGGCCGCTATTTTAGTCTTCTTAATTAAAAGACAACTCCTGTCGGTTTCCAAGTGACAATCTGCCTGAGTGACAACTGGGGGTTTTTTTGTTGTTTTGTGGTTTTTTTTTGTGTGTGTGTGTGGTTAAAATGTACATCTACCAACTTTTAAAATATGGTAAAAAGAGTGAAAAAAGCCTGTAAGCTGGTTATAATAACAAAATACTGATTTTAATAATTTTTTGGTATCTTTTTGTTGCTTATGAGTACTTAGCTGACTGTTGGAAGCCTATGTACAAGTCTGAGTTTCCTAACCAAGATAACAATTTCTTCATTATTTTCAAGGACAACTTGATGTTTTTACAGTAAGAAATATATCATTTGTTAAATATAATTGAGGATAGTGTAGGGAATTCAGATTCAAAGTAGACTTTAAGCCTTTTTAGGTTTTCTGGAAAAGGGTAAGGATCACAAAATTGTGCAAAAGGCAGTAGATGACGTGTCCAGGAGGTAACTACCATCACATCTAGTACATCAGTAAGCAGCGGGACATTTGTTCTATTTTATTCACCTACTAAGGGGATATTTGCTCAGGTTTTAGGAGAGTACAAATCATACAATTGGAAGTGCAGCTTTTCTTCATACTGAGAGTCAAAGCTCCATTATTTTTTGTTTTGCTAATTACCCAACCCTTAGTTTGTTATATAATGGTTTGCTTTTAACACTTTATTGGGGATGCATCACATCATTTAAATAAAGATTTGCGTGAATGACTGACATCCAGAGCTGGATGAATGTCCGCAGACCATCTGCTAAAACTCAGCTTCCTGGTATCCAGTACTGAATTTTGAGCCAAGTTTTCAAAGTATGATTTTCTCATGTTTTCGTGGGGTTACTGGTCTGCCTTTGTGTGGTGGTGTGGTGGGTTTTTTTTTCTGTGACTGAAAACAGTAACTTAAAACCATATTGTCCCAACGACCAAGCCTGCAAACTGCATCATTTTTACAGGACCTACAGCAAAATAAGAAGATAAAACAAGTGCTGCAGAGTGCCTGTACTAAAATGCCCCAAATGTTTGTCATGGTGAATAACGGGAAGAAAATGACTTTAAGAGTATGCAGAGTGAAGCCTGCTCCATCGTAGGCTGATCCTGTAAGCCTGTACATATGGACAGACTTGTTCCTTACATCAGCAGGGCCCCTACAGAGCATTACGTTACTTGGGCAATTTGCTGAACTAAAGCAAAAAGTGCTGGTCCAAATAAATGACTCTGCTTTTTATGTAATCCTGCTTACTAAAACAAAAGTTTAATTGCATCATTAGTAAGAGCTGCTGACACTATTTTTACATAAAAATTGAAACCGCTGCTACTAATAAAGTGGACCTTAGTGACTCGTACTGTTCTTAATATTTTTTTCCTGAAGAAGTAAAGCCGGGTGTAAAGGTGACGGAAAGAAAGGGTGTCTCCTTTTAACTGTTGTAAGGGAACCTGTTTTGGGAATATCAACAAGATACAAGCGGGGGGAGAGGCTGCTGCTGAATGGCAGTTTCCCACCCTTTGCACCCACTGTGCAACAACCGAATAGTGAAGTTCCTGGCTTTTCCCTCACAGGGCAGATTTCAGTTGCAGAAACCTTCATGCTTCTAGAAAATGCAAATCCTAATCAATACTCACGTAACAGATCTTTAAATACCAGTTCAGAGCAACAGCTTTAGTTACTAATTAAGCCCTGTCCTGTTTTCCCCGGCAGCCACCAGACTGCCACTGCTGGGATTCCTGATTATCCCACCCCTTTTAAGCATGTTTGGGAATGAGTATAAGGGATTTTCTTTTTTTTTTTTTTTTTTTTTTTTAAATAATCCATTTCTCTGATCCTTAATACTGACTCAGTGGTTAATTCCTCCTTTACGCTTCTGTGAAAATCCCTATCTGCAACTTGCCGGGATTCCCTTTGGGATTTCTCCCCCATTCAGGCTTTGTTGCAGTGACCATCCCTGTTGGGACTTCACTGGCCAGAGACCACTATAATGTGAAAAGATGCCAGTTCCACTTCTGCTGTGCCTGGCATGTGAGGACTTTGTGTCTGGCTGTGTGCAAATACTGCTTAATCTACTTGTCTGTTTCAGTGAGCCACAAAAGTTTCCCGCCTATGTGGTAATTTGGCGGAAATAATGTGTAAAAGGAGTTGTGTATTTCACTTCCCATGTGCATTGAAGTCTTTCATGTGTATGCTGGGATCTTGTACAAGAGTTAAATGAATCGCTACAGTATTTTGGCTGAAGCGTGAAAGATTGTGAATGAAGAAATTGCCAAAATCACTCCTGGTAGCATACAGCGTATTGCTTGCGTTCAGCATATTGCTTGCCCTCTACCTTTAAATTACAGGAATTACTCTTAGCAGTGAGCTTAAGTTGAATAGTACAGTATATGAAAATACCTGTAAAGAAATCTTCATGATAACACAAGGCAGCTCACTAAAATTCTGAAGACTATGTATGATTTTGTTCTGGAATGCTAATGTTAGTAGCTTAGCCATGACTTGTCCCAAGTGCAATATTAGAAATTTTTAATGTAATCTTTTCTACTTGAATACAGTCTATATAAAATGTTATTTGTCCTATATTGCTGAAAAGATATGGGATCAAATTTCTTTCCAATAAATCTTCAGTTTAAAAAAAAAAATTTGCATACAGGTCTGCTTTGTTGTCATACATACCGTGAACACTACTTGAAATAGCAACCGCCATCATCCATTAGCTGATTTTAAAGAGAATTTTGTCTGTTTTCTGAGAATTGGCTTAAGGTTGGTTGTGGTTGCTGCAGTTTGAGTCCAGCACTCCATAAATGTTAGCACTAACACATGAAGAAATCCAGTTCTATTTTAAGTTGCAACCTTCTGAAGTAAGAAACTGTGCGCAGCTTCTCCCTCTGTTTCACCAACCGTCCAAGGGGGGAGTTTGTGTTCTTCCTGGTTTAGACATAAAGAACCTTGTGACCTGTCTATATTCCCTCTCCCAAGGGTAAAGATGGATACAGATCTGACAGGTTTTGCACACTCATGGTTTCTGTTGCTGAGAGAATTACTAACTTTCTGGAAAGTTGAAAAGCAAAATTTAACATCTAAAATGCCACCATGTATGCAGTAGGCTTCATTTATGTCCTACCGCAAAAGTGATGGCAGACAGCTGCCTGGTAGGCTTCTTCAGTTCTCTGCTTGCGCTTCTTATCCTAGTCATCAACCTAAGACTGGCGTAGATGTCAATGAACTGAATCAGACAAAGGGGTTTTAAGGTTTCAGGGTTTCCGGGGGTGTCTACGTGTTAGAAGCTGATAACCAGCAGGTGCAGTTTGTAGCCTCAGGTAAAAGCAGGTCCATGTTCCTACAGTGTTGTCTTTTGAAGCAATATACAATCTAACTGCACTTAAGCAAGCTCTAAATATTCACAGGAATAACTTCATGCTGTCATGCAATTAAGGATGGAATAAAAAAAATTAAATGCCTCATTTTTATTTAAGTGGTCCTTTGAAATGCATTATTTTCAAAACTGGAACTATCTACAGAAAAAAGCTTAAGCATTTCTAATTCCAGAGGATGCATAGTGCCTGTGATGATCAAGGAATGTAGTGGGCCGCCTAATTCCACTGTGGACATCTGATGGAGTGTTCCTGAAGCAATCTTCTGATCTGGAGCACCCACACGTGCGAGGCCAACACAAACTGTGTTTTCAGTAATTTCTGTAAGAAAGGAGATTAAATGCTTAATTTGTTGACTAAAGGAAAAAGTACTCAAAATGCTTAAGCTTTAACACTGCTTTCTTAACCCTCCAATTAATAAATCGTTGGAGTGGCCTAGAAAGAAGCTTGTTCTTCAAAGAAAATAAAGCTGTATCTCGGGGATGTTCATAAGCAAGAATAGGAAGGCAGCAGAAGTGGAATATGATATTCATTCTAGAATTACGTTCATCTTGAGGACACTACTGCTTCTGATTCATTCTATATAAAGGATAAAATGAAAGGATTTTCATTTTATAGCGGTATTTAAGGAACATACTTTTAAAAGGAGGACTATAGCTAGATGAATTTCTATTAGAATTTTTCTGCGACACATCTTTATAGCTGCTGTGATTTCACTTTTGGTCTTGATAAACACCTTTCCCAGTTTGCTCTTGACTAGTGTTAAGAATTCAAGGTCAAAGTCGCAGTTCTGCATCGTTGGGTTAACCCAGATTTGTGCTGGTATTCATGTAGAGCAGAGTGTGACCAGTCTAAATAAAATGTAGCAGAGATTTTTGAAGCTCGACTGATCTAAAATGCTCTGAATCCTTCTGCCTCCTGTGACTCTAATGGATCAAAGAGCACACAGTTAAAGATGGATAGAAACAGTACAGGGTTACCAAACTCAGGCTTTGACTAAACCTCCAAGAGCCACTAGCGCTCATTCGTCTGTGCTCACTGAACTATGCTATCTTCCAGCTCTGCCAAATCCATCTCATGACTAGGATTTAAGGCAGCCCAATTCCACTGCAAAGCAAGGGAATGCTAAGATTAAGAGGAAGGGAGGAGAGTTCAGAGGCTCATCAATGTGTGTGACTTGAGAGGGGGAGGAGCAGATTGAAATCTTGCAGTAGAAGTACCTGGTTCTTCTCCTTGGAGCCTCCTGTTTTGAATAATGGCAAGAAGCTGTTCTGCAGCTTGATTCACACTCATGTAGCGTGGTGGCTCATAAATCTTTCTTCCTCTGCAGGGAAAGAAAAGTAGAGAAATTTAACATAAACCGGTTTCATTATCCCTTGCGTTCTTACAGTTTATTTCAAGAAACTTCTAGACCAGCAAATTGAACTTACACAGGCCTGAGGGCCTGGCCCTTTTAGACAAGAGTGGAATTTTTACAGAAGACAGAAGTCTTTTGTGCTCTCACCACACCTGTGAAACAGCGGGGTCTCCAGCTGGCAGATCATTTGAGTTCTAAAAGCAAATTCAGCTGCTGGAAGCAATATACAGGTTTTGCAGCTACTCCTGAAAGATGTGTTAGGCTTAAATTCAAGGGCAAACTACTGTTTTTCTGTCAAATGCCCTGTAGACAGATGATTACAGACTAGAAATGCATTCTTAAATGAAATGCTGCTTTCTTTGCCAACTGTGGATTCAGTCAAATAGATTTCATTTTGAAACTCCAGAATAAACAAACCTCAATGATACTGTGAGACTTCACAAATGTTAATTTAGACCAGAGTTACAGCATATGTATAAAGTAACCATTTATATTCGCCACTGTCAAAACATACAGATTGCAAAGAGATGATTAAGATGTGGCAAGAGCTTTTGTGAATACAGTTAAATGAACTTTAAACCATTTTCTATGTATTGCTTATTTAGCTGTTTAAAAAGGGTGGTATGTATTCAGTACTTCACACTGTTTCTAGCGCGTGTAAGGAAGAATGAATTCAGAACAGTGTTTCAGCTATTAATCTATTTCAGGATGGGATAGAACAGCAGTAAAATAACACTTCATTTGCCAAGCAGAAAGCTTACCCCATTCTGACTTAATGCTTCTCACAGAAACAGTTCAAAAAAAGCTTATGCTGTGCTGCAGCTTCATTCAGCTACTGTAAATAAAGCCAGGTCCTATTGTAACGAACAAAATGTTGCACTCCTTTTAAGAAACAAAAGACCCTGGCCACTGAGAAGCACAAGAGCAGAAGGCAGGTAAGTTCAGCATTAGACAATGCGCAAAGAACTTTTGTTCCTTGTACAAAAAAATCCTTCGTAGATACGCTGTGCGTTTCTATATATTTTCAAAATGGTGACTCACTTCATTAGATTCTCCAGAGACTGCTCCTTCACCTTAATATCTGTGGAACAAAACAGATATTACAACGCAGATTCCCTACAAACCTCCCAATTAGTTTTCTATGTAGGCAAAGCTTAATTTAATTAGCAGATTGTATAAACTTTATAAAAGCGTTTTAGCTATTCCAGGCAAAAGGAATGTGGATTACATTCTACTGTTTCACATGTTAATTAATCACAAAGTATTGGCATTTTATGCATGTTATTTTACCCAAAGATAGGGCAAGTTTCACAGATTTCAGAGCAACGTAGATGAATAAAAATACTGCGCAGTACACAAACAGCAGGTATATTTACCGTAGGATAGCTAAATGCCTGTGTGTCGAAGCACACCAGGGAACTGGGAGTACTCTTAAGTTATGAGTACATCGTGGTCACTAAAGGTAAAACCCTCTGACTGATCGACAGTGATTACATCACTGCCATGCAGGAACCTGACTTTCGTTAGCATTTCCTTCCTCTCCCAATCAAAATTTAGAACAATCTTCTGTTATGGGAAAAAAAACCAACTTGGGCAAAAATAAAAAAGAGAAGGTATCAGGTAAGACTCTGCACATCTGCAATTTTATGAAACTCCAACTGACCACAATCTCTCCAAGAGGCAATCAAATGTTATCTGTATTCAAGTGCTCCCGAAATATTTTCATAGTGAAATCTGGATACATTTTTAATCTTGATTTTAAAAAAAAGTGGTGCTTAAGTTACATGATCAACTCCTAAACCAAAGTGACTATAAAGAAAGGGGTTTAAAATGTAAATCTGCAAGATTATTTGTGCGTAGTTTACCAAGTTGCTTGTATGTCTGTGAAATCACTTTGAATTCAGAAGTTTGTGAGCACTAACCTTTTTAGTGCAGATTTAGTCCCATTTGCTTATCTGGTAATCTCGTCTAGCTGGATAAACAATCAATACACAGACCAAAATGACTAAATAGTATTAAGGGAACAATTAACTTGGAAATTGGTAGTTTTCAGCTGTCAGCTACAATTGGATGCAGGTACCACAACTGACTCTGAAGCATGAGATTTATAATTCAATTTTACAGTTTCAAAATTTTTACTCTCGCTACTGTGTAAAAAAATTAAAAAGGGAGATCATAGAAATTCCACAAGATTTCTATAGAATACTTTAACATATTATAGTTGTAATAATCTTTGTTTAAAACATACATAAAGTCATCCTTCTTTAAAACAAATTACCAAAATTATGATTTTTAGCCAATTTTGAAAACAAACAACTTTCAAGGCATTGGAAAGTTTGATGTGCAGTGATGCTTACACATTTAAATTGTTTCCTGCTCAGGATTCCTCCAGTTACCACAGACTTTGTTTTTACTTAAAATATTAATTTATTTAGCACAGACCGATCCCAGCTGTGTCTAAAAGATGATACAGAAAGATATATAGCTATATATACAAATATGCAAGTATCTTGTAGTCTATATGTAGGCAGTTCCACAAACTTTAAGGAGTTGCCTAGACTAGTAGAGTTACTCAGAGAGTGGCTTTCAGCCAAGGGCTGTTGGGTGGGGAAAAGATCAGCCAGCACCACGGCAGAGCCTGGGGACGCTGGTCAGGTAGGAGCAGGATTCTGTTTCAGCTCCATGATCAGTAAGGATTTTTTACAGCACTGAAGCTTCTCACGTGACAATCACCTTTTGCCAAAACATCCTTAGATAATTTAGAAAAGGGAAATCACCTTACGAAACAGAAATGTGGTTAAATGTACGATTTAGCTCCCCAGAAAGTCAGATGTGTTGAGCTCTAACCTCATTAAGTCAATAAAAGATAGCTGCTAGTCACTGCAATCTGAGCTGGATCCTGAGCTTGATCTAGCTTAAAATCATGCTGATCTTTAGAGCAAATATGGTCTTCCAGCTCCTATTTGACCTCTACAAAGACATAATTCTTATGGGATTTCTGAAGAGGAATTAAGAAATTCCTGGCCACTGTAGCATGAACAATGGCTGAACTGACTCCAAATACACGTATAGAAACATTCCAATTTTTGGTATTTTTTTAAAGATATACATTAGCTAAGAACATTTGTTTAATTGTAGACTTCATCTCATGCCTACCACTATTGTCTCTGGGTGCTGCGGAAGATGGTAGCTAAGGAACCGGGAGAGCTGCTGCTTACCAAGTAAGCACAGTGTGTGCATTCCATTCTGCCTGTTCTTCGTGATCTTGTCAAAAAAGCTCTCTGGCTTCCATGTATCGGTCCAGAAAACTATAGAAACTGTCTCTCCAAAATTGTACAACTGTAAAGCAAAGCAAATGCATTAACACATGCACAATGAGAAAAAAATAAGTAGTAGAGCATACAGAAAAATGCTATGAAAATCATGAACAACTGGCAACACTGCAAAGTCCTGAGCCTAGTTAATAAAGAAGTTTCATACTACAGGGAGTGTACTCTCCTATGAGATGCTTAAGTTTGCTCTTTCATAAATATACAACATTGCATTAAAAACAATGCTTCCTTTTAAAAAAGCTGCCCTGACCTTCTCTTGATGAGTTCTAGTGCATTCATTTGCATTTCCTCCTTTCTTTTTAGCAAAATCTGTAATTAGTAAACTGTTTTTTCTTCATAATAGAGATTTGCTGTGGTTCTTTTACTCTCCAAACAGTAAAGCATGTTAAAGAACAGCTAATGAACTACCTGTAAAGTTTTTACCTATCTTTGCATTCACAGAATCACAGAATGGTAGGGGTTGGAAGGGACCTCTGGAGATTTTAAGCTGAAAAATGTTTTAACTGAAAGAGGGGAGATTTAGATTAGACATTAGGAAGAAATTCTTTCCTGTGAGGGTGGTGAGACACCGGAACAAGGCCAGGCTGGATGGGGCTTTGAGCAGCCTGGTCTAGTGGGAGGTGTCCCTGCCCATGGCAGGGGGTTGGAACTAGATGATCTTTAAGGTCCCTTCCAACCTGAACCATTCTGTGATTCTATGAGATCACCTAGTCCAACCCCCCGCCAGAGCAGGTTCATCCAGAGCAGGCTGGACAGGAACGCGTCCAGGGTTCTGAATATCTCCAGAGGAGACTCCACCACCTCTCTGGGCAGCCTGTTCCGGTGCTCTGGCACCCTCAAACTAAAGAAGTTTTTCCTTATGTTCAGACAGAATTTCCTGTGTTCCAGTTTGTGCCCATTGCGCCTTGTCCTGCCGCTGGGCACCACTGAAAAGAGTCCAGCCCCATCCTCTTGACACCCACCCTTTACATACTGATAAGCATTGATGGCTATATGGACTGACCTCCCCACTTTCTCTGTAAACCTGGAAGGAAAAGCTGCTTTTCCAAGTTCGCTCCAGGAGGCACTGTGTGTGCTCTGTTGGCAGAGGACCCGCTGTAGAAGCAGCTGTGGCAGCTCCATGCCATCTGGGGATTCCCCTACACATACTTATTTTACTGCGGCATTAGGTTGAGGTTTTAACTCCTTTACACCAGCAGAGCAGAATTTGTATCAAAGCAGAAACACGTTTTCAAGGGACCAAAAGCTCAAATTTTAACCATTCATGCTGATAGGAACAGCATTTATTCAAAGATTCCTGGAATATTACTGAAAACGTTTCCTCTTTTAAATATTTCATTCTAGCACAAGGACAAGAACATGCAGCGTACATTTCACAACCTAAAGGTTCTTCCAGTAAACTAAATATAGGTTGAACCAAATGAATTGCTCCTGATGTAACTTTTTAACTATTTCAAGGCTGTGTTTTAGAAAAAGAAAAAAAACAAACCACAAGCTGTTTTGCCTATTTTTCATATGGCTAGCTAGAACTTTTTCCATTTTGTACCAAATCTGAAGAAAAACTATTAGAACAAGGAGTTTCTCTTTCTGCCCTTCACTGTTAGAGCACCTGGGAACAAGTTAACCTTTACTCTCATTGGTAGTACACTTTCAGTCATCAACAACTGCTGAAATGTCCGGTCCCAGCCTAACTAACCAGGTTACTATCTGCCACCTGAAAGCCACCGCAGTCATTTCCCAAAGAGCAGCAGACCTCCTTCACTGCAGAAAGTGGCCTCAATTAACCTCAATCGTTATCCCTGTCCCTTTGGCATTTTGATAACCTGGAAGACAGAAACTTCCACTTCTGTCTTTTAGCAAAGAAAATGATGTGCAGAAAAGGGTAAAAGTTACTATCTGATAAGTATTTTGTTGGAAATCAGATCTTTTAAACCCCATGTTAAAAACAAGTTGGGCATTCAACTTTATACCCTACAGCACTTCTGATTGTTATTTTTCTCTTTTCCATTGATCATTACAAAGATTCTCCATCATCTTTGCCAGCAAGAAGTTAAGCAAGTTATCCTTTTTGTGCAAACACTGCCAGTCAGATTCACTGAATCTGTCCTTTGTTTACCGGTTTTGCATGAAAACTGAAGACTGAATGTCAAAAAAAAAAAGAACAAACCATTTTTGTCAAAATGGCCTGTCCCTTCAGTAGAAATAACTTCAGAATATCTTCACGAGTATTGATATCATAGAAAACTCTACTTATAGTCTCAAAAACCACCATTTTCTCAGCACCTGGGCAGCACAGAAGTAGCTTCTACACCAACAAGATGGAACGGGGCATATTTTATTGCCCGCCTGGAAATGCCTTTGCAACTTATACCCCTCTACTAACTAAACTTCTAAAGAATAGATTTCCTAGCATTAACGCATGCATATTTTACCTTGAAATTAAAAAGGGAAAAATACTACTTTGGAAGCTTTCTGGTACACCAACAACCTATGAAGGCTGTGGAACTGAAGTAATAAATGGATACCCCTGTTGTGCTTGACTTCTTGTAACCAATTACCTTACAAGCACTTCTACAGACACAAACAAATATTTCTTTCTCATCTAGCAATTGATCTCTGCAGACGTGTGACATACATGCAAACACAGGCACTGCTCTTCCACCAGAGCAAGCCTGTGTTAAAGAAGCAACACGTAACAGTATCAGAACTTAGATTTTTAACTCCCTCCCTGTACCTCATGTGGATTCAATTTGTTCCTAATACAGTTTCCTGTGCTGTGGTCTAATTTCTACCTCTTGAAATTCAGCATGAAGTATCACACTTTTAAGAAAAGCCTTGCTGCAGAGAGCAGTAAATACCAAAAATTCCACTACTATCCTAAGGATTCATCAGTTACAGAGGACAGCAGGTTCACCAGAGCCAGAGCTCACTGAAATTAAAAAAGATTCTCTCTACCAACCATAAAAGACTGAATAGGGACCCAAAATTCCAGAAATCATGCTTGTTGTTGGAATAAAATTGTGACACGTTTGTTAACCAAGATGTATTGCAACACAACTAAGGATTAATGTCATGCTTTGAGATTGCCAAGAAGTTTAATAAGACAATGAAGAGCTCTGTATGTTGTCAGTGAAACAATCATGCTGTACAGTTGCTGGCACAGCTTTAAAGAGAGGCAACAGTAAATGAAGTTTCCCAGCGGTCTTCTGTGTGCTGCACTCTACATTAAGCAGCTGGGGTTTAGGAGTGGGCAAGATCTGTTCCATACAAGCTAACACATCTCAAGCATCACACTTGCACTAATCATCAGATTTGTTGGAGTGCCTACATTCTGCTCAGGCACAAAAGGGCCAGAATTTCAAAGGGGCTCAGTGAAATGGTTGGACACACATTTCATGCTCTCAGCTTGGAAACTGACCTTCTTACCTTCTCCCTAATGCTCAAAAACTTCACAGAAAAATTTCAAAAGGTCATTTTGAAAGACCTCAGTCTTTGGAAATACCCCTCCCCCCCCCGCCCAAGTAGTAATTGGCTTAAGCAAAGCTTTGTGCACTTGAATTTTGCAATGCAATAGCCGAAGTCAGGAAAGGAAGCCAGAACTCTCTACTGCGAGGCAATGCTGTCTGCTGTCTGCTAGAGTTTTCTGCCTTTCACAAAATACTGCAGAAAGCAGTTCTTAACTCACACTTTCATCACCTCAGAATGAGCTACAACTTCACACGTAATATGAAAGAACGTCTGACAATTTTTAGTACTGAGGTGACTGTTTTCAGTTAGTATTTTTAACCCTTCTATTAATGATATTTCTTATTTTGCTTGTTGTCTATATAAGCAGAATTGATTGCCAGTTGAGAGGCTGGAATAAACTATGAGAGACAAAGTGCTGCACCATGATCTCAGCCCAGAAAGCCTGCAAGCAAGTGAAATTCCAATGAAACTGCTGAGCAATTTTGTTAATGGCCAGTCTGAATGACACCAGACACCTCAAGCTATCCAGATCAACAGTCCTCACTTAAAATACTGGTGTGGCTAATCACCACAAAAATATAGGGCATAAAAAGAAGGAACAAGTTGGGACTAAATAGGGAAATTAAAAAAGGAAGATCCCCCATCCCCTCTAAAAAGTACTAGAGCAAGCAGGAGAGAAGATGCAAGATAATATTAAAGGTCAACAGGGCAACAGCTGCAGAGAAACCAAGAAGTAAACATTTCAAAATGTAAATGTTTATTTTTACAGCATCTTTCCCAGAATTATTGCTGTATCAGCTGCAATGGTGACAAAGCAATTCTTTGCCTGCCTCCTCTCCTAAAATTTCAAACAGCTTCAGAACTGGATAGATGTCAGGGGAAGAAGGTAAAAAGGAATCTTAAAAAGGACCCGGCACCTGTATCCACCATTTACAGGCAAATGCCTGTAAACCCTGCAGGACTGAAACACTACTCAGCTATGTTCTGTATAGAGATGGTCACAGGTTACACTGCAGATAGTTCTCACAGGACCGGTGTGTTCTGCAAATGAAGATACTGCACAGCTTGATCACATCCGCTGACAAACACCAAAAGGCTCTTTCTTCTGAAATGGAATTTGGAGACTGTAGAGCACCTTGCATTATCCCAGGTTTCTTCTTGGTAAATCGCAATGAACAGAAAAGCTAAGACATTTTGTTTATCTTTGTCATAAGAGTTTTGACATGACGCTATGCAACGTTCATCCTCAAAGAAGGAACCTAACAAGTCAGGTTTTTCCCCCATCCTCTGCAACACATCAACAACCCTTCAGACCATATACATCAGATTAAAGGGCTTCTGCTGTTCTTTATATTATATACTGTTGCCAGAGAACAGATTAGGAGGTAGGACAATCATCAACAAAGAGGTAGCTAGAATCAGTCAAGCTTCATTTTTGCTTGTAATTGGTCATATGAACCAACCACAAGCCTAGCTCTAGCCCTTTACGCTATCTTACTTAGTACCACGGACCTTTAGCAACTGTGAATTTCTCTCATAAGAACCTTCACATGAAATTGAAAGCTTTTACCATTCACACATATGGGGTTATGACTCCTTTTTGCACTGCAAGCCAAAAGATTGGCTCAGCTGTCCCAAAAACCTCCAGTCCCCTTAGCACATGCCAGAGAGAAAGGAACTGTGAAGAAAAGGATGTTTGGCAGAGGGAAGCCCACTCCACATGACTGCAGTCTTCAGGAGGCAGCTGAAACAAATCACATAAAAGCAACTGAAGGGAAGAACACATTTGTTTCTTGGCTATCTCCTAAGTGCTGATACAGGAAATAGCCACTCCACAAGCAGAATAAAATTCAGCTACCAAAAGACTCAGAAACTCCAAGCAAACTTGAACAGGACAGGATTTTTCCCTCCAAGGTAATGTCACCTTATCTTTAATAACCTTCTAGGACTCTTCCCAGTAACATCAAACAATGATTCCTTCCCACCCTGGTCACTTGGGTTACTAATCTGAAATGGAGATATCTAAATGGAGAAAAAAATCTATTCTGATTAGATGGATGTTTCTGGGTCATGTCCGCTAGAGACAAGTGGCACTAAGTTGAACAGCAGTTGCGAGTAATAAAGTAGTGTGACTAGCACTGATTTAACCTGAATTGGTTTGAGACACAAATGCCACCTTCTAAAAGGGTCGGAAGCTGGTAGTAAGTGAGAAAACCAACCAGTGATGGAAAACAGTTTGTTCTAACTGTCAGTGAATAAAAAACCCTTTGTGTAGAGGCCCTCCTGTTAGAGCAAAGAGTATTTTTGAAGATCAGGGCACAGAGAGAGAGGGTGGAACTCAGAGGTTCTGCTCCTACAGCTACCACAGGTTTTCTATTTGACTATGAGCACAATGAGTAATGATAGCATCCTTCAGCTTTCTTATCTATAAGTAGTATTTTTCTACTTGACACTGAAAATGTACTCATCTGTTCAGTAAAGACTCAAAAATAACATAGTAAGCACTGCTTTTGCATTTAAGTGATCAGCTAGTAGTGAAAAGACAAAACTATTTTATAACTGTAATTGTCTTACAAGAATTAACTGGACTGCAAAAAAAAAATCAATATGAGTCACTGAATGAAACAAGAGGACATGCAGATGTTTGTTCTGAAGCTATTCAGGTGGAAAGTGGGTATGTCTCGAAAGAAAGGCAGGTCTTTGCCATGATGTGTTTTTTTCTAGCCACCCTACCAAAATACAAAGTAAATGCTTTCGAAACTAGCAACACTAGTCCCATGGCTTGCCTCTGGCTTTGCACTTTAGTTCTCAATCCTCTTTCTTTATGGTAATGCCATTATCTGAAGCCATTTCAAGTTGCATCATTCCTTCACATGCATCACAGGTCAGTATGATGTAGTCTTCCTCGTGTGTTTGACCATCCACACTGCTATCTCGAAGACACATTACCAGAACTGGATCTAAGAGAATTGCGTCCTGAGAGCACCCCTGTGGCCACTGACCTTCTCAAACTAATTTGGATGTCATGCAGATTAGGAAGGTAGGAAAACGGTGTAAATTAGAGATCCTGAGTTTTCTGCCTCTTTATTCTAGGGCTAAAAGCCTTATCAATCAATCAGCCCTATTCTGAAAAACAAGTGTAGGTATGGATAAAGCCATGGAAGTCAGGCTAGGCTCTCCCTTTGCTCTCAGCTTGCAGTGCTGAATCCTAGTCGGATAGAGCCAAGGCAAAGTCTTGTTCACAGCGTAGCTGAGCTATGGTAGAACAGGTAAACAGAGGTAAACTCGTTACCTAAAACCCTAAGCTTTCCAAAGGTACAGAACTACAGTGAAGCTGATGCTGAGGAAAGCTGAACTGCCTCACTAGTTACCACCTACTAGAAGTGCTCTCTGAGAATTTTGGCCTTCCCCTCGGGACCTCAGTCCCCACTCCCTGACTTCCCTGGCAGTGTGCATAGATACTAAACTGCATTAATTTCTTCACTGGTGGTTGTCCCCCACTACAACAGGAGTCACAGTGATCAACATACCTACGTGTCAGATTCCAGACAAAAGAGGTGAACCTGCAGAGAAAATGCTAAGAGGCACTCCCACACTTTCCCTGGCTTCTCCCCTGCCACTGTATTCATTTGTTTTTGAGGGAAAAGAGGTTCTTCAGCTTTGGGGAAAAAAAAATAAATCTGACACAGTGAAGCATAGCAAGAACAGCGTAAGAAAGGGAGCCATGGCAAGTCATAGAGTCTTATGCCTAGTCAGACTAATACTTTGGCAAGTTATACTATCCCTTGCTTTCAATAGCTATAGCTCATTGTATCAATCTGTGAGAGCTTCCTAGAAGTTCAAAAAGTTTAATTCTCAAAACTAAAATACCCCCTGTTCTTTATACAAATGCAGTCTTCACCTGTGCAGCCTTCAAAACAGTTGCACTGACTCTGTTAAATGGTCAAGATGGTAAAAAAAAAAAAAAGTATTTGAAAATAGATATTCACCCTTCTTTACAATTTGGCAAGAAATATATCTATGAATTGAAGGTGATAAACTGTCACTAATGCTCTACTGATTTCAGTAACCCACTGCTGTACAGGAAAACTGCACAACTACCAGAATGTTGTTGGCTGCACAGAAACATTGCTCTGATGACACGAGACATGTTCTTTTGTGAACAGAGTGGGCTGTAGCTGCATTTTACTGAGGGCCTAATCAGCAGTTACAGCTCACTACGCACATGGCTTTCAGAACAGCGTATAAAGGTGTTTCCTGTTTTTCTCTAGTAAGAAAGAAAGAGGTTTTGTATCACAATCAGATTAAAACAAGAAAAAAAGCCAAGCCTTTTCTGTGGTGAAGCAAAAGAGGAATCCCTGCTATACTTGACAGCAACTTTTCAATTTGAAACACAGTAACTCCAAAACTAAATTGATGGCAGGAGACAGCCATGCAAGTAAAGACTGTTGAAAGAAATTATAAACTTCCACCACAACTCTAATTATATCAGAGGCTGCTTTTTTGTAAGATACCTCTCACTTGCTGTTTATGCCTGTAAGGAGCAATGAGGAGTTAAACACACAGCTGGTTATAGTCTGTCCGGTAATACAATATGATCACTATTTCCTATAATGCTTTATACAACAACAGGAATGTTGACTTATAAGAAGGCAGCCCCTCCCAAGCCAGAATGGAAAAGGGGATTAACGCCAGAGTGACTAACATCACATTTCCTTCTTGGTCTGTTCCCTTCAGCATGGGATAAGGGAATAGTAAACTAATCTCCAAAACTTGGCATATGTGAAGTTATGGTCTGTTCACAACATATTCCCAGTTAGTTTTCTGCTCTTTTTTTCAGTTAACCTAGAAGCTCTATATTTCTCTTTCCTATGCCTAGCTGGAGTTGTGGGGGAAGCAAACTTTCAGAAAGCTTAGTCATCTGTTCTCTTCGGGATTATAGGCCTTGCATCTTCCTTCCTAATGAATGTAAAAGAACAGTGAAAAGATAGTGGGTAGTAGAAACTACTTGTCAACAGTTTGACAGCAGAAGCAAACTTTGCACCACCATGAAGCCAAAAGGGGAAAGGGTGAGCCCCAGCCTCAACCCTTGTGTTACCCGCCCCAGTAAGTGCAGTCATGCGACAGCTGCCATCTGTCTGCTGTATGTGTAGATTTTAGACACCAAGGAGCCTATTTCCTTCCTAAAAGATAATTTTGCCCAAGTCTTAACAGCAACAGGCAGGCATCACTAAGAAAGTGCTCACGGGAAGAATTATAAGGAATGTGAATCCTACGCTGCTTTCCCATTAGCGTTCACATCTCTGAACAGGCGTCAATGCAGTGTTGCTGAACTGCCAGCTCAGACAGGGCTCTCGCATTTCTGAACCACTCAGATGTGATCAAAGACAGAGATAATACCCAACTTACTGCAACAGATTTTCTGCTGCTGGGCAGCCTTGAAATAAGGCTATTGGAGTTTGTCAGTGCAAATTTGAAGGTGTCACTTCTTTTTTTGAAACTCAAAAATGGTGTTCTTTTATGCTAAGCTAGGAAGGAATGCTTCCTCCTTCAGTGATGATAACTTATTGTTCAAACTCTCAATTCTTGTCTGTAGTACACTTACATTCCTGTGCTTGCTTTCTGTTTTGGTAAACTGGGAGCTTGGTTTAGCGGTTCCCATACAAAGAGAACCATTCTGAACCTTGAGAGGGCAGGTTCTGTGTTAAAGTAATGAATGAAAACAAGAGGGGAAAGCTTCAACTAATTCATATGTGATTAGTTATGATACAGACACGGCCGTAACAATTTTCGTGCAGGAAAAGTAATAATGGGCCTATACATGTGTAAATGGAAGCAGTGAAGTATTTTCTTGGGGGATACTAGACCTCTTCTACTTTAGCAATTCAAGAAGCACAAAAACTGTCATTTGTTCTTCTAGTCCTTGGCTAGGCAAATCCCTCCTCTCTCAGCAGATGGGCAGAAAGTAAAGACAGGTCAACGTCGGAGAGAAAGAATACAACATATACAAGATTTTGGAATTAGTTATGATCTAAGTTGGGCATGTAGGTAGGCTTGTGCATGTATTCCTTTTATGACAAGACCAGCATATTTCTCAACAGGATAACAACCTAATTTAAGAATAAAATTATCAGGTGACCATCAGTAGTAGAAGGAAGCCAACACGAGCAAAGCTTTATCTGTAAAATAACTTAAATATCAAAGTCTCCTGGGGCAGAGGGAAGTTAAACAGCAGAGAAGAACAGAAGTGTTACTATTCATTTACTCATGCACTCATCAAAAGGGACTTTTGCTGACATGGAACGTGCTGAAAAGGAAGTGTTAACAAATTCTGACAACAGAAGTGTACAGTTGCTACAGATCTTCAAACTTCAGATTGCAACATGCACTGCTACAGCAGTAGAAGAGCTCCCGAATTCTAAGTTTAGCAGTTGTGCAATAGCATATATACAAAAATATTACCTGTAAACCACAGCAGCCCACTGCATTCATTATCGAAGCATTATGAATGACCGTGTATGGAATACCCAATTTTACTGCACGTAGTACTAAATCACTGTGTGTTGTGGCCCTGTGTTTGGAAGAGAAAGGAATTACAGGTTGAAAAGATAAAGTGACCAAGTGTCATTAGCATTATAGTTTCGTTTTGGAAGTAAAATGAAACCCTTCACAACTAGGGCAAGGCAGAGGTGCCAAAAGGGCAACAATAACTTGACTAATTGTTACAGGAAAGTAAAAACTCCAATAAGGCTTCCATATGTCATCTTCCCTAGCTGAAAATACAGGCATCCTCAGTATACTGAGGTTCTTTGCAGCTTTCTGGCATAATTTAAACTGTAACACCAACACAATTGTTACTTTTTAAAGTAGCTTTGGCAAGTACTTGAAAAGGAAAGTTCCCTTTATCCTTTGTCTTCTGCAGATGTCTGTTGGACATCTGTTGAATTTACAACTCTTCTTGGCATAGGCTTCCACAAAACTCCAATATTCCCTTACTTGCTGCACAGCCAGGCCTTCTCCTATCTGCACCGGTGCACGCTAGGAAAGCAACACACTCCAGCAAGAACTTCAAACACACTGAGGTAAACTGCATGCAGTACTTAGTAAAAACATCCTTAGACTAAATCAACTTTTATAATATTTAAGCCGAATTATTCAAATTCATAATGCCTAAGTTTGAGTGATCAAGTTTATTCTGAAATAATTAAGAAAATTCTAGTTAGGCTTAGAACTGAGCTAAATTTGGCTCCAAGTCTAATGCTCAATAAACGCCTTGCAGTGACTGGTGCAAGCGTTACTGGGCTTGTAGTTAACGCAATTGGGATTGGAGTCCTTCTAAGATGGTAAGTATATATAGATCCAGCAAATCTTTGAACTGCAGCAATGTTTACATATGTATCTTTCTTGCATGTATGCTTACATACATGCTATGTATGCTTGCATACGTGCTAGGCACACTCCATTTTCCACATGAAATATGAAAATCCACCTACCCTACCCCTTGCCTAAATTTATCAAACCTGAACAATGGCCTTAAACAACTCATTCCCAAGACATACCACACATTTCTGTGTGGCCATTCCAAAGAAGGAAGCAAAGAAAGAAATAGTGTATGCCAATCAGAATAATTAAATAGGAAGACTGCTTTCACCCTAGCCTGGTTCAGTTACCCTAACAGAATTCCCCTGATTTTCAGTCTGATAATTTTGACACTGCATGTCTGACTAGCAGCAATCAGTAGATCAGGTGCTTCAGAGCGGAACACAAATGTGTCAGCAGCTGGCAAGGCGGTAAGGATCAATCATATAAAAAAGAAATCAATTTCACTGGAGGGGAAAAAAAAAAAGAGGAATCTGAATTTGGGAAATCAGAGACCCTGGTACAAACAGACTCCCAGACCTAGCAGAAAGCAGTGAAGTGATCTAAAACACCACTTAGGTTAGTAAACAAACTATGTGCCTGACTTCCACAAGCAAAGGTGTATTAAGAATGCCTGCTCTAAGAGAAGAGGGGACTAGTTTTACAGCCTTGTATTACTCCCTTCACATACACAGGACAAGGAGCACTGGAGGATTTTGTGGTTATGCTAATATTGACCAAGGGATCAGCTGGCTTTATTCACTGAAAACTGCTCAGCCAGTATTTTCTCCCAGTAGATCTGTCCATAATGACTATAGTTAAAAGCAGAAGTGCCCTCATGAGCACTTAGCTAATACCAGCAAAGGCTTCATGGAGTCAGCCCTCTGCACCTAGAGCTATACTAGTATTTTCTGTCACCGATGCAGATTTTGAGCTTTATGGGTAGTAATAACATGAATGTTAGCACCAGGCTAGATGAAGGTGGGTCTTCCAGTACACTACTAAAATTGTCAGGTTCCTGCTAACGCATCCATTGCTGTCACTACGAATGCAGATAAAAACTTGCAGTGAACAACACTGAGGAGAATGATATGGGCATAGCTTGTTTTATCACTTTAACCATTAACCACCAACACCTGAGACTTCTTAAGGCTGCCAAGTACTCTTCTGACCTGCAAATATACTTGAAACTCTACGATCGGCTGCAGTCATACGGCTTCTATCCTCCTCCCATATCTCTTCTCTTAGGACAGAAACAGCCAGTACTCTTCCCTAGTAAACTCATGAACCCCTAAATCCTTAGGGCCCTATGTGGGCATAGGAGCAGTTCTAGCTGCAATATTAAGAGCTAAGAACATAAACATAAATGAGAGAAGCAACTCATTCAAAAAAAGTGTCGTTTTCTACAATGATGTAGTATGTTAATCAGAATTAAAACACTGAAACTAATGATAACTGAGGCAGATCAAAATACTGCTTAAAAGTAGAAATTACATTTCAATACATCGTAGATTTTTTTTTTCATTTTGTGTACTTATATCAGAGCACAAGGGTACAGGTAACGTGGCTCTACGCTCTACGTGAATCCTAATTTTAATGTTAAGATGCACTGAGAGTACAATTAATATTTTTGAATCATCGTCTGCTAGCTTAATGTAATAATCTCCTGCCAATTCCCTTCAACTTGTATTTAAATAAATTATCTGCTTTTGACAGATGTGCACATTGCTCCTCTTTTTCATAAACTCTTTCTATTTTTTCACTTACAAATAGGGTGCTCAGTGATTTGATTTTTCTTGTGCCCCTTAACACTGTGGTATAAATCTTGAATCACCAGCTGGAGACTAAAAGCTCTTCTCTGTGGCTTGACATTACAGATTGATGATGCCTGACTGAAAAGACAGAAGGAGATCCTTCTGGTGATAGAAAAAGACTATACTTTTCAGCAGGAATAAAAAGTGGAAACAAAAGGCTTAATAAACCAAAATGAGAAGACATTTATAACGGCCTAAGTGGTTTTAAAAAGTAGCATATATCAAAGCAGAAGCACTGTACAACCAACAATCAGTATTCATTGTAAAACAACTGAGCATAAAAGCTGCAGTTTATAAGTACAAATAGCAACTAAAAGAATACTCTCTCAAAACATAGCACATGTCTTAATTATGTGATATCCTAGAATTTCTTCTGTCAGCAGATAAAACCTGAAACAAAATATTCTCTATAAAAGCTAGCATGGAGAATGAAATGATAAGTGACTGCTGAAGGAAAGATTTATACATCCTGGAGGGTCCACATTCCTATCTATAAGGGATATCTGGGCAAGAAAACTCCAAAGCAAGATAAAGTGCAGACAATTGCATGTATATTTGTAATGCAATAACAAATATACAAAGGCATAAGAAGTGCTTCTGGTCTGAAAATCAGCTTCTTCATAAAAAATTACAGTTATGGAGTTTGGCTTCTTCCTATTGAAAAAAGAGAACGATCAAGCTAGAGCAATAATTAAAATGTTGCTTTGTCTTACCCAAAGGGATCTCCAACTACAAGAAATGCAACATCACAAACATCAGCTTCTTTTAAAATGCTGTCTGCCTCTTGTTCCACTGTTTCTCGGTCAGCCAAAATCAATTCTCTTCCATAAAACTCTTCCTAGAAATTGAAATTAATAAGAAACACCAAAATAAAATACTTGAAAGTGTTTTCATATCTCTGTGCGTGCTTACTCAGGAACACAGACAATGGACACGGGGAAGGCCAACTTTATTATTCCCCCCAAGAGTCTGACCCATGTCTTGAAGAACCCTGTCTCCCGTTGCAAGAACACGTAAGCTTCCCATAAAGCAGCTCCTGAGTTGACAAAAATTAGTCAAGCATATTACTCTAATACTGACTTGGGTCTTTTATGCCTTCTGTGTCAGTTGAGGAGCTGTTCCAGAAGCAGTTCAGTCACACCTGCATACTGAAGGTACTTGGGTGGACTCTAGGTATAGTTAATTTAACTGGTCATCCTACGATAAGGCATCCCCCTTCACAAGTCTGAGCCGAACTGCTTAGGTTAGTTACAATACTGACATCAAACCAGATACAAATACGACACTAGCTATACCAAAACCTAGTTTAGATTTTTTCTTTCATACATTGTAACTAACCACATCTAAGTAATGATTTAATATTAATCTTTCATCTTCAGTTCTCTGTAAGAAATACTTTACCATGTATACAGGTAAACATGTATTAGATTGCACCCTTTGCTTTCCTTCAGCAGCTCAGTAATTATTGTGTCTCTTTGTATGTTTTAAATACCATTATTTCCAGAATCAACCTCATGTGTAACAAAACTTCAGTTAGTTCTAGAAACATGTTATCTGACCATCCTGAACATACCTGTCTCCGTAAGTCATATTTTACCATATATTTCGCATGGTCTTTACATGATTAGATAAAGGTTCTTTTTCTCAGGGCATAGATGAAAAAGGTGGTTTTGTTCTAAATAGTATTCAGAAAATGTGGGTGATATCATAAATATTAACAAATTGATAAATCTATTAATCAGTTATGATCCAGAAAGATTTTCCTCTGACTTCTCCTGTGACTTCAGTGATAGATTCATCTTTGTCCACCAAGAATAGTGAATTGACAAGACAACCATCACACTTGTTCAGAAGCGGAGTAGTGCTTCCAGAAAAAAAATGATGGATTGGATGCAATAGCTTGAGTACTCACTTACTGGGTTCGGTTCCCTTTTCTAAAGATGACTTCCTCGCTATTTTTGGTTAAGTTTCTCCACCTCTGTAAAATGAGGATATTATTTTGCTTGAGAAACAGACTGCAACCTGTACAGATGCGATAGAAAGGGGACCGAATAAATGTATAAGCAAATCTTGTATCTGTGATTGAGAACAGTTGATGGCCACCCTGGAGTACTCCTGAGGTCTCTACTAAACAAACTCCAAGAAATTTTGACACCCCACTTATTTTTATTAGGTGTCTTACACTAGATGCGCATTAGTAAGTAGTAGGGTAGCAATAGGAGCTGATCTATAAAGCAAAGCACTCTGTGCTGAGAATACAGTAACAATGCTACGTACATTTTGGTGAGTTTACCATTAGACCAGAGTAACTTTAGTCCAGCACTGTAAGTGAATGCACACTATAGAGCATATCAGATGCATCAGCAAAGGAGGATTTCCAGAAAATCCCTCCAGGAAAGAGGGATTCCAGATCTCTTGAGAGCTTTCCCATAACTTTTCATATTGATTAGGAGAGGCTGACCTTCAGATTACTAAATAAAACATTCAGCATTGTCACTTGTATGTGAACTGGGCTGTAGTATCGACACTTGGTGATTTATTCCTATATTCCCTCTTAGGCAAGATAGCAACTTTTACTTTGTTTTTATTCATCATTTTTCCCAAATTACCTCAGATTTGGGACTTCAAGGTTTCCAAAAGACTTAAAACAGTAAAAAACCAAAACAAACAAACCCCCAAGAATAACCACACCAAAAATATTCAGCATTTTTCTTGCTGTTTTATTTTCAGCTGGCTAGGAATCCATCATTTTTTTTATAGCAAATGCAGATTTTGCAAAGTAAATGTATCCAAGTAATCATTTCTATTTTGCAATTTTCCAACTATCCAACAATTAAAAAAATAACATTTTGTTTTGAATGGACTGATTTCAATTCAGATTGCTTCAGTGTATTGAAAAAACAGAAAAACATGGAGCGTATCTTAATTTTAAAACACAGCAGATATACCAGAGATGGCGCCAAATATTCTATGGGAATTGTACGTGGAAACCACAAAATGCTGACTATAAGCTAAAAGTCTCATGTACTGTATGTACATACAGATATGTATACAATACATTATGGCTATACAGCATCCAAGACCCAGACAGCATCTCTGTATAGTACTACACAGTTTATTTGGAGATGAGATCTCTGTTCTTTGGGCAGGTTAGCCCATTTTTTGATATTATTTCAAGACTGAACTTTTTCTATCTGATGGGTGAGCCCATCAGAGTTATAATTTGTACGTTTTTACTACTGTCTTCTTCCACAAGGCGTGTTTACTAACAAAAAGCTTATCTCCGTGTTGTTCAGCAGCCCATCTCTCACTAAACTGTCTATTTTCTGGAAGTCATGGTGAGACAGCCTGGCCCACAAGGAAACACGGAAACTTGAGATGCTCCAGTTATTATTCCCAGCAGGCACAACACCTCAGGCTGATACAGAGGTTCAAGGCTCCAAAATATGTATTTTTCTGGTATGTATTTTATTTATTTTCTTTAAAATTTGATCAGACATTTTTCTGACCAAGTTCTCCAAGATTTCAGGATTGCCAAGTTGCTAGAATTTAAGATGAAAACTAGTGTTAAAACACAAACATTACTTGCGGGAGGGAAAATTTATTTTTCATTCCGGTGTTCTCACAAAGTGGTGAAACGATTTTCTCAGTACGCGAAGGTCACGTACGCACTTTCCCCGAGAACATGCACTGTCAGTTTCTGCTGCGGGCGTCACCGGCCCGCCAGCCCCAGCACCCTCCTCAGGCTTTGCGGGAGAGGCCTCAGGGCTCTGCCCCACACCAGCGCCCGGACCTACCAGCGCTTCCTTCCCCACCGTGAGGACGGACGTGTAGGCCTCCAGGTACACCCTGCGGCACTGCCTCACCACCTCCAGCCCCTTCACCGTGATGTCCTTGGCATCTCCCAAGCCCAGCCCGACCAGATACAGCATCCTCGAGGCGGCCGTTACAGCCGCCAGGCCCACAGCCGCCGCCGTCACCTATCACGGGAGGGAAAGGGGGATCAGCCGGGGCACCTCACTCCCTACCACGCCGCCGAGGCCTCACCCCGCGTCTCCCCGCTCCTGTCACCCACCCCTTGGCTTCCTCCCACCCCACAGCCGGCTGGGCGCGCCCATCCGCCGCCAACGGCCCCTCTCCCACCTGCCTCCCGCCGGCCGCACCGCCGTGCCGCCCTCCGCGCTTTGCGGCGCCGGGCGGCCGCAGGGGCTGCCGGGAGTTGTAGTCCCGTGTCCCCCCCACAGCGGCGGGGCGGGCGCGGGCCGCCGCCGTTAAGCATGGCCGCGGCGGAGGGGGGTGGGGCGCACGGCTGTCCTGTGCTGCCGTTGGCTAACGGCCGGAGCATCCCGGTGCTGGGGCTTGGTAAGTGCCGCGGCGGGGCCGGGCCCAAGGTCGTACCGCAGACGCCTCCTTCTGAGAGGCGTCGTGAGGCGGCCGGGCTCACAGCAAGGCTCGGCCGGCTCCTCGCGGTTTGGCTCTGCCGCCGGCCCGGCCTCGGGCCCGCCGCGGGCAGGCTGGGCTCGAGGCTCCTCCTGAGGTGGCCTGGGCTGAGCTGGGCCTTGCGGTCCTCCAAAGGTTTATTTCTTACTGGGTGAATCTTCGTTGCCCTGTTAAATGGTACCTTCTGGTGCTCCTCCTGCTGCCCCACAGCCAGGCAAGTGGGAGGACAGGCACTTTTCTGCCTGGGAGTACAAACCTCCTGCCTCCCCCAAGGTATTACTCGACGTTTTTGTTTTGTTTGTTTTGTTTTATGAGGCTTTTCTTTAAAGCGGACTTTCAAGCCTGAATTTTACTGGAAGTTGGGGTTTTTTGTGGGCCGCACCTGTTGCGGTTGAAGGCTTGTGTAGGAATCTCAGCACCGTGTTAGAGTCAGGCAGCCTGTGAGAACTTTGTGCCCTGCGGTTGCAGGAACGTGTGGCCTGTGTGTACACTGAAAAAATCCAAATGCTGTTAAGCCCTGGCAATGCATCAGAATCTGGTGTGCAATTTTTTTTTTTCTTCTTGAAAACCAAGGTGTAGTGGCATATTGGAATTTGGCAAACACATGTTTTTGGCTGTTGCTCGCACAAGTGTGTATGACACTTTTAATAGGTTTTTAAGAGAAAAAAAATTGTGACTGAAAAGATGAAAACACAAAGGGAAATTAACTTTCTTATAACTTGTATTTACTTTTGTTGTCAACTTGTGGTAAGAAATTCTGCAATAGAATTGGTTAAACTCTGAAGAATTTGGGTTTTAAAATGTGAACATGGGGAAGAAATTAGAAGTCCTTGTAAGACCATGTCTGAGTTAATGCTAGTGGTAGTTCAGGAAAGCTATTGCGTTCAGTCCTAGCAAAACAAATTACAGGCCGACCAGAATACATTCCTGCAATGAGAATTTGGGCCATAGAACTGTCTGTGAAATTCAAAAGAAGGATTTTAATTTTTTTTTCTCCCCACAAAGCAAGCAAAGCATTTCTTTTCTTTCAGCTGTTAGAGAAAAGGGGAAAATGATTTTCTTTTCTACTGGACTGTAGATGGTATAAACCCAAGCTTGGCTGGCGGCAAAGTACTTTTTTCATGGGAATATCAGTTTTATACTATTCTGAATTCCAAATCCATTTACTCGGTGGATTTGCTAACAGTTCAAAAGAACCAAAGTATTAAATGATTAAAGGCTATTTTCCAAGTCAGCATAGGACCGTGTGAGTAGAGGAGGGTTAATACCAGTAATTCTGTGATGTCAGAGTACTGTCCATGCTGTGTGCATAACAGAGAAAAGACTATTCGTTCTTCCAAAATGGGAGATGCAGCAAAGAGTGCCTGGAGGGTGCGCCATGAAGGGGCATACACATACCATACACTTACCAATGACCATTGTATGCTTCACCAGATTTTTCTGTGTTGGTTTTTATTTTTTAAATAGTTGTCTTTTTATATAGTTGACACTAATTAGTTTTTATTTCTTGTAAAAGTAAGGTGTTAATTAATCTCTTGATTAATGCCTCAGATTCTTTTGGCACAGTATTTGAATTTCTCTTTCTGTGTCTTCTTAATAGTCTTTCCAGAAGCCTGTTTTATTCATAACATATACTAAAACATAAGTACCCTTCTCAATCAGTTTTTTATGATGCAGTTTTATCATGGGTCAATTTGATATCCCAGATCTTCCATTATTTTACATAAACATACAAATCAAAGGCACTTATGTTACTTGTCTGTGACACTGGAGTTAATCAGTCACACAAGTATCAAGCTAAGCTATAAAATAAAATGACCCTCGTGCTCTTTTCATCTTTATCTTATGAATATGTACTGACTTCAGAGCAATTATTTAGGATTTTCATTAGTATAAAGGAGAGCAAAATTGGAGCTGTGGGTTTTAGAGTGTATTAAGCCACTTAAGTCAATAGAAGTTGGCCTTTGGTTTTAATCGGACTGTTTTTTCATCCAGAAACACTAAGTGAGTAGCTAGGGCTTGTAATGCTTGTTTCGGAGGACCCAAAGTCATTTGAGCTGCACATATTAGTTGAAAAGCCTTAGCAATTCAGCATCATCAGCCAAAAAATTAAAAAAAAGAATTCAGAATTCTACAAAATGTTCATAACTGGTTTTACCCAATGCCTGAAATTGTTATTTTAGTATCTATTAAGATTACTTGATGCAGCTATCCCTTACACAGTCCCTATATAATGAGCAAAAATGCCTATGTTGTTGGGTTGTGTTTTTTTTGTGGGGAGTGTCTGCTTTAACCTGTAACTTTTTGCCAATTTAGTTCGCTTGGAGATTTATAAAAACAAATATAAATAGTCTTTTTTTAGAGAATGGACTCACTCAGTTGTCTTATGTCCATTGTTTCAGTACCTGCTGAAATGTATTTCAGACTACCTGCAGAACCATCATTTTTTACTGGTGATTGCAATACATTTTTCAGGCGATTGAAAGAATAAGCTGACTAGAAAATAGGCAGAAAGGCTCCTTTGTATGCTCTACCAAATAGCATGCTGCTCACTGTCCTTTCATTATATTAGTAAGTACTGAGGAGTTGATTGTCAAGCCTGAACTCAAACCACAATAAAATAGATAGTAACATACAAGGTTAAGAGAATTAAGTTTGAATTTTTATAGGTCAATAACTTCTGTCAGGTATGGCTTTCAAGGAGCTTCTTTTGACTTACAGTGGTGTGATGAACTGCAGGATTTGGTTCTTTGACGTCATTTATCTGTTCTTGTCTTACTAGAGTAACACTTGACATATTGTTTATACATTCTGCAGTTTTTTGACGATCTTGTAATAGATGAGAACTAGTCACATAATTTTAAGAAAGCCGTGATATGTGCCACAAAACATTGTGGATTTAAGAAAAGAAGGAGAGGGGAGGGAAAAAAACCTCAGGACTCACCAGGCTTGAATTTGTGGTCAAGCTATAAATACCATGATATGCAGCCTAACACAATGAGATCTTTATCTATGGTAGGTGTTCACACTTAACTACTCTTTTACCAATTAATGACTTATTTTTGTTACAGCTTTACTGCATTAACTAATGTTTGCAGCACAAAAAATTTACACAGCTATAAAATTAGAGGAGAACTCTCTTTACTCAGCTGTAAAGTAGAGGAGAACTTTAATGAGGATGCATTTTCTGCAGGATTTAAGATTTGGTTGTTTCTTTGTCATTTCTTATCCCTCTAAACATGCAGACATAATTGTTATCTGTGAAAAGTCATCTTTGAGAGGGCAGATATGTATGTTGCCTCTGTTGCTAGATAATCTTTTTAAAAGCTTCAGAGAGAGATAAATATACTATGTTAAGATGCTTGCGACTATCCAGTCGTGTCAACTGGAAGGCAGCTCAGATAGATATGCAAGGTATTTCCAAGTGATGAAACCCCTTTCGCAGCAGCTGAGAGCTGCAGTAGGAGACATGTAATGTGCATTCGGTCCAAAATATCTTTCTGTCCAAGCTTCAGTTGTCAAAAGGTGTTGTGGTGCTGTTTTTTTAACTGAGTTTTCCTGTTTTTTTTAAATGAGTTTCCATGTCACAGCTGATTTGGCTTCCAAAGTTGTACAGGAGAAGCTCAATAAGTTGGTCGATGTTTGATGCAAAAGGGAAGATGGGAAGGGAGGAGGTTAAGTGATCTTTCATTAGGTTACCATTCTCTTTCTGACGCTCTGCGCACGCATACGTGAAGTGTTCTTGGTGAGGAGGATCCATTTCCTTTGAAATATCTAGTGAGGAAGATGAATTTGTACACCAGAGAAGACAATGTAGTGTGCAAAATTTATGATCTGTCTGAAAGGTTACTTGGAGTAACATGCCAAATTCTGTACCTCCAAAATTCTGTATTTACTTACATGCATATTCATATTGTATTGTATCTGTCTTGTGTCCAGCAGAAAAACAAGTCTACTAGCAATAGTAAAACAAGCTGACTCTCCTGAGACACCTACTGATTATTATGGCAGCCTGCCTTTGTGTTAGAAATATGCTGTATAGCTACAGTTTTAATTAGCAAATAAAAATAATCTACATCTTGTTTATTGTATGATTATAAAAACTGTTGATAACTTTGTGTTTCTTATGGTTCGATTCTAACAATTGTGTTAGCCAATGTTATTCATATGCAGAGGGTCAGGCATGTTTACGGTCAGTGATAATGTTCATTACAAAGGCTGCTTTCAACTAGAGTAGGCTTAACTCTAAAATGAATTGGCGTTTCGGCCCTAATACTTGATACAAGTGTAGAGATAAGCCTCAGAGAGTACATTACCTCATGATGGCTGTAGATTGCTTTAGAAAATCAATACATTCATTATCTTGCTAGTAAAATAGCTATAATTTATTTCCATATTTGCAATACTTACTTTTTTTAGTGTTTTAGAAATACAGGGCAAATAACTGGTATAAAATGTCAGTTTTGAAGTTGGTGTTGTTACAATTTTTCATAAGAGCTACATGTATCTAAGAATTGCATACTTTGTGAGTCTTTGTAGGATAGTAGAGAATTACATATTCTTACATTGTCTTAATTTAAATACAGGATACTTGGTGCTTATCTAAAGCAACATCTTCAAAAATAGATCACTTGTCAAAGTGGTACACACACCATCATCCTCTTCAGGCTTTGGAAGAAAAATGCATATGATTTGTGCCGTTCCTGCTTACTCCTGTGAAGTAGGAAGCCCCCACTTAGAAAGTTGCCATTTCCTTCTTTTTTCTTTTTTTTTTTTTTTTTGAAAGTCTGAGGGGTAAAAATGCTACCCTCTAAAGAATTTGAATATAATTCAGTCGCACAAGGGCTTTTCTTGCTTTTCTTCCTGTAACTGAAATATTAGGAAGCTTTTTCAAGGTTGTGTACTGAATGGTTAAATTCAGCATGGCATCAGTCTTTGTTGGAAGGCTTTGTAATATGAGGGAAACTCAATAAAGACTCTTAGTGGTAAAACGTATTTGATTTGTTCATGAATTTTACCAATACCATTCTCTGAATGCTTTATTCTACTAAAAAAAAAAAAAAAACCCTTACAAAAGGACCCAAAAATGCCAGTTTTAGACATCTCTTAAGGCTCGTTCTGGCTGTCTTTAGTGAAACTATCTTCTGTTTGATATGGCAGTTATAGTCCCATTAGAAGAGAGAGGTTTGTGGTGGCTGTTTGTTGGGATGGGTTTTTTTTTGGGGGGGGGACAGGCACAGTAATAAGGAAATTCAGGGGAGTTGGTCAAATAATATGTGATTTCCTGACAAGATGTGCTGGCGATACCAAAAATTCATAGAATGTTTCCTTGTAAAGTTGCTTTCTATGTAATCCTTAGGGTAGCTAGAATTAATAACAACTTGATGAGATATAAAGTTCTCTAATGATCCTCTTCTGTTAAAGTATAAAATTAATTGCATGCTTGTTTGGGAAGGGCCTTCAGGACAGGCAATTACTAAACAAAATAATCAAGTCTTTATACTCATTGTGCCTTACCCATGTCTCACACAGAGAGTATTTTATTAGTAGTAATGATGTTCTTTACGGGATATCATTCAAGAAGGGACAGTGCCATTATGCTAGGCACTGTAACTGGGAAAGCAGACAGGTACTGCTCTGAGCAGCTTCTGAAATAGCCAAAGCCTGGGAGGAATAAAAATCAATCCAAATAAATAATATGGTGTCAGTTAACTTACAGCACTACTAACTTGCTGAAATTGCTTTTTTTACTGCATTTGTCAGTATGTTGCACTACTAACACGGTAAAATAATACACATAGACACATACATAGAATCCCTCCATACTCGAGGGAAACCATTAAAATCTCTCCTGTCCTCATTTCAGGGTGTTCCATAGATAAGATTCCTCATATTCAGCTGTAGCTTTATCTAAGTAAATAAATTGTAAAAGTAAGGTTTTATTGACTTCGCTGATTGCATTAAGACATTGCATCATTTGCATTGCAACCATGCAAGTCTTCTTGTATTGTTCCCAGTTCTCTTCACAAGTGGGATTTTTCTGGAGAAAAGCATAGAATCGGATTACTCTACTTTCATTACATCAGGTTGTGTTACCTTTTTTTTCATCAGAATGCTACGTATAACTTGAATCTTAATGCTGAGTGGAAGTATTTTAACATTTCCTTCCATTATGCGTTACTAATCCTACTTTTAATTATTCTTCCTGGAGTTGCTCATATTAATTCTTAAACTTAGCTGTGGTCAAAAAAGACCCTTTCCTGTTGGGATTAGAATCAAATGAGATTTTGCTTTTCAATTCAATGGCAGCAGAATCAAGCCTTCACTTTTTGTCATTCTCCACTGTTACTGCCTTTTTTTTATTCATGGCTCTTGTTTCTTCATGGCTTTAGTTCTTAAGGAAATTTATGGAACAGTGGTCCTGATACCAAGACCTATGGCACTCCCCCCTATTAATCTTATCCTGTAATAAGAATTGGCTGTTTATTTCTTCCCTTTGTTTTATGTCTCAACCATTTTTTTTATTCTGCCGGGACTTCGCTTCTCATCCATGGTTACCAAGTTGCCTTAATAGCCTCTTGTGATGAACAAAATGCCACATCTATAAATCTTTCTGTCTCAATTCATCCACAGTTTCAGTAGATCTGACCTTGAGAAGTTGTACTTGAGCTTTGAGGGCCTCCAGATATTTAACTTCTCTCGTGTACAAAATGTGGCTCCATCCCAGGCAGCTGTGTATTTGTAGACAGTGGAACTAAGCAGTGTCCTCTCCTAACCTGACTAAACCTGCTGAGCTCCTACCTTCCTTGCTTGCTTCCAACTTCCCCTGCTTCCAGTCTCGTGGCGTTTTATTCTTTAGAAAAGACTGAACGCTGTACAAACATTGTTTTAAAGGGTACTAGTAAATGCATCTGTGGCAAAATTCTGGGCCAATTTTTGCTTATATCAGAGTCCAGAAATTTATTATTTTTTTTTCTCTGGGGAAATTTCTGCTTTGTTTCTGCTCTTTTCATACACCTACAAATCTATGAGGCCAGGGTTTTTACCTTATTTATATTTTGACATATGAACTGTGATTTAATAGCAGAAAGATAGCTTCCTTTCTCATGCTGGATTCTTTTTGCTAATCACACTGTTGCTGATGTGATACAGATGATTTTTAAATGTCCATCACTAAGTCTAAGTAATAAAAAACAAATTTAGGTTTCTGTCACTGTTTAATAGAAGCACTTTTAAGTTTGCTTTTAAGTTTGGTGTTGCCACTAATACTTTTTATATGTTACAGGCTTAATTGCTCACTAGATGAACAAATTATTTGTAACCAGTTTGAAATGAACAGAAAAGCAAGTTCCAGTGTATTTACCTTTCCTTTGTTATTTACCTTACCTTTCACCATGTTTCTGTAATGTAGAAAAAGGCTACTAAACTTTGTGGGGAAAAAAAGAAAGCTGACTTTTATCTTTCAACCTTCATGTAGCAGATTTTAGTCATTGTACCTTTTTTTTTCTTTGCTGGAGCTCCCTAGCATGGTTTTGGCAGCATTGATGGTGATGTTACCTGCTGCTGTAACCTAAATTGCAGTAGTTCCTCACGCCTCCAAATGGGGAGGAGGGAGGTACTCATTCCTAAACTTTCTTCAGTCGTTCTAATGTTTATGCCAAGTACCTCCAGCACAGAGAGTGATACAAAATCCGCATTACAGGGGGAGAGGGGAGAGAAGGGGTAAAGCCACCTTTGTGGCTTTACATCAGTTTCATAGCCGTAAGCTCTGTTCCCCAGGCTTAACGCCTGAATGGAAGTGCTTTGCATTCTAATACATACTGTTCTGAGGTTGAATGTGTGATGTGAGAGAAGGGGCTACAAGAAATGTTGTTTGTCTTGGAAACTTTGAGGAAAATACATTTTAAATTCTTAGATGATGTGGGGAAAAAATTGCATTTGATCTGAAACACTCTTTATTGTTCAGATAGCTAGGTTGCTGCTGTCCTTCCAAGCCATGAACACAGTTAGTGGTGGGACACTGCAAGTAGCAGATCTTGCACTGTCATGTGATGTTGCAGGAGTAGGATCTTGTTATGATTCACAATTGCACTGATTCCGCAAGTAGTCTGGTAGGTATAAAGGGCGCTGCTATGATGTCAAAATTGGCTCGAATGTCATCTTGAATTGGAATCCTACAATGAAGAGTTATTCTACATATATTTTCATCTTCTAAGCTACAAGTCACTATAAATTGCAGTTCTCTTTATAACTTTTTCTGTAATATTATTTTTTACAATATTCTAAGTGTTTTTGAATTTTTGGTCTCATGGAGAACCACACTTTTAAAGTTGCTGTCGCTCAACTTAATTGTATGTTGATTATGCTTAATTGTGAATTATTTACATAACTTACTTTCAGGTCAAATTTCACAGCAGGAATGATTATGATAATGTCCTACTTAAGCACAGAGTGTAGGCTTAGGGTTTTTTCTTTTTTTTTTTTTTCCTTTTGATTGTTCTTTTTTGTGGCAGTTGTTTGGAGGATGGAAAAATTGCCACAGGTCTGTCTCATTTATTGTGAAGTATTTCCAAATGTCTAATGTTGCTAACCAATTAATGTAATCTTTATCAGATAGAGTAGTTTAAGGAGATGTATTAAAGGGGTGGGAAATAACAGTATTTTTATTCAGTCCGTTTGCTGTAAATTATACATATCCTTATTAGTTATGAAGCTAAAAGTTCTATCAAGGTATGATGCGTACTGGAAGTAATTTCAATTGAGTTAACAAAGGGAATAGAATGAAAATCATTTAAAACTGGTTCACACCAGCAATTCTTCGTGCACTATTAACTGCTAAGATCTAGTCACAAAACATTATTCTGAGGAGAAAAGGTTTAGTGAACCCTAGAAATTGGATTTGATTTATGCCAGAAAATCTGCCTTTTCACTGCTTGAGATTTCTATGGAAGGAAGCCACAGTCTTTTACCAAATGGTTTCTAAGGTAACATCTTATAGCAGAGCATCTGAAACCAATTTGGTTGTTAATGAGAAATAGTTCTCACGGCTGTGGGAAAGTGTGGAGTGAAAGAAAAGCCTTCAAGATTTGGCAGTCTGTGTGTAAAGGCATTTAAATAAATGTGTGCTGCTGCTCTGCTTATGAAATTTCTACGTGGATTACACAGTCATAATTGCCTTTCAAATGCATAGGTCGCTTTCCAGAGTTGTTGTTCCCTATAAATTTAATTGAGAAGTTCTCCATGATAAAAACATTTGTAAACAACAGCTGAATAATTTAAATAACTGGTGCTTTACAGTGGAAAGCTCTTTATTCCTGCAGAAAAAATATTTGCATTTTTTGGGTGATAGTGTATTTTTGTTGCCAGAAATACATTAGTGAATTGGTGCCATATCAAAGCCATAGCATCCCACTGATGATAGCTGCTACTTCCAGATTTTCTGCACTTGTTGTGAAACGCGTTCTGAGAAGTTGCTTTGAATACCTCCTTTATAATGTTCTGACTAGATAAATGGTAGGTCAGTGATCAGAGATGTACAGTCATTTTACAGTAGATGAGCTGAATATCCTTTACAGTCAGAGCCTCTTTGGGATGGAGGGAATAGAGTGTGTCTGTCAACAATGGCTCATTGCCGTTTCTTCCTTCCTCTCAGGAAGAGAGAAAAGTAGCAGTTCTGGCTTCCCTCTCCCTGGATACATAATAAACACGTAATGGCTCTCTCCTACCGTTTTGCATTGCAGCAAGGCTCTAGTCCTGTATTCTGTTTCTTGGTGCCTATGTAGAGCTGCGCAAGTGGAATTGCAGAGTTTAAAATCATGCTCGCCTACTTTTATTGTTATTGAATTCTATAAGCTTATTCTATCTGAGTCACACAGGAAAAAAACAGTCCTGGAGTGACCCCTTTTTCACTAAGCAATGGATAATATTTAGCAAAAAAAAATAAAAAACATGACCAAAGTAAAACTTATATATTAAAAAAAATAAAATCCATAATCCAGATATTATGGATATTATTTCTCTTGCCTCTGCTTTTACAGAGGCAAGAGAAACTTCATGGTGTAATATCTACACTTTACATAGGCCAGGTCTATTAACAATGTTTCATTAGCATAGTGATATTATTTAGGAACATGAAAGTACCACATCCATACAGTACAGCTATAATGCTATAAAATGTGTGTAAATACAACAAAGATCCCTATGTGGAGTTCTCTGGTGAAGCTTTTTATATCGGTGTGTTGTTACAGTATGAAAGTACCTGCCTTACTGCAGTACTGGCAGGGTGCTCCTTGCTGTCCTTTGATGTCCTTAAATGACTGAGTTTTAGATAAACCCGTGTGCTGCTTTAGTTCTGACCAAAACATTGGTTTTATAATACAAGTCTGCTCAGTGCCTTTCAGTTATCATTGACATTGTCCTACCAGTTCTTCTAGAAGCCCATCAACTCCATAGGTTCCATTTCTGCAAGGGCTGCTGCTCTATTATACATACATAAGATGCCACTCTTGGACTCTGGGTAAAATGTTCAAGTTATTTTGTAAAAGTGATTGTGACTAGATTTTGATCTCATAACTGGAAATACTCTGTAGCCACCTTATGAAAATTTTAGAGTATTATAGCTTCATAATGAGCTTGATTTCACCTGCTGCAGAGGAAAGCCCTACACTCTAGAAAAGAAGAGGATGCTAGGAATACTTTGTGGTGCTAAATATGGTTTTCAGAGTAACTGACCCTGTTAAGTAAAAACTTCCAAAGTATAGCAGTAAGAACACCTGAGTTCTAGTGCTGTGGTTATAGAAAATTAGTGTGACATTGGTTGTCTGAGAGCAGCTCTAGGGATGGTGTTGGGGGACATAATGGAAAGAAAGGCTTCAGAAGACAAGTTCATGGAGGTCTTTCTGGTCATTTGGTGGTTGGCTTGAACACCACTGTGATTTGTGTTTTTTTATTTTACTGAATATATAAAAACACTGAGTATATAAAATTATTTAACTGCTGCTGAAGGGGGAACTTGCCCTATCTCTTGACTGTTATTCAGGTTTATGAGTAATTCTAAAACTATATACTTTTTTTGGCCATTTAACAAACTGAATCAGCTTGTCAGAGGATCATATGAATGCAGAAGTAGGTGAAGGAGGAGGTAAGATAGTAAGGAAGGACAACAAGTAAGGACTGTCTATCCTTGAGCCATTTCATAGAAGAGGCATGTGCGTTTGTCAATAGGTAGCAATAAAACTTGAAATGTGTTATATGTTCATTTGCTTTATGTGTAAGCAACAGTTTATGTTTTATCATCAAATTTGGCCATAAGGTAATTAGTGAAATCAAACTTGATTTTGACACAAAAACTTTAATATTTTCATAAGATGTGATATGTGGCCTGAATGTTGATGTAACGTTGAAATAATAGAAATAAAATGAATAGAACAAGGTATTTCAAGCCTGTTATGGTATACAATAACATATATACATGATGAGTATGTAAACGTTGATAAAAGGATGTTTGAGCTTTTGTTTTTGAGAGTTCTTTTCTCAAATGATTACTTGGAGATAAAAAAATCGGCAAAGGAGTAGGCATTTTTGTAGGTGTTTTGTTTGCCAACTGTTCTTAATTTAGTACTGAGTACTGATGTCAGAAGATCATTAATCTCTGGTACGGTCTCTAAATATCCTGGCTGGGGTTTCACTAACAGGAACTCTTCTACTATAGGTGATTCCATTGATTTCAAGTAGTCAAAGTTATACACATCACAGAACATTTTTATATATTCAGATAAATAATACTTTCGTATTTCACAAAGAACATGAAGACAGACTCCTGCACAAAGGGAGGGAGAAAGGGAGAGAAAGTAGGTCCTGCTTCTCTTTTGAAAAGCTGTTGGTGTTTTGGATCTCTCTCTGTAGTTCTGCAGCTTCCGTGAAGGAGAACAGAAAGTTTAATGAGGCTGAGAGTCAGCTGAGACGGTGCATAAAACTGGGAGGGGGGGGTAGTGTTTTGGTTTGTTAATTGTTTTACATTTTGATGTTGGGGGGATGTTGTTGATTTTTTTCTTGGCGGGGGGGGGGAGGGGCGGGGCAGGGGGTAGTTGTGGGGTGTGGGATTTTGCGTTGGTTTGATGTTTTTTTTCCCCCACTGTAGCAACTGCATTGTCAACAGGATTCTGCCTTCCTAATAATCTTTGGAACTTTTTGTGGATTGCCAGAGCATGATTCTCATCCCAGTTTTGATAGCAGTGTACTTCAGGATATCAAGAAAGTGATGAGTAATCATGACAACAAGAACAACGTAACTAATTAAGCCTAGTTTTCAAGGGATTTGCGTCCTTTGACCTATCTGTGGTTGCAGTGCAATATCCTGGTGCCTCCCAGCCTCCAATTTTCACAAAATCTGTTAGAATGTAATTATCTCAGACATCTTAAGATCTGTCAAATTTGGGTTAGTTCAGTCAGTGAGAGAACAGTGCTATTCCCCTAGAAAAACAAGTTAAAACACAACCTAAAAGATAGGGAGCTTTTCCAGACTTACTTATATTTGACCTCATTTATTATAAGGAATTCCTATTTTTTATCAGAGAATTCTAGAACAAAAATATATTAATTCAATGGTTACTAGTTCATATTAGTTCTAAATGCGAGATTGGATTTTGTCTTTAAATATACATGTACAGTGTGAATTACATCTCTGTGAACACATGGTAATCCCGAACATGTAAGAATGTTAATGTCTTTAAATAATGTGAAGTCTGGATTTAAAAGGTAAAAAAATAGAAATTTAAGTCACTCCACCTTCTTTTGGCACCCTCTGCATCTATGAATTGTAAAATATTTAATCAAATGAGTAAACACAAGAAAACTTCGATTTCTAAAGTCTAACCTGTTATGTTAATAGCATAATTAACTTAGAAACTTGTTGTTCATGCTTATGTTGGCTTGCAAAGTGGTAATATTAAAGAACTGTTAAGCTTTTTTTTTAATTATTATTTAGTGCATGAAGTCTGTTGTAGTTCATTTTTAGGCATAGAAATTGAGATAATTCCCTCCAGACTGATCTTGTTCTCTTTATTTCCTGTAAAACAAGTGTGCATGCCATCACTGAATGGGGAACAATAACAAAATTATTCTGAATTTTCCTTCTTTCCCCCTCTCTCCCTTTAACTTAAAAGGGTTAAATAAAAAAAAAAGTTGTTTGTCCTAAATGTTCTTACTGAAATCCATTATGCATGAAGAGTCGGAGTCCATTTGCAAGACCTCTAAATGAACTCCATTCATTCAGTGCTTAGAAATGTCCATTCAGCCAGAAACAGACACAATAGTTACAACCTCATTTATTTGGCACCAATACCAGTTTATTAAAAGTGAAGGGATTGTTTTGAAAAAGTATAGTAATTTTTCTATGCTAGTTATATAATTCTTTAATAAAATTCCTTTAGGGTCTTAATAATGTAATTATTCCATATATATTCTTTGCCTGTAGTTGAGATTTAGTAGCATTGCATTCATGTAAAGTTCTTAAAAAATTCATGAGGATTTTGAAATACCTGTTTTGAAAATGTAAGTTGACCTAGCTTGACTTATTTTGATGTAAAACAAGTTACAGGGTCATCTATTTCTATCTGACTTGGAAATTAAGCCAGTTATTAATTATAATTAGTGGCTATAGCGAAAAGTTTTAAATTTTGTCTTTTAAAACATTAAAACTTTGTTTACATTTGGAAGGTAAAATACTTATGATAGGCATTTCAAAATTGTGGGAATATAGTATTAGAATTTCATCACTCTAAAATCCATGAAGATAAATCAAGAATTTAATAGTCCACATTTTGTAGGTCATAAACATAAAGTGGGGATTGTCCCATTGCGATCAGCAGAATGTCGTGATCCTCAGGTGTATGTGTGGGATATCATACCATACTATGTCTTATTTTAAATGACTTGAAGTTTTGAGCAAGGTGGTGGTGATGGCTTTCCTTCTAAAATTAGGAATGAACAAAAATGATAGGCATTTAGGAGAACTTGGCTTGCCTTACAAGCAAGTAGAACTTTTGCAAGTTCTCTTCATTCTTGCATGTGTTGTTACAACATATGTGAGAAAGTCATGCGGACTCCTAGAGGTGATCTCTCTCCAGTTCAGGTATGGGAGGCTCTAAGGATGAGTTTAAGGTAACTGTGTGTGTTTTCATTTGTTTCCCTTTTCTGACAGTCTGGGTAGCCATATACACTAGTTAATATCATAACATGCAGATAGTGTTTGGTGTAGAAATAAATATTATGTTTGGAGGGGAAGAGAATGTTAACAGCAGATACAAATTTCACTCTATATTACTATTCTTTGACCTGGAGTCCTTCATTTATTTATTTATATTCAGCAGTGGCTGAAGACCTGTTGCTGTCACAACGGCACAGGGCCGTTCTGAAGTTAGTGACCTAGCCATTTGCATGATGACTATTGTTTATAGCACTAGGGCCTTTCATCATCATCTTAGAAGGTGGCTTTGGTAGCTGGCTGGAACTGACTGAGCATTTCCTCCAAAAAACTGTAGAAAATACTGTTTGTGAGAAGTGTTTGAGTGAGGGTGAATGGGTGAGGGGCTCATGGCAGGAAAAACAACTAACAGGAAAGGGTAAGTAGAAACATCATCCTCCTTGTACTCAACCAGTTCTTTATCTGACAGTCCTCCTGCTGGTTGCTTTTCCTGCTGAGTCTCCTCCTCCTTCCGTCCCCTTGACATGCAAAATACATATCCAGTGAATACCTACACAATAAGAGTTACAGTATTTGTTACTGAAACTCCCTTATGCCCTTTCTGTAACTCTTGTGTAGGATTCCATTGTTTTGGTTATTGCTGAACTTGACATTATGTGAATTGCACGTGCATGTATGGCCCTGTCTGGGGTTGTACAATGTAATAATGACTTGAAGCTACCAGGAATTCAACAGAGTAAAGGCTTTGGGATATGCTTTCTGCAAAGTAAATTGCTTTTTAAGTTGTATTTTATTTCTTATTGTTAATATTCTAATCTGTAAATATTGTGCTCCTATATGAAAATTAAGTGCCATAAATTAATTTTCCATAAAGTATGTATTTTCTCTTTGATGGTCTTCAGCCTGGCTTCTGAAATCACTTCTTTACAGTTAAACGCTGGTGATACTTGATTTTGGTGGAGTTACCTCTGATCAGTGTCAACGTTTTAGCACCTTATGTATTTTCCCAGCCTAGAAATCTGTCAGTTCCTATTTTTTTATTATTAGGAAATGAAAATTGAATAAGAAGGTTCTGTGACAATATACAAAAGGAAAGCAAAAATTAAAACGAATTATAAAACATGTCCCTCATAATTCACCACTGACAATTCACTCGTGATTTTATTTGTTTAGGTACTTCCCATCAAGGTGGCTATTCTCATGATGCTGTGGTCTATGCATTACAAAAATGTGGCATTCGTCATATTGACACAGCAAAAAGATATGGCTGTGAATCCCTTCTCCAAAAAGCCATCAAAGAGAGCGGTGTGAAGCGAGAGGACCTCTGGATAACTACCAAACTGTGGCATAGTGATTATGGCTATGAAAACACAAAAAAAGCCTGCTTGGAGTCATGTGAAAGACTTGGTGTCGAATATCTTGGTATGAATCTTTACATATAGCTCATTTATTGTTCCTTCCGTGTAAGTATTGGCAAAGATGAATGAATTCCTGAAAAAAAAAAACAATGTAGTACAGATAGATCATGGAAACCAAATTCTGCTTTTATTTATGCATTTGCAGATTTCTTGTTCTGTTTTTTCTCTGGGAAGTTCACATATATATAGTTGAGAGCACAGACTTCTTCCTTGTTGCAAATGTTTTAAAACTGATCAAGGTATGTTTTGTAAAGGTACATTTCATTGTCAAATTGATTTAAGGAACCACTGCATTAGTTTTATATATTTTGCTAAAAACACCTGAAACCTATGAAACAAGGATTCATAAACTTTACAGTAACGTATTGGTAATAGGGCAACAAAAATGCCTGGTTTCTTCTTTGGTCTATTAAATCTTAAGGAATGTGAGTCCTTTCTAAAACTTATTTTGTAGGTCTGTTAACTTTTTAAAATTCTGAATAACTGCCTTTGGTTTGGTCTGACTGATGCAATATACTTTGGCAAAAATGTTGGAAGTATCTACCAGACTTTAGAAGACTAAATCTAACTAACACTGAATTAGACTTACACGCTTTTAAACTTACCCTGATCATAAACTTCTTGTAGTCAAAGATGTGATATTGTTACTCCCTTAGTAGACCGTCGAAGAGCTGCAATAACGACAGCAATTAATTATTTGCAACAGATCATGGGAGAGGAGATACCTGATAACAATAAACATGGTGTTTTTTTGAAATGCTTTTGCTGCTTCTTCCCTACCCAGAGCAATGAAAAGAAAATGGAGGTACAGGAAGGTGAATTTAAAGTAATAATATAAAATGATGACACTGGTGGAGATAGTGTTTATGCTGATAATTAAGGAATAATTGACCTAACCATCAGACATTATCTGTCAGTGTCCTGAAAACCCTCGTTTTCTTCTCTTTACTCACCCTGTCGTCCCCCCCGTTACCAATAAATAAACTTTAATGACAAAGTGAACAGCTTTTGTGAAGTACAGATTTTGCAGAATTAATGGCATATAATATTAATGGCAGCTGTGTGCTGTATGTACTGGCTTTTTTGCTTGGGTACTCTGCAAGATGAAGTGAAAAAAACCTGACTCTGTTAAAGACTGAGATATTTGTATGCACATCTTTGGCTCCATTCTTTCTGGAAATGTATCTGGTAACTTCCTCCACAGGTACAGAATAATGCAAAATTAATTCAAATCTTTTTTCTGTTCTGTGCGAATACAGATCACTGCAAGGGCACTTCCATAAACAACATTTCAAGCCCTGACTTTCTCCTCTAAAATAAGAAATAACACATTTCCTCCTCTCTGCTTTCTGCTTGTTATGTTTTGTGTTTGCTTTCTTTTTTCTTCTGCTTGCTGTGGCACTGGTGCTGAATGTCGATGAGAGGAAAACTTGACTCACTTCCAGGAAATCATTTTCGGTGATTCCTTTTAATACTGTAATTTGCTTTTATTTTCTCATTTAGTAGACTGTTTAAAGTAGGTGCTCACACAAACACTCTGTTTACATATTGCTGCTAAGAAGAAATACATGAAAAAAGGAAAAAAATCTGAAAGGAAGAAATGCACAAATACTGTCACCGTGTGAGTGAATCCCTGGACTGGCATAAACAGAACTTCAGTTTGTCAGATATGTTCAGCTCTGAGAATTCTTCTGCTCATATTACTAAGACAAATTAAGGAGTATTACAACTGCCATTTCCCTCCATACGAGATTTTTTTTCCTTTTTTTTTGTTTTGTTTTATACCTTCACCCGTCTTCCCATCTTCCTCACCTTTCTTCCGCTGATGTGGAGATGTCTGAAAAATTTATAAAGCTCTTTCTGAACCACTACTTAGTCTGACATAGTGACCTAAATCAATGCTGGCTTCAGCTTGCTTTAACTTAACAATTTGTAAAACTTTGATGGCTTAGGAAATAGTCATATGCAATTCACTGATCTGTCAATGAGGATGGTGACCTCTGCAAGAAGGATGGGATGGCAAGTCGAGTAACGGTTTTGGCTGCTTGAGTTTAATCTCAACTGTTGGTTCAACTCCATGCACCGTTTTTGTTTAACACAGTGTGAACTGCACTCATGTGAAAGAGGTAAGGCTGAGTTCTGCATTTAGCGCTATATATGCTGGTGAAGTAGACCCTTGGAAGAGGTACAATACATGGTGTGTTTCATGGGGTTCACAGAAAGCATCATGCTTTAGGGAGCCCTATATCTCCTGTTGGAAAGCACCCAGCTGGAAGGTGCTATCGGAAGGATTTTTAAGCAAAAAGTGACAATATCTTGAAATACGTACTCTTCAAGTATTTCAAGAATGGTTAGAGTTAAGAGCTTTTTGTTGGAAGTTCTGAGGGTTATCACAAGTCTAACAAAAGTAATTGGAATGCAGTTTGAAAATACAGTTATAAGCTTGTACGACTAAGCTTAGATATCCTAGTTCTGTTTTCATTCATACCTGCATTTTATGTCCCTTTTCTGCTGGCCAATGTATACCATAGAGAGGACATGAAATCCATGACAGAAAAAGATCTGGTAATAACAAAGCAATTTGTGTCTAAGCTTAGTGAGGAAAGTAAATTCTTCAGTTGCAAGCATGTGTTCAAAGTGGCAGTTTTTCTATGAAATAGGAAAGTGAAATAAAGGTATGTGAAATGTACCTAAATCAGAATTTCCTGATTTCATTATATATTAACGAAATATGTGGTGATTCACAGCCTTTCCATGAAGATACATGTGTCATATAGAAAACTGAAAGTTCCTAAATAATACCATCTGTGAACTTACGCCTTTATGTTGGAGGGAAAGTTAGTCATTCAGAAGACTGCAAAAAGAAAAAGCTATAGGAGCCCTGGCAGCTCAATGTGCAGCTAAGCTCTGTTCTAAGGAGAGTCCTGTTAATTTTCTTGAGGATCCCTATGGGCTACACAGTCCATCCGTGCAGACTGAATTAGAGACTTGGCATATAATCTAACAGGAATTGATAAATCTGTGTATTAGCAGTATATAGAACGCCAGCTGTTAAAACAGATGCACTGCTGAAAGCAGTCCCAGCTTTTTAAGAGAAAAAGTGTTCCTTGTAAAATACTGTTATGAAACCTTTTCGATAAATGCATGGGCAAATGGTATTGGGAGAGCAGTGTTCCAGGAATCAGTAGATTATATATCCATGAGAAGCTGGAAATTTATATTATTTGTGGGCAGTGGTTGTAACAGATACTCTGCTCCTTGCATTTTCTAAATGTGGTCCTCAACTAGCAGTCACAGTAAACCAATATGAAATGGCAGCAAATCTTACAGGTTTGGCAGTAGCAGAATACATTCCTTGGGATTTGTCTCAAACCTCCAAAGTAACTTCTTCTTGAATGTCATTTGTGGGTTACTGAATTCATAAACGATTTTATTTTCCTTTTGACTGTTCTGGTATGTCACGTTCAGGAAAATTTAACGTGTCACAAATCCCCAGCTGGCGCTGGACAAATGTTCTAGCAGCATATTTAGTATAATAGGTGAATCGCATGAATGGTGAGAATACACCCAGTTCAGGTTGTGTATGAATTCAAACACTTTGGAGGTTACTTCACATTGATCCTTGTTCCAGTAGAATAAAAACCACCACCAACAACAAAAAAGGCTGGTCAGGAGAAAAAAATACATAATGTGGATACTAAGTGCAGCGACAATTCAGAAAAGCGGGGAAAATACAACCATTGCATTAAGATAACTGTGCTAAACATTGAGAAAAAAATACTTTTAGGTTTGTTATGAGCAAGGGCTTGTTCTTCAAAACTAGGTTTGTTATAGTGAGTTTTTGACCTTTTTTTAATACTGTATTAGGAATTTGAATAGAATTGGAAACTTTTATTTCCATGACATGTTGGCTTTTAAATGTGTGAAATGGCCCTGTGCTTTTAAGTTAAGAGGAACTGCGTTGATTGTAAGTGCTGCAACCGCTAAGAAGTAATAAGCCACTCTATTTTAAATGCCCGTGTGAAAGCAGTTCACATGTTAATTTTAGTTTTCCTGCAGCACTGTGTTTTCAACATTCAAATGAACTTCAGGCCCTCTTACCACTGCACTGCTACAGCTTGATTGTCTTAAAGGATGCTGTAAAAAGTTGGTAGATACAAAATTTGATTGTAAATGTTTGGGTTTGGTTGTTTGTTTTTTTTTTTTTAATTCTTTCTCAAGTACATCCTGATACTGTGAATCATTGGTTGCTTTTTATTTTGAGTTAAGATTCTTTTAAAAAAATACATGGCTGGAAGACATCTCAAAGTATTGATTAATCTATCCCACACTACAAGGCACAACCACATCGTTCTCTTCTTATGTAGATGATGTCTTATGTAGATGTAGTCTCTTCTTAAAAACTTCCAGTTTCCTGATTAATGGAACCTTAATCTATTTTGATAAATAATTTAAAACTGGTTTCTTGCTTCCAGAGTGAAAATAAGAGTGTTTGTGTTCATGTAATTTGCCAGGAGTGGAAATATTTTTAGCAAAAGAAAATGTGTGAGTGCAGGTGTGAATGTGTGTACAAATGAAGATGAAATCGTAGGCCTTGGTTTGCTGAGGCGCTTACTGTTTTTATTTGCCTGTAGGTATTACAGAAAGTTTTCTAACAGATGCAGTAAAAGTAAGCAGATCCTAATTTAAAATGAACTATGCTTAGTTTATATCTAAATAGAGTGGCAGTTCCATCGCTTATTGTAAGGTGCATTGTATTCCTTCTGCTTCTAGCTGTGCTGGGGTGGTTTGTGCATGGCTGGCAGAAAGACTATTCTACTCTTTATCTCTGAGATAAGGTACCTTTGCCCCACATCTTTCCCAAACACTTCTTGCAGTCAGGAGCACTGTGCTTTGTGGTCCAATAGATGCTTTCTAGCCCTAAATGTGTATATTTATAACTGTGAAGTAATTTTTATGTCAACAAAAAGCCTAAATTAAAATAAACATAGTAGGATGATATAGACATCACATACCTGATAACATCACCTTTCTAAAATAAAGGACCAACAGCTAATCGTGTTTGCATTGAAGAGGTCTCAGACACTAATACAAGGAAGGGTGATGTACTCCATTTTTTAAATATCCAAGGCCAGAGATCTTTCAGTTATCAAATCTGTTAGAAGTTGTTCTTCTGAGAGTGCTTCTGAGAGGTCTGAATACAAAGCATCTTTGTATGTTGAAATCCATGGTGTAGCTATTTCTGTGAACATTTGCAAACTGTGATGTCTAACTGAATATTCAGGCTTTTGGAAAAGTAGCTTTTGGTGAAACTCTGCTGAAGTTAATGATTGTTTTTTGTTGGTGCTCTACAACACGTTTCTGCATAGTTAAGCAGTTCTTATTAGTCTGATTTGAAGACCATAACAAGCAGCAATTAAAGATAAGTGATTCTTCCATTTTTACATGAGGTAAACTTGCACCTACTTATATGTGACATTTGCTTTATCCAAGCAAAGAAGTTTAAATTAAAACGCAGCAGTCTCTATTCAGTAAGAACCACCAATGGCATGTATAATTTTGGATCAAAATTAACACTTGATACTAGCAATTCGTAATGCTAATCCTTGGGATTTCATCTAATATAAGTCAGTGGAAATTTTAAAAGAGACTTTATTGACAACAGAATTAGAGTAGTCCTGAGTTTTGAACATAACTTTACAAAATGCTTTAATCAATATCACAATATTAGTTTTCACTTAAATGTCACAGAAATTGGTATTTATTCCAGTATCATACACTGGTATTTATTCTTAATAAATACAACTTCTTTCTTCAGAGCAATTAGAGAAGAAGTAATTATTTGCAGATCAGCGATGAACAACACTGCATCTGTGTTTTTACTCTTTTCTACGTTGGGAGTGTATTTTATGTATATAAGGGCAAAGAATGAGCAACTTTCTCTTTAAATGTGACATAAAGCTAGATGCTGCAAATCCTTATATATATGATATTTGCTTGTCTGAGCAATTGCGTTTAAAAATCTAATGGATTCTTGATATAAGAAAGTGCAAATTTAGCTCATGATTTTTGTCATACACCCAAAATAATTTTTTTCCTTGATACATGTGTAATGTATCTTACTGTGCCAAATTCTGTACTGTTGTAATTAGATTCTTAGTGTAAGCAAAATACTCTGCTTAACAGTGTTGCAGTGATGTGCCCAAATGGGAACTGGTGTATTATGATGAATTTGATGTTACCTTTTCCTCTTAAATTGAGGTTGCATTTGTATTTAAAGAGGTGAAAGCTAATATACCAGCCCAGTGGTATAGTAATCATTAGTTCAGTCCTTAAATGTGAATTGAAAAAATATCATGGCAGAGGATCTGTGTTTTCCAAAATAGGTGCTGTAAATGAATGGGGTAATGCATTCAGAGAACAAAAAACTCTGCTCATTGCAAACGAGTCTATTTTTTTTTTATTTCTTAACTCTATATTTGAACTGCCAAAAAAGGAGTATTGTAAAGCACAAAGACAACGATGCACATCTCAGTCATGCATTTATTTCCTTTTCCTGTTTTGTGTCAGACAAATGTATGTGTCAAAGACCAACACCTCTTTGACTGGGATGCCTGCAGTTATCTGTTTCATCTGCAGTTAGAATTTAAATAGAATTTTAAAGAATAGAAATACTGTTTTCAATGTGTCTCCTAAGTTTCTCCTTCAGAATGCCTAGCGGTGTCTACAAACTTACAAAGGAGTTATAGATCCTATCATTTTTTTAAATTTAGGTAATCTGATTTAGAACTCTGAGTCCAATACATGTAGATTTCTCATTTTTAATTTGTGTTGGAAATACTTCCTTTTTCAGTAGAAGGATAGTCTTTTCTTGCATGGATACAACAGGAAGAAAAATAAATCCTTTCCTGAGACAGCCAGTTTCAATAGCTGCCTGGAGAATTCCATCAGCAGTACATCTTGCATTTGAAACTGTGGTAACATTTCATAAATGCAGTAAAGCATAATTTTGTTCCCTTAACATAACATTTTAAAAATGTTTTAAAAAAAATCACCAATGCTGCCACAAAATTATAGCAAAAAAAAAAAAAGAACCTTCATAAGAGAATGTGCTTTAATTTTCAACAGAAATTCATAAATGGAAGTATTCTTTAGAAAGGAAAAAAAACAGATCCACTGCTGAGGTTGTATAAAATATCTGTAGAACTGCTGAATATACTTATCTTCCAGCGTTTCAGCAGTAGTCCAGTTTTAATTCCAGGGACCAAAATCCCTTTGATTTAAATGGGGCTTGTTATGCGTTGGAAGTTTAAGTGCATATGTGACCATGAAATTCTGATTACAGTGACCTGAATCTGTGGCACGTGTGCAACTTATGCTACCTTTAGCTGTTAATGAAATGTAGATTTTGTTTATTAAAACTAAATGGATGTATACAGTAATGACCATGGAGTAGTAATTGTAACTATTTTAATGGTAATATGTTAGGGGCTGTTATGGAGGGAAAATGCTGTTTCACATGGTTTGATATATATTTTTTTTTTGACATTTCAATGAATAGTCTGGTTTCTTTTTTAGATCTTTATTTAATACACTGGCCTGATGCACATGTTCCGGGTAAAAGCAATCGAGAGGTCCGAGCTGAAACCTGGAGAGCGATGGAGGAGCTCTATGAGAAAGGTGATTATAATAATGAAAACCTATCTTGGCAGAAGGAATAGTGCATTTTGGGATTTGGGGAATTCATAGTGAGAGATGTTCAAAAACTTAATTGGAGCTGGATGCTCATATTTCAGTGGGATTTGGGCGAGTGAGTTATGTGAATCTCTCTGGAAACTGCAGCATTAGCATTTTGGTAAATTAAATAAGAGAGCTTTGTGTTGCTTGTAAATAAAACATTGCCAAATTCTGCCCATGAGACTAATGATGGTGTGCGTACTTGCTTGAGGAAATCTACAGGTTACATTGAAATGTATGGAACACTATAGAACGTCTTTTGTAGCAGTCTCCTCTGTTTTAAGCATAAATCATGCTAAGTTTTACTTCCTTCAGATTATTTTTTTAATTGTATGATGCCGTTTTCCCATTTATCATATATTGTGGTACTTCATAGATCCATTTGTGTTTTAGAAAGGGTGAACAAAACAAAATGGCTTGATGAGGAACAAATACTCAACTGCAGATTCTTTGGTACTAACTTTTGGAGGAAAAAAATATCAAAGAGGAGAGCTCTTCTCTCGAACTCTGATAACTGTCAGTTTGATTTTTGGTGCAAACTTCAGTTTATATTCATAGCAATAGGAAGATGAGACAGGCCAAAGCAAAATTTATCATGTAGTTTTAAGAAGAAGATTTTGTTCCTGTAGTATGCAGTATTATGAGAAATAGTGTTGTAAGAGAAGATCCTGTCATGTGGTTCTTGGGCAACGTGGACCACCCTGTTTACAGCATCAGAGAAGTTCCACAGACAGGGAGAAGACTTACTGGATTAAGTAGTCTATCCGCAAAGCCAGAATTACTGAAATAGTGATTGTAGCAGGACAGTTGTACAAAGGCAATCACAGGGTTTGTGCCACTATCAGTTTTATCAGAGCAATAAATAAAGCAGTACTCTTACGCTTCAATCCTTCAGTTACTTGTGGTCTTCCTCTGGAAACACAGAAGTAAACTATCTTTGATATATCTTTTGTTCTTGCTTTTTATAATAAGCATAAGGGAAGCTGCAAAAAGTGTTTTCTGCCATGTAAGGGATTACAACACTCAGGTTTTAAAGACACACTTCACCGACCTAATATTGCAAAGCATCAATGACTTTTAAATCCAAAAATGGATTATTTGACAAGGTACTTCATCTTCCCATTGAGAAAGCTTTTTTTTTCTGATGAGTATTTAAGTTAGTGTGTGTCATTTGTGCTTAGATACGCCATCCTAATTTGCTGCAAACAGGTTATATTTTCACCTTCTATTATTATTCGTATCCTATTAGCTTTATTATGCTTTTGCATGTGTTTGTGATTTTTACTTTTACACAACTCTTTCTTTCTGTCTTTATCTTCCTACTGTGAAAGACTCTGAGCTATTCGATGGTCTCCCAGTAAGACACTGGAAATACCATTCCTGACTTCATAGGCAGAGAAAAAAATTACTTTTATTTTTTGTCCCTATGCGTGTTACCTCTTTAAAGGCATCCCATGTTATAATTATTTTTGTTGAAATTGCATTTCTTCAACAGTTTTATCAATTTGCATGTTGCTACCCTCAGTCTTTTTCTGAATTTAAGCGTTCTGTAGACTCATGATTCATTTAGCTGAGCGTAAGGTTTCCAGCTCTGCTTGTCTAAATTACCTCAGTCAGATCATCTACAGGGGAAGGAAAATTTATTAGTCTGGTTGAATCAAGTGCCTTAGAACATTAACCTCTACATTTTTGCTTTAAGGGATACAGACTCTGGATGTCCTGACCATGACCATGTGTTACTGTAATTATACACAAATGTTAACCACTCTGGAGATTGAAATGCAATGATTCCTGAGGAAAATGTTAAATAATTTGTTTGCATGGTTAACCACTAGACTTTCCACTGAAGATTAAACACTTGCTGGATATCTTTATGTGACTCGCTATGTGTTACGTGAGCAACATGTTAGCCTTGGTATGAATTGAATATAGGACTTGGTCAAAATCCTTAGTTGAGGAAGAAAAATCATCTTCACTTATTGGGGGAAAAATTGTAAGTTCTATACTAAACAGGTGAGTTCTTTGTCTTCTCTGAATTTGACATTGGTTCAGGTAGTTGTCGGTTCCTGTTTGCAATCCTGTTACATTTTATTTATTTTTTTTAGGAAATGTTTACTCTTGGAAAAAAAATTAGTAGAAACTAACAATTTCACATATAAGGATTGACCGTTTAAATGAATAATATGCTTCCGCAGTCAATTTGCGAAGCAAATATTGAAATTATTCAACTAGCTAGTGGGTTTAGCAATTGTGTCCACACTGAAGAGTTTTAGAAAGTGCAGTGACAATAAAGGCTGTTCTCTGTGGGAAAAAAATGGTTTCTGTTATGGGACTGATAATGCATATCTATCTGCAAGGGACTCATGAGATGGTTAAAATATCTCAATATTGACCTAAGTCTTTGGTCTGGCTGAAGTTAATAAGATTTTCTTTAATCACTTCTCTGTATTCACAGATCGTTTTGAGTGCAGATGTTTGAAAATCTCATTCTTTCAACTTGGATTTAAATCCAGGTTAATATTTGTTCTGCAAAATTCCACTTACCTCAGGCAAGCAACATTTGAAAATAATGTAAATTATTAGTAGTCTGTATTAATGTTATAATAAACAATTCCCCTCCCCTAGGAGGAGGGGAAATAAACTGTTACTACCCAAAACTGTAAAAGTCTGTAATGCAGATTTTTTTTAAGATTGTGTTAAGTTTTAGATTGGTCACAAGTTGACACAAGAAAAATCCCAACTGCATCTACATTCATAGCTTTGAGAGAATTTATTTTTTAGGTCATGCCTACAAAGATAGATTCAACCAGGTTCATCTGAGAGCGGCTGAGACACAGGGTCGCAGCAGCACAAGTTACAGGGCTTCTTGCCTGAAGTATCTTCTCAGCCAGCTAACTGAGGAGAGACCAGAGGGTGTAGCTCTGTGCCCCTGTCCTGGTCAGCATGCACTAATTTATAAGCCTCTCCCCAGATAATAAAAATTCCATTTGACAGGTTAAAAAAAATAAAAATTTGAATTATTTGTCAAAATGTTTAAAATAAATACTTTAGGGAGCAGAAAACTTGCATTAAAAAGTTAAACAAATCTCCTCAGATTATAGTGAGTCCAATATTAGTAAACTCCTAAGTTCCTCTGGCTGTAGAAGAAATAGCAGGTCTATTGTTATTTGAATGCAGCATGTGCCAATGAAATTGGTGTGTAAATTGGTAGATGTGCATTCATTGAGATGTGTGGGCATCTGTAAGTTTACTGTTTCTTAATCCTTGACTGCTTAGTAGTGCTTCCTATATATACTTTTAATGAAAGTTTGGAGTTGAGCTATAACATCAGAATATTCTCAGAAATAGAAAATAATAGATTCAGCTGACGAGAGAGATCCTTTGCTATCACTGAAAAATCCCCACTGTGGCTTACCACTATACTGTTTCTGTATTTCATCAAAAGGAACTTGGGGTTAACATTTTCAAAAGAATCTCTTGTCCTGGTACCATTTGAACTGGAAACATGAACAATTTAAAGTGAGAATCTTAATAGTATTTGTTACAGATCTGGTTACCCTCTCCAGTTGATTACTTCCTATACTGAAGTTTTGGGCTGCACTCCTTGAATCCAATGTGCTTTATCTCTTTGGAAACTGAACAGAAGCTGGTTATTACCCCAAGGCTGGGGTCTCAGGAACACGCTTGAAAGAAGGTTTCGTATTTTAGTGCTCTCACCCTTGTGGTTGAATCCACCGTTCAACTACTTAATGCAACTGAACAGCTGTCTCAAGATCTCCCTTCAGAATCTTGGGCATTTTTCTTGAGACTTCATTAAGGAGACCATGACAGAAATGAGACCATACCCAAAAACACTTGTACGGATTCTGAAGCCACTGTTGTCCATTACTGTAACAGTATGACATAATACACATATTATCTATATTAAAATCACACACCCTGAAAGTTTTACCCACTTCAGGTATTCCGATCCCTCTGGGTTGTGTCTGGAACATGGACCTGTGTCCTTCTGGTTTGCCCTTGAGCTACAGAGTATTTGGCTAAACATACTCATCTTTTATTTCCTCCTGGCTAAATCCTTTAGTATGTTTCTTAGAGTCCATTACAGGTCCTGCCAGCATCTTTCCCTCTTTAACCTGAAATTTGTGTATTTGTACCCTCTATCCTCTCTTCCCTACAAACAAGGCAAGGTTATACTTTTAGTTTGCTTTTTTAGTATTCCTGTTGTACAGACAGAGCTCAGTCATTAAATTTGCTGGTTCCCTTAATATCTGTCCGGGGAAAAATGTCATACAGTCCTGGTGAACAAAGGTAGATGCAGATGTGCAATGTACAAATCTATAGCAATTGTATCATTCCGTAACATGAACCAAAATTTATAAATTGTACGTATCTTTACTCCAATCATACAGAAAGTATATTAGAATGCTTATTCCTCATATTAATGAATTATAACACTGCTTGATTTGTGAGACGTTCACATGCTGGTTAAGAAAGGATTCAATGCAGAGATTTCTGTTTTGTCTTGCAGCCTGTTGTCTCCCACAAGTCTTCAGGCCCTGGGATTTGCATGCATTTAGGCCCAGCCTTGCTACCAGAGGGAATTGTGCCACGTCTTACAGTAGCTCAGGGATCAGAATTCTGCACCTGGTCTTGGTAGTCAGCCCAAGTGATCGGAAGATTTTCTAATGGAAAAGCTCCTGAGGAACTGCAGCAATTTCCACTGATCAGTCATTGCAGCTTTTTTATGTTGAGAATTAGGAACAAATGAATGGGGGAGGATAACTATTATTTTCTTTACTGTTTTTAGAATTGTAGTGTGTAGCTGACAGTATAGGATAAAGGCACCACCTGCACTAAAAACTCCCATTTAAAAATACTAGGTGACTTCTGATAGATCAAGCTGATAGCTCTTTATTCATAGCAGGAAAGATCTTATTGTTAAACTGATTATCCTCTACTAGCTTAGGGCAACCTTACAGCTTCAAGAATCAGTTTCTTTAAATGCTGTTATGCCTGAGAATGTAGCCTTTCTTTGTTGTTTTTTGTTATCTTCTGTGACTTGTCAATCTGCTCCAGTTCGGGGCTGTTTCACAGGAGCCGGGTGACTCCATTGCTGTACGTGCATCTGTCTTAAGGTTGCAGTCAGAGTGAAGAAGTCTCTATCTGTACTGCAGTGCTGAGAGGCAGAGAATTCTAGACGTGTGTCTTTGTTCAACAGCCTGCATACATGTTTTCCTTTAAAGAGTTATGGGATCAACAGTGCTGAAGGGGGAAAAAAAAAAAAATCTTAATTTTGGTCAGTGAGACACTTGTATATAATAACTGGTTCTTCCTGTTGTAACAGCTGAAATCAACTAGGATTCTTGTAATATCAAGGCTATGGTTTGAATTTTTGTGGCCTCGTACATTGTCATTTTGTGGAATTATCCTCTCCAATACCTCAGGACAGAGGCCAGACTGCCTACAGAACCCATTCCAAGATATATACATTGAGTCAAATATTCCCTTGACAGCTGCAACATTCTTGTATAGGCATTTGTCTGCTGGCAGATGAAAGCAGTGTGGCAAGCTGCTTTGACATCATGAATAGTCATTATATATGCTCACTGGTAATTGGTCTGTTCCTAGCAAAATGACCCTTTCCATATGCAGTATCTTTAATGACCTTGATTTTGGCATTGTGGCTAGCCCATCATCTCGGCAAGCTTTTCATACACACATGCACATGATTACTTGTCCCTTCATCTAAAAATGCTGGGAAGAATGAGGGCTTCCAGCCAGCTTTTCCCTGAACTTGGCAAGAGTAGTAATGTGGTGGTTTTTCTGGGTTCAGATCCCACAGGGACTCTCTGCCATTTTACCAAAGTAAAAGTTTTTGCTTATCTTTTAGTGTAAGCAGTACAGCTTATGCTTACATGAAATAATCATGCTTGTATCAAAATCCTTCAATGTCTTAACACAGAGAAATGCTCTTCAAAATAAATACAATTATTCTATTAATATGTTAGTATAATAGTCTTCATGTATGATTTGAAGAGAGTCCCATAAAGTAACAGGAATTGTTTAGCTCAGTAATTGAAACAATGTCACTATGTTCTTGGAAAAAAAGTTATGTTTTGCCTAATTCCAAGTGACAGAAGAAATCTAATCAACCTTAACAATATTCTTGTCCTTTTCATCTTTGAGCATAGACCAGTTCAATCATCATCTTTTCCTTCCTCCATTTTCTCTCAGTTCTTAAAAGTATGAGCGAGGGTTCAGTAAACCAAATACAGTTTTTGTGTAGGTGGCACAAACTTCTGATACATCCTTTCCTAGATGACATATTCTGCTTTTATGCTTACTGAAAAATTACTTTAAATCTTTGCTTATATTGTCAAATGATGAACAGCTAACAATTCACAAACATTTGTGTTACACCTCCACAAAATATTTGTCTCAAGAGTGTTTATGTTTGTAGAAGTCATATGTGAGTATGTGTATGTAAGTTGCGCTACAGTTTTAATAAGTAAAAGCAAGTAACTAATTTCCCTAGCAATACATCTTTTTCATGCTCTTTATAGTATTCTCTCTGTACAGATGAAGATGTCTCATGGGTTTGTTATTATCAGAAACAGTTCAAAGATGTGTTTTCATGGGTTGAAGGTGGTTGCAGTTGGTGAGGATGTTGGTTGCACCACACCCTGTTGATCAGATAAGACAGCAATTAAAGAAGTATGCAAAAAAAAAATTACACATATTTGTGTTAAAGATCATAAAGAAGTCTTCATAATGCGCAGTATCTTATTTAAGAATAAGAAATTGCCATAGAAGTTGTCATTTTGGTGCAGATGTAAAAGTGGGAACAAATCTAAACTTCGACGAATGTCTGTCCTTATTTGTTATGTTTTTCTCTCTTTTTTTCTTTTCTTTTCTTTTCTTTTTTTCTATTTTAAGGACTTAATGGGTAATCCTAACTGTAAAAATAAGCCCTCATATTTCTTTCTTTAATGATTTATTGCAATGTATGATTCGTGGCTTTTCTACTACCAAGTGCATCCTTTTTGTCAAAAATTGAGATAAATCTTTTTGCTTAGTTTATTTAAAGCAAATGTACACATTTGTGTACCTACACAGAGGTGCCTGGAGGTCCCAGCGTGAACACAAGAACACCTGAGAAGGTGGCAATGCTGAAATACATTTCAAAGGAAAGTCCTCATCCAAAATAACTTTTTGCCTCAATAAATAAGGTACACAATTTGGGGAAAAGGCATCATTTATCTATTTTGTATATGTTGAATTTAAGCCCTAGATTCGTAGCTACTATAAATCAGTGTTGCTTTATTGACATCAGTCAGGTTGCTGTTATTCATACCAGTTGGGAATCGTTATCCCCTCTGATATGGAAGTCCAAAGGGTATCCCAGGTCAAGAAACTGTGCCATCAGAGTTACAGGGGGGACAAACTATTTAGAATCTAAGTGTGTGCTCTCCATAATAATTTGCAAAGTGCTAGTTTTAAGGGTACGTATTCTAATAGCCTTTAAGCAGTTAGCTGAGATGCTGATAATTTTTATCACATTTTCACAACATAGTGTGTGGTGGCAATACTGATTTAGGGTATAGTGGGATTGATTCTGTACCATGTTGCTTTTGCAGTTTGATTGCCCAACTGTTCTTATTCTACGCACTTAAAACTGGCATAAGAGAAGGGAAAATCTGTGAGAGTACAAGGGACTTGATTCAGTTTTGGAAACAACCAGACAAACAGCCTTTTTGGTGGATTTCTTTTAATCTGATCTGTTTTGTAATGTCAACTCGAGAAAAAAATATGTCAACATAATTAAGATAGTGTTGCATTGAAGCAGTGAGAATAAGTAGCCGGGTCAAAGAGACAGAATATGTTAAGCTAGTATTGCTGCATTATGCTGTTTAATTAGTCATTTAACAGTTGTGTAAACTGAATGTTTGTAATGAATTTTCCACCACAGAAGTTGTCAATTTGACTTCTACTCATCCTTCCGCTCCTGTTGTCCTCACAGTTCACAGATGATCTGTCGCAGGAGTAATGCATAGGATAAAAAGAAATCCTTTGGGGGAGGAAGCATGATTTTTCTGTTTTCAATTTTGCCAGTCTTCCTGTATATCTTAGGCAGGACACTTAGCCTTTTGGTGTATATGTTTTTTAGTCTGTGAAATGGGACAAGTGGTATTTCATAGATTTAGAACTTAATTCCTTATTGGTTCTGTCCGAGGCATCTGCTGTATTTGTCAAGGCTTTGGCTTGCAATCTGCATGTGGGACACACTCAGTCTACAGCTTTGATTTAGCAAGCTGTGCTGAAATCAAATCTTGTATGGTTTCTTTGAGTAATACCATTTACCCACAGAGAAGTGTGTATCAGAGAGAATGTGGACCTTTCCAACCTGTGTAACCTCCTTTAATAAAGACACAGTTACTGCAGTTGACCTCTTGGGAAAAGTGGATCCATTTGTGTTTTTATTCTGTGGCCTGAATAGAAGATGTAACAGAATGGGCACTGTTCAGTGGACGTGGGAATTCTCCCTTGCTGTGACTCATGTAGCACAGCAGGGAGGGGGAGGAAAATGGGCTCCACAAACCCAGTATCCAGTTTTGTTATTTAAAAAACCTTTTTTGATCTGAACTTTGTACATTTAATATTCCAGAGGGTATTTAGAATTTTGATAAAAGTAGTGCAAGAGAAAGATAAGGCTCACTATTGTACTAAAACAATGTTGTGGTGCCAAGACAGTATATTTATGTTGCAAGACAAACAGTGCCCATCAAACTTTGTATAATTTGGTATTATACGAAGTAAAGGAAAAAATACCCAATCATTCTCTAGGTTGCCATAAAAAAAATGCTTTAAGCTTAATACACAACTACATTGCAAACCCTCCGTCAGCAATGATGTATTACTTCACAGCAGCTGGGAGTAATATGGTGTGGTGAAATTACCGATGTGGTGGAGAGCAAGATTCTTTTGTGTGTGTAGGATAGAAAAGATACTATTTTTTTCCCATTATAATCAACCATTATTTTGCCAATATGTTTTCTAATGTGTCTTGCAGAGTTTCATGATAGTTTTTTCAAAGCTGGATGAAAAATTCTGTTCCACCATTGTGGTCAGTCAATTTTTAGCATGCATAAAAGAAGCATCATTGCCAAGTTTTTCTTCGAGCCTGTGAAGTCAGGGTCACAAGGAGTAGGACAAAGCTTCAGTAAGCTTTGGGAGCTAATGGGGAAATGCAAACTCTTTGTTTGTTGCACCTGGCACTTTCTCAAAATCTGCTTCATATGGGCCAAACCACTTATTTCCTCAAGCAGATAAGGAGGATGCTTTTTCTCCCTGAGTCAAAGCTCTGTGACTTCGTAAATAAGGCAGTATAAACGTGTATTTTAAAAAGTGTACTTTCTAGAGGGATTGCAGCTAGCACACAGCAAACTTTTATCTCGGAAGACCTGAACTTCAGATCTTCTTACATTTGTTAAGTTGAAAAGAAGAATAGACTTTAAAACCACCTGTTATCATAGCAGCTAAGATGTGAATTGTGCCTGAATTGTCTGAAATGGGATTTTTAAGCACACTAAACATGTATTAAATTGAAAAAAAAATGCTTCCCGCCCACCACCCTTTTCAAGAGCATTCTGGTGGGTTTGAGACCCGTGGCACAAACTCTGGGGAACCTGCCTCTGTCGGAGCTCTGTGAGAGAGGAAATATAAGGAAATGTGTCTCCCCCTGCCCCCAGGTTGTTTCAACGCAATGAGTCAGGACCCTTTTATGCGAGTTTCTCAATATGTAATTTTTTTTATTTCTACTGCTGATGTGATTATTTCATGTATGCTGTTTGATGTACGTGGTCACAAATGTTGGTCTGTCGGATAAGGCCCAGGAGCTAATCAGACCTTCATTTTCTTGTCCATAATTTTCTGTTTCTTCATTCTTAGGAAATAATCAGCAGACGCAAATGTGGAAATAATTCTGTATAATCTCCTGCTTTAAGGCAGTCTTTCCCAGATTTGGACAATGCAGAGCAACTGTGTTAATCTTCCATCAAGCAGATGGAAGCAATGCTCTGGAGTAGAATCCATTGATTGTTTGTTGAAATTTAGACTTTCTGTTTCTCAGGAAGTTCCAGTGTTTTGAATTCATGTTTCTACCATGCATTGAAATAAGATTTTTAATACAGTCAGGCTGTGCAATTGTTTTCATATTTATTGTATTTTACATTGTAACTTAATACAAAAGTCAAACCACTTTAACTTTCATTTATTAAACTAACTAAAACCAAAGCAATGAAGTTGAAACAAAGGGTTCGAACTTTACCAAAACTAAATATGTGGATTTAATGAAAATGAAATATTTAAATTGTATTCTCTTAAAAAAAAAAAAAAGTGTTAAGAAAATGCTGGTTCCGCAAAAACACTGAAATTCTAATTATTGTTTCTCTGTTGTCTGAGAAAATGTTTATTTTCTTGGCAATTTTGAATTTAGCTTTCTCCGTGTGACATCACTCTAAACACAGGGATGCCATAATAGTGATTTTAGTAGCAGCAACTCGGATGACTTTTAAGACAAAATGTAACTGACCTGAAATTTCTTGATGGGAAATCTAACAAAAAACTTACCAGTGAATGCAATGGGACTATGGAACAGACTTCAAAGTCTCCTATGAGAAGTATGCTAGAAGCAAAACATCTTAAAATTATATTGTAGGGGGAAAAAATGAAAGCTTTCTGTGGAAGCAGACAAGCTTAATAAGCCCTTTCATCTTTCATGTTTGTGATTGAGTTTTGTTTTATTTCAGCCTGAAATAAAAGCTTTATTCTTCAAGGGCAATAACAGCATGTTTTTTGTAACTCCTTGCTTTCAACAATAGAGTACAATATTTGGTTCACCATTGTGTTAAAACTGCAAGTGCTTTTCTGGCTACTTTGGCATAATGATTTATTAGTGTTGACACTGCAGGGTTGTTTGTCAGTAGAAGTCAAAAGCTCAGGTTTTGCTCCTTCTGGCGGATTATATACAAATTATGCAAATCGCTACAGTGCAGCTTGTAACCTAATTATGTTATACATCTTGAACAATGATAATTTCTGTAAGGGAAAGCTGTCTAGCATTTCAGTCGCTAATGTATTTTTTTTTCTCCTTTTTGTATTCTACGAAAGATACCACATTAAAAAGTGATAGTATGTGTGCAGGTTTTGCTGCTCTGCATCTTATCTGCTTGTGCTGATGAAATATGTAAAAGCAACATAGCAGTCAAATTGCCTATATTTACACAGTTAGTGGCTTTTCTAATGCAAAACTGATTTTTTCAGACCTCAAGAATGTGGCGATTCTAACTGTGGAATGAGGGCAATTTCAGTCCAGAAATCATTCCTTTGCCATCAAATGTCTGAAATAGCCCAATTACTTCCTTTTTTTCTTTTTTTTCCTGAAAAAATAGTAGTATAACTTCGGGCTTTATTCCTTTGGATTTTGCTATATATATTTGCATGCACATACATAGATAAGAACATGCATATGCATTATGTTAGCCAGCACAAATACTGTATTAACAACAGTGATTGGACTTAGGCGTTCACGCACCTTGAGACAGGCTTTCCATCTGCAGAGTGACAGATTGAAATGCAGATCAAATCAATCAAGAAAAAGTTCACATCCTGAAGAAATGAGTCTGATTGATAGTCCGTGGAATCAGCAGCTGAAGAAGACCACTGCTAACCTGACCACAGTTGGTTTCCCTATTAACTGTGTTTAGCTCAGAATAAGGACCAAACTATCAAAGATGAGTCAGAGTCGAGGTGTGGTGACAGGCCAGTATTGGGAGTTGTGCTTTATCGCACGTGAGGTTTGAAGGAAGACATCTGATTTCAGGACTGTCAGTACTTAATATGTACACCTGCATGCACACTTAAGACTTATCTTAAAATAATCTTCATATCATCTATATGCCATTTAACTTTATTTGCATGTCAACAGGAGCTAAGAAATCTAGCTACGTTTTTAAGCTTCTTGGTTCTTGTTAGATACTGCTCACAGTTAAAGTTTTTATACTGAGTTTTACGTAACGTCTCATAATGATCAAACAAATATAAGCAGTGTTACATAGTTCATTTGAGCTGCGTGTTCTTGTGTTGTATTGCTCACACCTTATTAGTCTTCTGCAAATGTTCCACTTTTCTTTAGTTTTGGCAAGCTGCTCAGAACACCATTTCCTTCTTTTCATTCTGGTGGAGTCCAATTGTTCTTTGCTTATACTATATCAGCCTTTCCCAGAATTTAGCCTGGAGTTTTTATACACTGGGGAGTTTCCAGTGTGTTTACATTATAAAATGATTTCCTAGTGTGACTGTGACGGAACCATGCCTTCAGATAATACTGTCAAACTAGATTTCGGTTCTGCTTTTCTGTGTTTCTTCACAGTATTTTGCTGTACAGAAGTGATGAGTACGGTTATTTTGTCTCTTTAAAGTGGTATTTTTCAAGTCATCCTCCCAAATAGTTAGGGTTGTCCCAAAACTTCCTCTTGTTCTGTTTCTCATTAGGTTTGTGTAGATCAATTGGTGTAAGCAACTTTCTTATCAATCATCTTGAGCAACTGAAGGAAGACTGTGTGATTACTCCACATGTTAATCAGGTGAGTGGATAAATATATTTAAAGTATCTGGGTTTGGGGTTTTGCTTTGGTTTTTTTGGTTAATAATCCCCTATGCCTGAAAGACTGCACCCAAACTAGCCTTAGTCATACAGTTTCTTCTCTTTCATTTCTATATACATATTGGAAACCAGTCAGGAAGATGACCTGAACTGGGGATGGGGAAGGAAGTCCTTTCTCCTTTCTTTTTCCCAGTTTCTTCCAGGCTACTTGTTTGTGGCTGGTCTTAAGGCACAAACAAATGGTCCCTGTACCAGTTTCTAATGATAAAACAGTTTGGAAATAAAATTCAAGGAGCACTGAACATTTAGCATCTCCAGATTAGAGAGCCTGTGTTCAAATACTATACATAATTCCTCTAAGCAACACTGAAAGCCTCAGGTGATTATGTATCCATGCAAGGGTGCCGTTTCCCTTGCTCCCCCCTTATTTCATGCTCGTATTTCAAAATCATATTAAATTCAGTGAACTTCTCATTTACAAAGGTGCTGCGACAGCCCTGGCAAAATTGTTTTGCTGCCGTAGGCAGATAAAAACTGGCCACCTATGTGCCGGCAGACCTCCACGACACAACTTTGCCCTTGTTGCAGTTTTCTGCCTGCAGCTGGGCTGAAAGTTCATGCTCCCATTCCTGCCACCTCCTGCCAGTGAAAGCATGCTTATGCTGACGTAGAGCTGGGAACTGGCATGGATGAAGTGCAGGCGCGTGCTTTTCCCCTCTGTACAGGTGGTGAGGATTTCTGGCAGCTGTTTCTGGTTGAATGTCATAAACCACCACAAAAAGGTTGCTCAGACTGTGACTGTCAGAACCTAACATCTCTGATTTTTTCTGTCCACTACACTAAAGGTTACTAAAGGACAATTGTGAGTAATGTTAAATCAACCTAAAACCATATAAAACATTTAAGTTCAGTTATTCAAAATAAACCATTGAAATATGCCTTAAGACAGGCAGGTTGATGACTGTTTAAGAATCAGTGAGTTTTCCAAGGTTCAGTTGTGTCTCCTTTTCAGAAATACACATCTTCAAAGTCTTACTGGAGTTTGGCATAAGTTTTTACTGTCTGTTAAATCAGAAGAGCCTTTCAGTGTCCTACTAAATCACTGCAAGGGAAAAAAAAATGTAATCTTGGATTTGTTTTGAAATTTCCTCTTACCCACAATGTCAAAAAGTTACCAGTCTTATTGTGTCAGTAGCGTTAATGGACAAAAGTTATTTCTTGATACTATTTGACGGCATGTCTTTTTCTGTGTCTGAAAAAGGAGATAAAAAGTTGACACGGTAGTGATACTGGGGGTTGGGAGGGTGCCCCTGCTGTATTCAGATCATCATTTCTTTAAGGTGATGCACTGCGTTGTTCCAAATTAAAACCAAAAAACCCCAACAATGAAATATCCATGCTACTGCAAACTGCTTCACTTTGAACAGGTTTTTTTATAGGATTAATTTAACTTTTTAGAGTTACAGAAATCATAACTATAGTTAAGGTTATCCTGAAAAGAGTATTTATTCTGTTTCTTGCTTAGTGTTGGAGAGTTGCTGAGTCTGGTGGTAAGATTATCTAAGCATTACCAAATGACTAATAAATTCCTAAATTTAAATTCGGAATGGAAGTGCTATACTGAATTCTTATTTCACTGTCCAGAATTTACAATACAAAAGATCTTTTCTATATTTATGCATAAAAGTGTACTCTTTCAATGAACTTATTTCTAAATACAAAACATTTGCAAACAATCATTGTATACAAAGTCTAAATATTTAACAAACAAGTGAAGGAAAATCACTTCCCTCTTAGCTATGTTAAATTTGCATAAAGAATTTAGGGTGTTCTTAGAATTCTAACAGTTCTTATGATGTTAAAATTGAAAGTTATTTTTCTGTGAAGAGGAGGAAGTAGGAAGGCGGGAGAAAGGAGGTTCCGTATTTGACTTCTATAGTCTTTGCAAACCAGACAGTAAGCAATGCTTCTTTCTATTTTACAAACCAAGTTGTAAGTACTGCCTCTCTTCTTTGTTCCTGGAAGAAACCTGGACCATCGTGGCTTTTAAAGAAGTAGGAAAAGCTTGTCTTTTCAAGAATATAGTATTGTTAAGGCATTTAGTAGTAAGTAAGCACCTTTTAAAATTACATTCTACTATTAAAAATACTGCTAAACACTATTTTAATTTTATCATCATGTAGAATGAAGCCTACAACCTAGAAGTTAGAGGCTTGTATTCCAGAGTTTGTAATTGACTTGGCAGTAGTAAGCTTGGGTTTATGGAAGTCTTTGAAGGCTCTTATGCCTGTCGCTCATTAGGGGAAAAAAAATACATTTTATAAGAATTTAATTAATATATATGTTGCACTTAATAAAGTGATGCATTGAAACCAAATATAAACTGTCCCTCTCCAGATTCTGTGTAGGAATGTTCATCAATATTTTTTCTACTTTTATAGAAGTGCAAATTACTGTGTCATGACCTCAGAGTGATTTAATAATGTTAATATTGCCATTAATATTGAGCTCTATTATGTAAATTTGTATAAGGTAGAAATGTATTTCAGTCTTTTGAGGCATTAGGAAACAACCCCTTTGTACATAAACTCACCTCAACTGTTCCTCTATAGAGAAAGCATTTCTAGGCTTATATTTCAGTTTTTTAAAGAGAAATAATAGTAAGACTGGGCATTATTCCCATTGAGAAACTGACTGAAGTCCAGACGCAGGGAAAGCTTACCAGGTGAAAAGAACCCACAGCAGGGTGGAAAGAGCAAGGCTCTTGTATACCATCATCTGACGTATGAGTTTGTAGGTCGGTGTGTCAGGATCATTATTAGGCTCAGCTTTTCCCCATTGTGCTATGACCGTTGTAAAAACACAGTGCTTACTTAGAGTTCCTCTGTGACTGACCAGGTAGCAGCTGGGAAGAGTTCTGTAATGTGAGCTGCAAACTGTTTTATTAAACAAATGCCAGATTTTACACACAGATCACTTAGGGCAGAGTGCCAGAAAAGATCAAGATCTTCTACCACCGTATGACAGACAGCCCTCTCCTGAGAAAAGTTTGGTGACTAAAATAGCAAGGGTGGGGCAAGCTAGGAAGTAGGAATTATTATTTTGAGGGGAAGCACATGCTGGCCACTTACCCTGTGCCTCTTCTAGCTCAGGATGCTAGTCCCTTGCATTCAGATGCTGCTAGAACCTTCCAGAAAGTTTTCACAAGAAAAATAATTTCAAGAGTGCTTATTTTATGCATTGGATTATTTTAGCAACATATTTAAGAAGAAAAATACTTGCTGCTACCAGCACACAACTGCATGTGCCAAAACTCAGTTCACAATATTTGGGAGTCTCTTGATTCAGTGAAAGGCACAAAATATAATTTTCCTGTAGTTGTTGTCAAGTAGTTGTTGCTGTGTATTCTGCTTGGGAAGAAGGCAGGTGACATCTCAGCATGCTGCTCTTGCTTGAAATATTTCTGGTGTAACCTGGAACTGTGCTGCCTAGAAATCTTATTGGACGAGCGGGTAAATTCTGCTTGCAGGTATATTAGTAATAAATGCTGAATAAGTTACCTGATGCCATAGGGGTACTGCAGATTTTTCAGCATTTCACCCTAAATACATCATTCTTTATTTAGTATTTTCTAGGCTATGTTATTTGTTACACTTAGTGTAAAGAATGTCTACCAAAATTGCTTATTGCTTATTGTTGTAATAATTGAGTAATACACCTCGCTTGCTCTTTCTTTTTTCCCCTGATAGTTTAGTGTAAAAACAGTGAGAATATTTTCTAGTCAGCTCAGGTGCAAACAAGTGAATAACTGTATGACCTAAACACCGGTCTTACACATATAAACATGAACTACAAAGGCTACTCAAAGGTCAAGAAACATCAAAGGTTGAAGACATGGATGTGTCTGCTGCTTGAACCTTGTTCCAGAGTCTACCTAGTAATTTAGATCATAGCAGCTTTGGGCTGACTCAGCCCAGCCTTCGAGGGGCACAGTTTTTTTTCTCAGCACATATTGAATGACTGCCAGCCTATTGTTCCCGACTATTGTTGTCTGAAAAGACAACATGTCCTAAAGATGAGAAACAGGAAATGTTCATTTGTCCTTTTCGTGGCAGAAGAAATTTTCCAGATTCCATGTGTTGAGGTAATTGTTCAGAGGAGTATTTTTCTTCAAAATGTGCAAGAGTTAGATCACTGAAACAACGGTGACGGCCAGTCACAAAAATACATCACGTGATTATGTATTTTATAAAAGAAAACACTACCCGTTTTCATCGGAATGCAGAGGAAGGTATGCTTCTTACAATGTATAAACTGATATACTTATTTAAATGACATAGTAAGGAATAAACAGCGGTTCTCTTTTAGCTGTTGTTACATGCCAGAACATGTGGCTTTTCAAAGATATTTACTTTCCGGTAACTTTTGTTTCCTTTTGCTTCCAACGACTGTGTCTTTGTAGCTTGTTACTTTTCCTCTTTTTAACTGGTTCTTGGCAATTTGTGATCTTCCTTCCTACAAAGGGTCTCCTTCACACTTCATTCCACAGCACGATTGCTTCCCTGCATAAGCTGTTGGTGACACCACACACAGAATACAGGATTTTCCATGTACAATCCATGCCAACGGGCTTTGCTTCCGAGGTCAGGCCCTCATCCTAAGCAAATTGTTGTGGTTGGTCTCTTGCAAACCCAGTCCCTGCCCAGCACCCTCCCCTTGCCCGTGCAACTCAAATATCATTAGTAAAGACACAGGAAAGGAAGTAGAGAAGGTAGGCTCACATTGCCAATAAAAATGATCTGATGCTAACTTCTGCTATACATTTGCATATATTTCTCAAACATAGCCCAGAACAAGAGTGCAAGTCCAGCTGCAAGTAGGGCAGACAGCTGCTCCATGCACCTCACTTCTGGGGGAAGCATAAAATACCCAGTAAAATATTGTGCCAATTAATGGCAAAATGCTTGTGGATTAATATACTTCACGTCTTTTAAAACTGGTAACTTGTATCTGTCTACCAGAAGCAGTGGTTTCATTCATGTTGTATTTTTGAAACAAGAGAGTTAAAAATAGTTACCAATGACATTTTCTACTAAATGTACTCTCAAGGCTTTTACTAAAAGTTTATTTCTATTTATCTAAGGTTGAATACCACCCTTTCCAAAGACCCCAGGAGCTGGTGGATTATTGTAGGAGCCGAGATATTGTTTTCGAAGGCTACTGTCCTTTAGCCAAAGGCGAAGCACTCACTCATCCTAGTATCATTCAGCTGGCAAAGAAATATGGCAGAACTCCAGCACAGATTTGCATACGCTGGAGTATACAGGTAATGGAGGGTGGTAATAAAAACATGTCTCCTCTCTCAGGAAAAAAATGCAAATAGTTCGGGTTTTGTGCATCAAACCAGAATTTATACAGAAAGTATTTTTCCTTCAATATGTTGATATCACATGAACTAACTAAGCTGTACTGGAAATTTGGAATGTAGTACACAAAGCATGGCAGTATTTTTAAATATGCAAATAATCTGATTGTAGAGAATAAAAAGAACCACTCATAAAAGAGATGTTTTCAAACTAAATTTTACAAGCAGCACGGGGCATCATTCCATTTCTATCACTCAACATGAAGTACTAAGCAGTGAAATAGCATATTAAGTTGACATAAACCACATAGTCTGTGTTGGAATTTAATGGAGTGTATATAATTGCAATTAAAAATAGCATATAGAAATGTCACTGTCCTCTGAAAATGAAATTAAACCTCAAAAGACATGAGGAATGTCTTGAAATGTTTCGAAGAGAGAGTATTTTCTTTGAAACTATGTACATTTTAATGATGAGAAGCATTATGTTTTTCAGAATGGGATTGTCACTATTCCAAAGTCCACAAAAGCAGAAAGGATACAGGAAAACTGCAAGGTAAGATTTGATTATGCACTCAAGTCTGACTAACATCCGTATTACTGGTTTTAATACTTTGGTTTGCTTGCCCATTTTCCTATACCAGTTTTATATTGGGGCAACTCAGTTAAAGTTGGCAAGTTACAGTACCATAAAATTACTGCAGTATAGTAGAAAACAGTAATTCACAAATGTCAGAAATCAACTGGAGAGTTAATCACCATGTGTAAAAAAGATATTCATAGGAAGAGCTTTCATAGTTCATTTTTATTATTAATATTTATATTTATTCCTTGGCTGATTGTAGAACATCCTAATGTGGTTATGGTTAGGTCCTTTTTGTGATAGGCACATAGGACAAATGGAAGGAGTTTGTATGCTGTGTGTAACACTATGAAAGCTGTAAAACTCTTTTGGGGGTATCCCAGATAGAGACCTTCTAAAGAAATCACAGTCCTGCCAGAGCTGACTCTTCCCCTGCCTTCTTCCTTCCACTCGGCTTGCAGAGAAGGTCCCAGCATGAAAGGGATGGACAAAGTGGGGAACAAATGAGGACTGGCAGCATGATTCCTCCCACTTTTTTTTTTTTTCTCTTTTCACACCATAAGTTTTTAATTCATTATTTAATTTTTCCTCTCCATTTCTCTAATCGGAAAGTGTGCTTTCTTTGGGGGAGGGGAAGGGAAAACACAACCACCTTATTGTTACTTCCAAAAATATCATAGGGGTATGAACTGTTTGGCAAATCAGGTAGCAACTTTGCAAGAAGATAGGAAACTTCTGTCTCCTAGTTAAATCAGAGTGAGTGAGTGTGTGTGTGTGTGCGCACGTGCAAATCAATGCACATGCTATGAGGATTTCTCCTGGTGGCTGTGCCTGTTTATATAGCTCCTCCCTTGACTATTTATTCTGACATGCACACTGCCTTCTGTGGTATAAGCACAGCTGTTTGTGGTACTGTATTGTGAACCAGATCAGAGAACAAAACCAGGTTTAAAATCCTTATTCATTTTTATTTTATTTATTTTCCCCAATGATATTTTACATCCAGATTAATTATGGCTTTTACAGTTTATTCTATGACCCCAGCAATTAATTTTACACAACTGAGGGAATGCATTGCAGCAAAACTTAAAACACTTAGAGTGGAGAGGAGGAGAGGAGAACTGGCACAGTTACCAGACATTGTTTATCACGCCTCCTCTCTTTTCTTTCCCCTGTGCCAGTGTGTTGGCCTGAGTGTCTACCGCCTCTAGTCAGGTTGGTGCAAGCATGGACCTCACTAAGCCCTCAGTATATAGTATAATACATAGCATTTCTAGTGCTGTGACTGGTCCCTGGTTTAGGTTTAAAAAGCTTGAGCACCGAGATTTGACTACAAAGGTCATTCCAGCAGACAGTGATTGCTGGATAATGCAGGATGGGAGGAGCTCATTTGGCAGCAGTTCAGGCTCTACGGGATCTTTTTATTGAGCATGGAGGAGCACTAACAAAGTCAACAGACCAGCTTAAAGCAACTTCTGTTCAGAAGTGATGATGTCTGAATAAGACACCTGCTAAGAAAACACTGACACCATCATTCATGTTGCAGGTCTCACCACAGCAGAAGTCGGTGGCTGTAAGAACCTATGCATGAAGACGGGTGGTTGCTTTCAAGTTTGAGTTAGAGCTGAGACACTATAGCCCTGTATCTGTTTCTGTACTTCCATGAGTGTTTTGTCTAAGTGCACGTAGAAAAGATAGATATAGCCTTTGGTTTGTTAGCTTTGTGAATGTCCTGTTACCTTCTAACAACTCTCTTTGGCTTAAATTCTGAGGAAAAGAACTGTAACATTCTAAACTGAAAACTGGGATATAAGTGGAATACTGAGCTCAGGTTTCCGGAGGGATTGTGGTCAGGTTATACATATACCTCTGGCAGTGACCATATAGAGTGCTGTCAAAAGCCACTTTGATACTACCCTTGTCTTTGACCCTTGCCTGAGGTCAGAGTGCTACAAAGCCATCTTAACAGACTCTACAAATGAAAACGAGTCACAAAAGGAGCAAAGAACCCAGTGGAACCTGTCAGCTTAATGGAATATTTGTCTATGACAAAATATAAGAATTTCCAGAAGGAAAAATAGAGAAAAATTTCTGCCTCACATTTAGATGAATCTTGGTCAGTTCAAATAACAGAAACACTTCTGATTCTCTCTATGTTCATGATGTTAACTGTATATGCATTCCCGTAGGTGTTTGATTTTACAATAGCAGAAGATGATGTTGAAATTCTGAATGGAATGCATGATGGGAGACATGTTTCCTGGGACCCAAGCCTTATTGTGTGAATGAAGGTTTGAGCTTTTTCCTTTGTCAGTGATCAGTGAGTCACACCATGTAATTTAAATTCAGGGAAGGTCACAATAAGAACGTAATCATAAGATTAATATCTGCTATTAATGATAACTGATTTGAAATCCTTAATGTTGATAACAGACAGAAGATATTTTTGAGGGTAGCACTTTTGTACAGAGGTCTTATATTTCCATCTCAAATCCTGATCCATAGTTCATTGAAGCCGATGCAAAGCCTCGTGTTTATGCCATTGACCCTGCATCAGGCCATTTAATCAAAGAGCATAAGGAGATACCCCTAAAAGTGTAAGAAAAAATGCTAACTACTAGTGTACAACACAGGTGTTAAGTCCAAAATATTTTTTCAAGTGCTTCGTTAGAGGGATACAATGTATGAATAAGAAAAAGCTGTGTGAAAAAGATACATTAATACCATTACTATTACAGTATTTATACGGTACAATCTACTGCAAATCTCCATACAAAATAGAATCTCACTGTAATAAGCAATAACTGAGCATCACCAAAAAAGGTTTTATGCGATTATTGCATAATAATGCTGTTGAACCAGAGAGTTCTATGCATATTATTTACTAGCCTGTAGGTATAACAAAGTAGAAATCTTTCCAGAGAAGTCCATGCGCAAATGGATTAAAAGTTGAGTAGCAAGCTCTAAGGTAAGCTCCTCTAACAAAGAGGCATCTTTGTTATTACTGATCTTTTTCTCTTACTGGAAATTCTGGTGAGTTTTGTGTAGCTTTTGGTGAGAATTAGTTTGTCTTTCATTTTGGACTTGTCCAGGAAATCTCATTAAGAGACTATACTGTTCCTCAGATTTTCTTATAAAATATGTATTTATATTGAGAGATAGATGTAGATATATGTAGTTTACAGATATGTTTTGAGCAATGTCTGCAGTCTTTTATCGACTGAGTATTCAACTTCTAGTCACATTGATTTGATATTTTAGGAGTTCCTGTGTCTAGAAAGGTATGGAAAATCTGACTATGATTTATATTGTGTGTGGACTTCCTGAGGCAGTTTTCCCAGTGCTGTTCTGCTTTAGTCATATCGTGAAACAAAGCTCCTTAGTTTTTTATCAAGAAGTGACTTACAACAATCCTATATTCTAGCCTGCATTGTTTGTCCTCAAAGTAGAGCTTCTATACAGCTTGGCTAAAATACAGACAAACTTACCTTTTTGATAACAGCTCCTCAGAATAATTGGCTGTTTTTTCCTAGTGAACACTTCCGCAAAAATTTGTCTAGATTTGCTTCTGGAATCATTAATGTATTATTTACTATTTTAAAATACAAGTTATTGTATGAAATGCTGTGCTCGCTCATACCTGTACAATGTACTGTTCCAAGAAAGATACACAATCTCCACAGTAAGGTTATCTTGTAGAGTTTCAAGCGTGGCCTGCAGTTTGGGGTCCTTCAGTATCTGGGAATGCCCCTTCAGGTGTCTAAGAACAGCTATGTACCTGGCTTAACTGTTGTGATGAGGCATTCAATAGTTCCAAAAAGTAAGGCTTATTTATGAAATTAAGGTAATTCTTAGTCACTGCCATCGTTTCTGCAAAAGCTAAAAAAAGCCTAAGTGAAAACTGGAAAGATTCCCCAGAAATAAACCTTTCTACCAGTGGTCATTGGCTAATCCTGCTTTTGAAAAGTCACTTCATAGAACAATACTTCAGCAATATGAAAAAAATAAATCCTGTTAATGTGCTGTTGAGGGACTCGGTGCTTCAGAGTGTATCTGAATTCATGAAGGGAAGACTAGCAGTGAATCATGTGCCTAGTGTTCACTCAATGCGGCTTTTTGGCAGTGAAGACTTTCTGAGAAACTACAAAAGAGAAGTCGGAGCTTTACCTCTAATTCTCTCTAAAGAAACAGTTGTCAGCCACATCAACATACTATTTCCAACACAGATGATGCATACAAAGTGAACCAAATCTTTATATATGCTAGAAAATTCTAGCTTTTAATTTTTATTACCAGAACAATACTAGTTAGGACTAACTATGTGGCTAGAAGTCCCATGTTGGTCAGAACAGCTGTTTTTTCTACACTTATTTCTGACTGATCGCCTCCCTGCTCCGAGCTAAACGGAACTAAACCAGATTTTCTTGTTAATCCCCCACGTAGATGACTTTAGGCTACAGTGAGGATGGGTTCCTAATTCATGGTTTCTTCTGTCAAAGAGATTTTTATGATGGTTTTGTGTCTGCATCTGCTTTTGCTAGGAAGTCAAGCCACCATTTTCTCTGATCTAGATCATGGTCTCCAAGCAGTGTAATGAGTAATGAAAGGAATAATCAGATAGAAATAATATTACTAAGAAAGCATTCTTCTGGAGGAGCAGTTGTGGCAAGTTACAGTTTTAATCTGATACGTAGTTTCCTAACTTCCTTCAGGCTTAATTATTGTTGGTTCAGGACTTTTCTGGGTGCGGTTGGTTTTTTTTGGTAATCTTTCCTAACAATTCCTTTGCTACAGGTAGTGACTTTAGAACTACGAAAGAGTTTAATTTTAACTATTTACAAAAGTGCAATTTGAGGCAATATAAGCTTTTTAAGTGCCAGGATTCAGCTGGCCCGTGCTGTCTTTCTCCGGGGTGTAGTGTGCAGCTTTGCACATTGTGCCATCACTAATAGCCATTATTTTCTGCCGGAAGCTGTAATTGCCCCAAGAGACTGGAACCCTGTTATCTCCTGTGTGTTTGGGGTATATCACTGGAGCCTCTTCCTTTGAATACAGCATTCACAAGTTTTATACCGTGTTAGTTAATTTAGAATCACTAAGCAAGTCCTCTTCTACTCTTGAACAGGTTGCAGAGGGAAAGACAGGCTCAGTGGATTCGTATTTTATGCGCCTCTCTACAATTAAATTGACATTACAGATGTGGTAGATAGTTTTGGTTTTAAGCAAAGGCTGTTGAAGATAAGTCCACATCACCTCATCGAAATGAACGTTTCTGAAGTACTGACAACTTTGATCCATGCTATAAAGAAATAACAGAACTGATAAGAAATTGGGAGACAGTAGTGAGATTTAGGGGTAGCTGTGAGGAGTGATGTTCTGTAATAGAAGCAGAACCTAGAAGACCAAAAGGATGTAAAAGTACTGACCATTCAAAATCAGGAAGTTTAACTCCATTATTTCTCCTTCGGTCAGTTGGCCTGGAAGTGCTTATTTTTTGATATTATTTTTTTTTAAACTCAGAATTCATCCCTCAAGTGAATTCTTGGAATGATATGCATATTCTTCCCCAGGGCTGGAATTCCTCCTCTTGTCCATATTTCTGTCAGACAAGCTTTCTCTAGGGAGAAAACTCTTTCACCTTTCTACAGTGACCATTTTTAAGATACAGCAATGCATGCATTTTATCAGTGTAACCCGTCATCTTGCCAACAGGAACAGGGAATACACCTGAAAATTGAACACTCGACTGATTGGGGCACTCCTTTCTAGTTGAGATAAACCATTATTTAAAATAAGATACAGTTTATCAGTGTTATCTATCTAAGTGCAATCAGCTGCCTTTGCAGGAGCACTGTGACTCTTAATGGAAGGGAACTCTCTTGAAACACATAAGAAAAGATAAAAAATAAACTGAAAGTCAGTGGAAAGGGTGAGGCCGTTTTCTATGCAGCCAGATAGCTTCCTGTCTGCCTCTGAGTGGCCCCCTCTCTCCTTTTTCTTGCCTGTTTCTGAATTTCATCTTTTATATTACTGGAGATGAAGGTACCTAAGAACATTTAATTGGAAAATAATGGGAATGGTTTTGTAAAGTGCATACTTCAGGAATTTTTTTTTTTTTTTAATCAGGCTGCAGAAGTGTTTCTATCGCACCTGTCCCCCAAAATAACTTTCGAGACATTATTTTTCTGACTAGCATGTATAATAAAGAAACTATAATACTAGCAAGTTCACAAATCTACTAAGCCAAGGGAGGCTTGTGGAATTTGGAGGGGGAGTGTACAATTACTTTCACAGTTCCCTGGTAACAAGGAGAGCAGAGATTGTTGGGTTGTTTTACATTTTGTTTTTCTTTTTTCTATGAATTTATTTTTTCCTAATGGTTCTTCGTGACCTGGATTCATCTCGTTGAATATCCATAAGCGTAATGTTGCCAAGATGAATTTGTAGTAAATCACTTCTTTGGGTACAGTATAAAGGTGGTGGAGGATTAGGCCGAAGCATAGCTGTCAAGGTCATACATATACTGTGCTATAAATTAACTTACCTGATGTTGAAAAATATGTATTTAATGGACTCTTTATATTAATGAGACGACAACCAGCTATTTTATATCACATGGTTTGTGAGATTTTTGCATGATTATCATGAATGCATTATAAAACAGATATAAGTACCTTTGATTAATCTGAAAAATTATCACAGGTGGTTTTGGTTTGGTTTTTTTGGGAAATGGCTATTTTACTGCTTCCTCCCCCACCCCCAGTATTACACGTAAATAATATCTGTCATCTGCCAAATAATTGCGGATTTTCCATCCGAGACTTCTGTTTCTTTAGAATGGCATGTTAAGTTCAGTTATGCCTGTTAATGTCTTTAGTTTATCAGAAAACGTACAGTTGGACTTCAGTTGACTGATCCACATCACTAGCATAAAAAATTTAACCTTCAAAAAGTTTTCTAATGCTGCATTATACAGTTTCATTACTGTAGAACTTCTGCTATATTTTAATACACATGAGAAAAACGTATGCCATGATGAGATATACTAAAGTGTGCTGTGGCTTTGGGTGCAGTGATAGCCAGTAAAGCTATCGTATGTCGCTTTCTCAACTACTTCAATTCTTTCCAATTGGACTTAAGCTTTTCCTAATGTTATGTTCAGCTTAGTGATCTAAAAATAAAGTACCAATTCTCACAAAAATGAATATAGCAAACTTTTTACAATAGCCTTTTAAAACCGAAAAGGCCATTTAATTGATTATCAATATCAAAAATTAAAATAAAACAGACCATCTAAATTATAGAATGTTAATACTAAACAAATGTTTGTGCTTTAGGCTTTGCAATGTTCTCATCACTTTTCTTTTTCTGTTTTTTCTTTTTTTTTCTCCAAACCAGGTTTTTGATTTTAATCTGAAGGAAGAAGATATGGAATTTTTGAACGCTATGAATATCAACAGAAAATTAATTAATCTAACCTATCCACTGTGGAAAGGATAATTTAAAACCAGATCGTTCCATACAGCAAAAGTGACGCCACTGGAACATTAATTCATTTTAAACTGAACAATAAATCTAAATTGTTCTCTTGGGTACTCAAAGAGCATCTAATAAATACCAATCAATAATCAAAAATCAGTATCAATGGCTTGTATTTACTGTTACATTAACAAATTAATAAAATCATCTAGTTTACTCTTTTCTTTGTTGCTTTCTTACAGATACAGAAATGCTTACTTTCAGCATTGTCTCTGCTTTCTCAGAACTTTCTAGCATATTCTCCCAGTAAGGGTTGAGCTATCTCACAATATATTAATTAAGTTTCTTCTGCCTGCATGTACTTCATTTAAGGTGTCATTTTAACCCATTTGAACAAATTACCTTGGTTTTGGTTATTTTCCTTACAGATTTTGAAAAGTATTAGTTACTGAAAGGGACTCATAAGAGCATGCTACAATGCATGTAAATCTTGAAAGATTATTCAAAATATGGAATATTTGTTTCGTAATAGCAGCAGAAATCTGAATCTGACTTTTTACACTGTTTTTTACATTTCTTCTAGTCCTGAGAAGTTTGGGGGATTCTGCAGGCCATTCTTGGTACTTTCTTGGTGAGCAAACCTGTTCTGTCAGTAGTGTTTCAAGGATCTCCTGTCTTGACCTAGCACGTCAGGGAGGAATGGCTCTGGTTTGTGGCCAAAGTTGCGTCAGAATGAATAAAGGTACTTTTTGCTTATATAGATAAAGATTTTTGAAGGTGCAGAAGAGTAATGTCTTGGAGAAAAATCCTTTGCTAATCTGTTTTGTAGAGATTTCTTTATCTTTTCAAGATGGATAATGTTCAGACATTCCTCCAATGGAATTGTGAGTTGCCCAGCAGTGCTAGCGCTAAGAGTATGGTCTTCTGCTGGTGTCAGAGGCCACCAAGCTATTAGTATGCAGGCTTTGGGAGTACCCCAGCTTGCAACTTCTCTTCTCACAAGATCAAAGGAAATTGCCCTGTGACTATCCAGGTTTCTGAAACCCCCACCACATTAAGTTCTTATCAGAAGTTCCACAAGAACTTTGGTTTTCACAGGCAGTCAATATTTTATTTTACTGTTGCCATGCCCGAAAACATGACTTTCTGTTCATCCTAAAAACTCAAGTATCTAACAGCATATTCACGATCCCTGTGAACAAAACTGTCTGCCTCCTTCCGCTTGTGAACATGTTGCAGACACATTCTTTTAACCAGTTTGCCCAGGTCAAGCAGCTCTTATGTATCAGTTTGGTGTCCCAATGTGCACAGCCCTCCTGCCGGCACTCAGCTGAGACCTGCGTTCTGGTTATTTCTGAAATGGTGCACGAATAATGTTGCATTGTCCTTTCGCCTTATTCTGACTGTAGGCAATTCCAGAGTCGAGTTCTCAAAGGAGAAATATATGCCCTGGGCTTCTGTAGTGTATTTCACAGAAGTACAAGCTGCCTTAACACTGGACCTGGCAGTTGGGGAGGTACTGAGAAAAGAGTTCTCGTTCTGTTGGTGGGGATAGAGTATAAGCCTGGTGTAAGTCACCTCACTGAACACTTACCAGCGTATGTTTGATAGAGTTGGCTGGACCAACCTGAGTGTACCTCTGTTTGTGTTTCAGCCCGTGTAAGCAGGCTACAACCTGTGCAGCTGAGCCACTTTAACCTATCATCTCTGAGGTTTTAGACAACCTCAGTTCAAATCCAGCTGATCTGGCTTCATTTGCCTGAGAAGAATGAAGCCGTACTTCAGCTTCCTCTCTGCTGAGATGTCAAGAGGGCTATAAATGTGTGTGGTGATCTAATTTTAATGATGCTTTTTGTGATACAAATACCCAGCTGTTTGGAGTGCAACTGAAACTGCCCAGGTATTTTACACAGCCTCTGACAAGTAATTTGTTGGATGTCACATCTCTGCGTTGGAGCCCTCTCAGCTGGTTAACCAATAGCCTAAACATGAAAGGCTGTACATCTGACTTCTGAAACCCTGAGTCATTCTAGCCTTTAATTAAAGCATGTTCCTTTAATATGTCCCTCTTGCTTAAAATTATGTGTGAATTATTTCCTAGAGGAAAATGCCAGATGAATACACCTTTTTTTTTTTTTTTTTAGTATTTTCTATAGATTAGCTAAATAAAGGGGGGAAGCTTGAAATATCTAGGGTATGTCAGGCAGTTGCAGGGGATGCATATGTCAACCTCAAGCATGATTTATCTTACATGCCTTTTTGACAGTTGTAATTTAACGGCTGTATTTTCCTCCAAGCTCTCAGGAGGTTCAACATCTTTTCAAGTTTTCTAGCTTTGTGGTGGAAGAGTAAATGTCTGTTTGCCAGTGTAATTTATCTGAGTCATTCTGGGAGAGGCGTGGAGCAATTGAAGCATGACTATTAGCATAAATGAGAGGGACTCTCTTCCTGAGGGTAGAGTTACTCTTACCGGCTTTCACAGGAAAGCTGCTTCCCCATAACAACTGCTACTGCTCATTTACTGGTGTGATGCTGTGAACTAAAAGACCTAATACTTAAGCTCTGGTCTACTGTGATATTCTTTTGCATTTCAGTATAAAGTGGAGTTAAAGAGAACAGAGAAGGAAGGAAGAGGCGCAACAGTAGATTACCAATGGAGGTGTTTTTTTCTTTTAAAAGTTTGAATAGAGAAGGAATTGTAAAACCTAAACTCACTACGTCTTTCTCAGTCTCTATGTAATAGCACTGTTACTACCGTAAGTAGTTGTGATTGCCAATTTTGTTTAAAAAAATGAATTTAAAACTTTCCTTCCTATTTTCAAACATGTAGGTATCTTACAGCATCCTCTGAACAGTCAGAGACGATTTTTCCACATGGGAACACCAGCACTGGGCCGTGTTTGGTAGTGTCGGGCAGTGAGCCTGCAGTGGGCAGCTGCCAAGTCCTGCCCCGCAGCCCACGAGTGACGGTGCCGCCCTGCGGGATGGCGCCCGCAGGCAGCGGGCCTGCCGGGACAAACCCACACCCACCTGGCAAAGTGGGAAAGGGAAGAGCCTCCTCCAGGTATTTCCTTAAACGTTACTTATAACGTCCCCCAAGAGCGAGGGCTGAGGCGGCGTAGAGGATGCTTCCTTTGGCCTTTTCCCTGCTGTGCCTACTCAGGGGGGAAAGGGAGACGGGGGCGAGATGCTCACCAGCACCCGCCGAGGCGCAGGGGCCGCGCTCGGAGCCGGCCGGGCCCCGCCGACACCTCCTTTCCCGGGGGAGCCGCCTCCTTCCCGCGGGGCCGGCGGCGTCCAGCACAGGGGCGGCTGGAGCCCGGCCGGGGCGTGCCCCTCCCCGCCTCCCGCGGGGGAGCCTTCCCGGGCGTTCCGCTTCGGCCCCCCTTTCCTCCCCGGGTCTGTGGGGTGCCGAAAAGCCCCGGCACAGCAGCGCCCGCCCATGCTCCCTCGCCGGCGGGCCGGGGCGGGGCGGGGCGGTGAGGGTGCCCCGGACGGGCGCTGCCAGCTCCCGGGCAGGTCCCTCGTAGGAGGCGCCCCGCGGCCGCAAGCAGGGAGGAGTTAGACGGGGATAATCGGAAACGGGGTGGAGAGCAGCAGCTGCAGAAACATTAAAACTATCGAGCCCTCGGCCCGGCGCCGGGAGTTGCTCCGTGAGCACGCAAGATGCGCAGGGCCCATGTGGGCTCCGCGCCGCGCTTGAGCGAGGTAAGGCTCGGGCGGCCGCGGCCGCGCACCGCGGGGCCGCCCCTGCGGAGCCTGGGGCCGCCGCCGAGTGCCAGTTCCGCGGCTCGGCGCGTCCCCCCGGAGCTCCCGAAACAAAAGAGGCGGAGGGGGCTGTCCGGGACCCGCTGTGGCCGCCCTGGCGCCGCGTCCGGCGGAGGCGGTGCGGGATGGAGCCGGGGAGCGGCGCCGGACAGGAGCGGGGCGGGAGCAGCGCGGAGTGAGGGACAGGAGCGGGGCCGGTTTGAGCCCGGGAGCGGGGCGAGCAGCAGAGCGGGGGCGGTGCGGGAGCAGCGCGAAGTGCGGGACAGGAGTGGTGCGAGCAGCAGAGCGGGAGCAGTGTGAAGTGCGGGACAGGAGCGGTGCGGGCTGGAGCCCGGGAGCAGAGCGGGGAGCCGTGCCCGCTGCCCTCGCACCTCCTGCTTTGCCCCACTCAGGCTGTAATTTAACAACTCTGCCTGTTCTTCTTTCCTTGCATGATTTCACGGCTTTAATTCTCTTTAAATGCCCACGAGCAAATGTTTATATGTAAAGGGACTTTCCCTCATATCTGCATTCCTTAATCATGCCTACTTCAAAAGCTTGCAATGCTAATTATTCAAATGCAAGGTATTTTTTTTGCCGTTCTTTGTTTCAGACCCACTGAATGAGCCTCTATCTGGCCCATTTACATATTTTTCTTTATTTTCTAAACTTTTTACTGCTCCAGGTTTTGTAAAGCACGTTCTTACTTTTATTTAGTACGGGCACCCCTTTCTTGTTTACAGCTTTGAGATGATCTCTTGCTTATATGTACATCAGTGAATTCACCACCGTTCAAGATGGCATCAGTAAATTGTATAACTGCCCCCTTCCAAAACATATTCTGACTTTATTAACAGAGGAGAATTCAGGTCTCCTGTCAAGTAATTTCTGTGCAGGCTTTCATGCGTTTGCAGTTAAATCAAATCAAGCCCTTTCCCTTTCAAAATCTCTGCTGTTGTATTACAAAGTGCGTTTCCTCCTGAAGAAAAAGATACAGTAGAACTTATTGCTGGGGAGCTTTGAGATCTTTCACACTGGAAGAAGTCCAGTAATGCAGTCCTTGCCGACTCCAATTCACCCGTTCAGCTCTGCATGACAGAACTTTTCTTGTCTTGCTAGCTTTACCTATTGAATACACCTAACCAGCTTTTAAATGTATTTTAACAGCTGAATGAAACTGATTCCTGTGTGATTACATTTGTGACTCTGATGTACAATTAAACTAGCGGATTATCTTAAACCATTTATCACTTGTTACGTTGTTTGCCTTCCTTCTTTTAACTCTGGGCTTTGTGCCTCCTGTTCTCAGGGCTGCGGTTTCTGAGGCTGTGCAGCAGTGTCGGGAAGGCTGCGGGGACAAGGAGCTGCGGGGCAGCCACCGGGTTTGGGCTCCGCGTCACCGTCCGGTGGCCGCTGGGGAAGCGGCGCCCAGGCGGGCACCATGAGCTCCAGCACCACCGCCCCGCTGAAGGTCGTCAGCAACCTTGCCAACACTGATGTCAACTATGTCATCAAAGAGCATTATAATTACACGGGAAAGCTAAATGAGAATGCGGACAGTGGAATAAAAGTGACGTCGGTGGTTTTTATCATCATTTGCTGCTTTATAATCTTGGAGAACATTTTTGTCTTGCTCACCATCTGGAAAACCAAGAAGTTTCACAGACCCATGTACTATTTCATTGGGAACTTGGCTCTTTCAGACTTGCTGGCTGGTGTGGCTTACACTGCCAACCTCCTGCTATCTGGACACAAAACCTATAGCCTCACCCCCTCCCAGTGGTTTGTAAGAGAAGGCAGCATGTTTGTTGCTTTGTCAGCTTCTGTGTTCAGTTTATTGGCCATTGCCATTGAGAGATACATCACCATGTTGAAGATGAAACTCCACAATGGCAGCAACAGCTTCCGTTCCTTCTTGCTGATCAGTGCTTGCTGGGTTATCTCCGTGATACTCGGGGGACTCCCAATCATGGGCTGGAACTGCATCAGCCTCTTATCCAACTGTTCCACCGTGCTGCCTCTCTACCACAAGCACTATATTCTCTTTTGCACCACTGTTTTCACTGGCCTTTTGCTATCCATCGTTGTCCTCTATTGCAGGATCTACTCCATGGTGAGGACTAGGAGCCGCAGGCTGACATTTCGGAAAAACATTACCAAAGCTACTAGGAGCTCAGAAAAGTCACTAGCCTTGCTCAAGACAGTGATCATAGTCCTGAGTGCCTTCATTGCCTGCTGGGCTCCCTTGTTCATCCTGCTTTTACTGGATGTGGGGTGTAAAGTGAAGACCTGCCCAATCCTCTATAAAGCAGAGTATTTCTTAGTACTGGCCGTGCTCAATTCAGCCACAAACCCTATCATCTACACCTTGACAAACAAAGAGATGCGGAGGGCTTTCATCAAGATTCTGTGCTGCTGCAAATGTCCGCCAGCAGATTCTGGGACCAAATTCAAGAGGCCGATCATCGGAGGGATGGAGTTCAGCCGGAGTAAGTCTGACAACTCCTCCCACCCACAGAAGGAGGAAGGCGACCATCCTGAAACCATCATGTCTTCGGGCAATGTTACCTCATCTTCTTAGGAGTAACCATGGGGGGGTATTTCAGAGCCTTCCTCTGAAATCGGGGAGCTGAGACGCCTCGCGGCTCACGGCGGCAGCGTTGGGCTAAGTGAGCAAGTAGCATTAGTTCTAACGAGGCAAACGGTGCACTTGCGAGGCTGGAGTTCAAGAAATGGGACAGACTGTTCTGGCTTGAAAATCTTTTTCCCTGGAGCATGTTTTGTCTTTGCACTGAGGCAGCTCAGGATTGTCAGGCACATTCATATCCTGAAATCTCCTTAGTAACTCTGAAAGACTGATGCCTTGGTGAAATGATGCCTGGTGTGTGAGAGAAAGAGAGAGGGGGAGGAGGGAGAGGGAGAATGAATCTTTCTTTTTTTTTTTCCCTGTGAGAAGAATGTGAAGTTATTTCTCCTTTACTTGCAGCAAACCACTGACACAAAGATCTTTCTGTACTGAGTTTAGTGGTGGCTCTGGTATAGTAGGTCAGAAGCGTTTGTTTAGCACATAACAAGGAAAGAGATCATACAAATATAACTTAGACCGTGCACAACCATCATTTGGCATCACTTTCCAGAGTTTTTAGTTAAGTCGTAAGGTTTTATTTGCAGAGTCCAAAGCTGTTGGGGTTTTATTTAGCAAGATCATAGCTGTGAATTTTTCTACCGGTCCATGTTACATTTGAAGACCACGAGCCAGACTCTGCAGTTACTTTCACCTGTACCATTCCGTTGGCTGTGTCAGATTATATGGAGTAGCTCAGAGCAGCATTTGGCCCCATACATTGATTGCCTTGTTATTCTATAGCATTAAATAAACTGCATTACCATGACAAATGCAAGGTAGAACTAAAGGTCATTTCTCTTTAAGATGACTGAAGGTAAATCTTATTGTACAAGATACTAGTGACAACAGCAGCGTTTTTGCCTAAGCGAGAAGAGTAAAAAACTGAAGGGGCATTTCAGTGTCAGGTTCAGACTCTTTCCAAAGGTCAGTCAGAAAATCTGAAAATAGTATCTTGACTTTCAGAAAAATAAAAGGAAAGGTGAATTGAAATGACTATAGATAAATGCACTTCCATAACAAAATGCAATACATTTTGTCACTTTTATTAATGTCTGTAATTTCAGCAAAGACATCTGTATTTTATCAGTTCATGGAAGAAGTACCTGTCATTAAATTGAATGTATTTGTTTTACAGCATCATTTTTACTCCTCTATTTTTCTAACCTGTGCTAATGGGGTTGAATGTGTACAATGTAAATAAGTTAATAAGATGCAGGAGTCTTCATGCACCTAGAGTATTACTGTAACAAAAGTGGTATATCTGGGATAGCTCAGAGCAATTGACTGATTTACAGTTATTGGCAATTCCTAGAAGTGGTATTTTGTAAAGAAAATTTATTGCCTTTGTAGTAAAATTTCCAGTGCAATTAAACTGATTTTTTTTCTGGTTTAAAAAATAGTATTTAAAATGTTTCTGACTTTTATTGTTCAATTTGCACATAGCTTTATTGACTTCTAAACATTAATAAACTGATTTTTTTAAAGATTCTGTTATCAGATTACTCGTAGTTTTGTACTATTGGGGGGGGCTTATGCCAGGTGTGGTTTCTTGTTGATAGAAGTCAGTGAAAGAATTCCTTGATTTCAGGACATACTGGGATTAAGCCAATTCTGCGTGGCCGTAAGATGAATAACGCCACTTATAGGATCATGTAAAATACAAAATGACCACTAGAATATAATTTTTCATTTTCAGCACATGCTGAATTGCTGTATTGATGAAATACTATTAAAAGAATCTCTACAATAGCGATTTCTTTCCAACAGCTAATGAAGTACAAACAGAAGAAAAAATGGATGCCTGCTAGTTTTGCCATGACTGTAGAATAAGTGAAATAATTTGCTTGTATCACTAATATAATTCATAAGTTTAATTCTTAGCTTATTGCAAACATCAAGGAAGTTTATGAACCATAGAATGGTGGCCTCAGCGACGTAACCGCCGCAAGTCCGTTGGGTCCACCAGCGAAGACCGTGGCAGCGTAGCTGAATAGGTACCGCGTTACTCCTTCCCAGAGGCTTGACTTCCATTTCCTTTCTTGCGGCCATTCCCTCTTGGCATTACTTTTAAGTTCCATGGAACTCGTACAGGATGCAGTTGGAGTGTGAAGATAAACCTCACCTTCTCGTACTGTATGTCATCGCTGTGCAAGGTTTACTGTGGGAAACGAGAGCCTACTCACCGAGGAAGGCTCTGGGTCGTAACCTCACTTCCTGAAGGAAATTCCAAAAATGCCCTGAAGACAAAAGAGTGGAAACAGGCTGGAATTTCTCTCCATCTGTCTGCCTGTACGGAAGGAATGATTTCATGTGTGCTCACTTCCTAGGCTTTTAATTAGTGACCTGAGCAGGCCTGGAAAAAATGTCAAATCTGTATTTGCGCACAAGATAAAGTCCCTCTTGGCTCAGGCCTTCATCTGGGCAGGGATGGCTTGCGCTGGGTGCTGACAGTCATGAGGGAAAGAGCTGCTTTGTCCCAGGGATAAAGTCACTTCTGTGCAGAGCACCAAAAGCATATAAACCATGGAAGTCCAAGTTAAGCCCTCAACGTGCTCCAAGTGAGTAAATAAAGGCAATGTATGGGGATCAGGCAATGTGTGGGGACGTCTGACCTTGCAGGGATGGTTTTATACAAAGGACGAGGGTCCTTCCGCTCTTGAAGCCTTATGGGCATCAACGCTGTTTGTCCCACATGGATCTGAGATCCTGTGACAAGGGACGAGCTATGTCACAGCATGGCTGTGTCACTGGCCCCTTGTGACTACCACCAGCCTTTCTGTATTCGTAGCTGATAGCCCACAGGTGAGTCACTTCCCTTTGCTTTGCCTTTGTTTCTGTATCCCTCGCTTATCTATCTTGTCTATTGCACTGCGGGTCTTTGCGGAAAATGACCGTTTCCCCTATGGAGGTGATTGTGTGATGGGAGCCCAGTTTTGGTAGGGAACTCAAAGCCCTACGTAATTCATGAAGTAAAAGAAATGCAAACATCAGAGCGTGGCACTGGGCCATGGGAAGCATTTCCTATGTCTTGATCATGATGACTGAAATCTGTTTCCTCCATAGACAGGCCACATCTATGCATGTAGACAAGATTCAGACAGGGAACAATAACGGTAATAAAATAATAACAATAATAAAAGTAAGGGTTCCTACTGGGGAAAAAATAAAAGACGGGCCATTTGTACTGCTCTACACTTCCCATGGGGGAACTCCGCAGCTCCTTGGCCAGGGGGATGATGCATTACCGTACGCCAGCATGTTGGGCCACCTGTGCAGTGCAGAGTTTGGAAGACCGCAGTGTAGGAAGCCCCCGTCACAGGCGCTGGGCTGCCTTCTGTATGCACCGAAAGGGTGTGCAGCTTTGTCCTGTTGTTGGCCATGTGACAAACAGGCAGAGAAAATGAACTGAAAACTGAAAAGGTACATTACACCAAATGTTTACATGAAATAAAATACCCTGAATTATCCAGAGCAACCTGGCCCTTTGATTTATATTCTTGTTCGTAGCTGTTCTTCCACTGTAAGGAATAGAACAGGGATGGAAAATGATCATGAAATCTGTCTGTTGCTCCCGTGGCAACTGCCTGGCTCGGTATGCCTGTGTGAGACCCAGGTACAGCAGGTGTATATTGGGCAACAGAGGGGCTGCAGCAAGAACACCCTGCAGACAGCTCAGCTGGAACAAACCTTGGCCTTGCTGTACAATGCAGGCAGCCAGGACCAAAACTAGGGGACAAAAAAATGTAAAAATACTGTTATCCATCCTTTTCTTACTCTGTGAATTGAGAAATACAGGGATTGCCCAAGTGTAACATTTCCTAATTCCTAATTTGGCCTGGAGGATCTCAATGGTGATTGTGTTTTGCATGGACTGAGGCATTATCAGATGTTGTAAAAAGGTTCGGATTGACAAAGCATCCAAAAATGTGGATATGTAGACCAGAGCGATGTAACCTACTCAGCTCTGAAATGCTGGAAATTCCCCAAGGACAGGCTTTGTCATTTATGGGGTTCTGAAATTCCCCAGGAAAACATCTATTGTATTTCAATAATTTCCCATATTGTTCTTCTTGGAAAGTGAAATTAATACAACTACAACTGAACCTTCAAGGAAACAAACAAAATCCATCTAAATTCAGTTCCTATAATCTGCTTTCACAAACTTTGCTAATTCCATCTTTGCATTCACAGATGGAAAGAGTTTGCTTATTTACTACAGTCTAATTTATTCTGATAGAACCTTATTTCTTTTTACACTGTCTGCCAGAATCACATAGGGTCAAGAAATATCCCTTGCTCTATGTGCAAGATTTTCTATGATAATTACCAGTAATCACTCCGCACACAGAAGATGGATATAAGAACATGCGGTATAGCTAACAGTTTTCTGCTGAAAAAAGAAGTGCCTAGAGAGATCTGAAACTCAAGTATCTAATATAAATTAAAATTTTAACAAAAAAAAAGTGTAGTTTTTTTAAGTTTGGAACATGACTAGTGTAGATTTATGTGACCCACTGAGGAGAATTACAATGTTAAGGACCCTCTCCCTTGCAGGAACAGGGTGACACGTTCCTTGTGTCCTCCCTGCTCATCCATAAATTCTGAGAAACGTACCAAAGCAGCAGTTTCCAAACAACCCCCCCCAGGCAATGCTCTGCATGGCCAGATCTCTTAACGTAACAAAAAATCTTGTACAGGAGTGAAACGGGAACCATTTCCTTGCACTCGGACCCTCTGTGCTACCTTCATGGGACAAAAAGGCAGGAAATCCCATCGGCCACACCCAGGAATGCTCCAGCACGGAAAAATCCTAATAAAGCAGAGCTGACAAAGCTTCGTCAAACCTCTGTGAACTTTCCACCAAGCCTGGTTTAGTAGTCACATAATGGAAACCTGACACAAAGGCTAATATTTATTTTGAGCTTATGTGAATTATCGTTTGGAGAAGATCCACTTTTAACTACATGGTACAATAACTATACATCAAAATGCCTCATCAGAAATGCATGTGACCAAAGCCATATTAAATATTAACATGTGTATGTAGCATCTGCAGTGTTTATTCGGAATCACTCTTCTTAGCTAAGTGCAGGTTCAAAATACAGACTGTGTAATTTTTCATAGCTAATGAACATTTGAAAAGTGCAGGCTAGAGGGAAATCATTGAATAAAGACTGGGTTAAAATTATCTGCTAGGCTTCGTGAAATCATTGATGAAAGTAGTATCACTACCCCAGAAAAATCTGTGGTTTGAATCATAGCCGACAGCTGACACTCTGCTGCTGACCTGAGCCGTCTGTGAAAGGTAGTTTTGCCCTCTTAAGCATAGATACGCTTGGCATACGGCAAGACTTTGTGATTTAGCAGGACACTGGTATAAATTGCTGGAATACCATCTCAGACAAATTCTTGTCCATATCGAGCACCTACAGTTGGATAATGCGAAGGTGGGGATGTGAATTGCTATAAGCAATAGAAATAGAATTTATATGGTTACAGAGAAAGTGCAATCGCAATTTTCACAATGTGAAAATTGGATTTGGCACACTATTGTAATTGAGAGTGTACGGGAAAACAGGTTTCAGGAACAATTTGGGATTGCGAGGTAGGGGTTGGACTACAGTCTGACATTTTCCACTTGAAATGAGGGGAAGGAATCCTCTGTGGTAATACAGACACAAAGCTGAAGATTTTCACTTGTGAACTCTATCCTGCAGCTCTTTTCTGAGCAACTCTGGGCAAGGTCTCATGAATTCTCACCATCCCACAAATATATACGTATAATATATACACAAGGATGTTTACAAGTGAATATTTTTAATTTTGCGGTACTATTTAAAGAGCTGGTATCTGTGGCATTCTAAATGTGGAGGATCATCTGCCAGGTCATTTATTGCCCAGGTACTTGCAATATTTCCTTATGCCTTCATGAGCGGGATGCTGCTGTACCACAGTAAGGTGGGAGAAAAAAATAGTCCAGTAATATGTGCAATTCTCTCCTTGTGGCTGGAAGAAGGATCGAGATCTTGGCTGAAAAACACATTCTGAAGAGGTGCTATTTTTGAAAAACAACTTGCCAAAGTCTGCATTATTATCTTTCTCACTTTCAGGGAAGACACAACTATGGTCTAACGATTTCTTCTAATCTGGTGACCATTCAGATGCCTGTTGCACAAGGAATACATGTGAGCCGTTTCCCAAACACCAGGCACTTTCAGATGTTTTTTACTTCCACCACCACAACTCCCACTTCTACTGCTGGTTTAGGCGCAAGATAAGAAATTGCTTGTAGCTGGTGTGTAGTTTCTTTCTCTGATCAGGGTTATTTGATCAATGCACCTTTTGAACAAATCCTTTAAATAGGCACAGAGACGTTACTGCAAAGCAGCCCACAACTCTCTTCCAAAAAGTGCCAATAACTTTTTCCTTTCTTTCCTGGTCTTAGAAATTCAATGCACCTGCATTTTATCAGCTCTCTTACTGTTTTTATACGTCATATTGCAAATGTTGCTTGAGGAAATCTTCAAGATTAACTTTCATCTCAGAGGTTTTCAGTTTCCCATGAGAAAGTGGTTGTATTTTATTTTTCTAATAAATCATACAGGTGTAAGGGAGGAGAACTTGTCTGTACAACTGAGGCGATGGTGAAGGAATACTGAATTTTTTAACTTGAAATGGTTTGTCCGTGGAAGCGGCTCTAGTTGGGACTCTTTAATGCTCCAGCGTGAAGTTTTGCTTTTCACTACACTTGCTGAAAAATGCAAAGGCATGACAGAGGGTTCAGAGGACAACAAAGCAAGGCGCTTTAATAGGATGAACGAACATAAAAGGCTCAGTGAGCAAAGCCTTTTCCCACCAGAGAGACCAGAATGGAGAAACACAATACTCAGCCCAGCAGCCAGGCTATGGAAGTGTGCTGGGCGGTACGGAAAAGTTTTTAAAGCACCAGACAAAAAAAAGCTGACTCTGCCTACGGAAAGCAGAACACGTTAAAACATGTGAGGTATTTCAGATTAGCATTCATCTGAATTTTGATGTCTGAAGACTCAGAAGTACCTCAGTATTTCAGAATATAATTAAGGTGTTTGGTGTTTTTTTTAAATTTCTTTTAAGAAGCACGACTCCTGCATTTGCTCACGGGGTGTCTCTTGCAGCACCCCAGGCCCCACACCACCGCTTCCCTCCTCACAACATGGCGGCAGCGCCCCTCGCCCGCCCCACACCCCCTTCGGGGAGCGACGGCCCTCAGAGAGATCAGAAGTGGCTCCGAGTCGCTTATTCTGAGGCGAAAACCGCCGTCTCTTCCTCCCCAGACCCTTTTCGAGGCCACTGCAACCGCTCCCGCGCCCCTCGCCCCCGGCCCCCTTCCTCTGTGCTGTTCCTGCGCCCCCCACCCCCAGGTTTCCCGGCCCGGCTCTTCCTGCCCCGCGTTTCCCTTTCCCCTCCGCTTCCCCCGCGCCCGGTGCTGTCTGGGTTCGCCGCCGAGGCCGAGCGGCGGGCAGCGGCCGTCTTGCAGCCGAGGCGGGCGGCGCGGCGGGTCCCACAGGGCCGGCGGGGAAGGGAGCCCTCAGCTCGCCGGGCGCGATAGCGAGGCAACAACAAAAAAATCCCACACCAACAAACAAAAATAAACCAAAAGGCAAAAAAAAAAAAACCACCAAAAAACCCCTGAAAAACACTTTTATCTTGGTAATAAGTAAATGAATAAGAAGCGTGTGCTGTAAACGGGGAGAGAAGTTTAAGGGGTCCCGCAGCAAGCAGCAGCAGCGGGGGCGGGGGCCGCCGCCGCCCCTGGCCTCAGGGGCCCCCGCCGGCGTTCGCAGCTCTTGAAAGGTTAAACCAGCGCCTCAGAAAGCTCGAAATGCGGCCCAGCCTCTGTGAATGTTGGTTTAATGGGTGTTAAGCTTGAACTTTAAAGGTGAGAATTTAAGCGCAGCAGCTGTAAAATAGGCCAGGCATTCACGGAGGCAGAACTTTTGTGGGGAAGCACTTAAAACACTTCTGTTTACCGCTGATTATTTCACCATTGCACCAAATCGCCCACCATAAAGCAGACACGGCCTTTAGAGCGCGGTGAGGAAACCGGCGGGCTAGAGGGGAGCGGCACGTCCCTGGGAGAAGCCGAGGCCCGGTAGCGGGACCCCGCGGGCCCGACCGATCCCGCAGCTTCTCAGGTGGCAGCAAGGCCCGTGTCCCCACCCGCCCCCGGGCACCTCCCGCTCCACCTGGCGGCTTCTCTCGGCCTCCGCCTGAGGCGCAGGGCAGTCTGCGGGGGCACCTGGCCCCTGAGGTGGAAAGGAGGGGAATCAGGTAGGGCTGACGCCCAGCATGGGGAAGCTGGGCAAGGCAGGGCAGTGTCCCTGTGTCCCTTGGGTGTTGTGTCCAAGAGGAAGGAGGACCTTGGGTCTACCTTGGTTTCTCCCCTCACAGTATGGGGGGCTGTGGTGTTTGTGTGGGAGCAGTGTAGACCTGCAGTAGCTGTGGTGGCTTTGTGTGCTCGTGTAACTATGTGTGGCTGCAAGATACTTCCCCTGCTGAAGTGTGGTGAGAGTAGATGATGCTAGGTGAAATTAAAGCCCTAACTAACAAAACCTTGGTAGCTGGAGTTTAATTACAAAATCCACTGAGCACAAGTGTAAAAGCTGTGTCACAGGTCATAGACAAAGTGCTTATTTCAGTCTTGCCTTTACTGTAGTCCTCCAAACTTACCTGAATATTGTTTGTGATCCACCTGTGGGCTGCCTTTCGGGAACAGGTTATTAAAGACACAAGGCACAGAACAGGTTGCTACCACCCCATCTTGACACCTTGGGAATTATGATACGAATTAATGCTTATTCAGGCAGAGGACCCAGCTTTCTCATACAGGTTATCAAGCAGCCTTCACATCAGCCTGGCTTGATCTTGATAACTTTGTTGATACAATAACCAGAGTTTTGATCTTTCTTCCTGAAGAAGTTTCCTTAGGACTTGTACATTTCATCAAAGCATTTGTTTACAGGGATAGGAGGGACTGCCAACAAATCTGCTCAAGTACACTGGCGAAAGCATAAATATTCTTAGTGGTCATGCTTTTTGTCCTGTTTGACTGTGTGCCTGCACGAAATGAGGTTAGGGTGGCTCTGAACCACACTTGTCTTCAGAGCAAAGTGGAACAAATAGCAAAGTATTTTTAGCTGTCTTTAAAGGCATTTTGATATGTGTCACTTGCAGCGTTAGCCTTGTGTGTGGCCTCTACTTTCTTTCTGCTATGGGAAATCAACCTAATAAAGCTTCTCCTTCCCTTCTAAATGAATGTCATTGTTATAACACAATGAGTCAGAAAAGAAACAATATTAACCACAAAATAATGGCAGTCTAACCACCAGCATGAGTTCTCCCCCCTCCCCCCATCAATCAACTGTGATGCCTTAACTGAGTTTCCTCATTGTGATCATAATCTGGCAATAATTTAATGAAACTGAAAGTGGAGGAGTTCCCACAAATCAGAAGTAGGATTTTCACTGTACAATTGCATGCATGAGACCTCCTATTCAGAGCCAGGGAGCTGAAAAAAGCATGCCACTTAAGAGCAGGTCTGTATCTGCCTGGGTTTTGGAGGCAGTACAATGATGGCTTTAACATGTTCAGAGTTTTGATGAAATAATGAACGAAGCCTATGATATTTTATGTCTGATGCATACTTTGCATTGAATTTAAAAAGCTTTCAAAACCTGCAGATTTAGGTAACACAGTAATCCCTACAATTTCTTGTGCTGTAGTAGTGGAAAGGATGTCAAAATACGAACTCCTTACATGAAAGCAGGAACAAATACGTCTTGGGTTTCTGCTTGGTTCTATCCCAGGGAAGCTGGCTGCTGAGCTCGCTTTGGTCTGTGACTGTGATCCCCTTTGGCACATGGCATGCTGGCCTGGAAATACTCTTTTTAAATTGACAGGTTGGTAATATTCTACTGTAAGTCCTGCTGTTAGACTTGGAATTTTAGATGAAGGTGGAGATAGTAGAGGACTCAGACAAGCCCTGCAATTTAAATAAATTCTTGGTCTAACAGAGGTGGGCACAAACCATCTTCATCAATGACATAGACAGTGGGATCAAGTGCACGCTCAGCAAGTTTGCCGACAACACCAAGCTGAGTGGTGCGGTCGATGTGCCAGAGGGATGGGATGTCATCCGGAGGGACCTGGACAAGCTAGAGAGGTGGGCCCGAGCAAACCTTATGAAGTTCAACAAGGCCAAGTGCAAGGTCCTACACTTGGGTTGGGACAATCCTCGTTATCAATACAGGCTGGGGGATGATGTGATAGAGAGCGGCCCTGCAGAAAAGGACTTGGGGGTACTCGTGGATGAAAAGCTGGACATGAGCCAACAATGCGTGCTTGCAGCCCAGAAGGCCAATCGCATCCTGGGCTGCATCAAAAGAACCGTGGCCAGCAGATCCAGAGAGGTGATTCTCCCCCTTTCTGCTCCGGTGAGACCCCATCTGGAGCACTGGAGCCCTCAGCACAAGAAGGACATGGACCTGTTGGAGTGGGTCCAGAGGAGGGCCACGAAGATGATCCGAGGGCTGGAGCACCTCTCCTGTGAAGACAGGCTGAGAGAGTTGGGGTTGTTCAGCCTGGAGAAGAGGAGGCTCTGGGGAGACCTTATAGCGGCCTTCCAGTACCTGAAGGGGGCCTATAAGAAAGCTGGGGAGGGGCTGTTTGCAAGGGCATGTAGCGATAGGACAAGGGGCAATGGTTTTAAACTAGAGCAGGGTAGGTTTAGATTAGCCATTAGGAAGAAGTTCTTTACAATGAGGGTGGTGAGACACTGGAACAGGTTGCCCAGAGAGGTGGTGGAGGCCCCATCCCTGGAGACATTCAAGGCCAGGCTGGATGAGGCTCTGAGCAATCTGATCTAGTTGAAGATGTCCCTGCTGACTGCAGGGGGGTTGGACTAGATGACCTTTCAAGGTCCCTTCCAACCCAACACATTCTATGATGATTCTATGATGATGATGATGATTCTAAACGTAATTCATAAGGAGTTAATGAACAGATTTCCCATGTTGTCGGAATGATTCTCAGGGGTTCATTCACACACAGGTTGTATGTTACTGCTGTCCATTACAAAGAAATGTCTGGCCTGTTTGACTAGTTGTGGTTGAGCTACAGCAGTTTCTGCTGCTGATGATACATGAGAGGAGAATGTAAACACCGTCAGTCATTTGCCTTTGACTCCTAGTTCGGAATGGCTGTGTGTGCGTTTGCATTTGAGTTAAATGAGCATGACCTGGAGAGTGATTTAGGAAAAAGGCTTGGACTTGTGTCTGCCTTGATCCTAGCAATCTTTAAAATGCTGCCACAGAATCCTGTGAGTTTATTAGAGTTCGCAAAGGTGAAGTTTGTAAGAATAAGTGAGATGAAAAGCAAAAGGAGACCAGAAGAACAGGCTGCTCTTCTTGTTTCCATTTGTAGCTACATGTTTCTGGAGGTTTGTGTTTGATTTTAATTTACCTTTCACATGGAAGGTATGTCAAGTGCAGACACATCTCCTCTGTGCTTTGACTGGTCATCTGATCTTGAAAGCTGTATAGCTGGGTAACCACATGGCAGCCTAAGCTAATGTACCGTATTTTGTGTGGCATACTAGTTTCAGCAGTGCTAGCTGGTGTCTGGACTTGATCTGTCTTGCATACTGCCAGCTCTAGATACTCAAATTTATCTGCCTCCAGGCATGCAGATGTACCCAGAACTGTTTTGATTGCAGAGACATTACTACAGTTCCGTTTGTGGTTGCTGTCTGTATTTCAAAAGAGAGCTTTTATATGTAAAGTGCTGGGGAAGCTGAAATTACACTGTTTACTTGTCTTTTCTGGAAAAGGATGAAAATGCGTTCTTCTTGTCTTGCTTTTCTTAAGTGTTTTGTTTTGTTGTTTTGGGTTTTTTTGTTGCTTTTTTGTTGTTTTTTTGTTTTGTTTTGTTTTTTTTTTCCAGCAGGTCAGGCATCATTCCCCATTACTCCTTGGTCAGTGGTCTGTCCCAGGATCCTGCTGGTTGGTTTCTAAAAGGCACATTTGCTTAGTCTTTGCTATTATACAACAGTTAATTAGCAATGGGACTATGAATGGAAAACATCATAAAGCAGAGAGGAGACTGCAAGAGTTGTACAGGGATGATACTAATTTAATGCAGATTCTATGCTCAGATAAAATTTGTTCCTGGCAAAAGGTGTTGGAAATTTTATCAAAGTTGTTAAAACTTCAGCCCACTTATACCAGACCTGCATCTGACTCTCTCAGTGATCATAGCCTAATATATTGAGGCTGGCTCTGGGTTAGATCTTCAACTCTTGCTGTCAATGAAAGATTTATCACTAGGTTGCATGGGAGTAGCGTTACAACTGTGGTGAAAAATGAATGATTGTAGCACTTCTTAATTTTTCCTGTGCTGCTTCTTGCACACTGGCTCAGTTGTTACTCCCAGCATGAAAGGGAAATCCTGCAAAGCTGATCGCACCTATGAGTTTCAGAATGACAATATGGCATGTTTAAAAAAACCAAACTTCAGCCCCACCCTGCCCAGGCACGGTTGAATGTTTATTTCAGCAAACCCAGAAAGTCTGCATCAGCAGAAAATAAACTGTTTTGTTCACTCATTCTTGAGAATCCAGACTAGTGCAGAACAAGTGAATGGCAGCTGTGCGAGTGTTTATTTCTCTCCATTAAATGGAATTAGTGTCATAGTCATAAAGGTATTTTGTGAAATAACATTTGCCCCAATTTATGGTACAGAACATGCACTGCAAATGGTGTGCTTCTTTCTCTGAAAGTACTAGTACTTAAAAATTAAGTCCTGAGCTAACTCAGTCTCTGCTAACTTGCACAAAATCATAACCAGAAGAATGGGGTCGTCAGGGGCAGGGGGGCTGCTGCTGGGGAGCTGAAAGTTACAGGAGATCGGAAGAGAGAGCTGCTCGGTAAGGACAGGCTCTGAGGTAAACTTCCCATGTTATCCACACAACTAGAGTGCACTTCTCTGCAGAATCACAGGGTTATTTTTAATAGACAAATTACTGCGTTTTACATATGAAACCATAGTTTCTAATAAGGTTTGGGTGATCCGTGCTTTAATGTGCTGTTCCTTCCATGTACTTGGAAAAAAAAAATATAAAAAAGGTGAGTCCAGGGTGCTGGACTTGTAGGAGATTAAACACTTAACCTAATAGCAGTTTAGGAGGTGAAGTTGAAGGTTTTCTTGTGGGTCAGGACATCTGTACCCTCTTTCTGTGCCAGATGGAATTTTTCTGTCTCAAGTATTCACACATCATGGAAATGATGTGAATATCCACTTAAATACATTTTAGTTGTCTTTAATCTCCAAGAATGTGCTAACGTCTTTGTTTGAAACTCAGATTTTGGGGAAGATGAACCACTTCTGAGTCTGTTGAGTTTTTGCTCATTCTTAAACATAGGTGATTCCTGGAACTTGGGTACTATTTTTCTTTCAGTTTTTTGGAACCCACCTCTGCCTTTCTTGGTTCTGCCAGGCGTGGAAGGAGGAGTGGCAAAAGTCCATGAGAAGTGACTGTTCCCATGGGGTTACAGCATGACTGAACATAGGGGAAACAGTGCTGGCGTGTTATATCAGGGATCAGTCAACAAGATCTATGAACTTGAATTTTATGAAACTTGCAATATCACAAGTTACATAAATCATGTAACAGAAAAGATGACAGAAAAGTACTCTAATATATTGTTGTACTTTCAATCATAATGAGTATGCATCCTAGAAACATTTTCAACATGTTTGTAGAGATCTTTGTGGGTGAAGACTTGCAAGTTCTTCAGGCCATTCATCCTAGCACTTTGCTATCCTTACAACTAAAATTCCTAAAATTCTCTTTTTGCAATTTAAGTTCATCACTTCTTATTCCATCTACTCTGCCTATAGAAGTTAGTCTTCCATTTGCTCTTGTGGAAAATTTTTATATAATTAAAATCTGGCAGGCTGCCACCCCATTCTCTTAGTCTTTAGACTAACCGATCCCATTCCTCAAAGATAGTTTTTTCCTAGACCTCCAGTGATTTTTATTTTTTCCCTTTGGACTCTCTTTAATTGGATAATACTTGTGTGTGAGCATGCCTATAAACATTTTAAGAATAAACTAAAAGGTCTTACAGCTTTGAACAGATAGCATTCTGCACACCAAATAACAATGTCTATGTGAAGACAGTATGTTATTAGTTTTAGAACTGTCTTAAAAAAATTAATAAGTATGTGTTGTGGTTTCAGTTGGGATAGAGTTAACTTTTTTATTAGCAGCTGGTGTAGTGCTGTTTTGGATTTGGAATAAGAAATACTTTTGATAGCACACAGGTGTTTTCGGTTGTTGCTAAGCTCTCAAGGCCTTTTCTGCTCCTCACGCCGCCCCACCAGTGAGCAGGTGGGGGGGCACAAGAAGTTGGGAGGGGACACAGCCAGGACAGCTGATCCCCACTGGCCAAAGGGATATTCTATACCATGTGAGGTCACACTTAGTACGTAAAGCTGGGGGAAGAAAAAGAAAGGGGGGACATTCGGAGTTATGGTGTTTGTCTTCCCAAGTAACCATTATGCGTGGTGGAGCCCTGCTTTCCTGGAGGTGGCTGAACACCAGCCTGACCATGGGAAGTAAGGAATTAATTACTTGTTTTGCTTTGCTTGTGTATGCAGCTTTTGCTCTGCCTATTAAACTGTCTTTATCTCAGCCCACGAGTTTTTTTTGTCACTTTTAGTCTTCCGATTCTCTCCCCCATCCAAACTGGGGGACAGTGAGTGAGTGGCTACATGGTTCTAGCTGCCGAATGGGGTTAAACCACGACAGCGTGACTCCTTTTAGCAAGCAATAGTGATGAGAGTATGCAGGATTGTTCCAAATGTTGCAGACTTTTTCGTCAGCTTATCAAAACCTGTGCCAGTTCAGATGAATGAGAAATACTGGTTACTTAATGGGAACAGTTTTCTAGTACAAGCAGAAGAAATGTTCCTGGCTGCATTTGGGTTCATGTACAGATGCCCTCTTAAAGGGTGTCTGGTTCTTCTCCTTGCTAGTGAAAACTTAGGAAGTTCTGTGCTAGTATAAGTGAATTGTCTCTCTTGTCTTGTACTTTGCTTGCAGCCTGCCACCTGTAGAAAGATTGCAGAGAATTTGTTCAATCAGCTCAACTTATGGCAACTTAGCAAACAGGAACTTTTCCTGTTTTCATTGTTTTATGCCCCAAAATCTAATTTAAAATCACATTCCTCTCTGATTGCTGAGGGCAATGGAATGTGTTTTCCTGTGGATGTGTGCTCTGTGCCTGGGCAATACAATTGTTTCAGCTATGCTCATCTTTCTTATGGCCTCCCTGACATCTCAGTGTCCCTGCAGCAACCAGGTTAGGGAGAGGGCTCCTCTGGGATTTGGCAATAGTGACAGCCGTGGAAAATCCCACTGCTTCAGGATCTTCCTGTTCCTCCCACCTTCACCACCTGCCTGTGCTCACCCCTCTACTTCTTCTAGTCTGTTCTGCTGCTCATTTTCCATTAAAAAGTGCTTGCTTTATATGGCAGAAGAGAGCTGCCAGGAGGGGATGCTTACAGCATTGATTTGGGGGGAAAACAGACAGCAAGTGCATTGCCATCCTGGAGAGCGGAAAATGGTCCTACCCCAAAAGTTCATTTTCTCATGAGCCTGAAACTGTTTTCAGTGGTCCTTGTCCCATTTCTATTATATCCCTCGTTTATCCTCCCACAACTCCTGAGTTCTTAATCATAGTGTCTCAAACAAATTCTTGCCAGTGACAGGGAGAAGAGAGAAAGCTTAACTTCCAGCCGCCAATCAGTGACCCCGCAGAGCCAGGACAGAGGCCCCGCTGTGCTGCTGGACCAGTTGGATGCTGGAGTCAAGGGAACCGTGAGGAAGCAGAAGTATTTCAGGATACTTCCCAGCACACCTTTCCAGCTATATATGGGAGAGACAGCGGCGATGCCTTTGTCTTTAAACAAGCCTCCTGACCTGTTAGGAAGCAGTGGAAGTTCAGCCTGCCGGGGCTCCCGGTGCGGCGTTTCCCAGCCGGCGAGACGCGACGGCCATCTAGCGGCTGCCGACCCGGCGGGGAGCACAGCCACCGGCCTTCTGCGGAGCTGTCTCACTTCCATAGGTGGGTACTTGCGGAACTAATTGTTGGACATGGGAGTTTTAAACTTTTCCTTCTCCTGATTCGTGTAATCGAGTACTATTAATGCTATGGGCAAGGAATTAGGTACCGCAATGACTTGGTCCCGTGTGATATTTTGGTAAAGAAAGCAGTGTGAAGCAAAATCAAATGTATACAGTGAAAGGATTTAAAATAGTTGCTAGGTCATAAAATGTCATAGTTTATAGGGGAGGCTTTCAGACTTACCTTCTTGGACTTATGGTATTTAATGTTTCTGTTATTCTGACTGTTCTGAGCTAGTCAGGAAAAGAGGGAAATGTGAACAGAAGAGAGGATGCTGTTATCAGATTTTTGTTTGTAAAGGCAATAGAAAAGTTGAGACAATAGTTTTCATAAATCAGCTGTGGGGCTGTGACTGCAAATCTATTTCTAGATTAGCCAGAATGTGCCACTGAATCTTAAGGGATCTCATCAGAGACAATAATTGTCCCGGATTCCTAGGATTTTTATGGAGACTCCATATATAGTACCTAGGTGTAGTAGTAAACTGTAAAAAATATATATATCAACTTTATGCCTCTCCTAATGATATTTCTCAGAATTGCTATGGTCCGCTGTCTTCCTTGAAAACAAGTAATGTTCCCATGGGAAACAGTGAGAAATAGTCAAAGGGGCAATTTATAGTGAAATTGTCTGAAATTAAATTTGTCAGCTTCATCTGCTGGGGAAAAAAAACCGAAACAAAACCTGAAACAAAACCACAAAACCCCCAACCCTAAGCTATGTAGAAAAGGGATCAATTATGAACAAGTCACTTTTAAATGTTACTTAGATATACAAGTTCATGAGATTTAACTACATAGAAGTGTTCTACTCTTACTAAAAACAGGACAAAAACAGACATTGAATTTTGTAATGGATTAATTTAGATTAACTTCAATTAACCTAATCTCCGAATCAGTAAGGGTGTAGGAGGCTGATCAAATGAAAAAAAAAACAACCCTTGTTGTTAACCTAATTGCAGTCTTTTACATTGGAGAACAACCTATGTGTAGAGAAAGGTGCTAAAGGCAAACAATGTAGGAAGGCATTGAAGATGTCAGATCTTAATCACTTTTGAGGAGAGCAAAACGTAGTCAGTGCATATATACAGCAGTACAAAATCCTATACCCAGTATCCTTCTACCAGCGCTCCAAATTCAAGGAATATTGACATGTAACAATTGAAAACAAAAAGGGTACACTAAAATGTTAGCCTGGGAGTTTCACGCAGACTAGCAATTATGCTAGGCTTGCTGTGCAATTCTGAACCTGTCTGAGCATCAGGTGGAAAGTGTGACACTGGGTCAGTGTTAGTCTGTGCTAAGTTAAGGTTGGCTGATGACTGGGGAGACTGCATCCAGTTCTCCTCTGTCTCTGCAGCCTCTCCAGCTCCATCCTCCACAAACAGAGAAGAACTGGAGGTACGTTGCCTACTGTGCCTCTGCAGAGCTTCTGGCCTAGAAATAAGTTGCTGCTGCTGCTTGTGCATGGATGAAAGAAACAGTTGGTGTCCTGAAACTGTTGTCTGTCCCCTTCTACTAGAAATTTTGGGTAACACTGCAATAATTATAGCCCATACCTGAGAAACCTAAGACTTCCCTGTCCTGACATTCTCTAGGAGGAGACCAGATGCTATATTCTCTGAGACCCTCTGTATATGCACTCTTTACTCTTTTAAAACCTGTTTAAGTAGCAGTCCTTGATGTGTGCAGCTTCTCTTCCCTATGTGCTGAAACATGGAAACTTGCACAAGCACAAATAGAGGACAACGAAGGTCATGGGATGAAATTGAAAAGGGGAAGTTTAAGCTGAACACCAGGAAAAATATCTTGCCAGTGAAAAGTATTCTGTACTGAGTCCAACCTGCCCAGGGGAATAGTGGAAGCTCCACCTGATAGAGTACTTAACACTAACGTAAAAGTCAAATAAATATGCAGTAGGAACAGTTTTGCCTTGGCAACGAAATAGAACAGATGGCTCAGCAGATATCATCCATCTCCAACATCTATGGTTTTGTCTGTAGGATGTTAAGTCTCTAAAATATCCTGCACAGGGCTTGTGTCAACTGAAGCTGTATAAGCCATTACAAAAATCCATATCCCTTTGGGTTTTATTTAATTTTCCTTTTAGAACAGCAATAACGGCTAAAGTACATGGCGTACACTGGAGAGAAGTAACTGACTGGGATTAATGATGCTAGGTTGTATGCTGTGCCATCAGTTTTCATCAGCTGATCATGAATTGAAAGGGTTCGACTTCAGCTGCAGTGGCTATCACTTAAAAGAAGGTTCTCCTTCCTTCCCCTCCTGGACACAATCAGCCTTTAAACCTCATATGCTCACTTTGGTCCAAAATTGTCAAGTCATATATTGGATGCTTGTTGCGATTTATTTATATAATTTGATTGACCCAGACATCCTTGGCAATAGCTTAGAAATGTAATCCTATAATAAACAGTCTTATCAAGTATTCACAGCATTGTCCTAATGGAATAAATCCCCACTAGAGCCCAGATCTTCTGCTGAGCCTCACCCGTCAGTCACGTACGGCCTGGCTGCAGAGAAAAAGACGGGGTTTGCATTGCATCCTGATGGTTACTACATTTACCCTGTTATAGACTAAACAGGGAAAAATAACTCCCCAAAGGCATGGAACTCTACTGCAGGATGCCACTTGTGTGCAGTGTTCCTTCTGTGAGAAATTTATGTGTGTCTGTAGTATTAACGTGCACAGACAGACGTGCAGGTGTGCTGCTGATTTGTGAGTGTACAGCCTGCAGTATCAAAAGATTCAGTAGCGGGTTTTGCTGCTCTGAAACAGTTGTCAACCTGAAGTGTTTAATTTTGTTAGTGTCCACTTTATGGCAAGGTTTTAAAGCTTTACACTGGAAGTTGACCTAGTAGTGAAAGTAGTGATAGCATGGAATTCTTTTGAAAAATGCACGTGTGTTTTCATGTGTCTTATACTGCTACCATGTATTATGCAATTACATAATAAAGGCTACCTGGATGTAATGATAAAGTTGTAAAGCCAAACACTCCAAGAAGTCAGAAAGCCCAGAGTACCCCTTATGCCACAGGGGACCCTTGACTTCGACAAGTGACTGCTGGGAAATCCCATCCTGGGTGTTGCAGCCTTGTCTGTAGACTGGTGTTTATGTTTTCATTGCCTGGTATGAAGTGCTGGAATGTGCTCAGTGGGAGAGACTCCTCAGATAATTCAGCTCCCAAAGTCAATTAAATTTTTACTGAACTAGCATTGGTGAAGATTCTGGGAGGATTTAGTCAGATTTTGGTGGTGACAAAGTGTAACAAAAGTATATGTCTCAGCTGGACCCACTTCAAAGGTAGACATGTTAGAACTTTCCAGTGAAGGTGATAAATTTGCAATGATGACAAACAGGTGGTTTTGAGTTTGGTTGGTTGTTTTTTTTTTTCTTGTCGTCCCCCTTCCCCCTGAAGTCAGATGCAGACAGCCTTGTGGTAAATGAAGGCGGAATGCTTAAAGTTTGGCAAATGGGAAACAACAGGAGAGTTTACAATGAAAAGACAATTGCTAGGCAGTGTTGTCTGTGTATTTAGTCATTTTTCATTTTTGTATTGTGAATCATGGACCTCATCTTCTCCTTTTTTTTGTAACAGAAGGCTTCAGTCATACAGAACAGGACCAAACTTCATAGCAGCATAGCTAGCTGTTTTTTTTTTAAATACTTGTATGTTTTAAAACAAATGAAATGTTAGGAGGAAGTTTTTAAAATACATGTGGTGGATGGATTCCTAACTGCTCTTCACAGCTTTGAAAGCCTCCTGTTTAATACAGAACACCTTTCAGCAAGCCTGTAAGGCAGAAATGAATTGTAATCCAAAGCACAGCTCAAATACACATCTAGTAGCTTGTAAAAAGGAAGAACATTGTGGTTGAAGCTGATACCAGAGATAAATGTGAATTAGAAGGCTTCTAAGGAGCAGCTTTGGCACTGTGTTTAAATTGCCCTTTTAGAAATGCTTTTAACAGTACGTGATGAGTGTATGTTTAAGGGAGGAATGTATCTGGGGTAGGAACTGATTAAAAATTAATTTACAATAACAGCATGAAAGGTAGAAGCGGACAGGCTAATGTTTTATTTAAATGGCTTTACCATCCTGTGTTTCTCTAGTGTAAGTTTTGTTATGAAAGCGAAGCCCATAGGATGCAATTCAGTCAGAGCCTCCATGGGGGGGTGAAATGTTTCTTTGAGGAACGCAATTAACACCCCACCTCACCCCCCCCTTTTATAGATATAAGACTAGCAGGATCAAAGCATCATGTAAAGCAATAAAATTAGGAGACAGTTAATGTTAGTTTTGAATATGATGTAATTTTCCATCAATAAGAAAAACCCACAAAGGGTGAAGCCCTTCACAAGGTGAAGCCAAGCCAAGCCCAGAAAAAGTGCTGCGTGATGGCCAGTGGAGTATTTTTGCATTTTTCATTATAATAATATACACGCTCTGAAAGCTGAAGATCTGCTACCACATACAGACTAACTGAATTAATGTAAAATGCATATATAGTGAAGCCCAAAGAGCAACGCTGCATATATGTCTTGTAATCCTAAAGGTTTTCTTTGGAAAAACATTGGGGCTCTTTGGGGTTTGGCTGGTCTCAATCAGCTTATATGAGGAGACGAGCTAAATGCAGAAGAGGCAAAAGAAGCAGTGTGATTTTTAGAATACAATCTGCATGCTAATTAGTGTGTTGATTCTGTCAGTTTTAACTAACTGTGCCTTTTCCTGTATGTTGGCTAGAATTCTGGGCTAGGATGATGGTCTAACAGATATCACAGCTGGATCTGGGTTAAAAAAAGAAGTAGTACTACAAGAAAATCTTCTGTTTTGTGACTGCCATCACTAATAAGTTATTGCAGAACTGCTGGAAAAATGCATGTTTCACTCAGATGCTTGAATCCCTGTACAAGTCTTCCTTAAAAAAAAAAACACAAAAAAAACCCTGCTAAAGTAACTGATGGAAGTCAAGAAAATAGAAGCAAATGCTTGAAGAAAAATAACATTTTCTGATAATGTTGATTATGGGGAAGAATTACTTCAAAAGAATGGTGAGTGTAGTAATGGGGGCTGGATGTGTTTAGCGTTTTCGCAGATCCTTTGCTTCCTTACCGTCCTGAGGTAGCTGATATAGGCCTGTCTACCCCTGGTTTTGATTAGTAGCATCAGGTCCTTTCTGAATGTGGTTTTGTTGCGCCCTCTCTCTTGTGATCTTCACTTTATCTTTAAAACAATCAGTCATTCCTAATGATCCTGTAGTGTGTCTGTAGAAAGTTTTAAAAAATATTCTGATGAATAATAATCATATTTCTGGAATTTTTTTTTTTAATTTCTGGTGATTTAGGACTTCATCCAGTACCTATCCAGTACTGTGTTTCCACAAAAATGGACATAGTGTATGTAAAGTGCCTCTACCTGTGAAAGTGGCAATCCGTATTTTACCAGGTGCATTTCTAACAGTATAATTCAGCTTTCATTTAGACAGATTTGTAATAGTATAATTCCCTTGATTTCCACAGAGATACTTTTTATTTGCGCCAGTTTAAATGGGATTAGATTGGACCCCAGCGTTTATATAGTAGAGTGAAGTCAATGCTGGACAAATAAGACAAACGTTTATTTTGACTAGGTACATTAAACAAAATCCAACCCACGTGTAACTGCTGAGTCCCTGATGAAGCTGGTCTTCTGTATGTGGAGGGGGAACCATTTTCACGTTGTGCAGGTAAAACCGTGCTGACGGTGCTGTATTTTTGCTGTGTGTTACCAGCAGAGGGCAGATAAATACACCTTTTCCAACCTTTGTAATATTTGTAAAGGAAAGTTCCACTGTAAAAACATAAGCAGCAAGTTTTATATATTGCAGCAATAAATTATGAATCTGTAAAAAGAAATAAAATCAAAACAAGCTTTTCATATAAAAGCAAAGTCAAACAAGAGCCAAAATTTGCAATATCAGCTTTTCAGTTGATGCTTTAGCACCATCCTTTTTTAACCTTACTCTCTTGATATATTAAGCCATGACATCAGCTGTTTTCTTTCCAGTTTTTTCCTCTTTGGTTAGTACTGTAATTTTCTAGCATTATATAAATGATACATAAGGGAGGGGGGAAATTGTATCTACTGTCAGTGTTTTCTGTTTTGCAAGGTCTACTCTTTATTTTTCCTTAGCTGCATATTCTGGTTATCCGCAAGTTTCTTGCCAGATTTCTTCCAGCTGGTACTGCAGCACTCATCGCATGACCCAGGCACAGCATATGCTTCTCCCTTGGACACCCATTACTTCTTTCCTGAAGCAAAATCTGAGTAATGCCTGGATCTGAGAATTTCAGTTTGGTTAGTTATAAGCAATTTGTCTAACCTGTCTTTTCAATATCTCACCAGACTGACCATATAACAGGTCTCGGTGTCTTCCAACATAGAATCTGTGGCTTCTGGGAGAGTGGGAGGATGTCAGTCTTGCAATGAAGTGAATTTGCTTCCTGTGGAAAACTGATTCCCCAGCTGGGGAAAGGCCCTCTTCAGGACATGGCAGAAAAAGAATTTGTAGCTACAGGAATTTCACAAGCTTGCAATTGTCACACAGGGAAATTTCAGAGGTTCACTTCAGCCCAATGATACCTGCTGCTTATGTCTCGGTCTGACTCCTTGTCTTTTGTATACAGACCACCTTCATTTTCCTGTCATTTAATGAGACCATGCAACCTTCAAGAATTTGCTTTTAGCTTTGAGAAAATACTCTGAAGAAGCGATCACCGAAATAAATTTGCTAGTTTCTTATATTCAGGTGTGGCACAAATGCATACAGTGTGAGCACTATGATTTTTACTATGTCACTGTAGTTTGCTTCATGTGTCATGAAGTGGACACGTCCTATCATTTCTGCTACCTAAGTCAATATAAGAATGCCCATGTGATTATTTTGTGTATTTGAAATAGACCTGAAATTCCTGTTAGATTTTAGCTAACAAAGATAACTATATCACAAAAAGAAGAAAGATACTTGACTTAGAGTTCTTTAAATGTCTAGATGCAATACAGTTCTATTTTCACTGCATTCCACATCTCCAAGTGGTGTCCAGGGACTCCACGTCAAACTATATTTTATCACATTAAAGTAACTCTGTGACCTTCTGTAAAGTAGAAGTGTGTCACGTCAGTTAATAGCTGTTGTTATAATATTGGTAAATGAGGGATAATTCCAAAACCAACTGGACTTTGCCACATTTGTCTGCATGAAGATGTCGCTATTTATTTAGATCATAATGCCTACAAATTCCAGTGACAGACATCTCTAAGTGCAGTCCAGTGAAGAACTACAGTCTAAGTCAATGAATAACTACATATGCAGGAGAGCATCCAACTCCACTTGGATAATCAGAGGCTTTGACAACAAGTGAATTATTTTGCTGATTAAATATATAGCCCAAGCTCATGGGCTTTGAAAGTCATGACTTCTCCTCTCTTGGAAAAAAATGGCATATCTAATCAAATTCCCTTTGTCTTTAAAAAGTACTTATTCAGCATATGGAGGGAAAGGAAAAGGGTTTGGGCTGTGCTTTCCACAGCCGGTGGTCACACAGGATTGCTACTGAAGGGGAGTGTCAGCTAAAAGTTACTGTGTGATTGTAGTCTATGTTTAGGTCAGAAATAGTATCGCCGCGGGCTTCTCAGTTCCCCTCTTTTGTTGAGCGCTAACAAGTGGCATCAGTCTGAATGGTCAATGAAGTAAGGAAAATCTAGCTTTTTTAAAATTTACCCTACTGTTCTGTTTCATTTAATTATATACATAATACGAGAACAATTACAGTGTAAAGTACTAGCCCTTTACTGACAATTTTGTGTATCACATGCTATTTTTTCCCCAATGGCTTATGCCCTCCTGCATTGGATTAGTTTGCTCCTGGAGTTGGCAATTAGGTTGAATATGAAGGGTCTAAACCCACAGAAGGAAGCTGGAATAGAGGATGGATGCTGGATCTGGCATAGGAGGAGGCTGTTTGGCTGGCTGCAGCCCTAGGCTGCTGTCCAAGGAGAAATTAGACATTAAATATAAGAAAAGCACTCCCACCCGAACTGCTCCTCCAGCAGTTTTGCTTTACTTCCCTCATGGCTCAGTTTAGTGTCACGTCCATCCAGTCTCATGGCCTGAGAGAGCTGAAAGTTGAATAATTGCATGTTTACAATTCCTAAGGCATTCTCGCTGTTTCTGTGGAGACGGGAGAAGAGTAAGATGTATTCTGTAATAGATTCCTTCAGTAAGAAAAACGGAGAATACTTTTATGGGGCAATAGAACAGTTGGACGTTAACTCATAGATGTCAGATAATGTCATGCTTGCATGACAGAGACAGGCTGTTTGCAAGCCACAGGGCTAATTTTTTTTTCTTCACACAGGACATGTAAGGCTGTTTGGATTATTTTGTCTGGCTTCCAGCAACGGAGCAGAGATTTCTATGCTAAATGGGTCAGGGTTTTGAACTATTTGGAACAGATGGAGAGAAAATTGGACTGTTGTGACAAGAATGGGAAGTTTCAATGCAGATGGATTAAGAGGTCACCTTTATACTCTAAACTCCTTTTTTTTCCCCCCACCTGTGCCCAGCATACAGCTAAACTTTTGCATAATCTATCCTAGTCATAGTCACTCTTTTGCAAATAAAATAGTTAAAAAACCCACCTTTTCTATGAACTAGTTACACCTTCATAATTATCTTTCCACTCTGTCATAAAGAAATACTGCTCTGCAAGTGGAGGAGAAAGGTATTCTAGGAAAAATTACAAGGAAAAAAAAAAAAGATGTTCCAGCAAAAGAAAACGTCTTTTGTCCAAAGTAAATGAGATGATCTAAACCATTTCCAATTGCCCTCTATTTCTGTGGCCTATGTATTGTAACTTGGGTGTAAACCTGTCTTCTGCTGGAGCTGTTAGGGGAACACAGCTGTTTGCCTGGAGTGTTGGGATGTTTGGTCACTAGTATGTATTCTGTTTAATGATTTACTGACACTGTTCTCAAGCTACAAAAAACATGAAGTAAAAGAAAAGTCATAAACACCTTACCTTCCTCTCAGTTAGTGATGCTCTTTGGCAGCTGTTAAGCCCTTGGGATATCTGCCTTTGCGGTATTGATCTTAGTTACCACCCTAACTATAGGCTTTCAAAATATTAGCCTCAGCTAAGTGGCAGGAACTGAAGACAATTGTCTGTTGTTTTAATTGCCTCTTCATAACTGATTATGGACTTTTGGACATTTCCTGTAGCCTTACAAGCTGTCCATTGCTTGTTTGTTTTTTGGGGTCAAGAATATAATTTTTTTCAACAGTGTTTGCCATACCTGGGGCTTGTCAAATGTATCCACAATTAGTAAATATTTGAATGTGTTTGTGGAAATTGTAGATTTGATTGTTTGGCAACGTTTCAGGGCCTTTTTTTTTAAGCTTTTTAGCGTTTCTCAATCTGGATGCCTGGAAAAAGGCCAAACAATAATATCCTCGCATATCAGCCTGCATAGTAGCACCAAGTCCTACTGTTTCTATGACAACAAATAGCTTTTTCATCTCTCCCAAATAAGGTCAATGAAGTACAGTAGCTTGTACAACAGATGAGTGGGAATATGGCAAGCCTTCTGGATTTGAAGGTGTACAGGTATCTGTAAAGGCTCATATTTCTCAGACTTTGGTTATGCTAATGCTATAATAACAAACTGACTGCAGTGCCACATGGAGATGCCTGGATGAGCTTCAGGTTAGGTAGCTCAGGTACAGACAGCAATCTACCCAGTGCATTAAGGAACCGTGAGTTCATTTGCTCTGCTGAGGAGTGACTCGTGTGTTGGTTTGTCTTGTTCAAATGCCTCCCACTGAGTTCAAGGAAGCTGTAGCATAGAAGGGAGTTTTTCTTAAAGAAAAAAACTTGTTTGATTATCTCCTTCCCATCAGCATTCAACAGGCACACATATCGCATTAAAAGAAATTACTTCAGACTAGGAACAAATTTTCACATTTTTCTCATGTCTTCCCATGCTTTTGCTTCCACATTTCTGGGAATGCTTTATATAGCCCATTCCTCTGTTCTTCCTGAATCTCCACTGAACATTTCTTTTTCAGTCTCACTTCACCAAAATTGCACTTCACTGCTTTTAACAATTGGTTTTTTAATGGTCAAGTTCCAGGTGGTCTTACCCTTTCAAGGCCTTCTCTGCAACCCTTGATCCTTGCTATTTCTTTCTCCCTCATCCTTTTAAAACTCAGCATTTTTGGTTATCCCTCGAGCCTGTTTTTCAGCATCCTCTCTGGCTGTGTCTGCTCTGAATACCAAAGCTGGGACAGCAGCTTGTGGGGAATTCCTGGCTGTCCTTTGCAGGGGCTGGCAGGCGGATAGGCGGCAGTGCTGCTGTGTGCTGATAGCGTGGGCTTTCTGCTCTTCAGGCACCTCCTCTAAATCGAGTTTGTGGAGCTGCCTGAGTGGTAGCCCTTTGTCACTGTTTCTAGATGCCAGACTCCTTATAACTGTTCAGAGGAGAAAAGACAGGCAGCTTGCAGCTCGCCTTCAGCAACGGCTGCAGTCAGTGAACGTGGGTACATTTACCTTAATTTTTCACTCTGCATGCAGGAGAAACACACTTCTCACGTACCTGTTACAGCTTTTGGGCCAAAATACTGGTACTTGGTAGCAGGAGACAATCTTTTCTTCTGCATCATCTGTTGAGATTTTAAACTTTGAAGGGAACAAATTGTATTGAAAATGATGCTGAACAGACTGTTGTCCTTACCCCGTACTGTGTGCTGTGGACACACATCTGTAAATGTCATTCTGTGTTTTATGGAAAGAAGGCCTCTTTTTTAATCTATTTTGCTTCAGCACTTGGTGTACCGTATTTATTGAAGCCCTTCCAAATTGTAAACTAAATAAAAAAAACATGTTCCCTTTACTGTCTTTTAAACAAGCACTCTTTCTTATTAAAACATGATTACTTTACTGATGTAAGTCATGGAGGCACAAAAAGAACCAATAGCATAATGCTATTGAACGTTTTTCATGGAGGAAAAGCCATTAAAATTCCAGCAGGGTGTGAGTTTGACTCTACTATATATGATATTTTCTTAAGTGCAAATGTGCCAGCTGTATTCTGCATTATGTCCTGGATTTTGCACCTCATAATGGTGGATATAATTATCAAATGGACTGGAATACACACAGCAAAAAATATTAGTATTCCAGAAGTAATTATGGTCCAGGATTGAAATACCCCTACGTTCCTCAGGGAGGCCCAGAGTCATGCTAGCATCATTCTGAAATTTGGGTCAGGTATTTAGAGCTAGACTATGAAATGAAGACACAAAATGAAGGAGAAGGAGGGGGATTTCAGTATTCTGAATCAAAGTAGATGAATCTTCTCCTAGATGAAACTAGCTATGCAGTTTTTTAGGAAGAAAAACAGTGTTTCAGGCTCCTGTTCAAACTTTGTTTGAACAACCTTTGCCCAGCCAAAATTGAACTACCTGGAGGAGATGAGAGAAGCTGAATCATAGCCTAAGAAGGAAAACTTTCAAAACCTCCAATGCCATTTTGCTGTTTTCCTGATGAAAAGCCTGGAGAGGAGTGTGTGTCACAGCTGGGGATGTGGAGGGCAGGTGAGGAAGGGGTATGACACAGGCATAAGGTGCTGTGAGTAAAGCACCAGCCAGTGAGACTGGAGTTTGCCTTTTTAATCTCTGCCTCTCAGCTAATTTTCAGAGAAGGGGACAAACAGCAATTATGCATGCTGGGGATGCTAGTGGTTGGTTGCACTCTTGAAGACTGGTCCAGATCCATTGGTAGGACTGGAAGTGTTTCCATAGACTTCAGCCGTGCTCAAACTCCAGGAGCAAACTGGCAATGTTACAGACCTTACGTATACTCTCTAATTGCTCCAGAATGGGAGGCACACTTGGAGGTGTTCCATGGCCTGTCTGAATGCCCTGTGAGCTATTTGAATGATCTATTTGTGGCTCATTTTTAAGCCACATTTTTTTCTATGTTTTTGTGGAAATAGATCCATGATGCACGCTCCATGAAGCTCTACTGTATCGATTTGAGCCTGTATTGATTTAAGTGGAGGAATGTATTGTTTGTCAATAACAATGCATTTGGTCAGCTCCTACTAGCCTGATGACTGTGAGATGCGAGCTGGGCTCAATATGTGGACTTTAAGGTTACAGTGAGATAAATTTACCCATTGTGTCGACATAATATCTTGAAGATGAAGACGGTTTATTCCTGTTATTTGTTTCTCTCTGATGCAGGAATGAAGTCTAATTGCTTTTAGGTACAAAAGAAGAAAAAAATGTTCTTTAGTAGAATTAATTTTAAAAGGTGTTAACAAGAAGATGTCCTTTGCTGCCATGTCAGCAAATTTCAGGGAGATGTTCCAGGACAGGAGGATTGATGGGAAAGGAATTGTTAGGGAAAATGTAGCAGGAGTTTAAAAAACTGTGTGTGGCAGTAAGCATATTGTATTTTTTTTTTATTTGCCTGCTGGTCAGAGACTTACAAAAAATCAAAGCAATTTTCCTGGCTGCAAGCTAAAACTGTAAACCTCATGAATACAAAATATGTAGATAATTCAAACACATTTGCAGTCACGGTTTGTACAAGCAGATAGGCCATTTCTGTGAGCCTCTTGAGGAAATTTGCAAGTGCTGTGGCAGGGTTTGACCTTGCCAATATTTTATACCAAAACAAGGAAAGCTGTAATTAGGAGATGCAGACTTGAGAGGCAAAGGTCAGATAATCCACTAAAAACACTATTTAATGTACAGTTCTCTGAGCACAAATGCTGTTGTACGAGAAGTACTGTTGATTAGATCTGGTGTATTAAATCCCTTCTAATACTATAGCACTTAATGGATTACAATGGAAAATCATAAGCAAGAAAAACCACAGGAAGAACAGTGTGATTCTTTAATTATGCAAGCAGTAAAAGGGTCGCCTCTTTTTTCCTAATCAAAATTTCTTAATCAAAATTACTAGCAGCTAGAGAAAATGTGAGTTGTTGTTGTTTTATATGAAAGTAATTAAACTTTCCTTTAAAAAATATTTCCTGCTAGTGACCACTGCATGACACTTAAATACTCAGCATGCCACTGTCTGCAGGGATGGGGCAAACGCTGCTACCCAGCAGCGCCTGCCTGAGTCTTGGCCAGGGGTTCTTGTTGCAGTTTCTCTCTGCCACAGGTGTCGTTAATAAGTAACAGTGTGATATGGATGCCTGCTTCAGCACCCACTAACACTTCTGACATATTCTTTGTTACTTAATAAATTAATAATGACCCAGTGAGATCTGAACTGACAGGTTAGGATTTGAGCCGGTCTGTTAAAGTCACTGCCATATTCTGGGTATGCCTTTGGAGTCTGCAGCTCAATGCGTGATCAGAGAGATGAGGAAGGGCACAGAGAAGTCTGTAGCCCACTCATTCAGTCTATTGGCTTGAATGGTACATGGTCCCTTGGAGCCTGCTGTGATTTGATATGGATTAAAGCAAGATTTAGCTGCACTGTAAGCCTGAGGAAGAGTCATTGAGCTGTACATCCTCAGTATATGCCCTATAATATATTTAGTCCTGTGCTCATAAGTACATTTGAGACTTACTTTAAGTCTCTGCTTTAAACGTAAGGCTGCCCCTCAAGGGCCTCTACTGAACCCCCAGTGCTGCAGGAGGTGATGTGAGTTTCCTCATTGTGGAGTTTATGGTGTTTGGCTAAACATGATCCAGATCAAAAGCACTTTTTTATAAGGAGCAGTAACCATTACCTCCTCTATGTTAGCCCTATGTGGAGGTCAGCCATCAGTCTGCAGGCAGGTTAGAAATACCATAAGCATCTCTTCCCTAAAAAACCCAGGAAAAAGGCTGTGATTTCATTATGACAGGGGTCTCAGTCGCTGTATCATTCCTGTCTCCAGGAATTTTACTCTTAGAACACTACTGTCAAGCTCTGCAACAAATTATTGCATGAATTCTGAAACTTCTCCCATTTTGCCTTACTATTGCATGGGTATTATTTTGCAAGCAAAACATGTCAACTTCCCCTAGTTCTTTTGCAGCATGTGGCAAGTGAGTTTTGCAACCTGAGGACTTCCTGTACTCAGAGTTTATTATGGCTTAGCTGATCCTGTCATTAAGTACAAAGCTCTCCAGCTGTATCATAGAGATGGTAAGGTCTTCTTCATAACAAAGACCTTGTTTTCCTGTTTGCATGAGTCTTTTGAGATAGAATTTCATCAACAGCAAGAATAGGTGTGCATCCAGTGGTAAAGGCCTATAAAGTGTGTGGTGATACAGATAAACAGAGCGCTGATTCTTTAGAAATATGGATGAAGAACATTCAACAAAGTAAAAGTTTCAGTGGTTGCGTAAACCACTGCTATCTCTCTTCATTGATACGTTGGTCTCTTTTTGACCACATCGCAGTATCAATCTGGGTTATTCTTAGGAAACAGAATCATTTTGGATTTGGAATGGCTACATAAAGAACAAAATATTTCTATATAGTTTTAGGTGCTCTTTTACTGTGTGGAGCTTTGGAGCAAAGTCTTCTTTCTTCCTGGCTTGGCTTCAAGTTTTGATGAGAATAGAAAGACACAACGGCACAGTTTCTCCATCAAGTGCTTTTAGAGGTATTGTTTGAGACTGATGTAAACTTCAGGGGTTCTGAAAGCAAGCTAAACTTTATAACTGAATTTTAAGCTTCTCTCTCCATGAGATTGCATCTCAACGAATGCCCAGTTTGTAAGGGCACCGTTTTAAAAGATGAAGAGCTATATATAGCTAGTTTGTTCCACAGGACTGAAGTAACAGTCCATCGGAATGGATGCTCCAGTCTCTTGGAAAAGTTTATGAACCCTAGATAATATCCCAGGGAAATCTTCTGCACTTGGGATTTGTAGGGAAACTTGAAACCAGGTAAATTACATGTGGGATTTCACTGTTCATAATTCTTGTAGGGCTATGCCTATTAGCACATCTTTTCCTTATAACTTTGTCATGGTTTGGGCTGTTACGTTAGTCTGGAGACACAAGCCTAAGGGGCAAAGGCTCCCATTTTTATCTATGTCCCTCAAATGTTTTTTTAAAATTTCATTTTAACTACATTGCACATTTGACAGTTGATTTTTTTTCTTCTTTTCCTATTTTCTTTACATCTATTCTTTTGTTCTACTTGGCGTGCTAGAAGGTCACACAAAGAGCTCTGACAATCTTGGCCGCCTCCCAAGCGCTGCCATTCCATTTTTCAACATCTCAGAGGCTTTCTCTTGATGTTACTCAGCATTTCACAGCCAAACATTGTGTAACTGCTGCTACAGGGTGATTTTAATCCCCGCAACAGATGCGTCTGTTTAAGCCATATCACAGGTTTGCATTGTTGAGGAAACCATTTGTAGCAGAGGCTCAATATCTCTTAATGCATATGTGTTAAATGAGGTCACCACTTTGCAGGGAATGCTCTAAAAGATACAGACATGGTCTTTGTGGGCCCTTTGTCCATGTAAACAAGCACTGTTCACTGCCACTAGAAGATATTCGTAAACTCCAGAAGTGAGAGTTTGAGTATACAGTTGTTTTGAACATAAACTGACAAGAAAAAAATAGTCCTAGCATGGTTTTGGAGAAATGCCTACTATTGTCTTAACACTTTTAATTCTGACATTGACAAAAGAGTCATATAGTAATTATCCAATTTTAATTTTTAAATCAAATTATAGGGGACAGGGAAGTAATGGATTTTTTCATGCACTAGCAGTTATTTTCTGTTTACCACTACTCAGAATATCCTTGAGTCATTTGTTATATCTGTCCTCAAACTGTATTAAAACTGGGACAAGACTGCACTGAATTTTGCATGCAGATGATATGGTCACTTTGTGCTAACTCAAGATATGAGTATCGTCAGGCAAAAATACAACTGGCCAATAATATGTATGAAATTAAAAGGAAATAAATGCTCTTTTCAATCAGAAGTGTGCTGGTAATAAATGCTGTCTATTAAAAAGGGCTATGCAGAATTTAAAAATATGTTCACCAAATACTATAAAATTGTAGAAAACAAATTGATTTAAACATACAACCAAAATGAACTTTCTTCCATTTGTGACACAGCTTTCAGACACAACAGTATTTTGCAGATAAATAAAAATCTACCTTCAGTAATAAGCCACAAGCACTAAAGAAAGAACTGTTGAAAATGTGTTAGAGTTTTCAGATTTACTACTGGTTTCCTAAGCAGGAATTAAAAATATCTTTTAAATGATTATTTCATCATTTGACTTCATTAGAAAATCACACATGAGTTAGATTGTAATTGATCTTAAATTAAAAGCACTTGTTTATAAAATCTTCTAAAACTGATGAGCTGTGAAAAAGTCTGCGCACTGTGTCATTTCCAAAACACTGTGAAATAAACTGTTACTCTGAGTTAATTGCTTCAGACTCCACAGATTTAAAATGCTGGGTGGTGCTAATGCTTGTATAGCTTAGACTGAGCCCTCCTAACGTCTGAAAAGTTTGTCCACTGTGGAGATGAAAATGTAGGAACCAGGAAGAAAATTAATTTTAAAAGGTATTTGAAAGGCCAGACTACATTATGCTCAAATCGAATCAAATTATGCAAGGGATTAAGGATAGGCTTTTTGTGCTAAGAGAGTTTTGGACTAGATTTTGAAATTATTCCTCCTTTTTTCTTTGCTGTGGTAGCTCACCATTTGCCGCCTCTCCAAATGGCTCCAACAGCAGGGTTCAGAAAATACGCAGGACTCTTAATAAGAAGGTGACCTTTATTTTCTGGCCCTAGTGAGATAGCTTGGGTCACTGTTACAAACGTGTGCCTTGCTAAAAACAGGGCAGGAATCACTATGTGTTGAATAGCGGCTATGTTACACTTGTCTTTTTAAAAAATTGTATTTTTAAATTTAAACCAGTTGAAAATAAACTTTGCTGACAGCCAAGCCCCAAAAGTACATGGAAAAACACAGTAATGGAGAAATTGCTTGGATGGAAGATAGTATAAACAACTTGAGCCATCTGAACATACATGAGAGGTATGTTTATTAGAGATACCCGACAGTAGGAACTTTCTCTGAATTTTATGGGTTTTCTGGTTGCTGTAAAGCAATTGCCTTTTCAGAGACCTAATTGATTCTGGAAGAGATTGATTCTCCTCTGGTCAAGATGACTTCCGTTTTTTTTTTTTTCCTTCTCTTTTTTCCATTTATATGTGAGTACAATTTTAGCTGCATTCTGAATGTCTTGTTGATAAGAACATCACCTGTCTAATTTGTACAACACATTGAGTAGCTGTGTAGAATGAGTTCAATGGAAACCTGTCCTGTTAGAAAGAGCTAATTCATTTTATTTTTACTTTTTACTGAGAGTTGTGCTGTCCTTTGAGCAAAATTCTTTCCACACAAATACTGGGGAGAAAAAGAATCCTAAATATTAACAGAGCTACTAAATTGTTATGGAGAAAGGATTTAGGCAGACTGAGAGATATAAGCAACTTCATTTGCCCCATTTTCACCAAAGATTAATTTTCTGATTTCCTGTAATGATACCGTGATGAATGGAAGCACTGATAACAGATTAAGATTTATTCCTCACTGGCTGTAGTTTCTCCAGGGTGAATGATGTGCTTCTTCAGACAGTGAGCTTCAACAAGGTAGAATCCCAGTAATTTCAAGGAACCTCCTGTCAGGTGTCTTGAAGGACTGATAGGTGTTAACGGCCCTGGTGAGCTTCACCTGGGGCCTTTCAGCCCTGCCCATGGGCCCAGGAGCACTATTTAAACTTAGCCCTGGGCAACCACTCTCTTTTTGAGCAATGCTGTAGTGGTGCTGGTTTCCAGCTGGGCCACAGCTATGTGTGTCCCTGTCCGTGGATCCTGTCGATACAGACTCTGGCCTCTGTGTGGGCTTCCTGGCTTGGTGGTAGACCTGTCCTGTCGCTATGGGTCTGTCTGGCAGTCTGTAGACTGTGTCTGATCCTGATCTGTGGATTGACCACCAAGCTTGGCTGTGAACCTGCCTCATCACTGTGAACGTACTTGATGGATGGGGGTCATGGTTAAAGCTGCCTGCCATCTCTGGAGCTGCCCTGCTCTCGTTCTCAGGTACTGTGGGATGGGCCCTGCTGTAATCCCCAGTTCCCTACTCCAGCTAGTTTGGGCTTACACCTTTATGTCTATGGACCTAGTGTCTCCCAGTACTTAGCTAGTTCATATACATATGTAAACACATTTATTAGAAATCAAGACCTCAGGAAAATAGTTCTTAATTTCTTTTTAATTCAGGAGCACAAAGAAGCATTTAGCATGTGTAAGTTGCAAAAGACAGCTACAACGTATCAATAAGAAAGAAAATTTTCTGCTACATCTGCATTTTAAAACTGCAAGAACTTTAGCAGTAAAAAGGCCTATAAATCCAATTGTTTTAAAGCTTACGCGAGTTTGGTAGCTGTGTTGGATTTAGGGTATTTTATTTCTCATAATGGAGCAAAAAGTTTCTTCTAGTTTTTCCTAAAAAATCTGTTTCTAATTTGATTTTCAGAATACTTATGATTATGTATAGCTAAAAATAATAATGTATCCAAATATAAATCAAATCACTAGAGGCTGAAATATGCATTTATCCATCTAGTCTCCTTGGTTTAATACCTAGTGAACCAGAAGAAAAAAATACCACTGCATGACTTCGTAACTGTAGTACAAACTAAATTTAAGACTTTACCTAAGCAAAGCAGCCACAACAGAAATATGATTTAGCTATAAAATCAGAAGGTATTTGGGTGCAGGGCTTTAATTTGGTTTATTATAAAGATGTTGACAGATGCATTCACTTAGTCAGGAAAGATATTATTTGTGACTAACAAATGAGAGTGAGTTGTGTGTGTAAATATTTTTTTTTTAACAAATGTACTTATGTTTGCCCATGTGACTTCCTGCCAGAATTCAGGCTTATCCTGAACAGGGATTGAACTAAAAACTAACTAGAGCTGAAAGGGTGGCTATGAGAAGACACACTCCAGAAAATGCCAAGGGTCCTTGAGGACAATGAAGCAATGAAAAAAATTAAAATTTAGTTTTGTAGCTTCTGCTTTAGTTGTCCTAGACTTGCAGCTAAGATCAAAGGGAACCTTTAAAATGTTGGCACAGGGAAGAGGAAAGACTGAGCAATTTGCCAGGGGCTGCCCCAGGAGCCTCTCTGAGGGCTGATGGGAATGGAAAGATAAACTCGAATGACTTCAAGTGAAGCAAGCAAGCTGTCTTTGCCCATGGCTGAGGTGGAGATAACTGGGTTGAATAAGACTTACTAGTACGTTCAAGGAAAGATTAAAGTTTAAGAAAGGGTCAGCGTTCAGAATATGAATAAATACCACAGGAACAAGTGCAAGTATAATTTGGGTTCAAGGCTTAGTTGAACTGACTAGTAAAGCATCTTTGTGTCAGGATAATTTCTCCTGTGTGAGGGTTTTTCAGTGATCACTCTATTATAATTGCATTTATTTATTTGTGCAATGAGTATGTACATGTGTTCACTGTCTGTCTTGTTTCATGATTTTTTAATTGGCTCTGACTTCTGTCCAGAGAACCATTTATCTCCAAGCAGAGAAGTAACTTATCACCTGTGAAAAGGTGGCGGAGCTTCTTTCCTGTAGATTTTTTTAGACTGGATTAGACAGGTATTTGACGGAATGATGTATGTATAGATGATTATTTCTGGAGGTCCACTTCCAACACCACGATTCTAGATATGTTTGAAGTTAGAGCTACAGATATATTTTTTTTTTAATTCAATTTTAAAATTTTAAGAATCCTTGTTTTGTTTGCTTAAGTAACAATCTAATTTTATAAGTCATTTCAGCCAGAATTGCCCCCCTGACACATTAAATTTGTCTCAGCACCCTGAGTGCAGCTCTATGCGTTGTCCAGGCACGAGAAGAGGGAAGTGTGGGCTTCCAAAGCTGCTGGAACTTGGCAGCCTGTTTTGTACTGAATTCTTCTGGCTTGTGCAGACAGATGACAATATATGTGGCGAGAAACAAACAAACAAACCCCAGCCCTACTACAGTCAGTATTTCTTTTCAGGTAGTAGGGCTTCCTGTATTAAGTGCTTGGTATTCTTAATTGGCATCCCATGATGTGCTATCTTTCTCCTGATCTTTGTGGGTCATGCTATTCCCTCCCATATCCAGTACAAGCCACTATGATTCATCTCTTGTTATCCCCTGAGCACTAGCTCTGGCTTTTTGATTGACTCACTGCCCCTGCTTTCATCATGACTAAAACAGTGCAACGCAAGACCAGCCATGGCAAATACATGCAGATACGGAGGCTTGCAGATGTGTACTTGAAAGTCCACTGAGCGATGGCTATGGCTTTCCAAGGCAATCCCTTTGCAAGCACTACACAATGCTTTTCGCAGCAGCCCTGGCAGTTGCCCCACCACAACAGGAGGCTGAGATGGGGGGAGAGACAGTGTTTTCCAGCTGTCGTCCTTGTCATGGGATTGTGTCTGGATTCAGGAAACAAGCATCACATAGTGTTGGAGGATTTCTCAGCAAATGTTTAGCTCTGCAGAATTCCTGCAAACCAGCAGTGGCTGCAGAATGTCGTATCATCAAGGCAGTTTGCCATAGATGTGTGGTGGGTTGACCTTCCACTGCAGCCATACGCCCCCCCTCCCCAACAGGACAAGGGGAGAAAGTAGGATGAAAACGCTTGTTGGTTGAGATAAAGAACAGATAATTTACCAATTACCATCATGGGAAAAACAGATTAAATTTGGGGAGTATTAATTTATTGCCAATTAAAGTAGATTTGGATGGTGAGAAATACAGGAAGTTAAAACAACACACTGAGTGATGTGGGGGGAATAGGGGGTTACAGTCAGTCCGTAACAGCTCCTCTCTGCTGCTCCTTCCTCCTCACTCATCTCGCTGCCCCTGTGTGGGCTCTCTATGGGCTTCAGTTTCCTTCAGGGCATGTCTAGCGTGGGGTCCTCCACAGGCTGCAAGGGAATACCCACTCCGATGCCTGGAGCACAGGCATTCTCTGACCTTGGTGGTTGCAGGGATTTTTCTCACGCTTTTTGCCTGACTGCCAGGCAGTGTTTTGCCCTTTCTTAAATGTTTTTCACAGAGGCACCACCAGCTTGGCTGAGGGGCTCAGCTGTGCCCTGAGGTGGGACTGGTGGAACCATCTGTGCCCAGCATGGTGTAGCCCTGGCCTCTCCTCACAGAGGCCACCCCTGCAGCGTCCCACTGCCAGCACCTCACCACAGACAACCTGGAACAAGATGTCTGACAACTTGCCTCTGAAATGCATTGACCTGAGGCTGCCCAGAGGTGTTTGGAGTGTTTGGGAATGCCACCACCCTGAGACCTGCCTCAGCCCTGCGATGGCTAGCTGACTCATTGGTTAGTGTCATCTGGGAGCCCTGCCGCTCATGTGGGTTGTTGGCTTGTAAATGTTGGGAGCTATTTGGGGTTTAGCAAGCTATTCCCTGTTGTTGTGTCAGCGAAGCTCTAGCTTTTGAGCAGTAAAAGGAAAGTCCTCTTTGAGCCAAGGCCTGTTTCTTTGTCAAGGAAGGCTCATGATGCTGGCTGGGGTCCAGCATGGTCTTGGTTTTGGGTTTGTTGCCCTGTTGGTCATGGCCCCTGTTATTCTGGGAGACTCTAATCATCTAATCCATCACTAGTATTAATTGCTTGCTGCTGATTTCAATCATAGAAAGAAAACGTGTGTGTATCTGAGCTGCTGCAGAATAATAGTGTGTGCTGGGGGCTTGAGGAAGGACGATTTTGGCCTGTGACAAGAATTAGGGGATTAAGGTGCAGAGAGGCCAGGGCTCTCTAAGCAGATGCCGAGACAGCCTTGTTAAAACTATAGTGACTAAGGATACTTGCCGTGAGCGCAGGAGCTGATCTTCGGGATTTCTGGAGTGGTGGCTATGGTATGGTTTTTTTGGTATGCTTTATGAAGTAACATCAGGAACATTTTATGAAAGTATCGGGAAATAATATTTCTTGAGTATTCTTATGAAACCATAAATGGTTTTGTTACATATGAAAATTATATTTTCACATTTGGTATGATAGCTGTTTTCTGCAACTTTTTCTGCATGAAAAGCTTGCATGTGAGTTTATTAGACTTTTGACTCCAATTGTTTTATACTACATTTATACTGTAATAAAATATTATTAAAGTTGTAGAGATAATGGGGAGGTAATACAGTGAGTTCTTAATGGACGTTTTTAATGAACTTCATGAAATTTTTAGTAAAAACAGCTTATTTATTTAGTGTTGTCTTAAATAGAATTTTAATAAATATTAATTTGACTATTTTTCCTTTTTAATGTTTCCACAGAATACCAGAAATGGTTAATGAAATGTCAAGGATGGTGTTATGGAATGATCTGTAAATGTCTTTTAATGAATTTCCATGCTTTGTTTTGTGTTTGATCACTCTGGCCCCATTTTGGGAAGTCTGATTTTTATGGAACTTGAATCAAACATTTGCACTTTTTCAGAAGTACAGATATGTATATACATGTATTTACCCAAATACACTAAAGTTATTAGTATTTGTTCTTTAGTTTTATTGAAGGGAATTATTACAATTTTTGTGAAAGCTTTGGGATAAAAGTTGAAATGTTTGAGTCCAATCAACAACAGTTGAAATGATAGAAATTGCAAATAAATAGTACAGGAGTTCACATTTAGTTACACAGTTCAGGAATATGCTGGTGCTTGGGGGGAAAAAAAAATGCATTTACATTTGGTCTTGAAGTTGCCCTGTGTAACTGGCTTTCAGCTTGGCCTTGGGCAGAGAATCCAGGACAGCTGTGGCAGTAAGCACCAACGTGTGGTCGGAGGCACCAGAGGTGCTTTGAGCAGAGCCAGGGGCTCAGGCTTGCAGGAGGCAGAAACGTGCTGGGGCCAACTGCTTCCAGTGCTGGGGGCCGCAGCACACTGCTCTAGGAGAAGCAGAGTCCCTCTGCCTGGAGCATGCTCTCAAGTCAAGTGGTCTTTTTGTTCATGAGCTCCTTCTTGCTGTTATTTTTCCATCGAGTCCTGGCTCATAGTAAGGCTCTCTGCAGTGCGCTGTTGAGCAGTCAGGCTGATCACTGTGTGTCTGCAGTGGGGTCCTGCTGAGTCACTTCACTGCCTTCTTGGCAGGTCCAAGGACTCTCCCTTGCTGAGCTGTCTGGCCCTCAGACTTTTGGGCCATCTTCAGTCTCATTTCTTCCCTCCCCCATTCAGCTTCCCCTGCAGATACCTGCACAGTTTTTGAAGCTCTGGAAAGCAAAACATTGCATCATTCAATACAGGGTCCACAAGAGAACTGAAAGTACCAGATGGTTGTTACTCTGTCCAATTTCCATCACGTATTAGGGAAAAAAAAATAAAATTCTTACACTTGAACTATCATCCTTATGGACTTTTCCAGTGTTGAGACTGGAGATCTTGTTTTTTAATAACACTTCTCTTGCAACTTGTATTTGAAATAAAATTTACCCCTTCTGTATTCATATGGTGTGCATGTTCAGGGGAGTCTGGCATTGAGATGGGTAGCAGGGCTGTGGGGGGCTTGTTAAGTGGGAGAACAAGGGTGGGAAGGACTCAGGAGTTTGCGTTAACAGGGTTGATAATAGTGCAGGTACCTATCTTGAAGGATTTATTACCTTTTTTTTTCTGCCCAGGACGCTGGAAGGATGTTTGTTTAGATGTCAAAAAAGAGCACAAAAAGATACAGAAGGAAATAATTTGCCAGACTAGTTCCCTTGAGGTACAGGAAAGCATAGCTGTCTAGTCTAGAGCAAATGGCAGGGCAGTTCTGTCTTGTAATGTTACCACCCTTACAAAATACCATTTCTTACAATTCAATTTTATGTCTTTGGCAATAGTAAAATATAGTTCTGCAAGAAAAGCTTGGAACAGGAGAGGGTAAGTGTCCTCAGCCTCTTGCTCCTGCCACGCTGATGCCTCTCTGCTTTTGTGAATTCTCATGTGAATGCAGATCACTACTATATCGTGTTCTCCCAAAAGAATCTCTCCTGCCTGTTAATGTTGTGCAACCTGAAATATCCTGTTAAGATGCTATGAAATACACTTGTTAAAATGCTAGGATGAAGAGTTTAGACTGCCTCTGGCTCTTGCGTTAATCCGAGAACTGCAATAGCAGTTGAGATCTTCCTCCCCGCCCCCTGTCAGTTTGGGAGTCTCTGTGTCCTCAGTGACCTATGTACTGTGCCTCTCTGCTGGGAGGGGATTCTATCTGTGCCCTGTAATACTGACAAGTAGCTTCATCGCTACCAGAAGTCTGTCTTGTTTTGATTTGTTTTTGGCTGTGTTGCAAGTGTCCTTCAGTTCTTTGATCTGCAGGAACTCCTTTCTGTGACCCCTTTCAGCCACTCCATTAGCAGTAGCTTGGTATGTGTCCTTGCGTTGGTATTTTCTGAAAGGCTTCTCTTTTTAATCCCACACGGTGAGGAAAGCTGTGTTTCAGCCTGCCTCCAACTGAACATGAGTGCTGCAGTGTTGTTGTGATGATGATTGTGGGTACCAGCAGTTGCAAATGGATTTCTCCTGCCTGTGTCAACATGACTATGGAGTGGCTGCCAGCCTAGAGGTACATACACAGCAAAGTTAGTTGTAGTAGGATGTGGGGTACTATGTGGTGTAGATGTGGGTCTAAACCACAGTAGCTGACAGTCTGTGGTAACTTTATAAGCAGAGAGTTTAGTATACTCTGAGCGGAGTTTGAGAAACCATATTGTGGCAGACAATCTGCCTGAAGAATTGCATTTACATGTAATTCAGTGGAATTACATTGAGATTCATGCAAACTCTCTTCCCCCTTTTGACCTCAGTAAGCTCTTTGAATCATAGCTAAGTCAGCTGTGATGCTAGAAAGTGACCCTTATTTTTATGTGCTTCTACAATTGGGTGCAGCATGCAGAATGTGTACTGCACAATTCATAGAAGAGATGTCTTTTGTCTTTTTGATGTGGCCTTGATGTATGCTGTTGTCATTGAAGTAGCCTCAAGAGGAATTGTGTTGGTGCTTGCATATGTTGTAAAGGAGGAAGGGCACGCAGGCTTTTTCTGTTTTCGTCTTTCTCAGAGAGGATATTTGCTTGTTTGGATTCACACAAGGAGAAGGAAGCATTTTATAGGGAGACGTTGCTTGTGAAATGTTAAAATGAAAAATAATCTCTTCTATGGAACCTTTATGCAGGAGACCTATTTCTGTGGAAAATTGGAAGAAACAAGTCCCTTGTATAGAGTGTTTTCTAAACTAAAAAAAAAAATCAATTAGCAGTGCATCAAGCAAGTTCAGACAAGAACCAATAACAATAGCTTATCCATTTTTTTTTTTGCTGAGTCAGTGGACTGGCTGTTTCCAAGGCCATAGCAATACCATAAACTAGAGGATTTGTGCTGCTTTGACAGTTAGCTGTTCATTTTCAACAATAGAGAATTGTTGTCACTAAAATAATTTTGTGGAAAAATAAAAAAAACAACCACACCCCAAAACCAAAACACAAACAACTTCCATGTTTCTGGCACCCATTACATGCTGTTCATAATACTCAGTCAGCATTTTTGCTGACTTTTCCTGTAACCTGCAATCACATTTGCTAGGTAGGTTGTTTCTGAAACCCCAAGGATAAGCTTTTCTTGCACTGTAAAGCCATATCTTTTAGTTAAAGGATACAAATAACTGAATAAAATAGAATGATAGAGAATAGAATGCTAAATCCTTGAACAACTTGGGAACTGTTTTTGAAAGTTTTAGGGTGTTTTCACAAATACCAAATAGGTCAAAAAGAAATGGGAAGCAAATGGAAAGCCAAAGAGCGTGGCTGTATTCTTAGTTACTGATGTCAAGAAGTCTCTCAATTATGTGTCCACTAACAGCCTTTCTCTAAATGTGAAAGTGTGCGTCATCTATTCAGTGCAGTAGCAATGACTGCCTATTGAGAAGAGCATGAAATACTGTATCTTGTTTTGCTGTGAATAAGGAGGAATAAGTGTTTCATTGTGAGGGTTGTTATTTAGTAGAGAATAGAGCTGTTCAAATTATTTAATGACTACTAATTAAGAAAGCATTTTTAGTTAATATACCATTTGCCAACCAGTCACAGCTTATGTAAATCCTCTTGTAACAGTGATCACTACTGAATAGATCTTTTAACAGGTAACTTTTAGACTGCTGTTTGTGCAGGAATTCACAGTGCTTGAGTTGGTTGGTTTTTTTCATGATTGGTCGGTTGAGAAGCATAGGACTGGACTTCTAAATGTGGCTACTAGTTTTCAGTTCATCAGTATTTGAAAATTCTGCTGTTCACAGTGGTGTGGTTGTATGTTGTCCTGTCCTCCCCCACCCCAAAGCCACCATGCTACCTAGGTAGTTCTGATAGATGAATATCCACCGTTTTGATGAAATGTATTAAAGGTTTATTATTACCCCAGAAAGTTATTTTGCAATGTCATTGTTTGAAACTATGACTGGATATACGTGGCATCATTTCCTCTGAATTAATGGAATATGAGGAACAGAAATGGTATTCCTAAAAGCGTCTTAATTTTATGTCATAGCTCAAACTTGGTTCACGTTGTGCTAGAAATACTCTTGCATGTTGGAAAGTTCTGTAAAATTCAGGGAGTGCTCCTGTTTTCATAAGTGGCATGATCCAGCATGTAGCTGTCATGCATTACTGTACCAATGAAAATTAAGAATACGCTAAACTTTAGAGAGATGGGAATATTGCTTTTTTGCTACTCTTCACTGAAAGCTACGCTCATTACATGACTTCTGAGAAGGGCGGTTTTGGGGTTGGGTGGCAGGGTGGTGTTTATAGCTGTTTGTTCCTATGGTGGTTTGGTAGCTTGATATGCTAGCAGGCTAAATTGCTTGGCAAATTATGTGGGGCCTACGAGCTATAAATTAAGAGATCCTGCTCTAGACTATCTCTGATACTTGGTAATCTAAGATGCTCTTAAAATCTCCCACGTAAATGCATTCTACCACCTTTGTAAATCAAATTTTCCAATGCTTCACTGTTCCTGCAAGATGAAAAAAAAAATTTATTTTTTTTTTTTTAAGTGGAATTCATAGTCTTTGGTTTTTTTGTTGAGGAAGTTGTAAAAAGCTGACGGGCTTAATGGCTTACTCCTTGCCCAGGGCTCTAGTGGGTAGTTGTTACCTACAACAGCTGGATGTGTGAAGTAATTTGAGGATGACTGATACCTACAGTGTGTTGGCTTTTAAAAGAAAACAATTACATGCTCTGGGTATCACAGAGAGGAGCACCAGGAAAGAAATGCTTGATTGTCATTTAAAAACAGCAATCACTTGTTCGAGTGCTGTATATTTAAGTCTTAATGAGAAAATGACTGCATGTTAAATCACATAAATCCAGTAAGTGAGAAAATTATAATTTGAGGATTATCTTTGAAATGGATGTCTATTTTCTCAATTACAGAGATGCTACCTGAAGTTAAATATGCTTTAGCAGACAATCATTCTTTTATTGTGGTATTTTCACTAGTTAAGTTACTGTTTCCTTGATTATGGCAGCTGGCAGATATTTTGTCATCATTAGCAGTTGCAGGATAAGGAGATCCATATATTTCTCACTCAAGAATTTAAGCTATAGAATCCTTAAAGTTCTTGTACCTGTGCTTCAGTTTTGACTGTAGTTCAGTTTTCAGCACCACTTAGATCAAAGTCTCAGATAAGGCAGGTTAGATCTGACAGTGGGGTAAATCTTTACTGTGAACTGCAGTGGATTCTAAAAGTGATTAATACACATTTGGTAACAACAGCTTTCTGCATGGTACAGAGTCCTTTCATTTATTTACAGCTTTGTACCAAAAAGCAGAAAAATAGTGATAAATTATATTTATCAGAGGCTCTGCCTTGAGTTCCAAGACATGTATTGAGTGGGTAGTATAACACACTATGCAAAATTAACTGCATGTGTCTGAGGTGACTTTGGTTGCCTAAAGTGATGCTACATGCCTGTATTTAGACAACTGAATCCTTTTTTCAATGTCTGAAGTCAGGAAAGCTTCTTAGTAGGTGGTAGGATTGCTAATTTGAGTGTTGTAGAATGGGGTCCTATAAATAAGTAGGTAGCAGTAGTTGGTAAACACTAGGATGATAAGCTAGATATGCTTAAATATATTCCCTGTGGTAATAGTCTTTAAAACTGTGACAAGTAGTGTTAGAAAAATATTCCTCTATTGCTTAATGAAAATTGTGAGTTCTGCATTGTGAAAATGTTTATCCTGTTTTCTTCTGTTTTCCCAAGACCTCTTGAAAACTTTGTCATCAAGCATCTGTTAGTAACAGGTATTCAAATAAATAGTTGACACAAGCATTCCCTAAATGACAATTTACGCTATTTCAGGAATTTGTTTAGAAACAAAACCTGTTGATGCAGTCTGATGCAGTTCTGTTTGGGTAAAGTATGTATTTCCATTGCTTTCCACTAGTGTGAAAGTGAGCAGTTTATCAGAACTGTTAAGCCTTTCTGCAATAATAAAGGGGGTAAAGTTGAGTTAGATGACTGCTAGTTGTACAATTGTTAGTATTATGATGCTGTAGCAGTTGACTAACACTTTAGTCAACATTTTGGAAGTAGGAAGGGGATAGGACTCATCATCACAAAATCATAATTTTTCATTGTTTGCTAAATATTAAATGGATCTAAACAGCAACTACACACTTACGTGAGAAGTCTGCATTTAGTCACCCAGCTGCATTTTGAGTTCTCATTTTTCTTGTGTAAGTAGCAAAGTAGAGTTTATGAATCCAGCCCTGTGGAATATAGGTTATTTTTACTTGCCTCATGGGGTTGCTAAAACCTTTTCATGAAGCTGGCCTGACTGTGTAGCTTTTATTCTTTTTGTGTGTGTGTGCGTTTTTGTTGTAACATAACAGTTGGTCATTTGAGAAAACTGTTTCTGTCTGAGGATAAATAAAAGATCCTATGTAGAGATTCTTTGTCATTCTCCATCTCTAGGGATTGGTAGATGAATTTCTGTAGAAGTCTGTATGGCTAATTCCTATGAAATTTCACAGAACTTGCCTGCTTGTGTCCAAGTTGCATTTAGATCTTCAGCAAGAGAAAAATCAGTGTACTTGTGTTGAGTTCAGTGAAGCTATATAAATTTCTACCAAATAAAGATTAAATTTAAGCAGCCTAATCTTTTCAATAGCTTTAGTATTTTTTTTAAGAAAATCTGTTAGATATTAGTTCTTGTAATCACTCAGCAGTCTGAATGTTTTTCCCTTGGCTGGAACTTGCTCCCTCACATGCTTATCAGAAGCTTGAGAATTGTTTTCACTCAAGCAGCTGCCTTCCTGGATTTGTGACAGATGCAATCCTTCCAAAAGACAGAGAGGAGCAAGCTTGACTTCTGAGTCTTCTCTGCCACACCTTCAGCAGCTCCTGGGTTGGTGACACCACTTTGTCCCTGAGGGTGTGGACAGCAGTAACCAGCAGTGCAAATCAGAGAGTAGTGCCTGTGCTGAACATTGTGTGACTGCAAGTTGTGTGCTCGCACATCATTTTAATACCATGAGATTTAAGCTTAACAGATCCCAGGAAACATCCCTTTGGCAACTACTAATATGGAAATACAATCTAGTGCATGCATTTCCATTATTGAACTTAAGGCTGCCATACACCTGGGTTTTCCTGGATATGACTGCTTTTTCTACATTGGTAGATTTTAAAGCTGGCATAGCTTTGCTTAGAGTTTCTAGATGTCTGGGGCCGTAACAGTTTGGATGCTTCCAGCATATACACAATGGTAACGTTGGGATTTTCAAACCAGTAGTAGTCCTCAAGTGCTACTGCACTTGATGTGGTGTGCTGTGCTTGATAGCCACGTGCAGGAGGCCAGATGTAGGTTTCCTATAAATGCCACCTTACTTAAGATCTGTCCAAGGCAGAATGCCTGTCAGATATTTGGGAGCAGGATTTTACTGCAGGTAGCAAAAGCAGAGGAATTGACACCACGAGTCTGAGTAGCTCTCCACAGAGCACTGCCAGTTTGGAAACCTGTGATGTTTCCTTGCAGTTCCAGCTATGTGAGTTTCTAGCCCAATTACCTTTTCTTAGCCTCTAGTCATTCCTAATTCATTTTCTTAGAAACGTGTCCTTTAAATGCTGCTTATTTTTTACAGCATTTCTTGTGATCACTTTCTTTGTCATTTCCTAATTCTATGCAATGCAATCTTATATTAAAAACACAAGTGATGTTTTTCAGTTGGCAACCTAGAAAAAGGGTCTGAAAGGATGATAAGAGTTGACTTTTTTAGAGTCTCTTTTTGAAGGAGTTTTGGTGTTTGATCAAATGTAGTTTTGTGTGTGTGACTGTAAGCTTCTTAATATGGCCCAATGTCCCAGAACTAGGTCTTAAAGCTTGACATCCTTGGTGTTTTTAATAAGGCTGAAACATCTGTTAAAGAGTCATAAAAACCTTTTGCTACAGCATTTTATTATGGAAATAGATATGTCTTTCAGGAAGAAATTAATGGTACTGTCTCTGGAATCAAAGTATGTATTGTCTTGATTTAGATCCTCTTTTTTTAAGATAAGGTCTGGTCTCTTCTGTCACGTGTGTCTTTAAACTGTTAATTGCATTGACCTTTTGCTGGGCAGATGGCTAAATGGATTGCAGCAATTGTAAACCCTTCTGTACTGCTATGTGGTGTTTTCATTATGTTTATAAACCCCTCAGATTATATGGTGCTGTTTTGCAAGCAGTCCACATCCAGAGAGCACTGTTACCATTCCTATTAAAATATTATTAAATCTTGAAGTGCTACTGATCTAGTCAGAAATGCCTGTGTCAGTTACTCCTCATTTATGGCATCCTCATGGGTGCTTTTGCTGCTGAGCTGTTAGTTACTTTCGTGTGACAGGGAAAATAGCTGTCTTTGTAACTAAGGATAGTCACTGTCAGTCCTTGTGCATAAGCTAAAGTTCATCAGTAAGTACCTCATGTTTCTATTTCATATCCTCCTAAATTAATATCGCCATTGATAGCTCTCATTATTTCAAAGAATTGTCCACCTTACACCTGCTTTACAAGTTTATTTACTGTGTGCTAGACTACTGATTACTTTTCTTCCTCCTGATCTTCTTTTGTATAGGGTATGCGTTTAAAGTATTTCAGAGTTTTAGGGCACTTAAATGGTTTACTTGTTTGCTGCAAATCCTGGTAAGAGTGTGTCTGATAGACGACTTTGTATGGAAGGGTTTTGAAGTCTAGGCTCTCAACTGCTGTGAGGGCAAGGAATACAGTGCAACAGCTCAAACCTTTCCTTTTTGCCATGCAGTTATTTCTTTTGTAATGGATTTCTTAAAATCATTCGTGAGACAAAATTTCATTGCTGTAAAAGACACTTCAAATTTCATTTTGGAATCTGAACAAAGTGGAAACCTCAGAAAGAACCGAATTTCTGGAATCGCTTGTTTTGGAATAATACAGATGTATGATCGGGTTATAGTTGCCAGGCAGTAAGTTCCGTTTGCACTCCGTTGTCGCAGACTGAGGCTTTGACTTTAGATGTGTTTAACATTGAGCATCATTGCCATCCCAGGTAGGGAAACTTCCTTGAAAAGTGGCATAATGTCAGCAGGACTCAGACACACAGAAAGTGTAAAAGTATGCAGGCTGTGTTCAAGTGACTGCTAGAACTCATCTGGGATGCCCTGGGACTAAGAAGGTGGAAGAGGAGTCTGGCCTCAGCTGTAGCGTACAGATCAGAGAGCACAGCAGGACTGTATCAAGTGTTCAGCAGCAGTGAAGGAACACAGCCTTTGTCTCCCTACTTGTAGACCAGGGCTGCTGTGTAACTGTGCCGGCAGTGGTCATGTACTCCTTGTGCCTGCCAGAATACAGTTTTAGAGTGATGGCCCTGCCCAAGCTCACAATCTGCTGGATCAGATGTCTTGGAGGCTGTAGGCTCCTGCATAAGAAGAGATTTCCATACACCACCCTGGTCTTTCCATCTACACAATGCCTGAACTCATGTGTTGTATCTGGGCATCCTGAGGTCCACTTCTTGGGTCAGGCAGACTGAGGAAGGGCAGTGCTTAATTTGCTAAAAATCAGTGTGTTGCACTGATGGTCATGTAGGGGTTGTGGTATATTTTGAACCTTATACTTCAACAAGTGTTCAAAGAGTATCAGTGGTGCATCTACCTGTGAGAACATGGTGTGGAGTGAAGAACTTGGCGTCCACCTGCTTGTCACGATCTAGGTTCCAGAGTCAATACCTCTGGCACCTGGAGGAGCCTGGTGGTCCCTGGACCCCATGATTCCCATTTTACTCAGTTTCTCCTTAGTATTATTTTACTTTTGTCATTTTGGATAGTATTGTGTCTAATTCCTTCAGAGGCATGTTCATATAGATGCACAGGTAAACTGTCTCTTCCACATCTAATTTCTTGAGTAAATAGTATTAATTAAACTCAATTTCTGTAGCTAGGACAGTTTACAGGATGTGACACAGTTTTTGCAGTGATCTCATGATGCTCTGATAACATAGTACATAAAACTATCTTAACTTTGCAATTTCAACAATACCGATGCTTGGGAAGCTATAGAAAATTAAGTCTCCTATTCTTCTCAAGGTATTTCAAAGATCATTTAATGTCCTTTTATATTTTCCTTTGTCTTCCTTATTTGAAGTATATACATAAACCTGTACTGGGTCTGTATTCCACTATGCTATGCTATATTAAAATACATCTGTATAGACTTACAACAATATTTTCTACAAGCAGCAGTCTCTTATGTTAAAAAAGATATTTGACTTCTATTGTACAGTTTGTGTTAAAGCTAACTGGATGCAATTATAGAATCAGATTATACCGACTTTGCCTAAAACTGGCGAAAGATGATGGAACATAAGCAGTGATGCAGTAAGTGATGGGTTTTGTAAGCTCCCTTCACAATGATGAACAAAAAAGTCTGCTTTTTATAATAAACTGGTGCCTTTCTTCAGAAAATGTCATTCTTGTCAGCTATCAAGTTAAACTGGAGTTGAAAGGAAGCTGTTAGGTTTGTGTCCCCAACTTCCCATCTAGTTTCTTTTAATAAAAAGTAAATCAACACCTCAGGTGATAACAATCTTTGTAGGAATTATTTGCTATGAACACATATGTAATTCATTAGGAATTGAAGAAAAAAAAAATCTGTCACAATAGCTGTGACTGTTGTCTTAGAGCAAAAAAAAAAAAAGGAGAAAAAATGAAGCTCCTGTGGAGATAATGGAAGCTGAAACATTTCTTGTGCTCTTGAGAACAGCTGCAGAAAGCAAATTGTATGAAAAGAACAAAGGGGGAAATGTCATGTGTCAGCCCTCCCCATTTTCTTCTTGGCTGCATGCCCGGACTCTAAACTCTTATTAAGCTTTGCCATAGCAACGATATCAGTGAGGTGTTTTCCAGTCCAGAGTGTACCTCTCGCTGCACGTTTAGGGAGCAGAGATCTCAAAACTGTTCGTCTGTAATCTTATACTTTGCTAAACATGAGCCTTTGGAATGAGTGGGTGACCAGAAAGGTTAAAAAAAATAAAATAAAAATCTGTTTTCAAAAAAGGAAATAGACCCAACTCTGCAATAAAATAGCTATATGCTTTTTTCCTTTGGAAAAACTAAGGAGATGCTGTGCTTGGAAGGGCATGGGAACAAGACTAAGCTGGGAGCTCTCTGATATTTCCTACTGAAGAGAACCGCAGCAAAGCATCCTTGAGAACAAGAGACTGAGTATCACAAGAGTGATGCAAATTCAGTAAGAATACAGCTGGTACCAAAGAACTTAAAGCTATTTAGGCACATGAATTTTCCACGGACAGAGCATTGTATAATCTTAAACCTGGATTCCTGCTTCGAATCGCTCTGTAAAACCTGGGAAGTCAAACTTTGAAGAGGCAAGGATACAGCTCACTACCTGCAAATGAATTCATGCTGAGGCCATGATCCTGTAGAATGACTCCTTTTTGCTGGCATGTCAATTAATTGAGAAAAAGCGTTAGAAATCAATGATTCCAGCATCAGATGTTCTGGAATTTTGTAGAAACAAGTACAAGATTCCTGAAATTTTTCAATTTGTACAACACTGTTTTGGTCAGAAATCCAAAATGTAGCATCATACCAGTTACTCTGAAGAAAATTAACAGTATCCCAGCAAAAACCAGTACAGTCCTCTTTTCTCATTCCCTCCCCCCTCCCCCTTTGCCAGCTGTGTCATTGTAATTATTCAAGGAAATATTTAGTGACTTGAGTTTGGCAACTAAATGATTTAAGAAAAAAAAGTAGCCTTTTTATCTCAAGAGCCATCTCCTTGTATGGTTTGCCATGTACTCTCACAAACAGTTATACCTCTATGCATGCTGCTCCATTCTCAGCTCTAGGATGGAAATAAGTGATAAGATGTAAGGGATTGTTTATGCCAATGCTGCCACTGGAAAAACAATACTCAAACCATTCTTCACAATTTTAGGTCTAATACAAATGAATCCTGTCTTGAAAGGGAGTGCAGGAGGACAAGCCTTGAATGAAAAGGATAGGACTTTTTTTGAGAAGAAAATGTATTCAGTGTTTGCAGTGGAAGATGAATGCATATTTTATTGAGCAAGTACATATTGACCTAAAATAGCAATTTTATATTAATTTTGAAGTACATGTCCTTGGTAAGAGAAAATTGATTTTCAACCTTTCAATACACATTTAGAAATCCTCTTATGATAATCGTAGCTTAGAAATTGCAATCCTACACATTATAACATATAGAGTAGGATACAGCTGAGTACAGGTACATTGTTTTTACATCTCTGTAGCATTATTTAATTGAATATTGAGTCATCTTAATTGTTTGCAATCAAGATTTCATGCTGAGAAATGTATCAATTCTAGCTTGCTAGCCAAGAGCAAGCTGCTCTATTGGGACTAACTGTATTTTAGGGGGTGGAGAGAGCGAGTGTGCCTCTCCCACAGATCTTTTGTGTCTAGTTTGGTTGCCAAAGAGAATAGCTGGCTGCTTGAATCACATTTGTCCAGATGCCCAGGATGTGAGAAAAGGATCACAGGATGGCTGTGGGTGTCTCTTCGCTATCATCCCATCAGCTGTACGGGCACTTGTACAACTTGGTGGTGAACTGGAACAGAGGATTTGCTTTGAGTGATCCCAGCATTATTCTATGCCTGAGGCAGTACACAGGCACTGCACAGTCTGGATCAGGCAGTGATGACAGTTGCTTCTATTTGGATTAAGGAAGGTTCTTGTCATCTCATGAGTTGGAGCCCTCGTATGGCTGCTTAGCAGCAGCAGTAAAGTCTGAATAGGAAGCACGTGATACATCATACACTAAGCATCTCATTGTATCAACGCGAAATCTTCTGGCATTATCCATACCTTTGTTTTCCAGCAGTGAACCATATTGTGTGGAGGCTATATGCAGTGCTTTACCTGTCCTGTAACCGCATCCCTTTCCTCTCAACTGCATCAGGCTGTGTATTCCAGGGACAAGGTCCACCTGGCATAAGTGGTACTTTGTTTAGTGTGGCTTGTCTCATGGATGGACCTCAGTCTATTTTTGGTTAATGCTACTTTGGGAAAATACTGTTCACGTTTTATAGTTTGAGAGAAGTTCCAAAACTAAGCAAATTCATAAATTGTTGTTCCACTTTTATAGGGGATTGGCTTTTAAAACATACAAATACGAGTTATTCCTTAGTCCTTACTGCGTATGGCTAAGACAAACTGAGGAGTTCTAGGAGACTGGTAGACTGCTCTTTGGAGGAATCCCACCCCTCATTAGCTCTTTAAAAATCCATCTTCTCTGTAAATCAAGCTTCAAAGTGTTTTTAAATTTGACTCCTTGCTTTTGCAAGCCATGCTTTTTTGTGTTTGTGGGGTTTTTTTTTACACATAGGATTAACACTAACACTTGTTTTCTTGTATCTGAACTTGGAATGCTGTGCTTCTGCATTGCTGAGTATTTCCATTTCTGACATGGAACTAGAAGCTTTTTAATATTTAACATCTAGAAGGGAATATTCCTATTAATGATACTTATTTACCTAGAGAACAGGTCTGTTGTAAGAGTTCTGGATACGGACATGGGAAATCTGAGTCTCATTTTGAGCTCTGTTTTATGCTTGCAATCTCTCCAAAGGTAATAATGCATTATGCCTGTTTGAGACTCAGTGTTCACAAGTGTGAAACTAACAATAATATTTTTCCACTTGTTAATCACTTTGTGATCTACTGGTAAATAATGTTATATAAAAGCTAGGTATACTGGCATGATTCATTACATTAAAAATTTATTCAAGCATAAAGCTGTTTCATTCTATAATATGCTTTCTTTGTAAGAACCCATGAGTGACTAAAGTTATTTCCAGTTAAAACGTACACCTATTGACATTATCAAAACTTCTTTAAAATACTCTTCTGCATCTTTATCTTGATCCACATTGGTACTGATCTCATCTCTTTACTGAAATCTGCCAGCGGGGGGAGATTTTGACTTATATGTGGCCAAGTAATAGAATGGCTGTATCTGTGTTGGAGTGCAGACATACTCTTCTGTGTCTTGTTTCTGGTGTCACATGCTAACTCCTGCCAGACAGTGTCGCATCTCCCATCCAACACTCCTTTCCTTTGGAAAGGAACCCAAGTATGTGAGCTGGAAGATGGCAGGAAACGAGGGATGTACCTCAGAGCTTGCTGGTTTTTAGCACAGAGAGTTTATCATATGAGACCACCTAAATGCATTTTATTAAGCTTATAGATTCACAAAAACCTTTGTCACACGATCAACTGTTTCTGTTGAGGAGCTCATAGAGGTGTTGGTGGGGATTAGGGCTTCATATGTTTAACAAATAGAATTGAAAAGGTGCTGTATATAATCAGTAGTTCAGGCTTTGACCTTTCCAGGTAGAAGCTCCAAGCTTCTTCAAAATTGTAGTAGCATTTAAAACAAACAAATAAAAAAACGCCACTCAAAACTAAACACAGCCCCACGCTTTTTAGCCATGTGCGGTTATTTGCACGTAAAAGATATAGTACTACACAAAAGCATTAAGAACAATACTTCACTGTATGTTTAAAACTGTTCTTTTATGAGATTTAAAGTTTTGTTCATATTTTCCTAGTTTCTTTGCGAGTCTGAGCTAATTCCCTCCAGGAGAATCAGACATGCATTCACTGTGACAAAGCATAATACAATTGGTGTGGCCATAACAGAATGAGACAGTACCAAAGCCAGTAAACCGGGATTGATGGCAGAGCTTAGCCTGGTTGCAGTAGAGTAGTAAAAGGCTTTATGATGCTTCACTACACAAAATATATGTCCCAACTAGTGCTTCTGCTAGTTTAGATATTTCTGCATTGCCCTTCATTTTGAGATACAGACATGCCTGGCAAAGTAGGATAGTCTCAGGTGTTATTTTTAGTTGCATGTATTTCAGTCCATGATGCAGATAATTCTAGCAAGGAGCACTGTAAATTTTCATATTTTGGTGGTGCTTCCTGCCTGGAGGAAGAAACTTCTATTTGTCATTTTAACATGTAAACTTTTACTGATATTTTAGAATTAGGGAAAATAGAACAATTGAGATTTTATAGTCACTCCAGGGCTGAATGAAGGACACAGAGAAGGTCAAATGGTGAGTGGAAGCATTATTTTCTTTAGATAAGATTATTCCACTCTAGATGTTATTTTTTTTTTTTAAACTTCTAGTGTTAAAAGTTAGCCAACCAGGTCCATGCCAAAGCATCTAATTAAACAGTTTATTTTTCAAAAACTACTGAGGCCGATAAGAGCAGATGGTTCTCAGCACTTCAGAAATTTAGGCTGTTTATTTCAAGTCCTCAGTGCAAACAGAGATGCCTAGCTTTACAGCCCACGCTTGAAAATATTGATCTTGCCTATTAAATAGAAATACTTTTTTACTCTTCTACTGGATATTTAGAGATAAGGCTGTAATTTCAGGGTATGGCCTGCAACCTCTAATGCACCTTTCTGCATGAAGAGACTCAGTGGCAGTGAAGAATCTTCTAAGAGCTCCAGGCTGTTACTTTGTGGCACTGGTTCCTGAGAAAGTGGGTATGTGGCTGAGGCAGCACTTGACAATGATAGTCCTTGGCTGCTCTGACAGCCCTGTGGAGCTGGTTTCCACAATTGCCCAAAGCAAGCTACGGTGTGTTCTAAGCTGCTCTGGGACTGTGTGTGTGTGGAGCCAGTTCCAGGCTTGTGAACTGCAAAGGTGATGTAAAAATACACAGGTCAAATAGAAGCAACAGAAAGAAGCCCTCACCTCTAGGATCTGTGCTTATTTCCCCCCTCACCTAATCAGTAAATTAATTTACTGTTTTTGACAGCCCTACTTCTGTTAGATCCAGCCTTCCTGTGCAAGCAGAACACTCAGTTGAAGTTATCAAAGTAAATGCTGCTGTAGCAGCTGTATCAAATTTAACTCTAAAGCCAAGGATGTGGTAATTTATTTCTAGCTTTACATGTCCTGATTGTTGAGTGAGTACTTAACAGTGAGTACTCCCTTGAGTGCTCTGGTGGGGTCACTTGTATGACAAATCATCAGTTGGTGCAATTGAGTAAGAGCAGGGTGTTCAGTGAGACTGTCTGAGGCTGGCATCTCTCAGACAACAGCAAGAGGCTGAGAAAAAAATTGAGCAATGCAGATTTCAAGGTGCTGTAATGAGTGGTGAAGGAAACAGAGTAGAGGCCTGTGAAGAGAAGGCTTATGAAACTGTCAACAGACAGAAAATGATTAAAATCTGAGGGCTGAGCAAGTGACTTGTTCACAAGAATATAAAAAGAAGTAGTAGTTGCAATCAATTTCAAGGCAATTTGGAAAGAAAGAAGGCTGGAAATTGGTTCCTAACTTGGTGGCATTGCTGGGTATAACCAGCTCCTGCTCTTGAATCCTCTTCAGTTCCACATCTACAAATTATATTGATGTTGTTTGTGTGCTGCACGCACTCTGAATATGTGGTGAGATGAAATCTGTGCACTGTTAACACGTCACAACAAATGAAAAGTGTTTAAAGACCATCCTTAAGGTTGCTTGGAAGTAATTGTAGTGCTTTTTGTAGATAGATGTAGATCTCCATGTTACTATTGGTCTCTCGGCTGTGTTTTCAGATATTGGCACATTGGCCACAAAAGTGACAAATTAAAAATAAAGTCACTTGTATGAATTTTTTAGAAGACCTAATGTGATCCTGAACATCGATACTAACATGTTGACTCATCCCATAATACGTTTTTTTACACAGAACATTTTAAAATGTCCCTCTAGTGAAGAAAAATATAACAGATAATTTTAGTTTAAAATATCAATAATAATTTGGATCATTTGTCACCAGTATTCACCTGTATAATTTCTGACAACAGTGTAGAACTTTCTTTTACTACAGCTTTTAGAGATGCAGCTAGTGATTGCAAATTGTAGTTATTTCACTCTGGTGTGTTCCTCAGTTATAAATGGTGTCTTTTCTCCAAATTTACTGATAAAGCATTGAGAGTCACAGTGCATCAGATCTATTATTTAGATAATTTTGTCTGCCAGAGAAGAAGAAAAAGATTCATCAGATACTGCAGATAATATTCTATGATTCTACACTTGCTGCTGATGCATTTCCTGATTACAGTTAACATCACTTCTGTGTTGACCCCAGTTTTGGCTTGGAAGATTGCTCCCTATCTCTGTACTGCTGCAGTCTTTTTGTTTGTATATACACTGAGCCCAGTGATTCAGGTGTGCTGATGCAGGGAGGAGCAGGGTACAAAAATTATCATCTTGTATTGCTACTGATGACAAAAGTTCTGTATCACATCAGAACTTGAAAAAATATTTTTAAATTAAGCAAGAGGAAAATTAATTTGTAAGTATGGATACCTTTGAATGTTGGGTATCCTAAGGACAGGGGATCATGTTTTTTAAGATTTCCTTGATATCTTGGTAATACCTTGATAGTCAAAGATATTGTCCACCATTTAGGTTGCACATAAGGAATCATAAACTTGGCATTGCTCAATCCAGTATACATCAAGTGAGACAGAAGTTCAAGTTTTACTGATGTTTTGTTTTGGTGCTGGTTTATTTTTGTGTGTGCAGAACTTTTGCAGCTATTTGAGTACCTTTCTTTGTTTTTCTTGCAACAAACCAGAGGGAATTGTGACAAAAACCTCCCAGCGTCTAACACAATCTTCTCTGTGGTTTGTGTAACAGGATTAATAGAAATCTGTAGCAAAGTGCCAGGAAAACGTAGCAAGTCCCACGACTGTCTATAGAGGCGGATCACCTCGTAAATGCTTATCATTGTATACAATGCATTTTAATAAGCTATCTGGTTTGCACAAAGTAGCCTAACAACAGTAAATTGCAGTTATTCATGGCTTGTTGGTAAAGGAGGCCCCTTGCTTCTAGTCATTCTCTATTATATCCCTAAATAGGCTGCATTCCTTTCACTTTCTTAATAACTGTTTTATGCCTTTTGAATAATAAAAGGTTTGCTACTTGGCTGGTGATGTCAGGAGGAGTACTTCAGTCTGTTTGGGAAAAGGACAAGAAAGTCTAGGGAGTGGGGCACACAGCGAATCACTAATACGGTTACTAATTTAGTGTGAAAAGTAGTCTCAGAGAAGTTAATCTTTATATTATGTATCTTATTATGCTTTGCAGCTTGCAGGAAAGTGTATTCCATTTCCTCTTTTCACCCCAAGAAAGAAGACAAAATTGGGCTTTGAGCCTGGATGTCTTCCTAACTGTCATCTCTCAAGCATTTACTGTTAACTAACATGCACTGGTTAGAATGGATCTCTAGTATTATTGTGAATGGCAGACTTTATCTGGGCCATGATGGTGCATTTTGCATCAGCTTTGGTTTTTACTCTGTAGCTGCATTCTGTCGTTTCATACATGCTGCATATTCCATCAAGCTAATAAAGCAGCTCTTTGCTATGCATGACATGCTCTGTAGTGTGACTGACTGATAACTGCAGCATTTTAAACCTAGCACTGTATTATTAGACCTGCTGCCAGGCCCTTGGTTATATGTCAGAAATATTTCTTGCCACTGAAACTTTAGATGGATGGGAAGTAGTTTTATAGGGTCATTGCAAACTTGTATGATGTAAAGTGCCGGGATCCATCATGGCTAAGGCATTAACTGCCAAACTTGTGGGTATGGAGATATGTGTTGGTACTAAAACCCCCAGGAAAATGTATCCCCCATGGTACTGTGTCATTCTGTCTGTACTGGGTATGAAATCACTTCAGCTTTTCTCTTTGCTATAAAGAATGCATCTAGCTGCAGAGTGACTTACTTGTATTTTTTTTAAATATAGATACACCCTAATGTGAGACAGGTAAGATGCAGTTGGCGAATGTAGGATGGCTATATTCCCAGTCTGTGACAAAAGCAGACCGTTGTGTAGAAACTTTCAATGGGCACTCAGTCCATTTGGCATCTTCTAAAGGAGTAAGCCTCTTCAAAGACATCCTTATGAGTCTTTATGATAAAGATGGGACTTGGTAGATCTGATTTAGTAGTGCCTGTTAGAAAATCCAAACAGGCACCTTGGTCTCTTCCTACTGAAGAAACCATCTCTTTCCTCTGAGATACTACCTCAGATGAGATGCTTGGAGTCTGGGTTCCCTGAAATATAAAAGAAAGGGAATATCTGGCAATATATTCTGTATATGGAAATATCTCTGTCTTTTCCAGTCTGAAGTAGCCAGTCTGATTCTCAGGGCACGCTTGTTTAGAAGGGCTTGTGAAGTTAAATGTTGTAGTTACTAGTGCACCAAGAAAGACAAAAGTGAAGGAAAACTATTTCATTACAGGAAGTATATCAAATATGTGTTTATCTCTTGCTAAACTGTTTCTCTTCTGGTATGTGCAAGCATTTTAAGAAATATTTGTGATAGTTGCCATGGAAGAATGGAACTACTAACTCAGACTTCACCAAGGATGACGGTTTGGAATATGATGAGCTTTTTGGGTATGATTGCCAAGGCAGGAATGTTGAGGACAACATAATGTTTGTTCAGTAACTTCTTTCACTTTATTCATTGTCCCAGCTTATGCAGATAACCAATAAAACAAGAAAAGATAGACTAAATACAATGTGAAAAACTTACATTGCTCCGTGGTTAGTGGAGAGAGGTTCTAAGTAAAATTTTTTTGTTTTATATAACTGAAGAAAAGGACCTGAGTATGTGTCACATAAACATGCAACAGTAATCGAAGCAATAAAAGTTACTCTGATTCACCATTTTTTTTTAAGGTCACTGTGTACTGCTTTCCCAGTAATCCTACATCAGCCTAAGCAGTCTCCATCTCTACTCTCAGACAAGGTAATTTTTTCTAAAGTCAATACATTAGAAGAGCTTCTCTAGAAATAAAGTGGAGAAAGGAACTTCTGTGGGGGAGAGATCTGTGGGGAAAATCAGCAACATGCTGAAGCAGGGACACAGAGGTGACTCTTACTTAATTTCAGTATCGTGACTTTTTTCTAGTCCCTCATTTGCTATGTTCTAATGTCAAATAATAAGTTTTGAAAGGCAGACTTTAAAAAATGGCACAATGGTGCTTATAGTAGTTTATAGTCACTGATAAAGGAAGGTGCCAATAAGTAAATAGCAGAGAGTAGATTACACAGGCTTCTACAGGTAGGTCAACCAGAAAAGGAAGGTCAAAGAAAGTGTGCCCTCCCTGATGACTGAGAATGGCAAACTGGTAACAACAGATGAGAAGGCTGAGGTTATGAACAATTTTTTTGCCTTGCTCTTTACTGCTAGCCTCTCTCCTCATGCCTCCTGGTTTGAAGGACCACAAGATGGGGACCTGTGGGACAAAGTTCCTCCCACTATATGTGAAGACAAGGTTTGTGACCACCTGAGGAACCTGAATATACGCAAGGCTATGGGACCTGATGAGATGCATCCCAGAGTCCTGAGGGAATTGGCTGATGTAGTTGCCAAGCCACTCTCCGTGATATTTGAAAAGTCATGGCAGTCAGGTGAGGTCCCTGGTGACTGGAAAAAGGGAAAGATTTCACCCATTTTTAAAAAGAGTAGAAAGGAGGACCCTGGGAACTATCGCCCTGTCACCCTCACCTCTGTGCCTGAGAAGATCATGGATCACATCCTCCTAGAAGCTATGCTAAGGCACATGGAAGACATGGAGGTGATTCGAGACAGCCAGCATGGCTTCACCAGAGGCAAGTCCTGCCTGACCAACCTAGTGGCTTTCTACAATGGAGTGTCTGCATCAGCGGACAAGGGGAGAGCTACGGATATCACCTATCTGGACTTCTGCAAGGCCTTTGAGACGGTCCTTCTCTCTAAGATATGGATTTGATGGGTGGACTGTTCGGTGGATAAGGAACTGACTGGATGGTCGCATCCAGAGGGTGGTGGTCAAAGGCTTGATGTCCAGAAGGAGAGGGGTGACAAGTTGTGTCCCTCAGGGATCCATACTGGGACCAGTGCTGTTCAACATCTTCATCAATGACATAGACAGTGGGATCAAGCGCATGCTCAGCAAGTTTGCCGACAACACCAAGCTGAGTGGTGCGGTCGATGTGCCAGAGGGATGGGATGTCATCCAGAGGGACCTGGACGAGCTAGAGAGGTGGGCCCGAGCAAACCTTATGAAGTTCAACAAGGCCAAGTGCAAGGTCCTACACTTGGGTCGGGACAATCCTCGTTATCAATACAGGCTGGGGGATGATGTGATAGAGAGCGGCCCTGCAGAAAAGGACTTGGGGGTACTCGTGGATGAAAAGCTGGACATGAGCCAACAATGCGTGCTTGCAGCCCAGAAGGCCAATCGCATCCTGGGCTGCATCAAAAGAACCGTGGCCAGCAGATCCAGAGAGGTGATTCTCGCCCTCTATTCTGCTCCGGTGAGACCCCATCTGGAGCACTGGAGCCCTCAGCACAAGAAGGACATGGACCTGTTGGAGTGGGTCCAGAGGAGGGCCACGAAGATGATCCGAGGGCTGGAGCACCTCTCCTGTGAAGACAGGCTGAGAGAGCTGGGGTTGTTCAGCCTGGAGAAGAGAAGGCTCCAGGGAGACCTTATAGCGGCCTTCCAGTACCTGAAGGGGGCCTATAAGAAAGCTGGGGAGGGGCTGTTTGCAAGGGCATGTAGCGATAGGACGAGGGGCAATGGTTTTAAACTAGAGCAGGGTAGGTTTAGATTAGCCATTAGGAAGAAGTTCTTTACAATGAGGCTGGTGAGACACTGGAACAGGTTGCCCAGAGAGGTGGTGGAGGCCCCATCCCTGGAGACATTCAAGGCCAGGCTTGATGAGGCTCTGAGCAATCTGATCTAGTTGAAGATGTCCCTGCTGACTGCAGGGGGGTTGGACTAGATGACCTTTCAAGGTCCCTTCCAAGCCAACACGTTCTATGATTCTATGAAATAGAAGCTATGTATGTACATTAAGAGTCTATTTGTAGTAAACAAGGCATGCAGCCTGAATCTTGAATTACATAGGATGAAATTTATTGAGTTACATATGCCACTTCATTTGTTACATTGATACATAAGTGCATCTTGCGCATTCTAAAAGTAAAGACGTTAAGAGTGTATGTAATGTAATATACTCATAACTAATACTCTCATCATTCTATTAGGGACTTTCTGGAAAATCTGTCAATACCAAAGTAAAAATACAAAGTAGAACAGCAGTAGGGGATCTGTGAGCATAGGAGACAGTTACAGAGGCAGGCATAATTTGCCTTCAATTACTATGCTCAAATCCAAATATCAGATTTGACCCGCTTGTTCTGGATGGCATGTTCTTGAATAGGATGGAGAATAATATACTGACAACAAAATAATTCAATCCTATGTTCCCTGTTTTACGAGAAGTTACTGTCAAAGACTGAGATTCAGAAGCAGTTTGGATGCTTTGATTTCCGAGCGTCCAGTATCGCATACTTGAAGTCTGTTTTATTTTCAGGAGTGCCAAGTGCAGAGATGGGTCTTCTTGGTTTTTTTCTAATTTTGGATGCATGATTAATTTTGAAACGCCAGCCAATATTCATCTCGCTTTGCTGCAAGAACCATTTTCCTGTTAAAATGGTACTCCAGTTCATGCTATTTTTCATTACAAGCTCTTTGAATTCTAAGCATTGCAGTGCAAAATAATTATAGTAATTTGGGGAGTCTTGTTTCTTAGCGTGTGGAACAATGGCCTTCTCAACTGTCGCATGGTGACTAGGAAAATGAACTAATTAATGAATCTACTTGAAAAATATTTTTATAGAGCGTGTCTGACCATGAAATTAAAAATAGGAAATAAATCTCACTTCTCTTTAGACAATGTCTGTCTGCATATTTTTTTTTCTTCAGTGAGAAGTAATTCAGTTTGTAGTCAGTTACTAGGTGGCAGATGTTGTACAAATATAGAACAAAGATGTGATCCCTGTCCCAAAGACTTTATAATCTGTGTATAAACAGGCGGCAGGCGGGTACAGCAGACGTGGGAAAACGGAACAATGGGAGGAGGGCGGTTGGCATCGGGAGGATCAGAGCCCAACAGCTGCCTGTGCCTTGTTCAGGTTTTAGATGGGTGTTGTGGCAAATGGCTGTTTGGGGAGATTTGGAAGAGCATAAAGAGCTGTTTTGGAGAATCATCATTTATGGTGTTACTTATGCTGCAAAAACGTTATTAACAATTCAAAGCAGAATTCAAATACAAGTTTAACATTCTGTTTCCTCAGAAAAAATATTTGTCTTGCTTTTCTCTTTGGTTGTTTGAAGTAGAGCTTTATGGAATGACCTACAAGATTAACCATCAGTCTCTCAATTCTAGCAATTATTTAGGTAGGACTGGAGTATGCTTCTAATATAATAATGTAATTTGCAATTCTTACCTGCAGCTGTTTAGAGTTTATCTTTCTGAACTGTGGAGTCATATCTTATTATGATCTGTCACGCGAAGCTTGTGTTTCTGAATTAATATACAATAACCTAGTCAATATAGAATGGTATTAAAGAACATCACATAATGTTTAGTTATTCAGTCGTCATGGCTAAAAGTTATGCTTACTTACTTATTGTTGCATGTTGTCTTTTTATGCCAAAAGTCCACGATTCATTCTTGGAGGTTAGATCCTTCCTCACTGTCTTGAACTTCAATTTCCCTGTAAACACCAGCCATACCTTGTATTTCTACTGAGCTAGTAGAGCACTCACAGCATTTATTTTCATTTATATTTATAGCTAGAAAGTTGTCAATTCTCTATCCTAAATATTTGTGACACACCTTTACTAGGCTGTAAACACATGGATTCACGTATTTTTAAAGTTGCAATGAGTTTACAGTCTTATCTTTCCATGTCACATAATCAGTGTCACCACTCAACACAGTTAAAGCTGCCTATTACAAGATACTCAGCATTACAGTCCCAGAACCATGGACTGTTAGAAGTTGAGAGTATTCAGGGGCAGTACCACTGCACATTTACTCCATTTTTTTGCTTTTTCTGGATGTGTGTTGTTGGCTACTGTTGCAGAGGAGATATGACTAAATGAATTTCTGTTCTGATCCACAGAGGCCATTCTTGTGTTCTTAATCAGTGTACACTGACAGGAGCAGAAGTGCATTTTACAGCTCTGTGGGAATACATAGATGGAAACTTTTCTGCACTATTTTAATTTGAGAGTATTAGGGTTACCCTCTCACTCCACTAAGCAGTACATTTTTTTTTTTTGCCAAATCTAATTACAAATGCATAAGCAAATTTATTAAATGAGGTAGAACAGGGGAAACTAAAGATCTCTTCGGGTTTAAAGCCTTGCTGTAAAGCTCAAGGGATCGGGTGTTAGTGGTGAACTCTACAGTACGCTAGGGGAGTCCTAATTATTCCAAGCTTCAGTTTCTCATCTGTGAAATGTGCATAATATTATTTCCTTCCTCACTTCCTTTGTTTATTGAAAACTCAGATACACAGCTTGTTTTATTAGCTGTGATTTCAACCGGAGCCTGGAAGCTCAGGTTTAATATAATGAAAGCAAAGTACTTCAGGTGCAGTTTAGGGCATACAGCATAATCTATGTAAAGCAAAGTCTAAGTGCATGTTTTCAGTCCCATCCTTAATTTAAACTTCAGGTGTTTTTACAAATATTGAACAATATGCTGTTAATTCTAATGCTAAGGAATTCTTATCTCCTATGAGAAAATCCATGTATTCAGGTCAGCTCAATGGGAGTTTTATCTAAATAAAGACTTCAGCACTAAGTCCAATGGGACACTTACCAAGAAAAAGGGTTACTGGTGTAAAGAGAAGTTGCAGAAGCAGGACTGTTAAGTGTGACCTGCAGGTAAAGGTAGTCAGACTTCGTAATTGAAATGGAGCAATAGTTTTAATTCTGTGTTTCTGCACTTCTGCTACTGATTCTAAACTTTAATGTTTCCTCAGTGTAAGTTTTTGGTGGTGTTTATTTAACACGTGCTCACGGTCACTGCACAATCTATTCTTTTTGGCCAGACTGCAAATGCTCACAGACAGCAAGCAGTAAAGACTGAGTGACTGCTTTTTAGAAGTCTAACGGCTGTAAGAAAGAAATAAAAGCTGGTAAACCTCTCTAAGTACTCATTTACACACACTTTTAGCCTGTGTGGGAGAGGTTTTTGTATTCTTTCTTTCCTTACCTCTGTGCATTTATATTTGGACTTAGAAAAATGAATTCGCACTGAACCCAGTTCCAGAATTTTAAACGTATTCAGTTTTGCACACAATTAGATATATCACTATCTGATATGACATTAAATTATTTTTAGTCAGAGTAACAGCTGAAGCAGATTGCTACCATGCCCGGATTACTGAGAGGTTTTTAGTTTTTGTTTTATAATAGTCAATACTTAAAGAGGCTGCCAGAGTCTGTACCAGCCCATATAATAAGATAGAAATCATATAATACCTTAAAGGATTTTTTTTTCAGGGTCTCATTAAATATTCTTGTCACCTTTATTCTGGGTGGGCACATCTTATGCGTTTATGGTGGTAATGGCACATGATATTTGTATTCCAGTCAGTACCTACAGTACACTCAGTTGCTCTGGTGCAGCTGGGGATACTTTGGAGGAATTACTGGGGCAGTGAGCTGTTGGAAAACCTGGCTGGGGATGTGGCAGAAGAAAAAGCTGCAGTCTACTAGGGATTTTTGGTTCTGAGGTGTTGTTGTGGAGAGCAGTGAATAGGATCTTAACAGAGCTGGGCTTCTGATATGCAAAATAAATAAGCAAAACAACTGGGAGAATGAAAGTGAGTATCTCAGCTGGGAGAAATTTCTTCCTTCAGTTTTCCTAGCTACATCCCCCAGCAGCAGTGCTACTTAAAAGAAGTGGGATGTTTTTCCAAAGGTGGGAGGAGAAGTGTGTAATGTGACGACAGAGGCAGCTTACTAACGTGGAAGAAGCTGTCAAGCTTCATAGATTTAAATATCTGCTTCCAGTTCTGGCTAACCGTCTACACATACACATTTATAATAGTCATGCAGCATATGCAAACAATGACTTGGTGAATCTCATGTTAGATTCATACAGAAACATAATATCTTCTAGAAGAATTGTTTTCTCTTTGAAAATATCACTCATTGGATCTGTATGCTTGATGTTATTCAAATTGAATGTAATGCTACAGTTTCTTCACAGGCCATAAACCTGTAACCCTTAAAGAGCGAGGGATGTATCCTCTGCTTGAGGCAAACATATAACTGTCATTGACAGCAGTATGTCTACACATCAAAGGTGCAGAAGAATAGATCCTGGAAATGCTGGATTATATTTGTGTGACCCACAGAATTCCCGACTTGTAATTTATTCCATTTTGAAAAACAAGCTGTACTTATTTGGAGGCAAAAAAAACCCCATACCCATATCCTCTCCTGAAAGCAATTCTATTAATTGAAAAGGGGGAACAAGAATCAGGGTTCAAAAAGAAGTTTGTTCAACAAAAATTGATTTACCAACTCTGTCTTCTGTAGTTTGAAATCCCTCTAGTAAAAGTCTTCAGTACTGTGTGTGTAGTCCTTTAGTTCATGAGGCCAGAAGCATTCCTGCTTTCTCTGAAAATATCAAAGAAAAAAAGAATAATCTGTCATGTTTTGTTTGTGCTATGAAGACATTCACTGGGACGAATGTTAGAGCGTTCACTGGGCTCCATGGTGTGGGGAAAAAGTCACTAATCTTAACATAGGATCTGCATTTCAGTGGGAACAGCTGTAGTGTGGTGGTAGGTGTTCGTTCTCAATGTTTTCAAAAGGAAAGTGAGTTATGTGAGAACCGTACCCTTTGCCATTCCTAAGCAGCTAAGGAAGAGCTTTTGTGTTGCGATGCTGACAGCTTCATTTAACTGCTGTACCCTCAGGGAAAGTTGGTTGGTTGTTTTCTAAACTGAGGTCCCAGTTTTTAAAGGTATTTGGGTATTGAAATTTCTGTGGGTCTGTTTCTTTTGGTGGTGCTTGTGCACCCAAATACCTGTTAGAAACTTGGATCCAGGCACTTTTATGTTTCTTTGAGTATCTGAATGCCTTTACAAATACGGTTTAAAATGCCTGGTTAGCTCTGTTCTGTTCCCATCTTCAAGGGTGCAAGCACTGTCAGCTACTGGAGTACGTGCTCAGGGAGACTGTTGTGGCTATCTCATCACAGATGCCCTCCAGCCCAGCTGAAAGCTTACTGAAGTCGATGGAAAGAATCTCTTTAACCTTGTAAGCTTTTTATTTAGCCCATGAGCTCGTCAGGCGTGTAGCTGTCACTTTATTTTATGTTTGTACAGTTCTCGGCACCACAGGACTATTCTCCATTGATCTCTGGGCACTGTCAGAGCAATATACAGTTAACTTAAAAATATGATTATTAACTTTTTTATTAATTATTTATCATCTCTCATTCAGTTGTGTTGCCACTTTGCTGTACTTGTCATGTGCTAACAATTTAGAGGGACAGGTAGCAGAAAGGTTCATCTTTCATTTCCACTTACTAAGGTGATTTTTAGGTTCTAGAAAACATTTTTGAGGTCCCAAGGTCACAGTTTTGGAAATCTGTGAAACCATGGTATTTCTGTTTACTATGTGCTGGAATAAAAGCAGGCTTTGTAATGTGTCTGCTGCCTTGCAGTGGAATGGCAGTTAACGCTAAGAAGTAGATGTATGTTGTGGGAATCTCCTGGAAGCAGACATAGGTCAGTCTCCTGGTCTGTGCAGGAACATCGAGAGCAATGGGTGTTTGGTCATGGCTCCTGGACACTGCTAGATGTGTATTATTCTGAAGAAGTATTATCTTTGGAAACAGTGTGCTGCAGTGGAAATTACTAGTAATGAGAAAACTGTTGTCCTGCTGCTGCCCTGCTCTGTAACAGGAGCAAGATACTTCACCTCATGGTACCTCAGCTTCTCTGTTACAGTAAGGACAAATAAATGCTGCTTTCCTCACAGACAGCAGGAAAAGAGGGCTAGAGCTAAGTGCTGTTGAAAATAAATAGCTGTACATCAAGCTGATTTGACATGCAAGACTGTGGCTGGGGTTTTGACATACTGCCAGACAGTAAAGGCCCTTCCACTGGCTCAGCCGCATCCTGACAATGCGATAAGGCTCTGAAGTCAATAGGCATACATATGTGCACAATCCAAATCTCTTTGAAGCATTGAGGTATTGAGGCCTTCCTTATAAACTGGTAAGACTTTCTGTCTGGATGAATTTTTGGCTGTGAGATCTTATCCATCTCATTCAGCCTATTGTGAGTATCCACGGTGTTGAAAACACCATATGCTGAACCACACATAACTAAGCTGGTAATGGAAAAGGCTTGCACGTCAGTGCTGTAGTGACTTTATAGTGCTTAGCATCTATGTGTAATTTGATTATGAAACAACCCCTTATTAGGTACAGTAAGAATGTTTCTATAATACCTTAAAAAAAAAAGCTCCAAGTACTGGAAAACCTTAACATGTACCTCCAAATAACACTCGGTTCAGCAAGGAAAAATATGGGGAAGCTGAAACACTTCCTCAAGTCTCCCAAGAAGGCTGTGATACAGTTCTAAACATCTAAATACCCCTGGGATCTGCTAGCAGTGTTTTTTGGATACCAGAGTTGGCAAGAGGGTTAAACAGCCTGGACAGAATGCCACACTGAGGTAGCTATACTGTGTCTGAGATGCGGATGGTCTTTTTCTGGTCTAATTTACTTTCCTACTTGTGGGAGTATTTCTGTGATACCAGGTAAGTCATGTCCTCTGTGGGTGTTGATTATTACATTTCTAGATACCTTTCTCTTCACAGTTGCTGCATTAATTAAACATTTGACTTTTGTAAATAAATTTAAGCTTAGGGACAGAACTTGTCACATACTTCACTCTCTAAACTGGACTTAAACAGACAAAATAATAAAAAGCAGCTATCCTTAGATTCCCTGAATGCACAGCAATGTTAAAAGTAGAGTTAGATTTTGCTGCTTATCTCAGAAAATGGAACTTATGTTAAATTACCTCTTGTTATTTTTGCCTCTCCTTTTGTATTTATGAATACCTGGTCACAACTGAAGTGTGGTTAAAATTACCTCGTTCTGCCTTCTATTACCTTTATCCAGCTCCTGCAGGTAATGATATTCTTGGGGCAAAAGAGGTCAAAACTTTTACGTAAAAGTGAATGGTAAAACATCTGAAAATAGTTCTACTTTTTAACAGTAGCAAGATGTAAGGTTGGATCTGGTAAATAAAAGCATGAACAAAACCCCACTGCGATGCCCAGTTTCTTTTTTTTCCCCTGCTGTAAAATTCCCCAAACTCCAGCAGGTGGCAGTGAGCAGCAGTCTGAAATTGAAACACTGCAAAAGCAAAGAATAATTTCCATTGCTGAAACTGAAAGGATACTGGATTCATTTAGGAACTAAATGACACAGATGTGGCAGGTACATGAAGGCATCTAAACAAATGAAACACATTTTTCACAGACTGATAGCTTCTGAGTCAGCCTTAGAAGCTGACATCTTGATCCCTATGTTGCCTCTTCGTTGCTTCTCACTGGGCAGGCGTTATAGCTTTATGCTGCGATGCAGTGCTGTGCACGCAAGGGTTGTTAGCTTTACAGCATAGAAAACAATTTACTCTGTTAGATTAATAGAAATGCAGAATGTGTTTTTGAATAGCTCATTTTACATCTAAGTCTTTTTTCATGGAAGGCATAATGAATTGAAGTGGGATAGGCAATTTAATTCATTACAGCTGTCAACCAGTGAGCACTGCTGCACTTGATTTGTTTTGGTGCCTCTTGCAGGTTGCTGCCGAGGTGGTAGTCATTACACTTCATTTTGTGAACTACTCAGGTGGTGAAAACATATAAAGGAAAAGGTTACTGGGCAGAATGGGAGCAGAGCTTCCTGTTCCACAGATGTGAAGAAAGTGCTGGAAGAAAAAGCAAAGTTCTATGCTGATCAAGCCATTGTGCACAGAGGTAAACATTGAGCCTTTGTTTAATTATATGACATTGGTGGTTAAATCAAGACCTAAATGCATCCTGTTGTCCCCTGGTATAGTTACCTTGCTCTGAAGAGAGGAAGTAAATACTTTCTGAAATAAGCAAAATAGAACCTGAAACACCAGGTTTACTGACTTTGTTATTCATTTACCTACCAGCTCAACTACAGAAATCCAAGTCTTGGGTGCTACTGCCAAAAAAAGACATCTGTGAGTGTAGATGATAATTTTCTGTTTCTGCCTTTCTCTACCCTATGGCATCTGCTCTTCCATTGGAGTGAAGGGGACTTTTGTATTTGAGGTGTCCTGCAATGTCACTAATTTTTAAGTATCTGCACAAACTCATTGTATCTTAAATTGAAAGAGACTGCTGCAAGGTGAGACAAACTGCCTTGCAGATGCAGAGAGCTGAGAAGATCTCTCTTGCCTGATTGCAGTTGGACTAATCTGTCCTTCAGAAAAAAGGAGGTGGGTTTTCTGTCCCTTTTACCTGTAGCTTTCTTAAGTCTCATCAGTGTGTCTGTCACTGTGAATGTGCTAGTTAGCTCATGCCATAAAATAAACCTACATCTGTCCTTGGCTAGAGTTCAAGCGTGTTTGAACCATGCTTGTCCTGGAAGAATGGGTATCTTTGGGAGTTAAAGGTGAGGTCTAAAAGATAAAGGAATATGCCTCTGTTTCTTCCATCAAATTTAGAGGGGAAATGGTAGATAAGATGTGGATAAGACACGTTTAGCATCTGCTGTATGTCACACGGTGAAAGAAAGGCTGCTGCATAGTGATGCTGTTGGGAGAAAAGTCATCTCCAGGAATCATATAAACAGGTGTCAGCCATGGCTGGAGCTCCTTTTAAGGTGTGGTATGGTGTGACAACTACATGAGCATAGTCTAAATTAGAAGAGATTTTTATAGTTACAAGTGTAGGCCTTCACCTAGAGAAAGAAGGTTTGAGATTTGATTTGAGGTGATTTTTTTGAATTAAATAGAAGTAAAGAGATCTTTTGGTTGGAAAAAAAGAGGGATTTTAAAGTAAGCCCTTTCACTTTGGCATGCTGGAAGCATTTTTGATATTCAGGTTTTACTGATTTTTTTTTTTTTATTTATATATGTGAAAGTGACAAAAAGGTGCAAAGAGTAAATCACTCTTAAAATGAAACAAAAAAAATTCTGACTTTATTTGAACAAAACCTTTCAGACTGACACAGTTCTATTTTTTTTTTTAACACTTAAACAAAAAAAAGTGTTGAGAATTCTTATTTCAGTTCAATTTAAGATAGTGTGCTTTGGATCCATTACTTAGCTATTATCATGAAAGGGAATAAACATAAAATACAAGAAATACCTAACCAAGCAGCCTAACTTACTACTTAGCAATGCATTTGTTTTAATCAGGTTAACCTATTATTGAGAAAGATATCATTACTGTGCAGGGTATTAAACAATATAGACAGTATCTTTATTGGCACCCTAAGGAATGTTAGAGAAGGGCAATCCAGCTGCTTCCAAATGTAAATCAAGCAGTTGGTCCTAAGCTTGTAACTAGGGTTGGGCAGGTATCTGAGAGTTTAATGTGCTAGTACCAGAAGTGCTTACAATCTTTCTGTAGATGTATGTACGCACCTTTACTGCCATGATAGATTTCCAGTGCCTTGGGGAAAAATAAAATCCTCCCTTTTCAACTCCTTAAAAGTCTAATTATACAATGGGAGCAGTGGGAACCCTTCCTTTCTCTGCAGCTAACCAACAGAATCCCTGCATTTGGGGTGGATTAAGTAAAGTGCAAGGAAATGGTCACTTAATTTCTGTACAGTCCTTCTTCCCTAGTCCCACCTGGATATTCTGACACACTGGATACCCAAGGCATCATGTCACAAATAAATCCTCACTTAGTGCTCAGGGAAGACTGTCTCTCTCGTAGTAGTTTTAAGTAGTCACTGAAATGGGAACTGCAGTCCAGGTCTTTTCCCCACTCTAGACCAGTACCTTAACAGCTAGATAATAAAATCCCCTATCTTACCTACCCTTCTCCCAATCTTTCCCCCGACCAAATAGTGCATGAATTTGAAGACATTCAGGATGAGGGAGTACGGCTGCTCTCAGTTGCTCAAACTGTTCTTGGGAGAGATAGGGGCATGAATGTGGCTGTACTGGGTCAGACCAAGGTTTCCTCAAATCTGTTGTTGTGTGCCTCACAGTGGCCACACCTGGTACCAAGAAGGCATGTGTGGTCCTTCCCCAAGTGCCCTCCCAATTTTCAAGCATTTCTGGGATTTACATGCCCCTGGGAGGGAAAAGAAAGCTGAATCTTCTTCAGTGTAAGCCTCTATTCTTCCAGTTGTGCCTGGTATTTATATCTTGCTTTACCCTAGCTGAGGATACTTCCCCGAGATGGAGGTCATCAGTTGGATGAGACTCCCGTGTTATTTCTGTCCTTGAGGCTTCCTGTGGTCGAGCCCTCATTTAACTAGCAGGTTTAAGTGGTAAATGTGTAAATTCTCAAATGGACCTACTGAATGATCCAGTTTTGAGGAACATTTCATTGCTTTGCGGAATATTCAAAAGCACACAAAATGAGTTTGTCGGCACTGCGAGCTGATAGGATCTGGTTTCATATTATAGGATGAGAAAATGACAGTGCCTTAGCTCAGTTAACTCCAGATGCTGCTCTTTCTGTTGCCAGAGAAGCGTCTGCCTCAGCGACCTCTCCTGCTGCCAGTAGTGCATCCTCCTGAGTGATGGATTGAAAGGTGCACTCTGCATCTTCACACGTCAAAACAAATGAAGTGGTTTCAGTCTTTGAATACAGCACCCAGTCTGATTGTAAACAGCAACCTGAATTATAAGAGATGATATATGCCACTAAGGTCACCACAGTGAAGCAGAACTGAATATTCTCCTCATAAACAAGAATACTGTAAAAAGGACAATAAAGAAACCTATTTATACAGAGCCAAGCTCCTCTCTCTTACACCTGTGTGACTTTGGCAGGGCACTGGTGAAATGAACACATCACTGTGTGCGCTAATCCAACATGGAAAAGAATTTGGACTGTATTACAGAGAGGGACAGCAATTTATGTGAACTTCAAACACACCTAGGTAATCTACGGTTGAAATTTTTTTAAGGGATTTGCATCTTTGGATGCTGCTGGGAAGATAGTAGGCTTTATAACCAAGTTGCTATGGATTAAGAAAAACACCACAAACAGCCCAAACAACAAACCCCAACATTTTATTGTTAGATATGCCGTCCTCTACAACAAATATCTGATTTCTTCACAAGAGTTTTTCTCACTGCAGTGAGCTGGAATTTTCCCCTGGAATTTACTGGCAGTCCCACACAACTCTCTTGCCTCTTGGGAGCTGGTGATATTACACAGGTGGTGTTTTGGACTTTTGAGAAAGTGGAAGAGTACCCTTTTTTTAACCTAGCTGGTCAGCGGGGTGGTATGTGAGGAGACTGCAAGGTGATGAATGCTGTGAGAAGGACTAAATCCAGGGAAAACTGTAGAGCTGGGTAGGAAGTAGATATTCTTTTTGACATGCTTTACGTTCTAAAAGAAAAGAGAATTGACACATTTTAAAAATTTCTAATTAAAAAGTTTAAAAAAATCTTTTACGTGGATTCAAAGCTTGCATTTTCAGAAAAACTGGAAACAATTGTTTTCTTTGTAAGCTTCAGAAGATGTTTTTATACAGCAGCTATATTGGTAGTTTCTAAATGGGTGCCTAACACTGTTGAAAAGATCAGATTTAATTTTCTTCCAAAGTGCAATTAACTTTAAAAAAATGTTGTTTTTTTTTAAAGATTTTTGATTTTTGTCTAAAATGTCCATTTTACTTCCATCACTCTGATTTCATCTAACTGTTTCTGACCCACGGTACTCAGTAAATGGAAACATGAACATCATCTTCCTATAGGGCAGAAGTTCATAGAGTTGGGTCTACTTACCTTAAGTTTCTGTCAAGTCAGAAATTAAATGAACTTGACGGTCTGTTGCAGTGTCTTTTGAATCTTCCCAGCATGTTAGTTTTGCACTGACAAACCCTGGAAACCTCTCTCAGCTTACCCAAACCTCTCACGTTTTCCAAGATTTTTCACTCTGGTTGCAGGCTTGGTCTTAGGAAAAGTACTTCATTTTGGTCTGGATGGAGGCAGTTACTGTTTACCTGCTTTGAAGCTGTACATGGGATGCTTTCGTTTGTGTCATTGCTTATTACTTCTGCTGAGGTCTCCAGTAACCCCTGTTGTGTCTTCCAGTTAACTCCATGCATCCATGCGTTTGCAATACAAAACTGAGCAGGCAGAATCCTGCATAATATGTAAAAGCTCAACATACAGAGTAAAGGCTTTTGAAAAGAAAAAGATGAAGAAAAATTTGCACTGAATTCTAGCAGTATAGATCCGTGAACGTCTAGTTATCAAAAACCTATATTTTCATCATGTTATAGTGTATTTATGAGAAGAAGAAATCTTATTTTAGCAGCTTTATGAATTAGTATTTGAAAGACGTAGGACATTTAAATAATACTGGACAAAATATTTTTTTTGCTGTGGTAACAGAAACTGCACGTTCTGGTGATTTTAATCTTGAGACTGTTTGCAAGTGGAGATAAATTACATGAGTAATTTTAGACGCACTGCTCAAGGAGGAAGCCAAAGAGCTGCTGGAGGTGCTGCAGCCTGTCTTACTGTACTCCCGTGAGCAGCTGCCTTGTCCACGTAAGGGAGACATAGATCCTTTTATTTTTGAAGGGTTTTAGACTGTTTATCCTGATTATAAGAGCCTTAAGACCGGAATGTATTTCTAGTGTTTGAGAAATAAGAGTGAGATGGCAGGAATGACCCTGGAGCCTTTAGTAGGGGTACTAATTTAAGAGATGCTTGGATTCCAGTCCTGTGACAAATTACTTATGCATCAAGCAATGATGTCAAAATTTGAGGGTATGGGCTCCCAGCTCGTACCGCTGGACAGCTTGACTTGCTCCCTGAGCAGGTCTGTACTTTAGATGCAAACTGATGTGGGTCAATGAAGGGAGAAGGCAGAGCTCTGATACCACCATGTGTCCTCTCCTCATTTCCCTTCCTTTCCTTGGAAATGTCTGAAGCAAAGGTTCATTCAGTAATGAATTATATATGACCACATGTTTATGTGACCAAAATAAAAATTTATTATTTTCTGTTTTATTGAGAAAATAGAAAAGTAATAAATTTGATAAGACCCATACTATGTTTTTGCTGAGCTGGAACTTGGCCCTTTCATTAATGAATGCAAAGTAGAAATGTGTTGTGTTTTTCTTTAAGCTCGTACCAGTCTATCTTTATGGCTGTTTCCCAACTGTATATATTATCCTTTGAATTGTTTGTATATAGTACTTAATTTAAAAATTAAGAACTGATACACTTGAGGTCACAAATAACACAAACTGCTCTTTAGAGATTGAGCTGTGTGGTTTACTTAATTTATCTTTTAAGAAGACGGGAATCAGTATGTAAGTGTTGGTGTCTTTCTGGAGCTAGCTGCGGTAGCTGGAGTCTCTCTGAGGCACTGCTGAATTAGCTGTTCAGTGCGTACAGTTACAAATATTGTAAAACCAACACCTAAGAAAGAATTTAATTACTTAAGAAATCTCATGTTGAATGCTTTCTGAATGGCCTGATGAGAGGCAGACTGGGCTTAGTTATGTTGTGTGAGAAATCTGTGGCACGTGGCAAGAGCCACCATACTATGATTTAACTGGAGAAGTAATGTAGTGGTGGGTTTAGAAGGTGAGGAGATAGAATGAGGAAGTGTTGAATATCAGAAAAGGAAGATGAGGTGAATCTCATTAGATTTTATTTTTCTGTCACTCACTGTTTTGGCCCATCTGCTACTCCCTTAAAAAGAGTAGGTTTGCCGCAGATGCAAGCGTTCCTATAATTAACATTGCAGTGTGATGTGAAGAATTTAGTCAAGTGCTGGAGGATGGGTGCCAGTCAGGCTTGGCTTTTTTGGCTTGCTGACATCTTATTGTAAGTGACACTTTCATGAGCTCGTTTATTGCACCACTACTTCTGTAAGTGATTGTCAACTAGGAGATTATATCAGGGTGTTTACAGCAACAAGGTGAGTCAGGATTTTTCAGCCGTCTCCACCCCCCCCTTTTTTTTTTTTTTTTTGAGGAATGGCTGACAATCAGTCCTGTCCAGTATCAGATTGATGGCTGCTCTGCAACCATCTGCTGTCACTTTTGAACTGATGTGGCCCCTTGATGGCTGGAGGCTTGAGTGGGCGCAGTAACTGACAGGACTAACTCTCTGGTGGGGTTTGTTTATGTATTTGCAGATAGGCTGTCTGTTGCCTGGTTTTAGGAGTAATTTTATATCTCCTGTTTGAATTGCCTGGCTGCTTTTTGCCAGAGGCTTTTTTTCTGTAGTTAATTATAGGATTATAATTGCCAATTAAGTGATAAGCCACAAAAGAACTTGTATTCCTGAACTACTGGTGCATGCATTCAGTGTATTGTGCAGCACAAGTAGCATAGGAGGTGACACAGGAATGCTTATGGCTGTTTTTTATATGACCTAATTTTTTCCATAAAGTAGTGTGAATTAAAAAAAGATAGATGCTGTGAAATGGAGGTGGGATTTCTTTGTGGACAGTGCAATTAAAAATGGTAACAGAAACAGGAGGAGGAAAAGAATGAATATTTCTGTCCCCCTGCTCTCTGAGTCAGTCCTTCCTTATGGTTTAGTTTCAGTGTGGATCAGCTTGGGCTTAGTTCTGTTAAAGTGGAGATGCCATATCATTCTTAAACTAGCTTATAGTGGTGAGAAGTGAAAGTAGTAGAGGCATTGTCTTTAAATCATTCTTTGTATTCTTTGAAGCTCTGTTGCAACAGCTCAGCTGAGGTGTTCTGGAACAAATCAAAAATGACAAAGCGTTGCCTAGCTTCAAAAACAAAGTGTTACTTAGCTGAAATTTTAATTCTGATTTTTTTTTTTTCTTCTCAGAGCCAGCAGAGCAATATAATTGGCATTCTGTATTGAAGGAACATGGCATTTCTTGATTACGTTTGTAGCATGAGGTGCAAAAATAGCTTTCCTGTCCTTTAAACCATTTAGACTTGAAAATGTGTGTTAATCTGCATGTTGATCATAAAGAGATATTTTAGCTTGACAGAAAATGGTCAGGGAAAATTTAGTTGTGAGAAGTTTGATATAAATGAGTTTCATTTTGTGTGTGTGTATAATAACAAGGGGTGGGGTGAGGAGAAGCTACTTTGTCATCCAGAAAAGCAGAAATGTTCTTGTATGCAGGAAAGAAAAATAGGCATGCAGCTTTTGCCGAGGTGGAATGCTTCGGTTGTTCACATTTTGTTACTGATCAAAATCAGTCCTAACAAAGTTAAGTTCCAGTAAGAATATGACCATAGTAGTGTGAGCATCCTGACTCGTATGGTGACGTGGTAAAGTCGCATCCTGATTTAGCAGCCAGCCTTCAAAGGCAGGATACCAAACTAAATACCCTCTCCATTTTGTGCAGACTGAAGAAATGTACCTGAAGCCGAGAATTTATTGTTAACCTAAGTATGGTGTTAGCTATCTAATCAAAGAATGATTATTAGTCCAGTCACAATACTAACAGTTCATATCCAAATTATTTAGTTATTACAGCTCACTTGCAATGATAATAGATATATGCAAACTTTCTGTCATCTCTCCCCATTTGGGGCATTAGCCTTTATACCCATGCTGCTATGTCTCCTAAGTTTCATGAGCTAATCTTCCTTGAAAGGAAGAGGAGGTGGTTTTACAATGAGTTGTCAGCATCCCGAGCGCTTCGCTGAGGGGAGTGTGATGATGGCTTCTTCCTCCATGGTTCTGCATCTGTATGATTGCTAACACAGTCTGCTCACTTGTTTTTCCTCCACGGATTCATAATTGACATAATATAAATAACAGATCTTTGATATAGTGTTTTACATATGCTGTGTATTTGTTCTTCGTTGCTCCTAAAACAGCAGTTTTACCCAGCTCCCAAACTGGCATGCATATAGTGACTGTAAATCAATCTTCTGTGATTTGTTTTGGTACTTCTGTGGTCTCTGTTATCTTCCTGTGCTTGCTATTTCAAGGCCTCTGTTGTAATTTCTACCCTTATTTTTTGGGGCTGCTGTTACAACATCTGTTTTTTCTTAGGTGTCACTCAGGCTGTGGTTAACTGATGTTTTGTGAGCTCAAGCTAGTCCTGCGTTTCAGTTCTCAGGTCACTAAGAGTTCACTCTAAAAATAAGCGATCCACTAGAAGACACACATGTACACAGATGCGTAGAAGCACAATGCTGTGGTAACTTCTTGCTACCAATATCTTCCAGTTATGTCAATATAATCGGTATGTTGCACAAACTGCAACAATAAGTGATTATATAAATTTAATGATAATGGCTAGGCAGTAAGAATTATTATTATTTTAATGTATTACTGTGATTGTATGCTTAAAAATAAGATATAAAAGAAGAAAATTCATATCTGAGGCTGCAGATCTGTGGAGTATTATTGAAGGTGATAGGTATGATTTTGCCATGTCAATCTTCTTTCTCTACACCGCCTTAAGCAAAGTAAAATAAAACAACCCATTTGATTTTAGTAATAATTTTTAACTCTGCTTCTTGACTTCGTTTCCAGTAAGCCTGTGATTCTGTAATATTTTTATTGTGACTGGTCAGAAACAAGCTTGTAGCAGTAACTCTTAACATCAACATGATACCACTGGGCTTCTGCACAAACCAAGAATTTAAGACTTTCACAGGACAAAAGTGTCCTGCAATAATGTCAGTCTATTGAAAAGAATGTTCACTTGGGATCTGGGGGGAATGCAGGGTAAAATTCCCACTCTGACTCGGGCTATCAGGGACTTTATCTCCTGCAGCTCTTTGCAATGACAGAATGCATGTCTCTCATCAGAGAGAATATTTTTCTTTGGAATTTTCACCAACATTAATGTGTTATTAAAAACAAGGAAAATTCCATCACTTTCCATTAAATAACGTTTGCTAGACAAATGTTTTACCATGAGATTCCTAGTCATGTCTAGCTTCTTTATATCTGGACTGTTAAATTCCTGTTATAGGTGACACAAAGACGTCCACAAGCTTCAGAGTATGATTGAGCAAGTATTTGAATAAATTGGGAAGATGGATTTCAAAGGTCATAAGCATGTACCTTTATTAAGTGGGCCACAAAGCTTATAGGCTCTTGGGTCTCTGCTAAACAATACTGTTTCACAGACAGGCAGATAAATGCTTTCTGAATTAGAATAGTTAAGTCTGAGTGTGGAAAGCTCAGCACAATTTCTGTACTGTGGAATGATGAAATGGTATAATTCCTATTAGAATAAGAATTTCTTATCACCACGTTCTGAGACCTGGATTTTAAATCAATATACTGCTGGAACTGAGAGAGCAAGCTTGTGCATTCTAAATGTCTGGAGGAACTGGGTTTGGAAGACAATGTTGAGCAATTTCCCTAAAAAAAGATTAGCATAAACACAATTCTACAATGAGAATGAAAGAGAAATCACAAGTTTTATGACAAGTTAAAAAAAAAAATAATCTGTTTTTCTATTCTGCCTACTTTCCTTTTGTCTCACAGTTTTGGGTGTGTGGGGGTTTTTTGTGTGTGTGTTTTGTTGTGGGTTTTTTTTTTTTTTGTCTGATCAATCATGTATTCACTGTTTATACCAACCACATGCTTCCCAAGCAGGTGTTGTACAGTTTGGCCCTTAGATTGTAAGGACTCGTCATCAGGACAAGAAAGTTAGGACTGGGATCTTACCCCATGTCTTATATATTTACATGAATCCCAAGTGAACTGGAAAGAACCGAAAATATTATCCATCAGATCAGGAAGGATATTGTCCATCCACTCGCACAGCTGGACGCTACTACAAAAAGGGCCAGTTACTGGAGAACCAGATCCCTTTCTTGTAAGGTGTTATGTTGAAGCTGTACCTCTGGCTAATAAATGGAAGGCTATAGCCACAGTGCCCATCATGAGATAATATGAAAATGACTTGAATTTCATTTAGAGCATGCCAGAGAGGGGGAAAAAATATATAAAGGTTACAGGCCACTGCAAGTTTATATACTCTTGGTTCTAATGATCCCATCTTATTTCAGTCACTTTGCATGGGACAAATCTATATGCCCAAAGATGTATCTGATATTGCAGTCAATGTGAACTTCAAGTCCTCTTATTTGTCTTTTTATCAGAAGAGAACTTTAATTTTGCTGTTGACTTTGGTTTACATGTACACGCTCTAGGTATGTGCCTTGGTGTAAGCTGCAGAGAGCAAGATGCATATGTATGGGATTCAGCTTATGTATCGATACTGAGAAATCATTTACTGATGTCCTTCTTTGGTGTGAACATCATCCCAGTTACTCCAAAAACTTGCATAAAGCTATGTTGATTGTGGTGGGGATCTGGCATGGGCAGAGGACCCCACTTGAGTGGAGCTTGCTGTAGGAGCGGGGCCTACGCTTACAGTTAATACAATCCATCTCAAAAACAATTTTGTTGCAGACTTGGCATGAATCATGATCATGTCTTGGAATCAGGGACAAATGTGTTGATTAAAGGTAAGGTAGCTACAGTTTGTAAATAGTGTTCAGTATTGTCAACTAGGCAGCATTTATCAGCCAGACATTTTCTTTTCTGAGCAAACTGGAAAAGAAGTCTCATGAGCTGTATAATGTGTCTAAAAGGGATTCACCGCAGCAGGGAAACAGATGGCCAGAGCCTAGTAGGCTTGTAATGCTGTGAAATGAGCGGTGTGTTTTGGTGGAACAAACAACAAGGGAGAGAAACAGTGAGACATAGGAGGCACTGACTGTATTTGAATGACAAGCAATTGGTTATGGATCATGTTTATCTCATTGTTGTGGTTTGGGCCGGACTGGCCACTGAATACTATTGTCCATATTTCATGAACAAGAATGACTTTGGTAGGAAGTCTTTGTTCCAAAGCATAGGAATGTAAAGGAATAGAGGTATCTACAGCTGCCACAAAAGAGTAAAAAGGCATTATGTCATTGCCATGAATGATGAGTAAATTTATTGTACGTTTATAGAATAATGGTTTTTTTTTGGCTGAAAATATCTCATTACCCCAAAAGAAAACTCCATAAAGAGGTTCTATTTTGGTGAGAATTATTTTTTGTCAGTGACTTAATTTTTTATTTCTTAGTTCAGTTTTCAAATAAAATGTTACTCTGACATAATTTAATATGACACCCCCACCCTTCATTAACAAGATTTCCAAGTTTTTGAAATGACCAAGTAAGTGAAATATTTCAGTTGATCCTTAAAACACGTGCTTTGCTTTGTTATTAACATAGAAGAAATAACATTTTGCTTAATTTTTGAATGAGGAGTATTTTACATGTCAAATTCTTAGAAGATTGGGAAAATTTCCTGCTCATTGCTGTTGATTGAGTAAAGTCTGAAAACCAGAACAGTGCAATTATTTGATAAATGTGTTAATTTACCAATAAATATATGAACAATCTTTACCCACCCTGCTTAAGAAAAATTAACCTTGTGGCTGAATTACTCTAAAAGTGTTTAAAATCTAATTTGGAGATCAGTAACATTCTGAATACTAAGTAGAGTGGCTTCAACACAGCAGTTGCTGGTAGTTAAAGATTGCAGATGCCTGAAAAATCCTATACAGAGTCTAGGAATAGATCTTTTTTTTTTCTCATCTCTTTGAAAATGGAAAATTGCTGCATTGTAGATCAGAGTTAAATTGACAGCTAAATTGGTGAACTGCAAAACTGGCATCTTATATTTAGTAATAACAGCAAATAGTATCTTGTCAGTCTGACCAAAGTTAAACATCCTCTCATGGCTATCGCCATCAATTGCAATGCTAAGAATGGCAGTATTTTATTTTTATGGCTTTGAGGCTCAAGATAAACAGAAAAAGGAGATGCTGGATATTATGGATGGGGCTAGGATTAGCTTCCTGCTAAATTAGTTTGATTCAAGTTTTCTGTTGTTGTTAGTCCTGCTAAGCTTTTGGAGTCACCTATTCTGAGTCACAGAATGTTGTAATTTATTTCCATTAATCAATGTTACACCTATATATGTGGGGTCTGAACAATATAAAGGAGTAATGAGGCATGACGTTTACTTTGATGCATTTTGTAGGAATACTCATGTCTGGAAGAAATGAACTGAAACTTCTCTTGGGGAGTACTTATTAATGCATTTCACTGAATATGCTTTTTTGTTTTTACCTCCCTTAGGAGAAAGCTTTTTTCCTTTGGTCAATTGAGTATGGCACAAGGGTAATAACAAGTCTAATGGATGCTGTAAACCACCACTTTTTAATGCATAATGTAATTGAATCAGAATATAGTGTCTATACTGATGGAGTCCCTAGTGCTTTAACAACTGAAATTATGATTAGAAAGATCCAGATAATGCTGACTTCTCATACGTTAAGTCCCTATTATACAATTTCTTTTCTACAGCACATTCACTTTTACTTTTGAATTATGCAGTGCCATCTTAAACAGTTTAATACTACACTGGAATCAAATTCAAAGCTTCAAGAGGGCTTTATCATTTTTGTGGAAATACATACAGAATAAATCTGTAGTGGTGCTGTATGACTAATATTTCCTCCAAACAGCTCCCATATCAAATTCCCCATTTAAAATTGCATTCTTTGGCAGAAAGTTTATTGGAAAGGCAATGCTCCTCTCTTAGCCAGACATTACTGAACAGAATGGAGAACAGAACCTGGCTTCTGTGCTGACTGTGAGCGAGAGGGGCTTCTGCAAACTTGGAGATAGCTGGGCTCTTTTCCTTTTATCTAAAAAACAAAATCTGAAGACTCTTTCTGAACAGAAGTAGTTGGAGAAGGTGCTCTTAAGGCTCCATAGGACATCTAACCAGTGAGCTGCACATGAAATATGCTGTGCTTTCACACTTGCAGAGAAAAGTCCTGTATTACTATTAGCTGACAAGAGACTTCATATAGATGACAAAAACCAGAAAATTCTAAGTTACGTTAGTTTTGCCTGAGTTGGTTGAAATACTAATTTTGAAAATGGCTGAAAAGACAACAATTCTGTTCATTATTTCTACTGTCAAACAAAAACTGGTGTTCAGAGGAACTTGTTACTGCAGTATTGGATAAATGCAAGGCCACGCAGGTGGTGTAATAGCTACTGCTGAGTGGGAGCTGCCTGCAGGCTCTTCTGCTATAATTAACTGGCTAAGCTTATCCTGCAGCCAAGGGCTATGCACAGCACAGACCTGGTGAACAAGCTGTATGTGTTGCATAGCACAGCACGAGCTTGTGTCCACCCAAGTTAACTGTGAGGTGAACATCTAACTCCTGGATGTACAGCGGGTTTCCAGTTAGGGTCACTACAAGAGGTCACACCTCAGAAGACAGTAGCCAGAATATAGTACAAACTGTGTGGATAAACTTATCTCTGACTTGCATGTAGTTTAGATAACTGCATACCAAAGGACAGAATATAATATCTGGGAAGAGTCTAGTGAAAACAGGCTAATCATCATCTCTCTTAGTTCAAAGCCTTCAAATAGCAATTATGTAATTAAAAATTCTTTCTTTTCTCTTGGAATAGAAGATATGCTTCTTCATTCTTAATGTAGTCAGTGAAACTGTAGTGTGATGAAAATGAAGTATGGGCCCACACCAACTGCCTTTCAAATCAGCAAACAGGCTTTTTGTTGGCACTGTAGCTTGAGAGAGGCTGAAGGGTTTGGATTTGCACAGTAAGAAGTGTAGTATGTTGAAGGGGATCAGACTACAGGGGCAGTGTACAGTGTTTAGCCTTCTTCAGACAGAGCAAAACTGTATGAGTCTTCACGTGACAGAGCATGTAAGTTTACAATGAATTTCATTATGAAAAATCAATTGCCCCTGAGAAGTTGGACTTAAACTAGTACCGCTTGGTGTTACACATTCTTTGAAAATTGAGCATAATGGGGACAGGCTGAAACTTTGCATTTTTGGATCTTAAACCTTTGGGCTTTTGATCTAACATTTATTCAAGAAATTACTTTCATCATCTCATTGGATAGATTTTTTGGTTCAATTAAACTTCATTCTATGTTCAAGTGAAAGTCACCAAGAATTTCATAAACGTTTGAGATGGCTGAGAATATAAAAGAAAGTGATAATGGAAAATGCTATGAAGTATAGCTGATGGCTTAATAGTTCTTCATGTCGTAACATTATCGCTTTCCTTCATATCTGATAGGCATGTCCTATTAATGACATCTGACTGTACACTAAGGATGCTTTTATCAGGACTGTCGACTAAGTAAGACTTTTCTGAAGATTTTTTAAAAGTCCTAAGGATCTCTCTATTGATAACAAGCAGAAAGTTTTTCTGAGCCCAGAATTTGACACAAATTGGGGCTGAGGGAGACTGCCCTTTGTCTAACTAAACTCTCTTGAGAATGTGGAGTCCATACTTAATTTTCAGAGGCTCAGATGCAGAGTTTTTTTTGAAAAGAATGATGCAAAACCAGATTATGATTCTACATAGATGCACGCTCTACTTATATCATCAGTTTACCTGAGATTAGCAGCAGCCCACAATTTTCAGTTGAGTGAAAAGTGCAAATATTAGGTATGGTCTGGAAATCTTTGTGCTGCTCCACTATATTCATAGAGATCCAGAAGTCTGTGATAAAACCCTGTAATTCTAATTGTGCTACATGTCACAGAAATAACCCAGAAATGTAGTATGAAAAAATAAAATACTGCTTTGCTTCAATAGAGCAATGTTTTGTGAATGAGAGTCTTTTCATTTTGACTGACTGAATGATGCAGGCTGCAGAAGACTTGTGCCAAAACCAATCAGCCAAATAGCTTGGCAAATGCTCTGATAAATTGTTCTTGCTGGCAATAGTTTTGTAACTTTAAATGAGTATTAACTGAATGACAGTCTTAATTCTTCAAGTACTAGCTGGAAATAAAGGTTTTTAACTACATTGCACATTCAGGACGCAAAAACCTGGGACTTCAGTAATGATGTGTGTATGTACAAATAGATTGAAATCACTGCTTAGTACGTTTGTGACCATAAATCCCTCTCCATGGACTCTAACACCAGCATCACATAGCACAGATGTTGTTGTCTCTGTTTTGTTTTTTTTTGTATAACAAACTCTGTTTGTTATACATTATCTTGGGAGTTTTTTTACTATTCACAGTGTTTATTCCAAATGATTCCCATTGTAAAATCTTTTTCATTCTTGTTTTTTAGCAGCTTTTCTTCCCTTGTAGTAATGAATTTCCATGAAGTCAGCTGTCATAAGTTTTATCTACAAGAAAATGCATATACCCTTGGTGAGATTGATTGTGACTTTTTAGGCCTCTCACAAGTCTTAAATTGATAATTAAACACAGGTGGGAAAAATGAGACAAATATTACTTCACATTGATGAAAAAGACAAGCAACCTCATGCTTGTGTTGCAATTCATGTGCAATCCTTACGAACCCAACTAGCACCTAGCATGCTCTTTACATAATGATCAATTGGAAGCTTCTGTTTTTCCTGATGGCTCTTTCCTGAGATGTGATGATTGGACTGTAGTATCTCGTGCTTTCAGTCATTTCTCTTGATGCTGGACTTCTCTTAACAACCAAGTATATAAAACAGGATATTTGTCGAAATGGTAGAAGTGCCTTGGGTCATTATCAGAGTCAACCTGAGAATCAAATCCTACTAACATGTTATGCATAAAAATAATAACAAGTAGCAAACTCTATGTATTTTGCATTTACCCAAAGAAGTTAGGGAAAAGCCTTACATAAGAGATGTTTCAAGTACAGAAATAAAGCCATTCTGTTCAGAAGATGACCAGTAATAGGTACTGTTTTATTCTGTGTTTCATGCCGTTCTTAATTGGTGGACCTTTATTCAGCAGTGATATCTCTAAGCTTAATCCAAAGCCTTTGATACTTAACGAGAATGACGTGTGTCAACTCTAGCTCCATTTGGATGAGGGCCTTTCAACGTGTTAGGAACCAATGCACTTAACATGCCAAATCTTGAATGAACATGACAAAACAGGCATACTTAAATTTATTTGGGAAAGTTCAAGCCCTGTAAAAATATTAGTGAAGGAGAAGACGAAAGCTGTTTAAATTAGCTTTTGTTTTACTTTGTGATTAATTTCTCTCTTGAGAGTGAAGTTAAATTAAAGGCCTAATCCAGTTTCTACTAAAGTCAACAAAAAGTTTCTGGCTGACATCAGGATAAGGCTAGTGGTAAGGGTTATTTTTTTTTTTTATTTAAAAAAAAAAAACACAACAAAAAAACAACACCCCCCCAAAAAAAAACAACAAAAACCACAAAAAAAAACCCCAAAACAAATAAAAAAAAAAAACACAAGAAAGCCCCTCACAAAAAAAATCCAACCCCAAAACCCCCAGACCAACAAAACCCAACAGCCATACATGCAAAATGAAGGAGGTGGAGACAGAAGTGAAGAGTGTGCAAAGAATGGAGAAAATTGCATGGAAGAGTGATCTCTCAGAGCTGTGGGGTGGATCCTACCCCAGGCTGTAATGCTGTGAAGGTTTGCCTTGGCAGAGGAACACGTTAGGCTTTGCTACATGAGAGTCTGAATACCAAACCTGGTAGTTTGGCAAGTTCCCATCTTGGGTGCTGGGTGGGAGAGATGGGAAGCATCTGTAAAGCTCTACTGGTTTCCATCCTCTTTTCCTGAAAGAACAGGAGACTAGTTTGAGGAGAGCTAGTGCATAACCTCTTTGCTAGTTGGGCAGGACTAATTTTTTTTTCCCCAGCTTCTAGTAGAGATCCCTGAGTGTACCTGTCTTTTCAGATGGTACCCCATAGAATGGGTTATCTGTATCTCTTCCTGTGGTATGAGTTGTATGAGGTGGAATAGTGGAAGGAACAAAAATTGTAGTTAAAATGCATACACTAAATTGTATGGCATCATAATTGCTCGGAATTGTGCTTGTGCACACGGATATGCACATTGCTTGCATTGTTTGTTGCTTTTAAATGTTTTCAGTAACATTTAACTAAAAGGAAATAGCTGAGGGGAGCACAGCCAGAGTATTTTATTAGGTTTTGCAGTGTTCCCTGCTGTGTTGATTTTCTGGTCCCCAGAGACTGCACAGCCATGTCTGACTTCATTCTCACCAGAGGGACTTGGTTTTGTACCTTCTTCCCTGAGTGCAGTAACCCTGTGAAGTTAGTATATACTCTGAATCACGAGGGGAAAAATAGGAAGAAAAGAGTGAGGAAAAAAAAAAGATGCCAGTATGCATGATGCACACTTTCTGTTTGTCTCTGAAGTTCCTTGGGGCACTTATATAAGCACTGAGTTTATTTTGCTCTAAGACTAAATGAGCACAAAGTTACATTTTGCAGCAAGCCGAGAAGCAAAGTTTCCTTAAAAGTTCTGTTCAGCAACACTGGGGTTTCTTAACATCCACAGCACTTGCTCAGGCAGCAAACTGACACTTGTAAGTTAACAAAAAGGACAGAAAAAGTTTGTCTTTTTTGATGCTAGTTGTTAGAAGCTTAATACTAATTTTTATCATGTTGATTTTGAATAGTAATGTAGGTCTGTAATATTGCTATTAACAGTGCTGAGATTTTGACTCATTAGTGATGAGGTGTCTGATGATAGCATTGCTTAGATGATGTAGTAAAAATAATAAATTAGAAAATCTGCACAGAGAAATAGAAAAAAACCCAAACCAACTCTGTCAGTCATTTCAAATCATAAGCCATCGCAGGAGATGGTAAGTAGGGGGGGCTATAAATGCCCATGATTAAATTCGTTAGGTGATCTTAAACAGTTGACCTATATTCTTCTCATTATCTCTTAATTATAGTAACAGAGACAGATCTAAAATTGTTTAAGACTATATCCTTTAAGACCTGCTTTGTATTAAGCCTATGAATAGCACCTTTGAAGTTGGCAGGGTTACTCACATACTTAGCGTTAAGCAACTGTTTAAATATTTTGGTGGGCTGTAGCTGCAGATTTTAAACTCAAGCTCTAGAAGTGATTATTCTGCATGCAGAAATACTAAATCACGGGTATTATTGATTACATGTATCTGCCCTCTTTTATTTGAATAATGAACTTTCTCATTCATGACGCATCCAGTAAACTTTGTAAGAGCTGACGTTCCTAGGGATGACTAATGATAGAAATTCTTAATATTTCAAAGTCTTTCAAACTACAAAACTTTTTGTCCAAGTACAAAACATTTAGCTTCTAAGTTAGGCACATCTCTCTGAAAATTTTGGATTAAGGTTTTCAAATGTACTGGCCAACAGCTAGATTGACACTGATTCATTGTGTGCTCAGAGCTTTTCTCCATTCTACCTGAGCTGCAGCCCAATTAATTCTTCACCATTATACCTCTTCTGCTTTGCCATTTATTTCCTCTGTGTCTGGGGCTCGCCTAATACTGTTTAGTATGATCTTCGGTTGTGAAATTCAATCCCTATTTGTATGAGAGCTGTAGAAGAACTGTGCATTTCTAACTATGAAACAAAATTATTTGTTTAGCTTGACTTATTAATATTCAGTTGCATTTATTTTTAAAGTTAATTTGTTCAGTGCTCTAGAATGATGGACAAAAGCTGCTTTATAATGCAAATTTGATTTGATTGAAAGCTCTGTAGAAGCCAGATGTATTTGGCAGTGATCTTGAAGTCATGCATCCTGAAGTTAAACCACAGAAGACATAAAAGGGAAAGTTCTACGCTTGTCTGTGTAGATTGTTTGGAAAAATCTTCCATGGGTATGAAAACTAGAAATGTTCTAATTCTCTACTGTATTCATTTGCAACATATTAAGAAGGACCTCACATCCTTTCTTCAACGTTTTAATTAAGAAAGACTATGATGTTCTGTACAAGTTCTATATAGTCTGACTTCAGCAACCAGTTTTGTTTCACATAAAGCTGTGCCAGTATCAAGTAGAAGTGACTGCAGAAGGGAGAGAATGTAATATGACATTTTTCCCTTTTTCTCTTCTTTATTTACTTGAAAGTGTACTCTCTACCACACAAGCTGATTGAAGAGAGTTAAAAAACTGGAAGTAACTGGATAATAAGAAACTGTAAAGGAATTAAGATAGCTGATTTCATTCTCAGGCTCTACAGTGTCAGCAGCCTGAGTTAGAGCAGTCCTAGTGATGCTTATGCTAAGCATGTGTGATTGGCACATAATGTATCACCAAGAAACTTCATAAGGAGGAGAATGGTGTACCAGAAAGAAGTTACTATCCTGTCTGAAAAATAGTGTTTGCAGTAGTAGTGGTACTATTGGAAAACTATTAGGTCTACAAATGTAATTAATACCCATATTCAAACACTGGTGGTATGGGAAACATAAAAGAATAAGGTATTTTACTATATGATGCAGGCTGTGATCTACTGGGGAAAACTAAATCTTCTTTGGATGATTCTGCTGTAGTTCTGCTGTATGCTATTAGGGCAGGCAAATGCTGAGAAGGAGCAGTATCACTATGTGGCAAGTGGCTTTAACACTAGCAAGCTATAAACTTCCTCCTAGGGAATGATAGCTATTCCTTCTCTCACCAATAACAAGTTTAAGGGTGTGAAGGAAAATTTTATCATTGTGTTCTACAGATAATTGACATTAAGGCATAGAAATGAGAAACTTTTAGTCTGACACTTATCTAGAGAGCTTCAGAGTACTAGAGTTCCATGGGAGTTTTTATGTACAATTATTTATCGGTCAACACATAGCAGCAGCACACAACCTCCGTCTCCACTTTTTTACTTCTAATATGTCATCTAATCCATTTCCTAAGAAAGCAGATTTTTTTTTTTTATTCTTTCTCTCAAGAGTTAAGGCCTAGAGCAAGGAATTAATAAGTTATAACATGTGGAATGCATTATTTGGTCCCTAGAGGACTAATTGTCAAAAATCAATTTTGTTGAAGAGTGCTTGAGAATCTGAAAAGAAACTAGAATTAAAGCATAAGAAACATTTTCTTTGGAAAAGAAAAAGACAGGAGAGACAAGCATTGAGAGAAGCTCTGAGGTGAAAAGCAAAATACTAGAAATAGAAAAAAGGGTGGTCACCAGTGGGAATGCTTATCCTCAAGAAGAGACAAGATACGAGATTTTATAGTCAAAGCATGAAGCTTCTGGAGTCATTTGTAGATCAGCTGATCAGTTCCTACACTGTATCTCTTCTCAACTTTTCTCCTCTAATTTAGTTTGGGTCCTGGTTGTTTCTTGCCTCCTCCCCTTCCCTCCCCCTTGGCTTTCGCTTCTCAGCAAGTGAAAAGTTTTTCACTTTTGTTTTGCTAGAGCCCAGTTTTTTCCAAGCATAGCTCTTGATTACTTCTGCTTTGTAACAATGTCCAGATGAAGTCCCTGAGCACCGCAATGTTTGTTTTTAGGAACAGTGGAAGAAAATTGAGATGTCAGGGTTTTTTGTGAGACTATTTGTCAAATGGAAGATTCCCTTCTCAGAAAGATGAATAGCTGAATATACTTTTTAAAAATAAAACTGAATTCTTTGGGGACAGTAAATGCTTTCTGTGGCGCTCAGAAAATGGGATTTAGGAATAAAGTTTCTTGAAGGCCTGTGCTTATGTTTTAGCTATGTGTGCTTGGAACATCTGGAAAAATACATTTTTATGGAACTGCTTAAGTGTGAGCAGTTTTAAAAAAGAAAATTGGAAAGCAAAGAACATGTAGCTTTGAGTTGTGTAGTATGAACACGTTGTGGTGTTGGGTCATGGGATGGGCATGCGCCCTCTGCTTTGGGTTATCTCCCTTGCGACAGGCAGAGTCAAATTGAAGTCATTCCCTTTTAAGTGGGAATGGACAAATTAATAAAGATAGTAACTTGAAAGAGATGAAAAAAAATTCCCATGTTCAGGAAGAAAAGCAAGCGAGGAATGACTTTTTAAATGTTTAAAAAATAATAATAATAAAAAAAATCAGAGCAAAGTAACCTTCCCAACTACTTTCTTTATGATGTTGCAACGAGTGTAATTGTTGGGACTGCCATATCCAGTGGATGCTTAACCCTCGTCCAGTCCTACTCAGCTGCCCGTGTAATGCCGTTGCAGTCTGTTCACCTATGATGGCAGAAAATAGGGGCTAGCTGGAGTTTGCTGCTTTCATTTGATTTTGGAGTGCATTGCACTGTATGTGCAGTTTATGGATGTTGCCAGTACAGCATGTAAATAATTCATTGCATCTAAAGAAAAAGATTCTGAAACAAAGATACACGAGGAAAAGGTGACACTTGAAAGTAGCAATAAGAAATAAGTTATCTTACAGCAGAATAGATGGCATCAAAGGAGGCAGAGCGGTTTTTGCACTAGAACCAAACTGAGTGTAAATTGGTCTTATTGGTTTTGTTATTTTCTTACTGCACTGACAAAAATTCTAAGAAGGTCTTTCCTAGTGATAAAATAGCTGGGCACAGTCAGGAATGTTAACTGTTCCTCTAGCAAACCGGGCAGTTACTCATACTCGTACTGAGGTTCCTGAAACCCTAACCATTATTTTATAAGCCCTCATATAGGTGAGAAGAAAGTTTCAGCAATGAGTTCACATAGTAAAGTGAAGGAAACAGTCACTTTAGGTTCTTGAAATGCCATCCCTTCATCTGGGCGGTTGGCCCTTTCTTATTCTTGAATATTTATCTTTCAAGAAAAAATACAAGTGTAAAGGTGTGTGCTGCGTTGTTCATAATGCAGTTAACCCAGGAGAACTGACTTCAAAGTTATGCGTGCTGCTTAGAGAAATGCATTTGTGTCAAAAAGGTGTTGGCTATCCATGGGGAAGATAGTCAGCTGTATTTAGTAAATCACAAGCCATTCTTCCTTTCTTGACACTGACGAAAACAGCAGTGCCAAAATTCTTCCTGCACAAATGGGAGAATTGTGTTATGCGGCCGTGGCTCTGCAGAATATAGTAACGTACCATGGGTGAGGTGCAACTGGGCTGTATCTACAAAATTTACATATTTAAGATTTTACTCTTGTAGCTTTTGAACTATGTACATCATTTCTAAAATAAACATTGAATATATTGATTCTATTTCTAAAGATATTAAGAAGATTGCGAAGTGGAGATTATCAGTCCAAATTAAAAAATGGAAAGTGTTTAAGATACTATTTTAAAAAGAAAGCCCTTTTTTCTGTGGGGTACCACCCCCTTCTCTCCAATGCAGTTTCTCCATTGCAGAGGATTTCTCTTGGGAGAGCTGGAGTCATGGTTTACAGATTTTCAGCTCTTGTATTTGTTATTTTCTTATTCCTAATGAAGCTAGGAGTGCGCTTTGGCTGCTGCAGTAAACCTTCCATTTGATGAAAACAGATGTGTGAGAGAGCATGGTTCGGGATTCAGAAGTGGAATGAGGTCAGATTTTTGGGTAGAATTTGCATCTATTGTTGATTTGTATGCTTACTGTTAGAAATTGTTGATTTGCTCAGACTAGTTATAATATCAATTTAGTTTAAATATTTTTGTTTGAAAACGGCTATTGATTTCTAGGGATCTATTTGTAATTTACTGGCACTTGCCAGACAGCTCAGCCAATACATTTCCATGATTAGGTTGTTTGGGAGATGCTCATTTTGAATTTTCATGGTGTGTGACTAGTCACCTAACTCACACATTATTGCTTCTGTTTCATTTTTCAGCAGCAAGCTTTTAAAAAAGCAGGTAAATAAATAGAAGGAGGTTTATAACACATGTACAGAACACATTTTCACGTGAGCCTCAGATCTTCTTAGATACCACCTATGAAAATCTTTAGGCTCAATATTTCTATGAATGAATCTGGGATCGGGAACAATGAGTAACAGAGGAAATGAACAAAGTTGCTTATATTTCAAAATCACTGGCAACCCATATGAGGAATTGCTTTGCTCACATGAATGGTGAGATCTGGTGTATGAAATACTTGGTACGTATGTCTGTGTTAGTTCTGTATTTCAATATTCCCTATAAATTTGTTTATGACAATTGCTGCAGCCTATAATGACCAAAACTAGTGGACTGGGCTGGAGTCTTCCTGCGTGCTTAGTGCGGGCTGACATAAAATTCTTAGTCCTGCTTCCCAAGTATTTGGTTAGTTCACTTATTTCTTGTTAACTCACTCGGGAAGTGGGAGAGCGCTCACTTTTTCAGAAACAGTCCGGTTTGTGAGGTGTCCTGATATTGCTATGGTAATAAACACGTGAAATAGCGTGTTGCAATAAAAGCTCTGTCCTAAAAGTGTCTGTCTAACTTCACTCTTTCACTTGAAAACAGATGTTTTGGCATATGTGCGTTTATTGTTAGCCTTCTATTACAGGTGAGCTTTTAATAAAAAAGATGAAAGATGAATCAACAAACTGTTCTAAATATGAACTAGCTATGTAGATTACCCTAACTAGAATAATGATCTATGCCTGTGGTATTTCTTTGTAGTGAGATATTTGTACTTGTGACAGCATAGTTCACCAAAACAGCTGCCTCATTAGAGTTCATATTTTTAGTTCCTGTATCAGCATAGACCTGCCCTACAGACACTTGGAGTGAATGTTAGATTTTCTTTGCCTAATTCTCTCTAAAATTATGGCATTGTAAAATGCCTGACAGAGAAATGCAATAGAAGAATCTATAAAATTGCACTTTTACCTCTTCTTGCTTTCCCTGTTCTTCCATACTTCATATTTTTGATTTCTTTATTGCCTCCCTGTGTCTTGCTTTTTCATCCTTTTTTCTCTCATCTTTGTTATCTTTTCATCTCCTCATCTTGTCTTGTTCCTTTCTTTTCTTTGAATAAAAGAATCTCTCTTCCTCTCAGTCCTTCTCTTCCTGAAGAGGTGCCCCTTCCCTTCTCCGCTCTTCAGCTCTTCTGTTCTTTCTCCACCTAAAGACCTGTAACTGGGGGCCTGATAGGACTTAGTGACTTAGTGCCTGCCTCTGCTTGAGAGGTTTTTTTGGTGGTGTTTTTTTTTTTTTTGTTGGGGTTTTTTTTTCTTTGTTTGTGGTTTTTTTTTTTTTTTTAATACCTGTCAGCAGTGATCTATTGAAATGATAATGAAAAGTCACCTTTGCATTTTAACATTCTGTGCTACCCATGGTAGGAAATACCGCTGTTTCTCCTCTCTGATCTTAGTCTGATTTACAAAAAGTTA